>NC_080410.1:43088022-43702240 GCF_030265065.1 Corythoichthys intestinalis
TGAAAGTAAAGTGAAATGAAAATGGAAGGGTGGAAAGAGGACCAACACCCCATGGAAGTGTGGGCTGTGTGATGTCGCCCTGTTTCGAATTCCAGGACGAAACTGCTTTTCGGAGTGGCATGCCTGAAAAAAATTTAACTTGTTTATTGTAAATATTTTTGAAAATACTCCCCCCCCCCCCAATGTTATATATATATACATTTTTTCCCACAATCAGTCTTCTCAATTTGTGTGTATAAATGTGTGTTCAAGAACCTTGATTGTGTGTACATAGTTTTCATCAGGTGATGGGCCGCAATACCTAAACTCATAAAGAGATGGCCTCTAAACACTTTTTGTGTTAGATGGTATATATTTTTTCACTGTTCGGTCTGCTGTATATAACCTGTTTTGACTAGAGCATGTATAAAGGCAAAAAACGCCTATGCTATACCTGTTGTTTATGTTGAATTGTCAAATATAAGACTATTTATTCTAATTTTTTTTGGTTGAATGTTCATCCTAACATGTTGAATAAATATTACAAAGTTTCAAAACAGTTCGTTACGCATGTTTGGTTGTCAATTGGACATCAAAATTAAAAATTTTGACAAAACGATTGTGGAATTTTTTGGTCTTTTTGGGCCCAAAATGATGATTTATAATTGGTCAGTGACGGAAACAACAGTTTGGACATGAAGTTCAAGGTGTCACAAAAAAAGGGACCAAACCAGGCCATCGTAAACAATTCTTTCTTCGAAATATAAAGGCAACTTCAAAGGCATGCAAAATCAGACAAAATAGGCCCAGACCTTAAAGGGTTAAATATGTTCTGCCTGTATGCATCCAAACAAAACAAGTTTAGCGCGCACGGTAGTACTTTGGGCGTCAAATTCGACTAATGTAGCACGTTTCGCCAATGTAGCAGATTTTGGCAGAACACCGTCTCTGAACAGATGAGGATAGTGGTCTTGTGCTGCCGCCAGGTAAAATGAACAAAAATGTGTTGGTCTACTCCTCCTTAAACACTGTTTTCTGCATCAATCTTGCGTAGTTTTGAGCACGCCATTTGCCGTACCTTTTCGCTCTTTCCTCCAACTTCATTCGGCTCAGTTTTTGGCTGTCAGTCCGCGGAGTCTGGAAAACGAGTGTGAGACATGCTGTTCTAAAAATAACTTTCAAATGCTTCTCTCCTATTGGCTGGCTCACACGCGTCACCGCTAAGGTTTTTGTTTGTTGTCGCTCTGCAAACCTGGAGAAAAAAATGTTTTTTTTTGTTGCAACGTTTATTAGTTCGGACAGCTTGAGATCCGGTCCAGACGGCTTGGGGGTCCCGAACCGGACCGAGGTCCGCGGTTCCGTGACCTCTGGTCTACACTAACTACTAATGTGTTGGTGCTATCGTCAGCTAGATGTATTTCCGGTTGACAGCAAGTGGGGGGCCTGTTTACCAGGGAAAGAGAGGGACGGGGGTGGGGGAGTGTAAGGTTGAAAGGTAGAGTGTACACAAATCAGCTCTGTGATCTGGAACCCAGTAATCGTGTGGAAAAAAAAAAAAAAAACTTTAAAAATGATACACTCGCATATTATAAAGTTTTAAACAAATTACGTCACAATGAAAAAATTGGCGTCACGGATATCTACTTCTAATTATTACTTAATTGTATTTTTTTCGTTACTGTCGCATTTCCCCTATGTTTGAGATGCTAATCGATCCAAACAAAGAAAAATTGGATAGTTAATTTTCTGAGACTCTTCCAGTAAGCTGATCGTCGCCTCCACCAGCTGGCTGCTTCCCCTCCCACTGCGACGACAGCCGATCGACGCCGGACGGACCGATGCCGCCGCCGCCGCCGCTGATTGGCCACGAGAAAAGGCGCCAAGCTTCAAAAACCTGCCGCTGTCAATGCTCTGGGAGGTCGCATTTGACTGCATTCTGCCGCGGTCCTCCTCGCCAGCTGTTTGCTCGCTAAGGGTCAGGGTTAGGTTTACCCATGTTGACAATTACAGGCCTCTCTAATTTTTTCAAGTAGGAGAACTTGCACAGTTGGTGGTTGACTAAATACTTATTTGCCCCACTGTAAGTTAGCCAACTGTTCTTTTGTTGTACATAGACCATCTTTTTTTTTTTTTTTTTTTTTTTTTTTTTTCTAATACCGTTTGAGGCTCAGCTCAGGTATTTCAATTTTTTTATGTTCCTTATCCGATTACTCGATTATTCGAACTAAATAGTATCAATTAATCGACTACGAAAATAATCGATGGCTCCAGCCCTATACTGTAGTATAGGGCTCCATCCCTCCCTACACCAACTTTGACATGAACTGATCCAATGAACCCACTCAAATTGACAATATGCGAAATTCCATGGCAATCAATGACTTTTTGAATGATATGTGAGTAACTGGACTGTAACACGAACATGCTAGACTGTGCGTCCCGGGCTGTTGGGGGACTTGTATCGATAAGCACTCGCTTTTTCCTGTTTTCCTTTGTCTGTCATCGTCTTTTTTTTTAGGGCAAATTATTCCTTAGTATGTGTCAATGTTTCTCCTTTCTGGCCAAAATATCCCACACTCTGAAACTGTCAATGATTCTGATGATGATGACAATGACAATAAATTCATTCATTCATTCAATGAAATACTAGATATGCATACAATAACTGTAGAGATCAACCATTTAGATTTATTAGATCTAACAAATAACAAAAATAAATGCCAAATAGTATACTGTACTTACAATCAATGCTGAGAGGTGGCGGACGAGACACAGATACACAAAAAACAGCTGACAAGACATGCATCGTAAAGTCAAAATCACTTTTTTTTTCTTATTTTTTTTTCTTTTATACCGTTTGAGGCTCAGCTCAGGTATTTCAATTTTTTATGTTCCTTATCCGATTACTCGATTATTCGAACTAAATAGTATCAATTAACCAACTACAAAACTAATCGATAGCTCCAGCCCTACACTGTAGTATAATGAAATACTAGATATGCATACAATAACTGTAGAGATCAACCATTTAGATTGATTAGATCTAACAAATAACAAAAATAAATGCCAAATAGTATACTTTACTTACAATCAATGCTGAGAGGTGGCGGACGAGACACTAGCCACGTTTACATGCTGACTTTTATTCATACCGATTCAAATCATTCCGAATGGAAATTTCACATCAGCTGTTTACATGTCACTTCATCTATTCCGATCCAGCGTTTACATGTGACTGCCTTTATTCCGAAAGGACGTTTGACAACTGCCGTCTGACATGCGCAGATTAATCAAAACAAAGCGTCACGTTGCAAAACATGGAGATCGATCGTCAGATCAGCTGCTGTTTAAACTTTTCGACTGGAAACAAAACTTCAGAATGACGTCGTTCATTTAAAAAGTTGTGTGGGTGCGCTGTGCGTGTGCTTGGAAGCCATGTTGCAAGTGACGTTACTTACGTCACCAAGTGACGTCACCACGTCAGTACGGAGCATGCGCAGAAAGAACACAACCAGACACCATTCCGCTTCCCTGTTTACATGATATAATTTTACTTCTAATCGGTTTGGGAAAAGGAATATTCCACCCCTGTGAATCGGAATGAAATTCCATTCGGTTTGGGCCTGTTCATTCCGAATGAGGTGTTTATATGGAACACATTTATTCGGTTTGAACAAATATTCCGATTGTAATTGGAATATTTGGCTCCATGTAAACGTGGCAATTGATACACAAAAAACAGCTGACAAGACATGATCGTAAAGTCAAAATCACATAAGTCGAGTACGTCGTAACCCGGGGACTACTTGTATTAATCATTGTTGTATCGCTATATTGTGAGATCATCGCAAAATTGTATCCTGAGGTTCCCACCCCTACTCATGAAAGAGTGAAAATATGACAACCAACCCCACTCTCCACTAGAGAAGCTTCCTAACATTGACAAATTTAGTCACTAGCTTCCACGTTTTTGGCACGGAACTGTGCAAGTCAATTAGCACTAGAGAGTGGAAACGCATATAGCATTGACGACAGATAGGCAGATTGAATCCATAAGCAGTGTTAAACTCTCCCCTCACGTACAGACGCATGCTCGCACCTGATTTTATCATCGATTTACTTTTGCAGCTGTGCATCGTAGAACTGTGGCAGCTTCAGGCAAGGTGCGTGCAGGAAGCGAATGACGCCGTGGAGTGGATACAACTCGTGTGGGGCAAAGCCTCCGATAAAGCCATTGAAATGCTTCCTAAGCTTTACACTTACTCCAAAACATGTCATCCAGGATTAAGTTTTAAGCCTTCGTTGCTGAAAAAACTATTAAAGGCTCGTCTTTTTTTAATGTCCTTGCTACTTCCAGAAAACTGTTTTATTGAGTTTTTGCAATTGGAAAACAAGTGAGAATTATCTCACTGCGTAATTTAGGCACATTCTCATTTTCCTTGCCTAAATTGTCACAGAATTTAGTTCAGAAAGATGAGTGTAAAGTTGGTAATGAAGGAAAAAAGTGTAAAAAGCTGGAAGAGCACTTAGAGAGTGAACTGTGTGTGAAAATTGAGCCTGAAAGCATTGTCTCCCTCCAGCTGATCTGTTAAAAGCAAGGGGATTCACCTTTCTAGCATACCTCTTCTGTTTTAGGGGGGTGGATGAGGTGCAAAAAGACAGCAGTGCCCTAAAAACACTTTAAGTAAAAACGACTCGGAATTGCCCGAGATTTATTTGCCAAGCCAATCTCTGAGTGACCAACGCAACACAGCAAAAATAATCATTGTTGTTCAATAAAAGCATATTTTGTCCCATTTTGCGGCTCTTCTGTGGAAAAACAGTAAAATGACGTTCAAAGGTTAAGTTTAGCCCATATCCTGATCGAGCTGCGTCAAAATTTGTTCAACATAACCACATTGGTAATAAATGTGCCCTACATCAGGGGTCCGCAAGCTTTTTTGCATCACGGACAGGTGTGATGTGGGCCGTTTTTTTCATGGGCCGGCAATGTGTGACAGGAAAATAGAGCAAATGTAAACTAACATGATGGGGCTAAAACCTAATGTTAAGTCCTGGGAAAATGTAACTCGCGATCGATCCATCCGTCCGTCCGTCCGTCCATCCAATCCATCCATCCCAGAAAATGATTGAAATTACAAATGCTTTGGTTATAATTAGGGGCTGTCAAAATTATCGCGTTAATGGGCGGTAATTAATTTTTTTAATTGATCACGTTAAAATTAGGGCTGTCAAAATTATCGCGTTAACGGGCGTTAATTAATTTTTAAAATTAATCACGTTAAAATATTTGACGCAATTAACGCAGATGTCCCGCTTTGACAGATTTAAATGACAGTACAGTGAAACGCTCACTTGTGTTTTATGGAGTTTTGCTGCCCTCTGCTGGCGCTTGGGTGCGACTAATTTTATAGGCTTCAGCATCCATTACATTGTGTAAGTAATTATTGACATCAACAATGGCGGGCTACTAGTTTATTTTTTGATTGAAAATTTTACAAATTTTATTAAAACGAAAACATTAAGAGGGATTTTAATATTATATTTCTATAACTTGTACTAACATTTTTCTTTTAAGAACTACAACTCCCTCTATCCATGGATCGCTTTAACAGAATGTTAATAATGTTAATGCCATCTTGTTGATTTATTGTTATAATAAACAAATACAGTCCTTATGTACCGTATGTTGAATGTCTATATCCATCTTGTGTCTTATCTTTCCATTCCAACAATAATTTACAGAAAAATATGGCATATTTTATAGATGGTTTGAATTGCGATTAATTGCGATTAATTACGATTAATTAATTTTTAAGCTGTAATTAACGTGATTAAAAATTTTAATCGTTTGACAGCCCTAGTTAAAATATTTGACGCAACCCTAACCCTAGTGAAATGCCTACTTGTTATGAATGAATGAATGAATTAATGAATGAATGAATTTATTGTCATCATCATCATAATCATTGACAGTTTCAGAGTGTGGAATTTGCCCGAAAGAAAGATGATGACAGACAAAGGAAAGATGGGAAAAAGCAAATGCTTATCGATACCCGTCCCCCAACAGCCCGGGACGCACAGTCAAGCATGTTTGTGTTGCAGTCCAGTTATTATCAGTTTTTTGTTGTTGTTTTTTTCTTTTTTTTTTTTTTTACTCACATTTCATTCAAAAGTCATTGATTACCATGTAATTTCACATATTGTTAATTTGAGTGGGTTCATTGTATCAGTTGATGTCCAAGTTGGTGTAGGGAGTTGCTTATTTCTATATTTTTTAAAGTTCTCCTCAGCAGGCCCTGTCCTTTGGGAGATAAAATACTTATACAGAGCTGTTTTCTTTTTGCAAGCGTTGATAAGCGTCTTGGTCATCCAAGGTTTGTTTTGCATTCTTTGTTTTGTGGGAGTCAACTTAACCGGGCAGTGCTTATCGTAAATATGCTGAAGTGTATTCATAAAGCACCCATAAGCTGCATTCACATTGATTGCATTATAAACATCATTCCAGTCTTGAGTTGAGAGATCTTTTTTCATGTTTTCAATGTTTTGATCAGTTCTGATTCTTTTGTGCACTGTCTTTGTTGGATTTACGCAGTAGTTGCGTAGAGTGTAGTTTGTGAAGATAGGCAGATGGTCGGTGATATCACAGCAATGTTGTATCCGTGCAAATTAAAGTCAGTTCCTTTGTTTTCATTAAGCCAGTTTTCTGAGATGGCAATAACATCAAACTTGTTATTGAAGCTCTGTAGAGTTTCGTCAGTGCTTTCAAAAATTTTTTATCGACTCCTGGCGTTGAAGTGGATTAGTTTCGGTTTACCGTCGTTAATTGTGTTTCATGGAGTTTTGCCGCCCTCTGCTGGCGCTTGGGTGCGACTGATTTTATAGGCTTCAGCACCCATGAACATTGTTTAAATAATGATTGACATCTACAATGGCGGGCTACTAGTTTATTTTTTGATTGAAAATTTTACAAATTTTATTAAAACGAAAACATTAAGAGGGTTTTTAATATAACATTTCTATAACTTGTACTAACATTTTTCTTTTAAGAACTACAAGTCCCTCTATCAATGGATCGCTTTAACAGAATGTTAATAATGTTAATGCCATCTTGTTGATTTATTGTTAGAATAAACAAATACAGTCCTTATGTACCGTATGTTGAATGTATATATCCATCTTGTGTCTTATCTTTCCATTCCAACAATAATTTACAGAAAAATATGGCATATTTTATAGATGGTTTGAATTGCGATTAATTGTGATTAATTACGATTAATTAATTTTTAAGCTGTAATTAACTCAATTAAAAAATGTAATCGTTTGACAGCCCTAGTTATAATATCACATTTATTTTGCTTGCAATGAAAAAACACAAAAGAGAATGGAAAAGAAATTTTAAATCATTAGCTGGACAAAAGTATTAGCACCCTTTGAAAAATCATGTGATGCCTCTCTAATTTGTGTAATTAACTGCACCTGTTACTTACCCGTGGCACATAACAGATGGGGTCAATAACAAAATCACACTTGCAGCCGGTTAAAATGGATTAAAGTTGTCTCAACCTCTGTCCTGTGTCCTTGTGCGTACCACATTGAGCACGGAGAAAAGAAAGAAGACCAAAGCACTGTATAAGGACTTGTGCTGCGAGCCATTTGCTGTCATGTTGTGGCAATTGGGGTTCGTGCTTTTGCCAATTTGCGATCGCGCTTTAGGAATTGGGGATCGTGTTGTGGCAGTTTGCATTTGTGCTTTTATTCTTTTGCAAAGCGTTTGCAATTGGGGTTCATGCTTTTTCTGTTTGCAAAGTGTTTGGACTTTGCATTTCGCCTTACACCTCTCGGCCACTGTACTGACGCGGCCAGTATACGTTGAACAATAGGATATAATGGGAACGGATTAGCGCTACTTTTTTGCTGGACCTGGACCGAACCCCGAACAAAGATGCATCTGATGTATTTGGGCCCTGAGTCCTCGTCGCAGCATATTGCGTAGTTGGTAACAAGGAAGTCTGCCGCATGCACGTGCACGCGAGGCAATAAATGGCAGCGGGAAAATTACCGTCTTCATTTTTATTTACCATGTGATAAATGGAATTATTGCATATTGCGACAGGCTTAAGGCCGAGTTATACTTCAGCGTCAGACCTGCGCCGTCAAGGAAGACCCAAGTTACGACCCTGCGCCGTAGCCTGACGCGCGCCTCTCGAATTTTCTAACCTTCGCGTCGCGTAGACGCGTATGACGTGGCAGAAACGGACTGTGATTGGTCCGCTCAGACTGTTGTTTCCGGTTTAGTGCGAAATCACCGCCATTGTAGAATAGAATCAAACATTATATTCTACATGCAAAAATGGACCAAGCCGACGGGAGTATCATCGAAAAGTAAGTCTCGTCAAGACATTATTGTGATTGCCAAATGGCAAGGTCGGCGATTGAAAAAAGAAAAAAAAAAAATGGAAGAACCACCGAGACGCGTGTGTTCTGAATCGAGTGGCCACACGAAGCGGTGACCCAGTCGGCCAAAAACTGCCAACTTTTTATCACTTTATGTCGTATTTTTGGTTGGTGCACTTCATCATTTATTATGTACATATGTTAGGGTGACCAAACGTCCTCTTTTGCCCGGACGCAGTATCCTCGTTGTCCGGGCGGGTTTCATAAATTCGTAAAAATGTCCGGTTTTTATGATTTTTTTTTTTACGGGACCAACTTGAAGAGAATTCCTCCGGCCGCTAGGGGGCAGCGCTTGCCTGTGTTGACGTTGCTCCTACTAGTAGGGGTGGGAGAAGGAGTAGATCTTCTTCTTCTTCTTTTTTGTTGGCAGTTCACCCTTTGTTTCATGGGGAATTACCACCATCTACTGACGGTTTGGCGAGAGCTCAGACGACAGTAAGGAGTTCAATAAGAAGTTCTAAAAGACGTGGCTCCATACACCTTTCTGTAAGTTTCTCCTGTTAATGTCGATCACGTGTCTTCTGTTGTACATAGGGTTATATGTGTACACAGAGATGCAGTATATTGTATGACTCTTGTAATTGTTCTGCGTTAGTTAGTGGTTGAATGCTAGTATAGCTAAATAGCTATGTTGCTTATGAGTTTTTTTTTTACGATAAACACGTATATAATGGCAACTGTTGACTTCTGTCGGAGATTTGTACTGGTGTAATCTGTAAAATCCCGTTTGTTGTCGCATCTTTGCGCTGCCGATGGTAGTAAACTTTTATAGCAAAGTCTGATTTTGCCTCGGCTCCCGTATTCGCTAATAGGGTAGCAATGAGTGAGCTCAGCTGCGCTAGGCATTATGGGCAATGTAGTTTTGAATTTGAACTGCTGCGTTTGGAAACATGCTGGTTGAATCGCTTTTCAGTTTATTTCAGTTATTGTTTGTGTACAATTTAGAACATTGTATGAGAATAAAAATTGAGTGGGAATAACATTTTTTCAACGACAATTGTCGTGATCGTAATTTTAAAAAATGTTGAGTTGGCACATAGCCAACTGTGTGTGTGTATTAACTGGACTACATTTCCATGAGTCTGCATTATATTATTTTTTTAATGATTATTATTATTTTATTTAAATATTTTTTTTATTGTTTGATTATTTTTTTAGGGAGAGTAAAGCCTGTTGAGTAAAAAAAAGTGGGAGATATACGCATCTTTGAGTGATCTTCGAGTAAAATTCAAGTATCTCGAGGCCGGGCCGAGTGTCCTCTTTTGTGGAAATCAAAATATGGTCACCCTAACATATGTTGACTTATTTACGTGTCACGCTTCAAGTATATGAAGAATAAAGCACAGATTTGGTGTCAAAAGAGTTGTTTTGATCTTTAATTTTCAATAACAGACAGTTCACACACGATACATCATCACTGATTGACAGTGCCTCGGTGCTTTTTATAATAACGTTAAAATCAAGGCTCCCAACGCAGTTTGGGAAGTTCCATAGACGCCAGAAATCTGCTATGGCTTCCCACTGGCTGGTTGTAGGACACGGCAAAGAAATCGGGCTGGAGGGCTTTGCAGACCTTGAATGCAGTGCTCGACGCCAGTTTGAAGCTAGCTGCCACAGCTAGCTCTCTCCAGCCGAGTCTAAAACTCTCTGTGCGGCATCAAAAGTCAGCCAGACCGCCTCGAAACCGTCTTCTGCGTCGCCTGCCCCTCAACATTTGTATGTTCAATATTTATTCTGTGTTGATGAGCAGAATATTTACTTTCAAGAGTTCCATCTTGCATTGTTTATTTTTTCTCCGACTAGCGGAAGTCAACAAGCATGCCCCAAAACCGTACAAACATAACACCACACCCCTCTAGTGGCTTGGCGGTAAATTACAGAGCAACGCGTTCCCTCACAGCAGAACTATTGAATGTCGAATGACGCTGTAGTTGCTGCGCCGTCACCGCAATGTGGGAGTATAACTCAGGCTTTAGTATAAATGCGAAATCATATTGGAGCTTTTGCCTCCTCGGCAGCCACCATGTCGGTTGCCCCTCTTCCTGTAAGCCGCGGCCGTCTGTAACTTTTCTGTAGCCGAAGTATTCCCATATCAGCGATTTCGTTTTCTTCGGTGGGAGTAAAAGTTCAGGAGCTTCACCAGCCATCGTGTTGCACAGCTGATACACTGACACTGAGCAACAACCGGTGGGGGAGGATTGAACCTTGCAGTGCAAGCGAGGGATTTCTCCCTGCATTTTTAAATAGCTAATACCTTAGGGACGGTATGACGGAAAATTTCTGCGGTTTTGAAACCATGATGTTTTTGACCATGAAACCGGTAATTGGCACATGTCTAGTCCTCTCAAGGGTTAACTCAAATGAGCCCCGATCAAAACCAAGAGTCTGAGACGGATGCAAAATTGTGATAGAACATGACATCACAATTTAGTAAACATTTCGTTGCTTCCTTCAGCCCAAATTCTTTCCGAAATTCGAAATCTTTTCACCCACTGATATGGAAAGCTTTACTTTTTTTGTTCAGTGTTTGACATAAACCGACACACCAGCGTATATTCTCGGTGTGTGATTAGATGCCTTCCTCCAGACATGTGACAGTTCAATGAAAGCCGTGTGTACTGTACAATATAAGCGTACTGGTAAAAGATGTTGAGCCCTATTATTATTATATTCCAAGCTCTGGGGTAATATCTTTGTGTGTTGGCTCCCTGTCAGTCGAACGCACAACAATGAAGCCAGGCTCACCTCCATTGGCCCTGGACTGATGTATTTTTCTTCCTCTCTTGAATCAATTCTCAATGGTCGACTTCAGTAAGCTCATTAGGCTCTCGCTAGGCACCAACTCCATTACGCCTGCATAATTACCACACTTCTGCCTACTCTCCCACCCTCTTGTTCTCAAAGAAGTACCTTCATTCTCAACCCAACAGTGATTATTGTTATGATATATCACTTGGGAGCTGGAAACATTCTTTACATTGTGCTGCATCACATCTACAGTACATTCTGTGTGCTTGTAGTCGTAGATTAGCCACTTATAGCTGATTATTACAAGAGCTCTTTAAAAAAAAAACTGTCTTTGGCGGTTGCAAGGTCGCGGGAATGTCAATATTAGGACAATAAGGTGCTTTTGAGACTTTCCTATTTCATCTGCAAAGGATTTTCCACTGTAATTCGCTGTATTAGGTAGGAGATGTTAGGTTGTCTACATATACAGTGCCTGCCAAAAGCATTGGCACCTCTGCAATTCCGTCAGATAATGCTCCATTTCTCCCAGAAAATGATTGCAATTACAAATGCTTTGGTAATAATATCACATTTATTTTACTTGCAATGAAAAAAACAAAAGAGAATGGGAATTTTTTTTTAGAAATTATTATCATTTTACACAAAACTCCAAAAATGGGCCGGACAAAAGTATTGGCACCCTCGGCCTAATACATGGTAGAACAACCTTTAGACGAAATAACTGCGAACAACCGCTACCGGTATCTTTCAATGAGTTTCTTACAATGCTCTGCTGGAATTTTAGACCATTCTCCTTTGGCCAACTGCTCCAGGTCTCTGAGATTTGAAATATGCATTCTCCAAACTGCCATTTGCAGATCTCTCCACAGGTGTTTCATGGGATTCAGGTCTAGACTCATTGCTGGCGACTTTAGAAGTCTCCAGTGCTATCTCTCAAACCATTTTTAGTGCTTTTTGAAGTGTGCTTTGGGTCGTTGTCCTGCTGGAAGACCCGTGACCTCTGAGGGAGACCCAGCTTTCTCACACTGGGCCCTACATTATGCAGCAAAATTTGTTGGTAGTCTTCAGACTTCATAATGCCATGCACACGGTCAAGCAGTCCAGTGACAGAGGGAGCAAAACAACCCCAAAACATCAGGGAACCTCCGCCATGTTTGACTGTGGGGACTGTGTTCATTTCAATTCAATTTGATTTCTATAGCCCTATATCACAACAAGGTTGTCTCAGAGGGCTTTGCAGAGTCAATATGATACACATTCAGATACAGTAGATGAGTTAGATGAGTTCAAGTCCTGGGCATACCCAATCCTTAGATGGAAAAACTCCAAAAACCCCATGGGAAAAGAGAAACCTTGGGGAGAACCACAGTCAGGAGAGATCCACTCCCAGGATGGACAGGCTATAGAAGCACCAGGACTGATGATGGGTATTAGCAGAAGGAGTTCCAGTTTGTAGAGATGCAATGGGGTGAGAGAACTTGAGGGGGTCCATCTAGCCAGATGTGACGGGGGGACAACGAGGACGTCCGTCCAGCCAGGGGTCAAGGTAGTCAGGCGGCTGCGGCTGAAAAATAGCCCCTTCCCCAGAGGGGAGGGGGGAAAGAGGACACCGGGTGACTAGTGATGAATAGACTAGTCAACTAGATATTAGAATTAGAAAAGAGAAATAAAGTAAAGACAAGTGATAGGTAGAGTGAGAAACGGGATAGGACTCAGTGGCTGTACTTCCCCCGCCATTATAGCTTCTAGTGCAGCTTAGACTTAGATTGAACTGTGAGTCCAGTCTGTTATCAACTAGCCTGACCATAAGCCTTGTCAAATACGAACGTTTTTAGTCTAATCTTAAATGTACAGACTGAGTCGGCCTTTTTAATATTAGCTGGAAGCTGATTCCATAGGACAGGAGCTTGGTAACTAAATGCTCGAGCTCCTACTGTACTTTTAGACACCCTGGGAACTACCAGTAGACCTGCCTTCTGAGAACGAAGTGTTCTGTTGGGGCGGTATGGAAACAGAGCATCTGTGAGATAAGATGGCCCCAAACCGTTAATGGTCTTAAATGTGTTAAAGGTGTTCTTTTCTTTCAAGGCCTCGTTTTTTCCCTGTAAACTCTATGTTGATGCCCTTTCCCAAAAAGCTCTACTTTTGTCTCATCTGACCAGAGAACATTCTTCCAAAATGGTTTTGGCTTTCTCAGGTAAGTTTTGGCAAACTCCCGCCTGGCCTTTTTATGTCTCTGGGTCAGAAGTGGGGTCTTCCTGGGTATCCTACCATAGAGTCCTTTTTCATTCAGATGCCGACGGATAGTACGAGTTGACACTGTTGTACCGTCGGACTGCAGGACAGCTTGAACTTGTTTGGATGTTAGTTGAGGTTCTTTATCCACCATCTGCACAATCTTTCGTTGAAATCCCTCGTCAATTTTTCTTTTCCGTCCACATCTAGGGAGGTTAGCCACAGTGCCATGGGCTTTACACTTATTGATGACACTGCGCACGGTAGACACAGGAACATTCAGGTCTTTGGAGATTCACTTGTAGCCTTGAGATTGTCCGTGCTTCCTCACAATTTTGCTTCTCAAGTCCTCAGACAGTTCTTTGGTCTTCTTTTCTCCATGATCAATATGTACACACAAAGACAGAGGTTGAGTCAACTTTAATCCATTTTAACTGACTGCAAGTGTGATTTAGTTATTGACACCAACTGTTATGTGCCACAGGTAAGTAACAGATTCTGTTAATTACACAAATTAGTGAAGCATCACATGATTTTTCAAAGGGTGCCAATACTTTTTTTTTTTTTTTTTCCCGGCCTATTTTTGGTGTTTTATGTAAAATGATAATGATTTCATTTTTTCCCCATTCTCTTTTGTGTTTTTTCATTGCAAGCAAAATAAATTAAGATATTACTATCAAAGCATTTGTAATTGCAATCATTTTCTGGGAGAAATTGACCATTGTCTGACAGAATTGGAAAGATAATTTGGAATTTGGAAAGATGGCGCCCCCTTTGTGTAGTTGATGGTATGGTAGCTGCAAATTATCCACGAATCAACTGACACTTATCAGGTGTGTTTAAATGGAAGTGAGAGGCTAGACATGGGGTTTGTTTGGACACAGACAAGGTAGCCACACAGTTTTTGACCGCCTGAACCCTTTCAACACTTTAATACACTTAAAAGACTTACGACCACTGACCAATTACAACAACTCAACTCACTGGCAATAAGAAATCCGTCACCATCATTTGGATTGTGAACCCGCTCGGAAATGCCTGGATCAAAAAAACAACAACAACTGGATCATCATCACAAGGTGCGTCTGAAATTTTATACCCCGCACACACAACAAATTTCAAAATATGATCTGAAGAGCCATACTGTATGTGTCTGTCTCTATTATACATGTGCCAATTACCAGTGTCAAGGTATACTATGGTATGAAAATGTGAAGGTTTCAAAACCGCAATATTTTTCCGTCATACCGTCCCTACGATATTGGCAATTTATGTCCCAAAAACGCATGATGAAATCCCTCACTTGCAGCTGCAAGGCTCAACCCTCCCCCACCAGCTGTTGCTCAGTGTCAGTGAGTCAACTGTGCTACACGATGGCCGGAGGAGGTGAAACTCCTGTACTTTTTCCCCCATCGAAGAAAACGAAATTGCTGGTATGGGAATACTTCGACTACAGAAAAGTTATAGACGGCCGTGGCTTAGAGGAGGAGGGCCAACCGACTTGTAAAACATGTTTGCCGAGGGTGGCTGCCGAGGAGGCAATACGTTCCAATTAGAGATGGATTGGGTCCGATCACGTCATTTTCAAAGTATCGAAATCGGCAAAAAAAATATCGGCCATGACTTTTCTTAATATATATATATATATATATATATTTTTTTTTTTTAAATTAAATCGTTTTCTAATTGTATTTAACGTTACAAAAATAAAATGTTACACTCATCCAGAGTCTTTAGATTTTGGCTTAAGGTAGGGTTATCAAATTTATCCCGATAGCGGCGGTAATTAATTTATTTAAAAATGTGACACGTTTAAATATTTAATGCATTTAATGCATGCGCTGCACGACCAACTCTCACATTGTCGTGCTCAATATGTAATGGTGCCGATTTACTCATATAGAAAAATAAAAGGCAGCGTATTACGCGTAGGGTGAATTTTGGCAGCCTTTGGAGCCTTTTTTTAATTAGCTAAAGCCTTATTATCCCTCTCCCTACGATTAAAATTATCATGGGAAGCATTGTGGGCAAGTAGATAGCACTTGATCTTTGTCTTAACACCTTAAGTTAGTCCCAACGCAGAGAAGATATATCAATTGGTAGCACTACGCACAGTCATGGGTGCACTTCCCATCATGCATTTGGGCAGAAGTTAAATGCCTGAATTATCATTTACTGAAAACTCATAAAAATCCACTAGATGGCAATATTTAGTCACAATATACAAAGTCACATCTGGCCTTTAAGAATTACATGTCTTTCTATCTGTGGATCCCTCTCACAGAAAGAATGTTAATAATGTAAATGCCATCTTGAGGATTTATTTTCATAATAATCAAATACAGTACTTACTGTATGTACTGTATGTTGAAGGTATATATTCGTCCGAGTTTTATTCATTTTTTTCATAATGCATTGCCAAAATGTATATGATCGGGAAAAATTATCGGGAATGATTGGAATTGAATCGGGATCAGCAGATACTCAAACTAAAACGATCGGGATCAAAAAACATGATCGGAACAACCCTACTTCCAATATGATTCCGTACTTATTTGAAATTAAGAGTTGGTAAACACTGTCACTGTCATACAACAGTTAACTCCAGCGTGTTTAGTGTGTCTAGCGGTGGTAAAACGTGGTGTTTTTTTCTCTTTGGCAACTGTCTGTCTTGAAAAAAAGAGTGTGTGTATAATGTAAACATGATATGAGTCTTACACATATTCTTTTTACGGAAAATAATTTAATTGTTTTTGTTCTGATGGTAATAATGTTGAGCTTTGGGCTAAGGCTCACCTAAAGGAGTGCTTTTATTTTCATTTAAAATATTTTGTTATTTTAACTAAACATTATACTTCTAAACATTATACTTATGTTCCAATTTGCAAATTTTTTTGAAAATGAAAATCCTGTTCAATGGAAAAGTTAAAAAAAAAAAAAAAAAAAAAACGTTTAACATTTTAAAGCTGTAATTGCAATACCGTGAAACCATGATATTTTGGCTTAAAGAGAATTATAATACTAAGGGGCTGTGAGATATCAATTAAAACCGTTATGTGGCAAGATAACAAATATTAATAAAGTTAACAAAAAAATAAATCACATTCATGAGCAATTATCGAAAATTACTAACATTTCCGAAAGTATTCCGGAAACAGCTGAATGGGGCTCTGACGTCACAGCCAGGAAACAAAAGGTCGAGGCAGGTGCCATCGTTGTTTATCGACGAGAGAGTTGCGTTTGTGTTTTATCAAAAAATGGCTAAAATGGTTCAAACCTGTCATGCTATGTGGTGTACAAATAGCCATTTGTCGCAAAGTAGTACCCATGAGTTCCCGAACGAGAGAAAAAGAGCTGGACTACGCAGACAATGAGTAAAGTTCGTCCGTGTAAAGAAGGCTAATTTTGCAGACCCAGCCTCCGGCACGGTTTTGTGTGGTGCACATTTTACACCTGAAAGCTATTTGAACTATGGACAAATGAAATCAGGTTTTGCCAAGTAATTGCTGCTGAAAGCAGATGCGGTGCCCACCATAAACGCGTAGCCACCTAAAGGTCCCATGATATCAAGAAAGAGGATAATGACTGGCACCCCACCACCCTAGGCAAAGCAAAGAAGGGGAGCAGCCAAGCTCAAAATGGCCAGAGTGAGTACTCTTTTATAATAAAAAAACATATCACGCATTGGATATAGGACTGGACACATGTATAAATTATCGATCGTAAAATATATACAACAAATCCTTTAATCCCATTCATATTTGTGTCGGTTGGCAGCAGGGGTCGCGTTAACCGAATATTTTCCGTCATTGACCGTTTTTTTAAAACGGTGACGGAAAAAACTGAAGTCCGTCCGTCATTTTGACAGGTTGCAATTCACACCCCAGACCACAGGGTGGCATATTAATTAGCTATTGTCTCTCTTCATGCATGACGTCGTTGGCTATTCTGTCAGAATATTGTAGCGTCACCGTGGTCTGGCGGCAGCACCGTGATTGACACATCAACGCGAGGTTCTTATTGGTGCACCCGGTGTGCCAGCGCGTCATCCAATTGGTGGACTAGATTGTCGCCTGTGTATAGACAAGTTTCCGAGGTACTTCCGGTTTACTTCCTTATGTCTTCCTTCCCCTTCCGTTTCTGCCTGTGTACCGTTGACGTCAATGGCGGTGGAATCGAAGTTGGAAGGTCTTTATACAAGATTCCGGGAATGTTATTTTGATGTAGGCGGGTGGAGAACCAAGCCAAGGCCTCCATGCTTCTTACCATGTCGATTTCCAAACCATGGGTGCTCGTACTCGTCATACAGGTGGGAGGGAAGGAGATGTACAAAACTGACAGCTCCTGCAGTCATGCCCCCGCTGTTATGGAAGGTAATGTGCTCTAAAAATACGAAACCTAAAATCTGGCGCATGAAACGACTTGTTGCCTTTGCTATTGATATTACGATGATGATTGTAATTACGAAGTTTTATCATTTTTACAAACAACTAGCTTTTGCTACTGCTGCTAACCGCCTGTTGCTAATCGTGTTTGAATGCACCGCATAAATCCAAGTGTTACAAGTTTTTATTCGTTTGTTTACAGCTGGGAAATGCTGTTATAAAAGAGAAGACAACTTGACTTGTACGTTGATGGACATATATCGAACATATATTGTTTGCGTTCCACAATGATGATGACAGCTCGACTCCCGGGAGAGGCCGAGAGAGGCAGGAATTGTGACAGACGGTGGTTCGCCGAGATCGCCGTGATCCAACTACGAACTTGTGAACGGTAGCATCTTTAAATATATGCTATTGGTGCGGGAATTACCGAGGACGGGAAAAAAGCACATCTAAATGCTGCCGAGGGCCTCCGTGATGTCGCTATTTGTTCACGAGGCTCCGGAGCTCTGCGGTCTGATATCACATTCTCGTATGCTATTTTTGCAATACTTTTATAAATGTGATTTATTGACCTGTTTTGGAGTGCACCAATCGTTTTAAATAAAACAAGAAATTGAATCATGTCTAAATGTTTTATTGCGATCAATGCCTGCAATAAAAAAAAGAATGACATACTATTTGTGTTTACATCATATGTACATAACCTTGTAGCATTTCCTTGTAACAAAACAATCCATGTCAGCCCTTCTGCAGTCGGCAAATGTAATATAACTTGTAATTTCACCACATTTTGGTCACCAATGGCCGTAGTATCAATCCATTCCTCACGTTAACACAGGCTGACCGTTGTTAATAATTTTGTCCACGAATGATCAACGAAGTGACATGAACTGCCATCCAATCTCATCTACGTGTCATCTAGGTCGTGCTGAATCAATTTTTGAAGATTCCATGGGTTGCTCTGGCTTGATTTCGTAGTTTTATCGTCGTCAATACACTGCTAATACACTGCTACTCGACCGGACCGGAAGTGCGAAGCAGACATTTTCCAAGATGGTGGCGCCCGTATTTCGCTCAGGAAACTTGTCTATAGACCCCAATCACATGACGTCACAACTCCGCCCCCTGACTGGAGCAGCCATATTGTCCGTCAGCTCGTCGTGTTTACACATTACCGCTACGTACATGCCTCCTATTACGGCGTGTTTTTCTGCTCGTTAACATTAATAATCAAAATGGCGAAGAAGTGTGTGGCGGTTGGTTGCAGTAACAGAGAAGATAGACGGAGAGACTTGAAGTTCTACCGTATTCTGAGAGACCCGAAGAGGAGAGCGAGATGGACTGCTGTAATTCTACAAGAAATCTGGGCACCAAACGATCCACAGACTATGTAGTAGTCATTTTATATCTGGTAAGATGCATTTAATATATATTTAGAAGATTTTGGTCTGACAACCACAATTAAGATCATTGTGTGACATTGGTGATTGGGGTCTATATAGTTGCCTCTTTTTCTTTGGGAGTGGAGTTGTTTTGTTGGTGTTGGCGGTAAGCAGAGTAAGAAAGGGGGAGAAAAATACAACTTCCGTGTCTAATTTTTCGCCGCCAAGCAAGCGTTACAATATTAATTAAAAATGAATGAAAACTAAATACTATTGAATATGTCATCATTATCATTTTAAAAATTTAAGTGACTGTTAAAAATAGATTATGACTGGATTTTTATGACCCTGTCAGTCAAAATGACAGACAACGAAAATGTCTAGCGCAACCTCTGGTTGGCAGAGCGAAAACCGATGATAGCACAATAATATATAATTATTTTATACATTACTTTATTTTGCGGTCACAGTGTATCAGCTTCACAAAAAGAAATGCAAAACAAACCATTCGGTGTTTCCCACACGATCTGTTGTTGCCGGTGTTTCATCAGTGTGATTGCTCCCCTCAATGATCCTTTCATTAGGCTGCATTGGCTTTCGCTTGGGCTCAAATTGATAACTAGGGTTGTTCCGATCATGTTTTTTTGCTCCTGATCCGATCCCGATCGTTTTAGTTTGAGTATCCGCCGATCCCGATATTTCCCGATCCGATTGCTTTTTTTTTTTGTTGCTCCCGATTCAATTCCAATCATTCCCGATAATTTTTCCCGATCATATACATTTTGGCAATGCATTAAGAAAAAAATGAATAAAACTCGGATGAATATATACATTCAACATACAGTGCATAAGTACTGTATTTGTTTATTATGACAATAAATCCTCAAGATGGCATTTACATTATTAACATTCTTTCTGTGAAAGGGATCCACGGATAGAAAGACTTATAATTCTTAAAGGATAAATGTGACTTTGTATATTGTGACTAAATATTGCCATCTAGTGTATTGAGCTTTCAGTAAATGATACTGTAGCCATTTAACTATTCTGCCCAAATGCATGATGGGAAGTGCAACCATGACTGTGCGTATTGGCACCAATTGATATATCTTCTCTGCGTTGGGAAATAACATAGGGTGTAAAGAAAAAGATCAACTACTACCTTTCTTCCCCACATTGCTTTCCACGATATTTCTAATCGTTGAGAGAGGGATTTTAAGGCTTTAGCCGATTAAAAAAAAGGCTCCAACGACTGCCAAAATTCACTCTACTCATTCAACGCTGCTATTCAGCTCTATATATATAGATAAATCGGCGCCATTATAGATTGAACGTGACAATGCGTGAGTGGGTCGTGCAGCGCATGCGTTAATTGCGTTAAATATTTAAACATGATTAATTAAAAAAAAAAAAAAAAAACGCTGTTTACGCGATAAATTTGATAGCCCTACTTTAAGCCAAAACTAAAGACTCTGGATGAGTGTAAGACATTTTGTCCGTAACGTTAAATACAATTATTATATATTAAAAAAAGGCATGTCCGATATTTTTTTGCCGATTCCGATACTTTGAAAATGATGTGATCGGACATCTTTATTGATAACCCAAAACACCAAAGACAGGTTCGTAACTCTCCTCATCACTATTAGAAGAACGTTTAAAATTGTCCACCATCATCGCCGCCATTCAGTACTTTGTCAGGACCCAAGCACTGAGCCGGGTGTTTCCTAGTTGTGACGTCACGCACACAATATGCTAGTTTCGGGGATCTCGGGCGCCAGTTGTTTTAGCTTGACAATCGATCCAAATTTCTATCATTTTCTTGGTGTTGCTATGTGTGTAATTACACGAAGTGGCATGATATGAATCCAAAAGGCATGCGTTTATGGATAAATGATGGAATATTAGCATTTCCCCAGGTGTTGTAATACTCTTTAAGGTTATCATACTGTCAGAATCTCGCACCGGCACATGCCGGAACCGGAATCGAAACATGGAACCGGAGTCTGAACCGGAATCGTTCAATTTCAAATAATACTTAACCCTAACCGTAACTAAACGCAGACAATAAACATAAAATCAGGTGACTTTTTTTTTTTTTTTTTTTTGCAAATGTTTACATTTATCCTGGATGTAGATGACATTCAAATAGCAGCAGGCTAAATGTGTTCTCTTGACCAAGTATATTTCAAATTATAGAAACATTTTTTCTTACATCACAGTGAACATGCTGAGATCTAACATATGCGTAAAATGATGAAAATGACCAAATGAGTGTAAATCACTCTTAAACTACTCTGCAATCATTTCATGCTCTAATGACATAATAACAGCACCAGAAACACCGGAGGGCTTCTTAAAGGGGAATTGTGACATAATGGAAAGCAAGCACACATGCAAAACGTTTATCATGAAAACCAAAATATCAAAGTACCCTTTGAAACTAAGTAGCACTGCAGTGTTAGACCGATAGTATGCTAAAAATCATGTGCATCCAATAAACAAAATTAGTTCGAGAAACACATTTTAAGATGCATATTCAACTAGAAAGTGTGCAAAGCTCTGACTACTTACAGTGGTATGAAAAAGTATCTGAACCTTTTGGAATTTCTCACATTTCTGCATAAAATCACCATTAAATGGGATTTGATTTTTGTCAAAATCACACAGATGAAAATACGGTGTCTGCTTTAACTAAAACCACCCAAAAATGTATAGGGCGGAAAACACTCAGGTGACTTGTAGTTCCACTCTGAGACCCCCAATTTAGCCAACTTTCAAAATTGCATGTGTGATACATCATTGGGAAGCTTAAAATCTCAATTTTCTGGGGGAAGAAAAATTTTGAACAGGAGGGGGTTGAAAAAAATTTTTTTTTTTAAACAGCAAAACCCCATCTGGAGGTGAGAGCATTCGAGAACAGAATTACAGACGCCATGACTTTAACGAGATATTATCGCGTACTTACCTTGTTTCAATCCAAAAACTTCATGTAGCATGTATCACTGAGTGTCAATTTTTTGGGGGATTTTATGGGTGAAACATGGTAATATAACAAGGGTCGCGATGCAGAAATCGCAGACATCAAGGAGTGGTCGAGATTTTGGTTTTCATATATTTACCTTTTTAAACGTTTTTTTTTTTTTTTTTTTCAACTTTTTTTTGTCTGGATCGATTATTTGTCATATCGGAGAAAATGTGACAGTAACAAAAAATGCAATTAAGCGATAATTATGAGGTCGATATCCGTGACTTTTTTACAGACGCCATTTTTTTCATTGTGACATAATTTGTATAACAGTTTAAAATGTCAGTGAATAATTTTTTTAAGTCTTTTTTTTTTTTTTTTTTAACGAAATATGAGACATCAATTAATGATTTTAAGCTAAAAACGACAGACATTTTGAATAATAAATATAATTAATTACCTTCGTTTTATGGCTGGGTTGAAACAAAAGTGGTTGCGCGACGTCTGTAAACGGGGGTTTTCAGGGTAAAACAGACTAATTAAAAATAGTTCGGGGGCTTAATGCGCCATGAATCTGCTACGGCAGCATATAGACATATTGTTCTATCAAACACAAAAGTTGTTTTAGCTTAAACTGCAGCAGTTTCTTTTAAAGAGTACAAGAGCAGAAACTGCTTTTTGTGTTTCCGCCATAGGTTTTCATATTTTAATGAGGATAGCATGCAAACAATGACAGAAGGGGAAAAATAAGTAAGTGAACCATCATATTTAATATTATGTGGCCCACCCCTTGGCAGCAATATCTTCAACCAGTCGCTTCCTGTAGCTGCAGATCAGTCTGGCCGCTGCTGTCTAAAAAAAAAAGTTGCCTGTTTAATGTTTGCAAAAAGGCTCTTGGACACTCCACAGAAGTTTTGGCAAAATATTTTGTGGACTGATGAAACCAAAGTTGAATTGATTAGGAGTATCACACAGCGCCATGTGTGGAGGAAAAATGGAACAGCTCACCAACATCAACGCCTCATCTTACCGTGCATGGTGGAGGGAGTATCAGGATTTGGGGCTGTTTTGCTACCTCAGGGCCTGGACAACTTGCAAATAATAATGGAAGAATGAATTCAAAAGTTTATCAGGATGTTTTGCTGGAAAACCTGAGGCTGTCTGTCAGACAGTTGAAGCTAAAAAAAAAGGATGGATGCTGCAACAAGACAATGATCCAAAACACAGAAGTAAATCAACTTCAGAATGGTTTCAGAAGAACAAAATACACGTTTTGGCGTGGCCAAGTCAAAGTCCAGAATTGAACCCCATTGAGATGCTGTGGCATGACCTAAAGACAGCGATTCATGCCAGGAATCTGACTGAACTACAGCAGTTTTGTAGAGAAGAATGGGTCCTGATCGATGTGCCAGACTGATCTGCAGCTACAGGAAGCATCTGGCATTGGCGAAGTTTGACTTTTGGGGCAGGGGGGGCACAACATGTTGATGACCCCGAAACGCAGTGTCAGCAATAAAATTAACTTACAAGAATATTTATGATAATAAGTTGACTATGAGCGTTTTTTTCCCCATCATTCTTGGGGGAATTCTAAATCAAGCTGCTTAGGCAATACTTTTCGCCAAGATCGTCATCCATTGAATATGCTACGCCAGTTGGTGTCGTGCCAATGTAGTTACCCCAGTCAAAAATTGCATCCCCTGGGGGGACGCCAGTTGGTGTCGTGCCAATTTGGTTACCCCAGTCAAAAATTGTATCCCCTGGGGGGAGCCATATGGAGGTAGATTTATGTCTTTATTATTGAACCAAAAAAATGTCGCTTCAATTAAAAAAATATATATGTTTGAATGCAAAAATAAATTTAAAACTCAACAACAAAAAAAGCTATTTTTCTTTGATTTTTTTTTTTTTTTTTTTTGGATTGAAGCAACTTTTTTGATTGAAGTAATATTGATTTGTTTTTGGGCCACATTTTGGCGAGGACATTTTTGTTTTTATTATTCGATCAAAAAATAAGTTGCTTCAAAAAAATATAGATTTTCCAAATAGAAAATCACTTCAATCAAAAAAATAAAAAATCCAATCATAGAAAAAGTTTTTGAATGCGAAAAAATATTTGAGATTGACAAACTTGCATTTGAACACTTCATTTTTCATTGAAAAAGTTTTGTTTGATTGAAGCAATCCTTTTTGTGTTTGGGCCATATTATGATTAGGACATTTGTGTCCAAATCATTCCATCCCCGAAAAAGTTGCTTCAATCAAAAAAAAAAATTCGATCAAAGGAAAAAAAAAAATCATTTAAAAAAATATTTTTTTGTAATATATATATATTTTTTGGAAAATTATATGCAAAGCAATTGTTCGAATGTTGACCATTGTTCGAAAAATAATTTTGACCAATTATAATTTTTATATATATATTTTTTTTGTGTTCCATTTCATTCATTTTTGTTGCAGTTTTATTGCTTTACAACTTTTATATATATATATATAGGAAAGTCAATTACATGCAATTACATGCCTGCCCCCCCCCCCCCCCCCCTTAAAATCCGCTTATGGCATCTGGTTGAAGTTATTGCTGCCAAAGGGGTGGGCCACATAATATTAAATGTGATGGTTCACTTACTTATTTTTCCCCCTTCTGTCATTGTTTGCATACTATCCTCATTAAAATATGAAAACCGATAAATGTTTTGGTGGATTTAGTTAGTTTTTTTCATCTGTGTGATTTTGACAAAGATCAGATCACATTTGATGGTGATTTTATGCAGAAATGTGAGAAATTGCAAAGGGTTCAGATACTTTTTCATACTACTGTATAATAAGACCTCATAAATTAGTTATTATGCTGCAATTTAATGATGCCTTAGTTATTCTGATGAGAACACCATTCTGTCGGCCCTTTATACAGTAGTAATAATGACCCAGGAACATTACATACGGAGCTTTTCATTTGATCTCCATTGCCTTGTTGCACACGTTTTTGATCCCGTTGGCTGCACATAGCTAATGGACTCTCCTTCAGCAGGTTCGCTAGCGTGTGAAATCTACATTACATATTTGTTACATTTACATATGTTCCTCTGCGCTCGCCTATGAAATCATATGTGGCTATATGCTCACATGAGAGCATTTATTTGTTCGGACCACAATGATGTGTGGGTGCTTTGTGTGTACTGTAAATGGTGCATGTGTAAACAATAAATGCACAGATGGGATTTGTGTGGTGAGGGCAGGGAGGGCAGGAGTGGGTGCAGTTTTAACCTCGCAGTAAGTGCAAAAGAAGTGTAACATAACTTGAAGATGATTAACTCTTTAACACTTGTACCTTTTTTGTCCGAATTCGCATGCCTTTGATGTTGACTTTATATCTCAAAGAAAAAATTGTTCACAATGGCATGGTTGGTTGGATCCCTTTTTTCAGGACACCATAACCTTCATGTTCAAACTATTGTTTTCTTCACTGACCAATTTGAATCAACATTTTGGACCCAAAAAGACAAAAAAAAAAATCTCAACATTTTAGAGCCAAATTTTTTAATATATACGTCCCATTGACAACCAAACATGCCCCATGAACCGTTTTGAAGCTTTATATTATTTGTTCAGCTTGTTAAGATAAATGTTCAACAGGAAAAAAATGAGACTGAATAGTTTTATATTTGATAATTCAACAGAAACTGCAGGTATGGTCATAGGCATTTTTGTCCTTTCAACATAATATGGTCAAAACAGGTTATATGCAGTAGACAGTGCAAAATAGTGATATACACTCACCGGCCACTTTATTAGGTACACCTGCCCAACTGCTCGTTAACACTTAATTTCTAATCAGCTAATCACATGGCGGCAACTCAGTGCATTTAGGCATGTAGACATTGTTTAAGACAATCTCCTGCAGTTCAAACCGAGCATCAGTATGGGGAAGAAAGGTGATTTAAGTGACTTTGAATGTGGCATGGTTGTTGGTGCCAGAAGGGCTGGTCTGAGTATTTCAGAAACGGCTGATCTCCTGGGATTTTCATGCACAACCATCTCTAGGGTTTCCAGAGAATGGTCCAAAAAGAAAAAATATCCAGTGAGCGGCAGTTCTGTGGGCGGAAATGCCCTGTTGATGCCAGAGGTTAGAGGAGAATGGCCAGACTGGTTCGAGCTGATGGAAAGGCAACAGTGACTCAAATAACCACCCGTTACAACCAAGGTAGGCAGAAGAGCATCTCTGAACTCACAGTACGTCGAACTCTAAGGCAGATGGGCTACAGCAGCAGAAGACCACGCCGGGTGACACTCCTTTCAGCTAAGAACAGAAAACTGAGGCTACAATTTGCACAAGCTCATCGAAATTGGACAATAGAAGATTGGAAAAACGTTGCCTGGTCTGATGAGTCTCGATTTCTGCTGCGACATTCGGATGGTAGGGGTCAGAATTTGGCGTCAACAACATGAAAGCATGGATTCATCCTGCCTGATATCAACGCTTCAGGCTGGTGGTGGGGGTGTAATGGTGTGGGGAATATTTTCTTGGCACTCTTTGGGCCCCTTGGTACTAATTGAGCATCATTGGAACGCCACAGCCTACCTGAGTATTGTTGCTGACCATGTCCACACCTTTATGATACCAAATGTACCCAAATTCTGATGGCTACTTTCAGCAGGATAATGCACCATGTCATAAAGCTGGAATCATCTTAGACTGGTTTCTTGAACATGACAATGAGTTCACTGTACTCAAATGGCCTCCACAGTCACCAGATCTCAATCCAATAGAGCATCTTTGGGATGTGGTGGAACGGGAGATTCGCATCATGGATGTGCAGCCGACAAATCTGCACCAACTGTGTGATGCCATCATGTCAGTATGAACCAAACTCTCTGAGGAATGCTTCCCGCACCTTGTTAAATCTATGCCACGAAGAATTGAGGCAGTTCTGAAGGCAAAAGGGGGTCCAACCCGTTATGAGCATGGTGTACCTAATAAAGTGGTTGGTGAGTGTATATATATGGCGGAAAACACTCAGGTGACTTGAAGTTCCGCTCTGAGACCCCCAATTTGGCCAAATTTCAAAATTGTCCGATAGGCACGTGTGATACATCATTGGAAAGCTTAAAATCTCAATTTTCTGGGGGAAGAAACATTTTTAACAGGAGGGCATTTAAAAAAAAAAAAAGTAAACAGCAAAACCTTAGATGGAGGTGAGAGCATTACAGAGCATAATTAAAGACACCATGATTTTATCGAGATATTATCGTGTACTTACCTTGTTTCGATCCAAAAACTCCATGTGGCATGTATCACCAAGTGTCAAGACCCAGCTGTGAATGGCAACAGCCGGATTTTGTGTTGTTTTATAGGTGAAACATGATATTATTAAAAGGGTCGTTGTTACGTGCCAAAGATGGCTCGCGAAAGGCGTAACATAAAACAATCCACACAAATGTACAAGTGGACACAAATTTATTTACACAATAATCAAACTCGCAATGAATATGTACAAAATGCCGAGGAAGCGTGACTTCAGGGTAAGCCCAGGCCAAAACAACAAACAAAAGGAATTACACTCAAACCCCACCCGCGAACTAAGCCCTGATCATGTAAAAGGAACAAAGAAAAGACAGCTTTTAACCTAACTTCCTACTCTATACAAAACAGGAGAAAACGGGTTGAACAGAAATGGCGACATACCCTTACTTGCTTCAGTGCTCTTATTTACAGTGGTGAACAAAAACGATCCAATAATGAATAAACACAAAAGACCTCACCGAAAAAGCGGGAGTGTATCAAACTAGCGATCAAAATGCAAACGAGCATGAATGGCGAGCAAACAGCTAGCGAGGAGGAACGCGACAGAATGCTGCCAAATTGCGACCTCCTAGAACGTTGACAGCGGCAGGTTTAAGAAGCTTGGCGCCTTTTTCCGTGGCCAATCAGCGGCGGTGACGTCGTCGGTCCATCCTGCGTCGATCAGCTGTCGTCACAGTGGGAGGGGAAGCAGCCAGCTGGTGGAGGCGACGATCAGCTGACTGGAAGAACCTTAGAAAATTAACTATTAAACGGCCAGGGCCGTCACATCATCGCAGACATCAAGGAGTGGTCGAGATTTTCTTTTTTATATATTTAACCTTTTAAATGTTTTTTTTTTTTTTTTTTTTCAAATTTTCTTTGTTTGGATCGATTATTACCCGTATTGGCCCGACTATAAAGACGGTGTTTTTTGCATTGAAATAAGACTGAAAAAGTGGGAGTCATCTTATATTCGTGGTCTAGACATTATACCCATTCACGACGCTAGATGGCGCCAGATATCGTAGAAGCGAATGCTGAATTTGAGGAGTAATGTTCTGTCATGACAGATCTCAGCTACTCTCAAGTTTAACCAGTTTGCATTATTTTATTGCAATGTTTTTCCTTATTCAGATTTGTTTCAAGACTACAGTTACAGTTAGACTTCACTTTGATGGTTAATGCAATTATTGCAATTTTGTTGTTTTATCACAATAGATTGGTTTATTTACATTTCAAAAAATCAGAGGCCATTCATTTATGAATGTGATTTCACTTTAGTTTACGTATTTAAATGTTCAGATATTAAGATTTGAGTGAGGCAAAATAACATGCTTTTTCTCTCAAATTATGTTGTTATAATCATTTGTTTCGAATGTACTGTAATTATTTTCTGTATAAAAATTGGTGTTCAAAAAGAAAAGTTGAAAGAAAAAAAGGGAAGAAAAATTTTGAACAGGAGGACATTTAAAAAAAATAAAAAATAAACAGCAAACCCTAACTGGAGGTGAGAGCACGCGAGAGCATATTTAAAGACGCCACGATTTTAACAAGAAATTATCGCGTACTTACCTTGTTTCGATCCAAAAACTCCATGTAGCATGAATCACCGAGTGTCAAGACACGGCTGTGAATGGCCACAGCCAGATTTTGGGGAGATATTATGGGTGAAATATGGTCATATAACAAGGGTCACGATGCAGAATTCGCAGACATCAAGGAGTGGTCGAGATTTTCTTTTTCATACTGTTACCCTTTTAAACGTTATTTTTCAATTTTTCTTTGTCTGGATTGATTATTTATCATCTAACATATCGGAAAAAATGGGACAGAAACAAAAAAAATACAATTAGGCGATAGTTATGAGGTAGATATCTGTGACTTATTTACGGACGCAAAATTTTTCATTGTGACGTAATTTGTTTAAAAGATATAAAATATGCGAGTGAATAATTAAAATAAATTTTTTAAACTAAATATTAGACATCAATTAATGATTCTAAGCTAAAAATGACAGACATTTTGAATAATAAATATACTTACCTTCTTTTTATGGCTGAGTTGAAACAAAAATGGTTGCGCGATGTCTGTAAACAGGGGTTTCCAGGGTAAAACAGACTAATTAAAAATAGTGCCGGGGCTTAATGCACCATGAATCTGCTATGGCAGCATATAGACATACAGTGCCCTCCATAATTATTGGCACTCCTGAAAAAGATGTGTTTTTTAGCTTCTAATATATATTTTTTTATTCAAATAATATTGGACCTTAATGGAAAAAAATAGAAAAATCCAACCTTCAATACGAGTGCATTCATTCAGTGGGGAAAAAAATCCCACATAAAGAATAAAATTATTTTACATCAAATAATGTGTGTCACAATAATTAGCACCCCTGGTGTTAATACTTAGTACAACCCCCTTTGTGTCATCCTCGTGGCTGAGCTGTGGTTGCCACGGCAACCGACGCATGTCTTGACGTACAAGGCGCCGCACTATCAAGTTGTTGCCTTGGTAGGGCGAGAGCGTTCTGACCCCATCGAAGAGTTGTTGACGTCCTTTCCTTCGCTTATCAGTCGAGGGCTGATAAGGTGATCCACTTTACTGTGTCAAAGGGCATGGAGTGATGTCCCTCAAACTATGGTTAAATACTTTACTATAATGAATGTGTTAGACTAATGTAGGCAGTTATACGGTGTCTGCAAGAAAGGTAACTATTCCCCTCATTACGAATTAAACCCCCGTTAACTCGAATATTAAGCCTAATGTGAAAAAAAATTCTGAACTTCCCCTTTAACTTTTTCCTGCTCTTGACAGCTCTTGTACTAGATTGTCAATGTGTACTTAATTAAATGTGAGTGTATATTAAAAGTAGCCAACATAGAAGGAGCAGAGTGGTTTTCATGCAAACTTGCACTTGAGCTAACAAGCCTTTAGGCTGTGTAAGCCCCTCGGAGAATCTGTGTTTCATTAAAGCTGTCCGAGGGGGACAGCGCAATCTTGCCTTGGCCCCGCCTCCTTGTTTACCTCACAGAGGACTTCCAGAGAGAGCATCTCACGCTGGAAAAAAAAAATGACATTCTCAATCCAGCCCCCACATGTAGGGGTGACTCAACAAGTACTTAGCGCCTGGGACTAGCACCTCTCTGAGCTCTGATGTTTTATTAAATGTGACTCTTTGCCAGAAAATACCTCAAAAATCGATCAGGAGCCACTTCATCCAGGCCAGATGCTAAGAATATTTACATGGCTGTGAGCATGTGACTGCATGCAACTGTAAGCATGAGGGTTCGGTCATCATTCAGAATTGCCTCTTACATTTACTGAAATGCTCTCATACGCACTACTAAAATGCTTTTGTAAATATGACTAAAATGTTTTCATACCAGTGTTGTTTTCGTCAACGATGATTATAACGAGAATATTTCGTCAACAAGCAATTTTTTCACGACTATGATGAAATGATAACGAACTAAAAACGTGATGGGAGACTAAAATATACTATTCCTTCACAAAAAATTTGCATATTGTGATGGTTAATTTTCTGTAATGTACTGATAAACATTAGACTTATTAATATATTTTCAATTCATTACACACAACTGAAGTAGTTTAAGCCTTTTATTGTTTTAATATTGATGATTTCGGCAAAAAAGTCAAGAAAAATAAAAAATCCCTATAAAAAAAATAGCATATTTAATCCGACCAATACAAAAAAAAATTGTTTTTTAATACAAGAAAAGTCAACCTTCCATTAATTATATCAGCTATGCACTCAATTCTTGGTCTGGAATCCTTTTGCAGAAATCATTGCTTCAATGCGGCTTGGCATGGAGGCAATCAGCCTGTGGCACTGCTGAGGTGTTATGGAGGCTCAGGATGCTTAGATAGCGGCCTTAAGCTCATCCACCGTGTTGGGTCTGGTGTCTCTCAACTTCCTCTTCACAATATCCCACAGATTCTCTATGGGGTTCAGGTCAGGAGAGTTGACAGGCCATTTAAGCACAGTAATGCCATGGTCAGTAAACCATTTACCAGTGGTTTTGGCACTGTGAGCAGGTACCAGGTCGTGCTGAAAAATGAAATCTTCATCTCCATAAAGCTTTTCAGCAGATGGAAGCAAAATCTCTTGATGGCTAGCTGCATTCACCCTGCCCTTGATAAAACACAGTAGACCAACACCAGCAGCTGATGTGGCACCACACCATCACTGACTGTGGGTACTTGACACTGGACTTCAGGCATTTTGGCATTTCCTTCTCCCTAGTCTTCCCCCAAACTCTGGCACCTTGATTTCTGAACGACATGCAAAATTTGCTTTCATCTGAAAAATATACGTTGGAGTACTGAGCAACAGTCCAGTGCTGCTTCTCTGGAGCCCAGGTCAGGCGCTTCTGCTGCAGTTCAAAAGTAGCTTGACCTGGGGAACGCGGCACCTGTAGCCCATTTCCAGCACACGCCTGTGCACGGCGGCTCTGGATGTTTCTACTCCAGACTCAGTCCACTGTTTCTGCAGGTCCCCCAAGGTCTGGAATCGACCCTTCTCCACAATCTTTGTCAGGGTGCGGTCACTTCTTATGGTTGTGCAGCGTTTCTTGCCACACTTTTTGACTTCCCACTGAGGTGCCTTGATACAACACTCTGGGAATAGCCTATTAACTTAGAAATTTCTGTGTCTTAGCCCCTTCCTTGACGGTGTCAATGATGGCCTTCTGGACAGCAGTCAGGTTGGCAGTCTTGCCCATGATTGAGGTTTTGAGTAATGAACCAGGCTGGGAGTTTTTAAAAGCCTCAGGAATCTTTCGCAGGGGTTTTGAGTTAATTTGTTAATTAAGATGATTAGGTTAGTCGCTTCTTTAGAGTACCTTTTCGTGATATACTAATTTTTTTAGATAGGGATTTATGGTTTTTCTTGGCTTTTTTGCCCAAATCATCAATATTAAAACAATAAAAGACTTGAAGTACTTCACTTGTGTGTAATGAATCTAAAATATATGAAAGTGTAATGCAGTGGTTCCCAAACCGGTCCTCACCCATGTGGGTCCTGGTTTTTGTTCCTACCGATCGAGCACTGACCGTTTAACCAATGAGGTTTCTGCTAAAACAACCAGCACCTGACTACAATCAACTGATTACACTTGTAAAACACAAGATTGGTACACATGTGTCCTGTTTTGTTGGAAAGAAATCCAGCACCCACAGCGGCTGTGGAATAGTTTGGGAACCCCTGGTCTGTTTACCAGTACATTACAGAAAATAATGAACTTTATCACAATATGCAAATTTTTTTTAAAAGAACCAGTAGCGGGACTAATGGCAGTTTTCGTCTGACAAGATGAGAAGGATTTGAAAATGCATCATAGTTTCCGTCACATATTCACAATGTACACATTTTATGTGAAGCTAGCTTGCATCGTAGCAGTGTCTGGGTGTGTCACTAATGTTACACAACTGCTCTCCAGGCTTGCATACGTGGTAAGATTTGTTTTCCTATTTTAGCATTGTGGGTGGAAACATCATGCTTTGGGGCTGTTTTTTCTGCAAAGGGACCAGGACAACTGATCTGTGTATAGGAAAGAATGAATGGGGCCATGTATCGAGAGATTTTGAGTGAAAATCTCCTTCCATCAGCAAGGGCATTGAAGATGAGACGTGGCTGGGTCTTTCAGCATGACAATGATCCCAAACACACAGCCAGGGTAACAAAGTAGTGGCTTCGTAAGAAGCATTTCAAGGTCCTGGAGTGACCTAGCCAGTCTCCAGATCTCAACCCCATAGAAAATCTGTGGAGGGGGTTGAAAGTCCGTGTTGCCCAACGACAGCCCCAAAACATCACTGCTCTATAGGAGATCTGCATGGAGGAATGGGCCAAAATACCAGCAACAGTGTGTGAAAAGCTTGTGAAGAGTTACAGAAAACGTTTGGCCTCCAGGGTACATAACAAAGTATTGAGATGAACTTTGGTATTGACCAAATACTTATTTTCCACCATGATTTGCAAATAAATTCTTTAAAAATCAAACTATGTGATTTTCAGTTTTTTTTTTTTTTCAACATTCTGTCTCTCATGGTTGAGGTTTACCCATGTTGACAATTACAGGCCTCTCTAATATTTTCAAGTGGGAGAACTTGCACAATTAGTGGTTGACTAAATACATATTTGCTCTATTGTATATTTAGCCATTTTTTGTGGGAATATGTGTCAGAGCCATTTGATAAGAGCATTGTAAAAAAGCGTTAGCATTTTATAGCATTTAAGCTAGCGGACTTTTGCTATGTAAGTTAGCCAATTGTTCTTTTTTTGTACATAGATCTTTTTTTATATATACCGGGTGAGGCTCATCTCAGGTATTTTAATTTTTTATGTTGGTTATCCGATTATTCGAACTAAATAGTTTATTGATTAATCGACTACTAAAAAAATTCGATAGCTGCCCCTATTTCGAATGAACGAACGTTCCGAGTCTAAATGGATTGGCTTTTAAACATTGACACCTTTTTAAAACGATATCTCGATTCTTGGCAGGAGCATATCAATAACCTTTTGGGATACAAAGTATCACGATAAATCACCATTTCGATATTTTGTCACACCCCTAATCGTATCATATCTCAGCACATTTACTTGCCTGTATTCCTACTTGCATTTTCTGGACCGGACTTGGCGCCCCCTGCCCCCAAGCGTAGGAATTGGCCGGGGCAAACGTTTGCGCGAAATCACACGAGGGGCCTTCGCTCGTTCAGAGGTGAATATTTTTCTTGAGGGCGTGATTAAATGAGAACATTGCAGAGGAGGTGATAGATGAAAAGCGAGCGAAGGAGCACGAGAAGTACGAGAGCGAGGGAGAAAACGGGCGGCGGAGAAGTGAAAATTAGCAGGTGGGTGTAGGAGAGCGAGGCGGGACGAGAGTAAGAGACATAACATGGAGAAAAATCCAAAAGGGTAGGAGGAGGAGAGTTTTGGCAAAGCTGGGCAGAGGAGTTGCAACAATAATAACTGTTTCATTACTCAGTGCAAGGAAGGCATAAACATCCCCTAGACACCCAAAACGTCTCACATCATCCTCACTAGAACACATCAATTTATTGTCAAAAACCAAAGGAGGAAATTGCAGTCTTGTCAAATGCTATACACTTAATTACTTGTTAATACATCTTAGCTATACCCAAAAGACTACCATTTTTTATTTGCATGATTAATAGCATAAATCTAACTTCAGAGTCGTGCTGCAACGATTACGGTAATCGATTAACTCGAGTAAATTGATTGGAAAAAAGCTTCGAATTTTGCTGCCCTCGATGATTCATTTAATTCGAGTAATTTGGTAATGGTTTGTTTTAAAAGTGTTGCATTTAGTTTTATTGATTTGGATGGATACATTGCCCTCAAATGGCAACAGTGAATATTCCATTACACGTCTAACATGGCTGAATTCAGCTGCTCCCTGTTAAGACCAACATACAGTGCCCTCCATAATTATTGGCACCCCTGAAAAAGATGTGTTTTTGTAGCTTCTAATATTTTTTTTAATTCAAATAATATGGGACCTTAATGGAAAAAAAGAGAAAAATCCAACCTTCAATACAAGTACATTCATTCATTGGGAAAAAAATCTCAGTCCCTAGACCTTGTTTTGTTGGCAAAAGGGGGTCGTACAAAGTATTAACACCAGGGGTGCTAATAATTATGAAACATATTATTTGATGTCAAATAATTTTTTCTTTATGTGGGATTTTTTCCCCACTGAATGAATGTACTTATATTGAAGGTTGGATTTTTTCTCTTTTTTTCCCATTAAGGTCCCATATTATTTGAATAAAAAAGATATATATATTAGAAGCTAAAAAACACATCTTTTTCAGGGGTGCCAATAATTATGGAGGGCACTGTAAGATATGTTTTTGTTTGAGCTAATATGTTTGTTTATGCATTTGTTATTTAGTTTAGAAGTATATTTAACAGTTTTTTTTGTGGGAATATGTGTTTGAAAGATTTGTTAAGAGCTTTGTAAAAAAAAAAAAAAAAAATGTTCGCATTATACAACATTTAAGCTAGCGGAATTTTGCTACGAAGTTAGCCTATTCTTTTGTTGTACTTAGTTCCCCATTTATTTATTTATATCGTTTGAGGCAAGCTCAGGTATACCCTCGTATACAGTACATAATTTTAAATACAGCTTGTTAATCTCTGTCATCATTCAGATGTACTGTAGCTTTGTGTTATTATGAATGCTCGTCATAGGCGGATTTTGACTTTTGGGGCAGGGGGGGCACAACCTGTTGATGACCCCAAAACGCAGTGTCAGCAATAAAATTAACTTACAGGAATATTTATAATAATAAGTTGACAATGAGCATTTTTTGTTTCCCATCATTCTTGAGGCGAATTCTATGTCAGGCTGCTTAGGCAATACTTTTCGCCAAGATCGTCATCCATTGAATATGGTACGCCCACCGGTGTCGTGCCAATGTAGTTACCACCGTCAAAAATTGTATCCCCTGAGCGGAGCCATATAGAGGTAGATTTGTGTCTTTATTATTCAATCAAAAAAAGTTGCTTCAATAAAAATATACTGTATATTTTCAACCATAAAAAAAAAAAAAACTTCAAAGAAAAAAAAAATGTTTGAATGTAAAAATAAATTTGACACTCAAAAAAACTAAACTTTGATGTTTTTAAAAAAAAAAATTTGGGGGGGGGGGGATTGAAGTCTTTTTCTTTTTTGATTGAAGTAATGTTGATTTGTGTTTGGGCCACATTTTGGCTAGGACGTTTTTGTCTGTATTATTCAATCAAAAAATATGTTGCTTAAAGAAATATATGTTTAAAAAGAAAAATCACTTCAATCAAAAAAAGAAAAATTTCAATCATAGAAAAAGTTTTTGAATGCGAAAAAAATATTTGAGATTGAAAAATTTGCATTTGAACACTTAATTTTTCAGTGAAAAAAGTTTTCTTTGATTGAAGCAATCCTTTTTGTGTTTGGGTCATTTTGAGGGTAGGACATTTGTGCCCCCCCCCTTAAAATCCGCTTATGATGCTCGTTTCACAGCAAATGTCATTTTGTGTTCGGACGATGCATACGCGTAATGCGTGATCACAGCACAAAGCAGGTATGAAATAAGCATGAGTTTTAATTAGAGATGTCCCGATGGATCGGGATCGATCGGGTCCGATCACGTCATTTTCAAAGTATCGGAATTGGCAAAAAAATATCGGACATGCCTTTTTTTTAATATATATATATATATATATATTTTTTAATTAAATAGTTTTCTAATTGTATCTAACGTTACAGACATAATGTGTTACACTCTTCCAGAGTCTTTAGTGTAAGCTTAAGGTAGGGTTATCAAATTTATCTCGTTAATGGTGAGAATTAATATTTTTTACATTTATCACGTTAAAATATTTAACGCAATTAACATATGCGCTGCAAGACCCACTCACGCATTGTCGCGTTCAATCTATGATGGCACCGTTTTACCCATACAGTATATAGAGCTAAAAGGCAGCGTAAATGAGTAGAGTGAATATTGGCAGCCTTTGGAGCCTTTTTTTAAATGGCTAAAGCCTTACAATCCCTCCCCCAACGATTAGAATAATCGTAGGAAGCAATGTGGGGAAGAAAGGTAGTGGTTGATCTTTTTCTTAACACACTATGTTATTTCCCAACGCTGAGAAGATATATCAATTGGTAGCAAGACGCACAGTCATGGTTGCACTTCCCATCATGCATTCGGGCAGAAGTTAAATGGCTACAGTATTATTTACTGAAAGCTCAACAAATACACTAGATGGCAATATTTAGTCACAATATACAAAGTCACAAATCTTTCTATCCGCGGATCCCTCTCACAGAAAGAATGTTAATAATGTAAATGCCATCTTGAGGATTTATTGTCATAATAAACAAATACAGTACTTATGTACTGTATGTTGAATGTATATATTCGTCCGAGTTTTCATTTTTTTCTTAATGCATTGCCAAAATGTATATAATCGGGAAAAATTATCGGGAATGATTGGAATTGAATCGGGAGCAAAAAAAGCAATCGGATCGGGAAATATCGGGATCGGCAGATACTCAAACTAAAACGATCGGGATCGGGAGCAAAAAACATGATTGGAACAACCCTAGTTTTAATGATTCGCGCATCTGTTTTTACAGTATCTTTGAGAGAGTGCACGGGAAGGAGAGCGTGACTCCATCAGTCAGCGAAATGGGCGTGTCTGGCCCGTGCGCCACCCTTGTCTGCGGCCCATATTAAAGGCATTAAACACCGGGCCCGGCTTGTCATTAATCAAGCCAGGAGGGCTGACAGCTCCGCTCGCCTATCGGGCTCCCGCATCACCGCGTGCCCGGCAGGGCTGTCCTGGCACCAGGTAATATTCCTCTTCCGCAGATAACTCCGTGATCGATCGACCCCAGGTTCTCTGATTGGACTTTGTTGGCCGTGTCGTGAGGCTTTATTGGGGAAGCCCGCTGAGCACTTTTAGCAGATTCATGATTCACAAGATTTTTGCCTTCAGAATTGTCAAACGGGTAAAAATTATTTCAGTGGGCAGTTCCAGAAATTAATGGCAATTGTCATGTCACTTGTCATGCCACTTGTCACTTCTGTAGAGTAATGACAACCCATTTATTGGGACGACTACTTCCACCAGTACTACCACTTACTGTATGTTAATGCTGCCATTACTACTACAACACATCAACACCTACCACTACTACTTACAGTGATGCTGTTGTATCCTTCATTTTTTGAATTATCTCTACAATATCTTCAGAACTAAATGTAAATGTACAAATATATACAATCAAGAAATTTTATTAGATTTCCCCCCCCACTTGATTCATTTCTTGCCAGAAAATTTTCCAAATTATGTACCGTACTTCAATTACCAATAATGGTGAGCAGGACTGTGCTACTACTATATTACCTTATTGGCCCAAATATAAGACTGTGTTTTTTTACATTAAAATAACACTGAAAAAGTGGGGGCCGTCTTATATTCGCGGTCTAGACATTGTTTCCATTCACGACGCGAGATGGTAGATGGCGCTAGATATCATTGAAGCGATGTTCTGTCATGACAGATCTCAGCTACTCTCAAGTTTAACCAGTTTGCATTATTTTCCTGCAATATTTTTCCTTATTCAGATTTGTTTCAAGACTACAGTTACAGTGAGACTTCACTTTGATGGTTACTGCAGTTATTGCAATTTTGTTGTTTTATCACTATAGATTGGTTTATTTATATTTAAAAAAACAGAAGCCATTCATTTACGAATGTGATTGCACTTTAGTTTACATATTTAAATGTTCAGGTATTAAGATTTGAATGAGGCAAAATAACATGCCTTTTCTCTCAAATATATTGTTATAATCATTTGTTTCTGATGTACTGTAATTATTTTCTGTATGAAAATTATTTTGGTGTTCAAAATGTCTTTTTTTCGAACTTGAGTCTTGAAAAAGAGTGGGTCGTCTAGGGCTGCAGCTATCGAATATTTTACTAGTCGATTAATCGATGGACTAGTTAGTCCGAGTAATCGGATAAGGAACATGAAAAATAAAATACCTGAGCTGAGTCTAAAACGGTATAAAAAATTTGAGGATCTATGTACAACAAAAGAACAATTGGCTAACTTACACAGAAAAAGCTTAAAAGATATAAAATGCAAAAGTTTTTTTTTTTTTTTTACAATGCTCTTAACAAATAGACACATACTCCCACAAAAAACAGTTAAATATACCTATAAACTAAATCATGAATGCATTAAAAACATTAGCTCAAACAAAAACTTGGCTAATGTTGGTCTTAACAGGGAGCAGCTGGTCTCAGCCATGAGAAATGAGTTATATCATATTCATTGTTGCCACCCTAATCAATAAAAAACATGCAAACACTTTCAAAATAAACCAATACAACGCCTCTTTAATTAAACGAATACTCGAAGCAACAAAATTTAATTCGAATATTTTTTTCTAATCGAATACTCGAGTTAATCGATTAATCGTTGCAGCACTAGTCGTCTTATAATCAGGGCCGTCTTATGTTCGGGCCAATACGGTAATCAAAAAATTTTGATTAGGAACCCAAAATATTTTTAACAATGGTGTTTTTCCCCACTAGATTCATTTCTTGCCAGAAAATTTTCCAAATTATGTACTGTACTTGAATTACCAATCATGGTGAGCAGGACTGTACTATTTTATTACTACTATATTTCTATTACCACATGCACAGCACTTGTGCTGCTACGTAACTATTGCTACTTAATGCTACTTCTAAGCTAACACTACTGCGAAGCTACTTGTATTATATTAATACCACTACTACTACTACTACTACAACTAATGCTACAACTACTATGGCTATGACTACTTATCTTACTACAACTAATAATAATACTGCTACTAGTTGTGTGCTTAAAAAAAACTGTAACTATGTACTTCTAATTAATGCTACTTCCAGGCTAACGCTGCTACGAAACTGCTTTTATTATATTACTACTACTACTACGACAATAACTATTGCTACAGCTACTATGACTACTTATTTTACTACAACTAATACAATTAATACAGGTAGTCCCGGTTTACGGGTTACGAACGAGTTCCGTTTTTACACTGGGGATGTAACCCAAATTTCCAACTAAGTTGGAATTAACCTTTTAAATATTCAGAATAACGACCCAAAAAGTAAAAAAGTATTGTATTTTTTTTAATGAATGAAGGAATAGTATCTTTTCTCGTATTTACTGTTTGACTGTTTGTATCACTCTAACCCAGGGGTCCCCAAATGCGCCGCGGACCGAGACCGTGGTATTTGGTACCGGGCCGCGCAGAAATAATAAATAATTTATTAATGACTGCATTCTGGCTGATTGACTTTGACCTGTGCCGCTTAACACACCAATATCCCTGTCTACTCTAGATATACAACTACAGGGTAGGAGGTCGTCATAGAAATGCATTGATTGGACTGTTAGCAGTACGTCTTGTTTTGTATAATTATTTGCCCTTGGCCTTGATAATAACGTATGACGTAAGTCGTCGCCCATCACATTTGTTCCCGGAAATAATTAGCCCCAACACTAGAATGACTGAAAAAAAGACATCACAGACGTGGACAGATTTTTTACGGGGGAAAAAGGAACCTGACGAGCCAGAAGATGAGCCTACAACCTCGAAGAAAACAAAATCAATGCTACTTCCTAATCACTAAAGACCCACGAACTGCGAAGGAGTGAATTCGTGACGTATGTGAATAGACAGAGTGATTCGAGCATGTCTGTGCAACAGGAATATCAGCTTGTAGAAATCGCAAAGCAAGGCGACCTTAAACGTACACTGGAGACGACAACTCTACCGAGGTTCTGGATTAAAGTCATTTCGGAATATTCTGACATCGCCAGGAGCGCACTGAAAACTATGCTACAATTTCCAACATCGTATCTTTATGAAGCTTGCTTCTCTCACTCTCCAATCTCAGGACCATCTCGTCTCAACGAAACAAGCTCAGGCCTCCCACTGATTCAGCGGGTGAGTTGTATTTTCCCTGCACTTAACACGACAGAGCTAAAAACAAATGTTATTTTATATTTGTTGTATTTTTCTGCCACACATTGTTCTGACAAATTTGGCATGCCCGTAGCGTTAACAATGATCGCGAATGCAGTGATTCCAAAGTACACACTACAAACTTTCTTTAAAGAAAGGAATATTAACTTATTTTGCCATGTTAACTGCACACAACAACTGCTTCCACCTCTCTCACTTAACGACTTTGCCGTGTCGTTAAGCATTCATTTACGCCATTTTCGTGTTGGACATGTATGTTTATGATGTAAATAGTTTTTTAGCACCGTTGGATAACATTGAGCGTCCAATTGAATATAAAAGAGAGCTTTTTTCACCGCCACAAAAGCTTTGGGAGCAAAATTTTATAAGGGTGCAAAATTTGACAGAACACCAGTCCGTGAAAAAAGACCCAAATCACACTGGTCTGTGGAGCAAAAAAGGTTGGGGACCCCTGCTCTAACCTACCCAATATAAAATAAATAGCATTTGTATCATCGTTTAAAGAAAACAAGCAGAATATATTTGACATAGGGCATAAGAGATACATGACCATGGAAGCCCAACACGTGTGTCATGCAGCTGACTGAGTAAGATTGACGCTGACTACCAAGTGATAAGCAATACATCTACAAGCCCATGTCTGCAACACAAAATCCTGCAATGAGCTCTTCTGGACAGTCCAGAACAAATGGCGGGCTGCACTGTACTACCACAACACCTGTTAACAAAAAGAACTTTAAGTTTGATAGCGCAGCGCCTCTCAGACGGTGAGGCGCGCTGAACCTGCCACCTCAGTTTCTTCATTAACCATGACCCGGCAACGGTGACGCACGAACTTGACTGCCCAAATCTGCAACAGAAGAAGGCCCAAACACCCTTCTTCCTGCCCACAGCCCACCCCGCGAGAGCCTTCAAAAAGACTGAATGCTTAACTATCGTTGTCATTTTTTCTCAGGGAATCTTTTGTTGAATTTTGATATGGCGACCCCGGAACCAGTCTGCCTCCTTGCCTGGGTCTGTTGCTATTTTGCCTTGCTGTTTGATCGCTGTCGACCTGAATAAATTGTCAACTTGTGTTGCGAAGCTTTTTTCCAGCTTTCAAAATGGAGTTAGTACAAGGGGTTAAGATTAGGGTGAACGTGAGGAGTTTGGCCTTTTGACCAGGTTGTAGTGTTTTCGCCGGCCCGGGTTGTTGGAGCTGCGCCAGCGCGGGTCCGGCGGTTCGGCTGGCATGATTCTGGCAATCAGGCTAAAAGGTCAGATTCCTTCATGATGTAGGATACAACGCCCTCTGGTGGCAGTGTTGGATCTGGCTGGACTGTTGTCTTGTATGATTCAGGAACGGACTCAGACGTCTGACATAGATAACTGATAGCTGCCTTCTGGTTTGGCCCACATGAAGCTGTAAGTTATTTCAGCTAATATGTTTGTGTATGCATTTGTAATTAAGTTTAGAGCTAGAGTTTATGGAGTTATGTGTGAGCGATTTGCTTTGAGAATTGTAAATACATTAGCATTCGTAGCTTTTAGCTAAAGTGACTTTTGTTAAGCAAATTAGGCTAATTTAATCTACTAAATTTACATACTGATCAGACCAGATGGGCGTTTGAAAACCAATTGTTCTGTGTCAAGTGTTTTATTGTTGAACTGCATGTAATTTTGAACATACAGTAAGTGTGTGTATTTGTTGTAGATATATATTTCCATTTATTCACTTAAACATATCTGTTCATTTCATATCTTTCCCATAATCATTCTCTGTTCTCGAAACTGTGTGCCTATCTACAGTACTACTTGCGTACAAGGACTTTTGCTACCATTGTTTTGTCTAGCTATGAGCGGCACAGGGCTGTGTTTTTTCTCCACTGTTCATGGAGATGGCAAATACAAACTACATGAATTCTAAGGTCAAGGCAGATTGAGATTAACTGTAAATGCTGTAATTTTATTTTTTTCCTGAATTGTGTGTCGTCGTCTCCTGTTCGCTAAGAGAATTAAATAACCTGTAAAAAGAAAAAAAATCGACTTTTTTCTTTAGTGTGTTTCAGCTTTACAAATTGTCAAACGTAAAGGAAGAGCTTCAAAAAGCACAATTGTTTTAATGTCAGTAAAGCCGAACAACTTCACGTTACGTTAGGACAGAACATGTCATATTAATAAAGTAAAGTTAGAAAATAAGATACTATGAAGTTCAATAAGGTACTATTTATATTAGGGATGTCCCGATCCGCGTTTTTGCACTTCCGATCTGATACCGATACTGACCGATACCGGCCTATCTGAGCATGTGTTAAAGTTTAAAGTTATTTAGCCTCCTTACTTAGTTGTCAGACTCATGTTGAAAAGGGTTTTAGTACTCTTGATAACAACTAGCCAGCTGAATTAGGTGAGTTTGAATAACACACAGCGGTTGGTAACAAGAAACTGACCTGTTTATTCAGTGACAAACACAAAACATTATAAATAACAAACAGAAATGGCATAGTCAGTCAGTAAAACGTGCAAATGATATTGTAAACTGTCTTAAAAAAGCAAAACACACAAACAACCTCAGTGGAAAATCCCACAAACCCCCCAAGCTCTGAGATGCTTTTAATGTTTCGTGCATTAGTTACAATATTTGTATATAAAGCCTCTCAGGTTTAAATAAATGACTATTTCAGTATCAAGTTAACATTTTAAAGCAATAAATAAAATATTCAACTCCCCATTCTGTATCAGCAGCTTTAAACTACATTCAATTCCTTTAATTTTGCGAATCAACTGTTAAAGTTGTTAAAATTGCTCCCATTATTCCATAATTTCCCTTCTGTCTACTTTCGACATGTGAAAGTTTTAAAACTGTTTTGAAGATAGATTCAAGTCAAGATTTTGCCGATTTAGGAGTATTTTAGATAAAAAGTTAATTAGGTTCGCTTGGAAGGTTCACAACAGCCTACTAGGGAAGTCTTCTGCTTTAATATGGCGGCGGTTTACTAACGCATCTGGTTTCAATACTTCAATGTTGCTAACGCAGTCGAGTCTGTCGTGTAGCATCTGGTTCTATATACATATGATACCTATTATCTCCAGTAAAACGACGTTGACGTAGTTTGTAGCGGCTGTCAGCATCAGTCAGGTATTCTTGTGTTTTTTATCCAGCGGCATGAGTTGAGCTAAAGCCGTGAGTTGAGCATTGGCATTACCCGGGTCTAAGACAAGTTATGTTTACTTTCGGGACGCAATGCGGTAACTTTCTCATTGCGTCTCAAAGACCGCGCTGTGTATTAGTTCCGCTTTACTTGACATATTTCAATAATCGGAATTTGGATGTTTGTGAATCGTTCTCGAATCTTCCACGGCCGAATCGCATGTTGGATGGTGCGTCTTTACTCACGTGAGATAATGGCTCGTCATCCAGAATGAATTCTTCGGCAATGACTTGTTATTCCCTGGGCTTTGGGACTGTTGAGTGCCAGTTTGTCACGCATAGCAAAAGTTTGTGCCAGTGTTAGTTGCATAGGACCGTTCTTTTTGTCTTCGGTTTTCTTAACATACTCCTCATATTGTTTGTGGTGGTATTTCGCTAAATGCTCGATTAGGTTGGTTGTATTAAAACTTCTTACAGCTTTACCACTACGCTTGACTTTATTGTGGCATATGTTGCTCTCTGCCTCTTCGTCTCTTTCGTCCTTTAAGGTGAAATGATCCCACGCAGCTGACACTTTTACCGATAGTCTCTCGGTAAATTGGGAGACGGTAATGTAAATGTAGTGTAATGAAGGTGTGCCGTAAAATGCGGACCGGATTTTAGGGAAAGCGAAGCAAAAACTGGAATGGATTATGTAAATCGGTGCGCTGGAAAACCCAGACCGGACTTTGGAAAAAAAACTGGACAAGAAGTCTGGATCGGAATTTTTCCCGTGTTCTGATCTGATACCGATGTGCATTTTTTTTGCCCATATTGGCGTCCGATCCGATCCAAATATCGGCTGGGGACATCTCTACTCAGTACAAGGGGTGAAGACTATGGTGAACAGACAGAGTTTGGCCTTTTGACCAGGTTGTCGGGGTTTCGCCGGCCCGGGTCGTTAATTTTCAAGCTATAATTAACTCGATTAAAAATTTTAATCGTTTGACACCCCTAGTTATATTACGTCAGGAACTCGTTCGGTACGTGTCCGTTCCGAACCGACTACCACGTACCGAAACGGTTCAATACTATTACATGTACCGTTATACCCTGAGTGTCAACCCGTACTATCCGTTGGCATCTGAATGAAAAAGGACTGGGGGTGGATGGTAGGATGCCCAGGAAGACCCCACTTCTGACCCAAAGACATAAAAAAGCCAGGCTGGAGTTGGCCAAGACTTACCCGAGAAAGCCAAAAACGTTTTGGAAGAATGTTCTCTGGTCAGATGAGACCAAAGTAGAGCTTTTTGGGAAAAGGCATCAACATAGAATTTATGGGGGAAAAAAACAAGGCTTTCAAAGAAAAAGAACACGGTCCCCACAGTCAAACATAGCTGACGTCCCCTGATGTTTTGGGGTTGCTTTGCTACCTCTGGCACTGGACTGCTTGACTGTGTGCATGGCATTATGAAGTCTCAAGACTACCAACAAATTTTGCAGCATAATGTAGGGCCTAGTGTGAGAAAGCTGGGTCTCCCTCAGAGGTCATGGGTCTTCCAGCAGGACAGTGACCCAAAACACACTTCAATATGCACTAGAAAATGGTTTGAGAGAAAGCACTGTAGACTTGGCTAAAGTGGCCAGCAATGAGTCCAGACCTGAATCCCATAGAACACCTGTGGAAAGATCTGAAAATGGCAGTTTGGAGAAGGCATCTTTCAAATCTGACACCTGGAGCAGTTGGCCAAAGAATGGTCTAAAATTCCAGCAGAGCATTGTAAGAAACTTACTGATGGATACCGGAAGCGGTTTTTCGCAGTTATTTTGTCTAAAGGGTGTGCTCCCAATTATTAGGGTGAGGGTGCCAATACTTTTGTCCGGCAACCAGTGTCCTCGTTTTAAAATGAAATCTCGATTCTTGGCAGGATAACTAGAAAATATTGCGATACGTCATATTTTCGATATTGTCACACCCCCCTACTTTCCTGCAACTAAGTTAGCCCTAGGCATTTTTTACCATTTTAAACTGGAATGAGGAATTGAATTTGTAATGACTAATAACTTTGGCTGTCAAAATTATCGCGTTAATGGGCGGTAATTAATTTTTAAAATTAATCACGTTAAAATATTTGATGCATGTAACGCACATGCCCCGCTCAAACAGATCAAAATGACAGCACAGTGTAATGTCCACTTGTTACTTGTTTTTTTTGTATTTTGTCGCCCTCTGCTGGCACTTGGGTGCAACTGATTTTATGGGTTTCAGCACCACATGAGCATTGTGTAATTATTGACATCAACAATGGCGAGCTACTAGTTTATTTTTTGATTGAAAATTTTACAAATTTGATAAAAAACGAAAACATTGATAGGGGTTTTATCATAAAACTTCTATAACTTGTACTAACATTTATCTTTTATGAACTACAAGTCTTTCTAGCCATCGATCACTTTAACAGAATGTTAATAATGTTAATGCCATCTTGTTGATTTATTGTTATAATAAACAAATACAGTACTTATGTACCGTATGTTGAATGTATATGTCAGTCTTGTGTCTTATCTTTCCATTCCAACAATAATTTACAGAAAAACAAGGCATAATTTAGAGATGGTTTGAATTGTGATTGATTACGATTAGAGCTGAAACGAATACTTGAGCAACTCGAGTAACTCGAGTTTAAAAACTGACCCGAGTAATTTTATTCACCTCGAGTAATCGTTTATTTTGACAGCTCTAAGCATCACGTTTTGCTCGGACTACTTTTAATGCGGGACAACGCGCTGATGTCATGTGCGTAGAGGAAGAAGCAAAAAAAAAAAAAAAACTTACTGCAGGCGACAGCTGCTACAAACGACGCCGATGTTGCTAAATACTAGCCCGCACGATGCTACGTTGTTAGCAGGTAGCGTCTGATGAGTCTCATAGAGATCACATGTATGTTGAACTAGATGCTTTATGACAGACTCGGCCGCGTCTGGGCAGCATTAGTAAACAGCTGCCATCTTAAAGCAGTAGAGCGCTAATAAAGAGCGCTAAGCGCTAATAAATAAGATTAACGTTACTGTCACTAGCTCAAGTAACGTTAACCCTGCGGAGGGCTAGGTTTCTATTAATAATGACCACTTTCGATGCGTGGCTAACGTGTCTTTACATACAGGCTTTAACATAACATAGCGTTGTGGAGTGATGAGGGTGTAAAATAAAAAATCAATAATGCTAACTATCAATTTTAGCTCAGTAGTCATTGCTGGATAAAACACCAAGTAGCACTGGTCCCTAATGTGCTCCAATACAGCCTGTTTCATACATTTATTTTGAACACTGCAAAAACTCAAAATCCTATCAGGACTTACAGTTTAGACTAACTTAAAGCTTAACTAGAACTTAAAAATGGCTTGACACAAATAGAAATTCAGTTGAAACACGTGGGAAAAAATCCTAACTTTTAAGTGATGTGTGTTATCAAGCGTAACGGTGTTTTTAGGTTTTATATATATACATATATGTATATATTAGGGCTGTCAAAATTATCGCGTTAACGGGCGTTAATTTTTTAAATTAATCACGTTAAAATATTTGACGCAATTAACGCAGATGCCCCGCTCAGACAGATTTAAATGACAGTACAGTGAAACGCTCACTTGTTGTGTTTTATGGAGTTTTGCAGCCCTCTGCTGGCACTTGGGTGCGAATGATTTTATAGGTTTCAGCACCCATGAGCATTGTGTAATTATTGACATCAACAATGGCGGGCTACTTGTTTATTTTTTGATTGAAAATTTTACAAATTTTATTAAAACGAAAACATTAAGAGGGGTTTTAATATAAAATTTCTATAAGTTGTACTAACATTTTTCTTTTAAGAACTACAAGTCTTTCTATCCATGGATCGCTTTAACAGAATGTTATCATGTTAATGCCATTTTGTTGATTTATTGTTATTATAAACAAATACAGTCCTTATGTACCGTATGTTGAATGTATATATCCATCTTGTGTCTTATCTTTCCGTTCCAACAATTTACAGAAAAATATGGCATATTTTATAGATGGTTTGAATTGCGATTAATTGCGATTAATCACGATTAATCAATTTTTAAGCTGTAATTAACTCGGTTAAAAATGTAATCGTTTGACAGCCCTAATATATATATATATATATATATATATATATATATATATATATATATATATATATATATATATATATATATTTTTTTTTTTTTTTAGATCTAAAGGTTTTTGGAGTGAAAGCAGTGAATTAGTCTTTTTTTATTCAAGTTACATCTGAGATGCAATTGTCAGCTGTTTTCAACAATATACATCGAAAATAAAGACATTGACTGAAAATGGTTCAAGATTAGAGGAAATGTCTTGTTTTCTCATGTATATTTATAATTGCTCTTCACCTAAAAATATATTTGTTTTATCCAATTACTCGATTAATCGATAGAATTTTCAATCGATTACTAAAATATTGTATAGCTGCAGCCCTAATTACGATTAATTAATTTTTAAGCTGTAATTAAATAACATTCAACCACTTGTGTTAACATTTTTTCCCACGTTCTCAATTGACTGATGCATAAAAAATCAGTACTGCGTGAATATTTTCAGTCTCTTTTCCTTCCTGACAAAATCATGAGTTTGCTAACAGACAACAGAAAAAAAATATCAACTAAGCTGCCTCAAGTTCAAGTTGATTTGTAATTTGACCGCCTACATGAGTGTGTGTGTGATGGTGCATGCTGAGCAGCTGAAAAAACTGACACCTCATCCATAAGCAATGTTCTTAATTTTGGGGTCCTTATAAGAAACACATACATACACACACTTCTTTCAGGTACTGATAGTGAGTGATGCACACAACAGGCCAATAATTGCTACAGTTAGTGTTTCACTTTGATGAATGTGGCTTCATTAAGGCTCCTGGAAGAGGAGGCAGGTGTCACGGTCAAGTCAATTGAGGTGGAACTGCCGGCGTCGGATTGGCGCGTCATTCCGCATCGCTAGATGTCGCACCTCCAACGGCGTCTAGGCTTGACGCAAGCAGAGGTGGTCACACATGGAACAGAGGTTAGGAAAGAAATTCTGGCAGAAAAAGCCCCTCTACAAAAAAAAAAAGAAATCAATTGTGAATATAGGCTGCATTCTCCACCTAAATACACTTTAAAAAACATGGATGAATTGTGTCTTCAAATATATTTTTGCAATAATTATTAGGGTTGTTCCGATCATGTTTTTTTGCTCCCGATCGTTTTGGTTTGAGTATCTGCCGATCTCGATATTTCCACATCCGATTGCTTTTTATTTTGCTTCCGATTAAATTCCAATCATTCCCGATAATTTTTCCCGATCATATACATTTTGGGAATGCATTAAGAAAAAAATGAATAAAACTCGGACGAATATATACATTCAACATCCAGTACATAAGTACTGTATTTGTTTATTATGACAATAAATCCTCAAGATGGCATTTACATTATTAACATTCTCTCTCTGAGAGGGATCCACGGATAGAAAGACTTGTAATTCTTAAAGGATAAATGTGACTTTGTATATTGTGACTAAATATTGCCATCTAGTGTTTGTTCAGCTCAGTTCAGTCAATGATACTGCAGCCATTTAACTTCTGCCCAAATGCATGATGGGAAGTGCAACCATGACTGTGCGTAGGGGCACCAATTGATATACTGTATCTTCTCTGCGTTGGGAAAGAACATAGGGTGTTAAGAAAATGATCAACTACTACCTTTCTTCCACACATTGCCTCCCAAGTTAATTTTATTTGATGAGAGAGGTATTGTAAGGATTTCGCCACATAAAAAAATGGTTCCAAAGACTGTCAAACTTCTCTCTACTCATTATACGCTGCCTTTTAGCGCTATCTATAGGTAAAACGGCATCTTTATAGATTGAACACGACAATGCGTGAGTGGGTCTTGCAGCGCATGTATTAATTACTTAACGTGATTAATTTAAAAAAATTAATTACCGCTATTTACGCAATAAATTTAATAGCTCTACTTTAAGCCAAAACTACTCTGGATGAGTGTAAGACATTTTGTCCGTAACGTTGAATACAATTAGAAAATGATTTAAATAAAAAAAAAAAATATCAAAAAAAGGTATGTCCGATATTTTTTTGCCGATTCCGACACTTTGAAAATGACGTGATTGGACCCGATTAGGATCGATCGGGACATAGTTAATAATTATTCCTCTGGAACCAAATTCACGTGTGGAGTCCCTCACAACATACTACTCAGCAGATTGGAACAGTGGGTAGGGTTTACTGACACTGTTCTTCAGTGCTTCACATCTTATTTACATGACAGGGATTTCTTTCTGTCAATCGGAAACCATCAGTCAGAACGAACCAAATTCACGTATGGAGTCCCTCAAGGGTCAATTCTTGGACTTCTCTTTTTTAACATTTATATGCTTCCCCTAGCTCATATTATGGAACAGTATGACATCTCCTATCACACCTATGCAGATGACGCACAACTCTATATTTCTGTGTCCCCAAATGATTATAATCCCTTAGTCTACCTGAGTAAATGCATTCATCAAATCTTTGAATGGATGTGCCAGAATTTTCTCCAGCTAAATGTGGAGAAGACAGAAGTGATCATTTTTGGGCCAAAAAAGGAAAGGTCAAAGATAAGCAGGCACCTTAACACAATGTCACATACAGCTACAAATCAAGTGAGAAACCTTGGCGTAATTATTGACTCAGACCTAAAATTTGATAGCCATCTAAAGTCCGTCACTAAATCTGCTTATTACCACCTAAAAATGTAGACAGAATAAAGGGGCTCCTGACCCAACAAGACATGGAAAAATTTATGCATGCAGTCATTTTCAGCAGATTGGACTATTGCAACAGTATACAGTGGGGAAAATAAGTATTTAGTCAACCACTAATTGTGCAAGTTTAGAGAGGCCTGTAATTGTCAACATGGATAAACCTCAACCATGAGAGACAGAATGTGGAAAAAAACAGAAAATCACATTGTTTGATTTTTAAAGAATTTATTTGCAAATCATGGTGGAAAATAAGTATTTGGTCAGTACCAAAAGTTTATCTCAATACTTTGTTATGTACTCTTTGTTGGGAATAACGGAGGCCAAACGTTTTCCGTAACTCTTCACAAGCTTTTCACACACTGTTGCTGGTATTTTGGTCCATTGCTCCATGCAGATCTCCTCTAGAGCAGTGATGTTTTGGGGCTTTCGGACTTTCAACTCCCTCCACAGATTTTCTATGGGGTTGAGATCTGGAGACTGGCTAGGCCACTCCAGGACCTTGAAATGCTTCTTACAAAGCCGCTCCTTTGTTGCCCTGGCTGTGTGTTTGGGATCATTGTCATGCTGAAAGACCCAGCCACGTCTCATCTTCAATGCCCTTGCTGATGGAAGGAGATTTTCACTCAAAATCTCTCGATACATGGCCCCATTCATTCTTTCCTTTACACAAATCAGTCGTCCTTGTCCCTTTGCAGAAATACAGCCCCAAAGCATGATGTTTCCACCCCCATGCTTCACAGTAGGTATGGTGTTCTTCGGATGCAATTCAGTATTCTTTCTCCTCCAAACACGAGGACCTGTGTTTCTACCAAAAAGGTCTATTTTGGTTTCATCTGACCATAACACATTCTCCCAGTCCTCATCTGGATAATCCAAATGCTCTCTAGCGAACCGCAGACGGGCCTGGACGTGTACTGGCTTCAGCAGGGGGACACGTCTGGCAGTGCAGGATTTGAGTCCCTAGCGGAGCATTGTGTTACTGATAGTAGCGTTTGTTACTGTGGTCCCAGCTCTCTTTAGGTCATTCACTAGGTCCCCCCGTGTGGTTCTGGGATTTTTGCTCACCGTTCTTGCTATCATTTTGACGCCACGGGGTGAGATCTTGCATGGAGTCCCAGATGGAGGGAGATTATCAGTGGTCTTGTATGTCTTCCATTTTCTAATAATTGCTTCCACAGTTGATTTCTTTACACCAAGCGTTTTACCTGCTGCAGATTCAGTCTTTCCAGCCTGGTGCAGGTCTACACTTTTGTCTCTGGTGTCCTTCGACACCTCTTTGGTCTTGGCCATAGTGGAGTTTGGAGTGTGACTGACTTAGTTTGTGGACAGGTGTCTTTTATACCGATAATGAGTTAAAACAGGTGCCATTAATACAGGTAACGAGTGGAGCCTCATTAGACCTCATTTAGAAGAAGTTAGACCTCTTTGACAGCCAGAAATTTTGCTTGTTTTAGGTGACCAAATACTTATTTTCCACTCCAATGTGGAAATAAATTCTTTAAAAATCAAACAATGTGATTTTCTGTTTTTTGGTCCACATTCTTTCTCTCATGGTTAAGGTTTACCCATGTTGACAATTAAAGGCCTCTCTAATCTTCTCAAGTAGGATAACTTGCACTATTGGTGGTTGACTAAATACCTATTTGCCCCGCTGTATAATTTAATTTCCTATTTCGATTGTCTTTGTTTTTACATTGTATTGATTTTAATGTTGTTTTTATGATCTTCATGTGATGTAAAGCCCTTTGAATTTCCTTGTGTTGAATTGTGCTATATAAATAAATTTGCCTTGCCTTGCCTCTTTCCTATACACATATCCATGCAAGCCAGTATTAACGTTTTGGCTTTCTTGAGATACTCTTCTCTAGCTTTCCCCCTCTTCAGCAACAACTCCACAAATGTTCTCCACGCCTTTGATTACCTTCTTTTCCATTCTGACGTGCCACCAAGGTTATTCTGTTTTGCATTACCGGGTCAGAACACACAGTGCATCGTTCGCCCACGGGCAGCTTATCTCAGCCAACATAACGAGATTCTCCAGAATCCCACTGGAACTGCCCGACGTAAAAGATACTGGAGAGCTTTCTTAAAATTTGGTGTGCGGCGCTTAGCCTTTTCTACTAAGTTATACACAACATTACTTCCTGATCACCGTGCTGTTTGAGGATTTCAGTTTAAGACAGCGAAATGCATACCCGCATTTACGTCCGATCAGATCAGAAAATACCATGCGGTCTGACATAATCTGTCTAAAAAGGCACTCGCCGCAAGGAAAATGGGAAGTTTGCAATATTTATTGTTTATATTTCCCGGTAAATTATTCAACAATAGCCTACAAAACACCTCATGAACAGAAAACCAAGCTATTTTCATTTTTCTGCTGTGAATTGAATTGAGTTGATCACAAACTATTTCAACGTCACTCTAATTAAATGAAGCCTTGAAGCAGCAAAACTTGATTCAAGCTTTTCTTCTAATCGATTTACTCGAGTTAATCGATTACCGTAATTTTCGGACTACAAGCCGCTACTTTTTCTCCTCATTTTGAATCCTGCGGCTTATAGTCCAGTGCGGCTTATTCGTTGATTTACTTTGTTTAATAGGTAACAGATTATTTGATAGCAGTGTCATAAGACTGCCATAAGACTGTCATAATTATTATAGGAACTATCATGGGTATTAATGAATGCTTATGACAGATGTCATTAAGTGTCATCCGGCAAATTATGTTACGAAATCCATTTATGTCCAGTAGGGCTGCAGCTATCGAATATTTTAGTAGTCGATTAATCGATGGACTAGTTAGTTCGAATAATCGAGTAATCGGATAAGAAACATGAAAAATTAAAATACCTGAGCTGAGCCTCAAACGGTATAAATTCTATTTATGTACAGCTAAAGAACAAATGGCTAATTTACAAAGAAAAAGTCTGCTAGCTTAAATGCTAGTTTTTTTTATATATATATATTTTTTACAATGCTCTTAACAAATGGTTCAGACACATATTCCCACAAATGCTGCAAATGGATGCTGCAACAAGACAATGATCCAAAACGCAGAAGTAAATCAACTTCAGAATGGTTTCAGATAGCGCTGCAGCTATCGATTTTTTTAGTAGTCGATTAATCAATGAAATAGTTAGTTCAAATAATCAAGTAATCGGATCGGGAACATGACAAATTAAAATACCCGAGCTGAGCCTCAAACGGTATCAAAAAATGAGCATCTATGTACAACAAAAGAACAATTGGCTAACTTAAATAGCAAAATTCCGCTAGCTTAAATGCTATAAAATTCAAACATTTTGCTTTTAAATGCGCTTAACAAATCGTTCTAACATATATCCTTAAGTGTCATCCGGCAAATTATGTCACTAAATCCATTTATGTCCAGTAGGGCTGCAGCTATAGAATATTTTAGTCGTCGATTAATCGATGGACTAGTTAGTTCTAATAATCGAGTAATCGGATAAGGAACATGAAAAATTAAAATACCTTAGCTGAGCCTCAAACGGTATAAATTCTATTTATGTACAGCTAAAGAACAAATGGCTAACTTACAAAGAAAAAGTCCGCTAGTTTAAATGCCATAAAATGCTAACGTTTTTTATTATTATTTTTTGTACAATGCTCTTAACAAATGGTTCAGACACATATTCCCACAAATGCTGCAAATGGATGCTGCAACAAGACAGTAATCCAAAACGCAGAAGTAAATCAACTTCAGAATGGTTTCAGATAGCGCTGCAGCTATCGATTATTTTAGTAGTCGATTAATCAATGAAATAGTTCGAATAATCAAGTAATCGGATAAGGAACGTGACAAATTAAAATACCTGAGCTGAGCCTCAAACGGTATAAAAAAATTAGCATCTATGTACAACAAAAGAACAATGAATGCTCTTAATAAATCGTTCTAACACATATTCCCACATAAAACTGCTAAATATAGCAGTTGTCTAACACATATTCCCACATAAAACTGCTAAATATAGCAGTTGTTTGTGGGAATATGTGTTAGAACAAACAGAAACTTACCTTGTGTTGGTCTTAACAGGGAGCAGCTGGATTCAGCTATGTTAAATGAGTCATGTCATATTCACTGTTGCCACTGGAGGGCAGTGTATCCACCCAAATAAATAAATAAATAAATCAAAATTCAAACGCTTTTAAAACAAACCATCACAACGCTATTCCAATTAAGCGACTACTCGAACCAGCAAAATTTGTCTCATCAAATTATTCTAATCAAATTACCCGAGTTACTCGATTAACCGTTGCAGCACAAGACCAATGTATCGATAATTGATGTATCGCCATATTGTGAGACTGTTATCGTGAGCCTTATATCGTATCGTATCGTGAGATACCCAGAGTTTTTTTTTTTTATAATCCTCTTCACAAATGGTTCAGACACATATTCCCACAACAAATGGCTTAATATACCTATAAACTAAATTATGAATGCATTAAAAAACATTAGCTTAAACAAAAACTTAGCTTATGTTGGTCTTAACAGGGAGCAGTTGGATTCAGCCATGTGAAAAGAGGCAGCCCAGAGGGCAGTGTATTCACCCTAATCAATATAACTAAATGCAAACACTTTCAAAATAAACCATTACAACGCCACTTTTAACGAATACTCGAAGCAACAGAATTTAATTCGAATACTCGAGTTAATCGATTAATCGTTACAGCACTAATGTCCAGTTTGGATCTTTTACATCCCCTTAAAAGTGAGATCGTTTGATGAAGGACGCAAAATGACATCTGTCATAAGCATTAATTAATGCTCATGGCAGAGTCATTTCATAATTATGATGGTCTTATGACAGTCTTATGGCGCTACTATCAAACAAAGTGTAACCAGATACCATAACTAGCAATTAATGAAACAACTGGAACAGTAACTGAAGAAATAATTAGCACCGAACATGAATTTTAATTGTTATTCATATCTCTAGCCAGTGGTGTTACCAGGATGCCAGGTGTGGGTGGGCATTAGTCTTACCTGGGGGGCGAGGGGCAAAAAAATAAAATAAAAAAAAGCTACAATGTTCAAGTAGGTCTACTGCACCTTAAAGCATGTTTTGTTTTCTCCTTGAGATAACTGTTGTTGTGATTTGGCCTCAAAAAATAAAAGTTGATTTGATTTTATTTGACTTAGAACACATCCATAACTGAACAATATGGGCATGCAGGTGACAAAGTTTTTTTTTTAAGTAACCCATTGTGGTGCCTCGCTTTTATTATTATAATTATAGTTCTTCTTTGTTCCGCAGCCCCTTTGAGCTCAATGTGACCCCCTTAGAATGCTTCAAAATTAGGGTTGTCAAAATTATCGCGTTAACGGCCGATAATTAATTTTTAAAAATTAATCACGTTAAAATATTTGACATATTTCACGTACATGCCCCACTCAAACAGATTAAAATGATAGCACAGTGTCATGTCTGCTTGTTACTTTCTTTTTGGGTGTTTTGTCACCCTCTGCTGGCGCTTGGGTGCATCTGATTTTATGGGTTTCAGCACCATGAGCATTGTGTAATTATTGACATCAACAATAGCAAGCTACTAGTTTATTTTTTGATTGAAAATTTTACAAATTTTATTAAAACGAAAACATTAAGAGGGGTTTTAATATAAAATTTCCATAACTTGTACGAACATTTATTTTTTGAGAACTACAAGTCTTACTATCCATGGATCGCTTCAACAGAATGTTAATAATGTTAATGCCATTTTGTTGATTTATTGTTATAATAAACAAATACAGTACTTATGTACAGTATGTTGAATGTATATATCCATCTTGTGTCTTATCTTTCTATTCCAACAATAATTTACAGAAAAATATGGCATATTTTATAGATGGTTTGACTTGCGATTAATTACGATTAATTAATTTTTAAGCTGTAATTAACTGGATTAAAAATTTTTAATCGTTTGACAGCCCTATTCAAAATGCACCAAAATCGGCAGGCAGGTCAAGACAGGGGCAATCTTTGATACTGTGTAAAGACAAATTCCAAATACACCATGTAGCGCCCCCTAGCAGTCATTCTTTGTCCCGTAGATGCTTTGAGCCCCTCAGAATGCTTCAAAACTCACCAAACTCAACAGCCAGGTGAACACTGGTGAAAAAAAAATAAATCAAAATATACGTAAATGTGTGTAGTGCCCCCTAGGAACAAAACCAACATTTCATTTCATTTATTTTACAGGGTGAAAGAGGAGCTAACAATGCAAAGGTTAAAACTTTGCATCAGAACACATCAGTACTATATGAATGTAGTACCATACGCGGTGCCCAGACTGCTGTTAGTACTTCATCCAGTTTTCTTTGGGTGGGCAGAGCGTGTCCGTGGGTGGGCGCTGCCCCCCCACCCCCAGTAACGCCCCTGTCTATAGCGCTGCAATGCATGCTAGGAGGCATGTTGGACGACAACAGTGTTGACAGCAGGTGGCAGCAGAGGTTGTCTCCCCCAGGGAAGCAGTGATGGCCAAATGAAGCTTCTTGAAGCAATGAAGCGTTGCAACCAATTGGTTCAAAGCTTCATATTGGTTCATTTGGTCTTATGACCAAATCAAGTGTTACCGGTTAATATCTTTTGGTGTTAATATCCCATAATACAATGAGGACAGCGGTTTATAGTCCAGTGCGGCTTATTGTTAAACAAATGCAGTTTTCGTGTCACATTTGGTGGGTGGCGGCTTACGCTACGTTCATACTACAGGTCTTAATGCACGAATCCGATTTTTTCGTGTTTTTCCGACTCGAGTGAGGCATTAACTTGACGGTCTGAACTTGACAAGTCACATAGAACTGGACCATTTCAAATCCGATCTGGGTCACTTTCGTATGTGGTTCAAATCCGATCTGGGCCACATTTTTCCCGACTGTCGTGGCGGTCTGTACTGTCCAGGCTCTCAAATCGGAATTCATGCAGCAATTACGTCATCAAAAAGCGAGAGAGACGCCACAGTAGCGGTACAGCTGTGCGTTATTAGCACCTAGCTTGCCTTGAACACGGCTTTTTAGGAAGGGTCGGACTTGACAACAGTCATAAAAAAAAATAAAAATGGGTTGAGGATAAGCCTGAGAATGATCGGTTTTCTGTGTGCTCCATATAAGCAATATTTCAACATTGCTTACACGGCCGAGAGTCGGGGCAAACTGCACGTATGTGTGTGTGACGTGCACGGACAGTGCGCGCATGCTGTCGATCCATATACTTTGAATATAAGCCTAAACTGGGATTATTTGTGTCTGTTATTTGTGTCCTCTTTTTAAAAAGCAAAATATGATATCACTGGAATGACGGATGACAGTCAGCATGTGTGGTCATTTGTTTTGATGCTTCTGCGCATGCGGGTCGTCTTGCTCAGCGCTTGTCGGACTGCGAATTAGTGCGCATGCGTAGTACTTGAATGGTCTCAATGGACAAAGGCAAAAAAACAGATATGACAAAAAATCGGATTCGTGCATTAAGACCTGTAGTATGAACATAGCCTTAGAGTCAGGTGCGCTTTATAGTCCGAAAGTTACGGTAATCATTGCAGCACTAGTTGTGTTCATATAGGCTACTAAACAAAATATTCTGCGGTGCTTGAAAGAAGTCACTGTCTTGTGACATGTTTGGTAGTGAATGAGTTAATTCGAGCAATCGCCTGCTAGATGCATGATGGCAAAGACTGATGGAGGCGACAGGTCAAGTGATGAAAGTGACTCATACTGTATAGGAAAACTGCAGTAAGTCTGCAATGTTTGATTGCACGCTTCCTCCTCCCCAGTCAGTCATCGCCGTGTCCATAAACATTGTTAATGGGGCTGGACAACGTCTCCCATCTTAGCCCAGACCCCTGCAGTCGCTAATTGGGATAAATGCAAGCCATGCTTCATTTAACCTCCTCGCCTATATTCCCGCCTGTCTTTTCCGCTCCTGTTTTTCCTGAAGCCGTCCTTCCCCTCTGCTAAAAGCGCATCGCTACGGCCTCTCTGCCATTGGTTGCTGCCTTTGCCGGTGCCGCTCTGTGCTTGTTAATGGGCCTCCCTGCTCTTTTGATACCACGGATGTTCTTATAATCATAAACACAGGGAGACTGCTGTGGACAAGTTGTCTCATCTTCTGTGGGTGACTGTGCTTTATCTTAAGCATACTTATTAGTCAATTTCAAGTATTTTTTTTGTTCCGTGGAATATGCGTACACTTGTCTTCACGCTGACCAGTTCTTTCTACAATGGAGCATTACAGTGGTCCATTTTAATAAAACAGCTTTACTCAAATACTTATATACCGTATTGGCCAGAATATAATACGGTGTTTTTTGCATTGAAATGAGACTGAAAAAGTGGGGGTCGTCTTATATTCGCGGTCTAGACATTATACCCATTCAGGACGGTAGATGGCGACAGATATCATTGAAGCGATGTTCTGCCATGATAGATCTCAGCTACTCTCAAGTTTAACCAGTTTGCATTATTTTATTGCAATGTTTTTCCTTATTTAGATTTCTTTCAAGACTATAGTTAGTTAGACTTCACTTTGATGGTTAATGCAGTTATTGCAATTTTGTTGTGTAATTACAATGGATTGGTTTATTTACATTTCAAAAACCAGAAGCCATTCATTTACGAATGTGATTGCACTTTAGTTTACATATTTAAATGTTCAGATATTAAGATTTGAATGAGGCAAAATAACATGCCTTTTCTCTCAAATATATTGTTATAATTATTTGTTTCGGATGTACTGTAATTATTTTCTGTATAAAAATAATTTTGGTGATCAAAATGTCTTTTTTTCCAACTTGAGTCTTGAAAAAGAGGGTGTCGTCTTATAATCGGCCATCTTATACTCGGGCCAATACGGTAATCAAGAAATTTTGATTAGAAGACCAAAGAATTTTAACACTGTTGTTTTTCCCCCCATTAGATTCATTTCTTGACAGAAAATTTTCCAAATTATCTACCGTACTTGAATTACCAATCATGGTGAACAGGACTGTACTATTTTATTACTACTATATTTCTACTACCACATGCTATGCACTTGAGCTGCTATGTAACTTTTTACGTAACTCAATTTTTGCTCCAGCCTTCACCGCGTACAGACGCACTCTCTGAGCTCCTGAAGCACTCTTATCTTAACTGATAAGCGCTCAGGGCCAGCAAGCTCGACTCCCAGTATGGCTCCAAAGAATTTGAAACCTGGAGACTTGGATGAAATAAAATCCTCCTTACAGAAGTTGGACGTCTCCTTGACTGGCTTGATTCAAAACCAGAATCAAGAAATCGTCAGAGAGCTAGTGACGGGATCTGTCGTTCACTGGAGTAAACGAATCCATTCCGGATCGTTCAGTAAAAAGATTCGTTCAAACGAATCGTTCAACGAATCGTTCGCCCCCCTCATCTCCCTCCCCGCCCAAATGAATCGTTCGGTTAGTGAACGGGAAGTGACGTTGCCGAACGAATCACCAAAGACCGCTTCGCAGTATAACTGAACGGGAAGTGACATTGCTTGGTCCCTCCCTCTCTTCCACTTTGACCACTCGTCGTAGTTTCAGAAATGAGTGACAGGCGATATCATTCTGCTTTCACAGACAGCCTCGTCTCCCTCCCTCCCGCTGCTGCAAAAGCGAGGGAGAACTTCCGCGTCGTCTGTCCTAGTTCTATGGGCTCAAAGTCATGGATCGTGCTTGCATTTCGATTGAGGACACGGTTAAACATTTTCCTTTTGTGGGGGGAGCGGGGGGTTGGGGTCGGGGGCGCACGGACTTTCTTTAGCATGTTCTTGATCACATTTACAATGCTGCTTGCTACCAGCCAACGCAGCATGCTTGCTGTCACGAAAATAAAAATAAATTGAAAGTTTAATTTCTAATTATGGAACGACCAACACATCATATTTACATCTCGCTCTGTTGTATTTTTGTTTTTATGCTCATCACTATTATTTTTAGTCACTATTTAAAACTATAAGTGTAAATACCTAGTTGTCGAATGTGCTGCTCTGAAATAAAGACAATACTACATTTTGATATTTGCCAGTTTAATTGCCAATCAGTATTAAGATGATCGTATTGAATTTTTGCACTGGTATTAATAAATAAAATAATCCGGTCAGCTCCCCTGTCGTCCCCGCATCTCAGATCGTCAAATGCCGACGAGAAAATTGTTTGCTCTTTACGATATCGCCTTTCTACTCTCATTAGTCTGATAAGAAAAATGTAGACATATTGCGACATCTCCCGTGTCCATGTGCGTTGTTTTGGGGCGCTTGAGTAGCACATGATGGACGGATTGACATAATTTGTCAAACCAACCAACACCTGACACGAAAAAAAAAATAAAACACTTGAAAAAATGGACATGTATATACCGTTTCATTGCAAATCAGTATTATGGTGATCATACTATATATTCTTTTTGTCTGTGCACATATGAAGTAAATATCGCTGCCATGAAGCCTCCATATAGTGACGGTTCTTTGCCCCCTTCATTGCCGTCACGCGACCGCAGCTCAGCTTTTGCTTGCCTCGTAGCTACCCGTGTTTTAAATTACTGTAAATTTGATAGTATGTCGTAATAGGTAGTCCCGAGTCTGTTGAGAAAAGTAGTACACTAAACCATGCTCGCTAGATTTGTGTGGTGTTTTTGTCTTTTTGAGCTGCATTTGATAGGCTCCACGTTAACAAATATGTGACAAAGTCCTTTCCTTTCATTTTTTGATTCGTTCACCGCATAGTCATTACTGGAAAGTCAAGTTAGCAGCAAGCTAGGTCAGGAGCCGGAGGACCGAGTCACTGAACGGGAAGTGACAAAACTCAGTCTTGCCCCCCTGCCTGCACGCTGGCTGCTTATTGGCCACACGTGGAAGTGGGTGACATACGCCCTGATTCTGTTTCCGGTCCCTCCCCTGCCCGCGATGAGGCTGGCGTCTGATTGGTCGTGTGCGATGTCAGAAGACGCTGCCGCTTGCTCAACGCCCTCCCACGCAGTGAACAAGCACCAACTTCATAGAACGAATCAGTGCAGATGGTGATTAGTTCGGTCTCGGTCACCCAAACAATTCGTTCAAAAAGAACGAATCGTTCGCGACCGATACAACACTACAGAGAGCTCCAGTTAATTCGCGCTGAAAACGAGAAACTCAAGCAGGCGGTCGAGGAGAGAGATGTTCATATCAAGAGGCTGGAAATTTTGGCTGACGATCTTGACCAGTGCCGACGCGCAAATGAGCTCATCATTTCTGGATTACAACTGACGCCTAGCCCAGGTGACACAGTTGCGCAACTGGCAATTGCTAAGCTGAACGAGTATGGAATGAACATGGAACCGCTGGACATCCGTCGCTGCTTTCTGCTCCCATCTGGGGGGAGAGCACCAGCGACGGTGCTCATGAAGCTGGCAGACCACAAGACCAAGACTGCCCTGCTTAACCAGCGCCGCCATCTGAAAGGGTCAAAGATTTTTTTGAATGACAACTTGACTTGCCGAAATGCCGAAATTGCAAGAAAAGCACGTCAACTCAAGAAAACTGGGAAAATAGATTTCACTTTGATTGTTAATGCAGTTATTGCAATTTTGTTGTTTTATCACAATAGATTGGTTTATTTACATTTCAAAAACCAGAAGCCATTCATTTACAAATGTGATTGCACTTTAGTTTACATAGTTAAATGTTCAGATATTAAGATATGATTGAGGCAAAATAACATGCTTTTTCTCTCAAATATATTGTTATAATCATTTGTTTCGGATGTACTGTAATTATTTTCTATATAAAAATTAATCTGGTGTTCAAAAAGTCTTTTTTCAAACTTGAGTCTTGAAAAAGAGGGGGTTGTCTTATAATCAGGGCCGTCTTACACCGAAACCGAGCAACTTGACAGGTATGCTTTCTAATGGCCATTAGCAGCCGATAATTATCTGTAACCGATATTATCATGCATCCTTATTGATTATAATTGGTCAGTGAAGAAAACAGTTTTGTGTATGATGAAGCTTATGGTGTCCTGAAAAAAGTACCCAATCAGGCCATTGTGAACAATTCTTCCTTTGAAATATAAAAGCGACATCAAAGGCATGCAAAATCAGACTAAATAGGCCTGGATCTTAAAGGGTTAAGGTTAGGGTAACAAACACCTTGTTAGAGAGATTGCAGTTGCTTCTTTGATAAAACTTTCGCACGGACAAACTACAGCATTTTGCCTTTTATTTTCTATGAAAATAAGTATTGCCTTTCAGGGAATATTAGAAAGATCCATGTCATTTATTCCATTTTCTATTACCGGAAGCTTGCGCGCATATCGAACCATATTAAAACTGGAACATATGCATACTTTATAGAGCTCCGAGTTAGAAAAAAACAAACAAACAAGTAAAATAACAAGTTAATGTGATATCATTCATTATGATTTATTAGTGTGTTGAATGCATTTGGGCTGCCTGCATGTGACGCTGTAATGTATTCATGGCTCTTGCTCCACCATCATTGCTTATGTGATGTAATCTCTTCTCCCCGGGCTTGGACCCCACCTGTGGGAGGGAAGAGAAGGGAGCTGTAAGTGCTTGTGTGATGTAAAATGCCTAATTTGGGGGTGGGGGGATTGATGGTTTAATATTGCAGCCTGCAACCTTGCTGCCCCCACCTACCCAATGAAGCAGCAGGCAGGCACCAAAGCCGAGCAGTGTGTGTGTGTATAATGTCACTTCCCATTCTCACTTTCTAAGCCAGCAGGTGGAATTAAAGCAATTCGGAGTTGCTTTTGTGTGTTCGTGAACGCGTCGCCGGTGTGTGTTTGCTCTGCGCCGGAGCTAAAATCTATTTAGATATATTAACTGCGGTCCAGAGTCACTGGTCAGTTATTGCAGCCGTTTCTTTGTTTGCTCATTTTCAGCGTTTCTCCCTCATCTCGGCTGTCATCTCCGTTCACACTCAGAAGCAGTGGAAGTGTCACTTATTCTCTTCCTGTCGCTTCTTTCTTCTAGTTTCATTACATTCTTTTTCTCATCTATCCGCCGAGCAACATGTGTTCGGTGGGAACGTGGACATGCGCTAAGCACATCATCTTCAAGAATGCCTCAGCTGGGATTTAGCAACAAATTCTCGACTTTCCTGGGAATTTATCCCAAAGTGAAGAGCGTTATTACATTTTCTTGTTGTGCATCCACATGCTTGCACTGAAAATGCTTTAAGAGAGTTTTGCTGTATCCATCCATTAATCTTGTATATTGGTTGTCCTCATGGGTGAGCATGGTCTTAGTTTAGCTGACTTTGGACTGGAGGCATGGTACACTCAAGACTGGTCGCCAGCCAGTCACAGAGCACGTAATAATTAACCAATCATTCGCATGAACATTCTCGTCAATTTTAAATATTAAAATCAGTAGCGGCCTATGTTACTTATTATAATGAAATACATTTAATAAAGTACAGTACAATAAAGTAGTTCACCAGTTCACCAAACGTACTATTAAAAGGCAAATTTGTTAGAACATTCATTGTATCCTGAAGGAGTACCTTTTCTTGTAGGCACCATCTTACTGTTTGCATTACTCTAACACACTTAATATAATCAATTAGGGTTGTTCCGATCATGTTTTTTTGCTCCCGATCCGATCCCGATCGTTTTAGTTTGAGTATCTGCCGATCCCGATATTTCCCGATCCGATTGCTTTTTTTTGCTCCCGATTCAATTCCAATCATTCCCGATAATTTTTCCTGATCATATACATTTTGGCATGGCATTAAGAAAAAAATGAAAAAAACCCGGACGAATATATACATTCAACATACAGTACATAAGTACTGTATTTGTTTATTATGACAATAAATCCTCAAGATGGCATTTACATTATTAACATTCTTTCTGTGAGAGGGATCCACAGATAGAAAGACTTGTGACTTTGTATATTGTGACTAAATATTGCCATCTAGTATATTTGTTGAGCTTTCAGTAAATTATACTGTAGCCATGCCCAAATGCATGATGGGAAGTGGAACCATGACTGCATAGTGCTACCAATTGATATATCTTCTTTGCGTTGGGAAATAACATAAGGTGTTAAGAAAAAGATCATCTGCTACCTTGCTTCCCCACATTGCTTCCCATGGTATTTCTAATCGTATGGAGAGGGATTGTAAGGTTTTAGCCAATTAAAAAAAGGCTCCAAAGGCTCCCAAAATTCACTCTACTCATTTTATGCTGCCTTTTATAGCTCTATATAGGTAAAACGGCACCATTACAGATTGAGCGCGACAATGCGTGAGTGGGTCGTGCAGTGCATGCATTAATTGCGTTAAATAATTTAACGTGATACATTTTTTAAAAAATTAATTACCGCCATTATCGGGATAAATTTGATAACCCCACCTTAAGCCTAAACTAAAGACTCTGGATGAGTGTAACATATTATGTCTGTAACGTTAAATACAATTAGAAAACGATTTAATAAAAAAAAAAAAAAAAAAATTAAAAAAAGGCATGGCCGATATTTTTTTGCCGATTCCGATACTTTGAAAATGACACGATCGGAATGCTGATCGATCGGACCCGATCGATCGGAATGCTGAAAGATCGGGACATCTCTATAATCAAACAGGGAATACTTGTGTTTCTCGTATTTACTGTTTGACTGTTTGTATTACTCTAACATATCCAATATAAAATAAATAGCACTATTACCATAGTTTAAGGAAAACAAGCAGAATGTAGGGCATAAGAGATAAAGAACACCTTCTTATCACGGAAGCCCACCTTGTGCTTCATGCAGCTGACTGAGCAAGATTAACACTGACAAGCCCACGTCTGGAATCAGTTCTCCCGGACAGTCCAGAACAAATGGCGGGACGCCCTGTCCCACACAAGGAAAACAAACGCCCGATATCCAACTGATAACACGACTGACAAGACTCCAAGAGCCCTTTTGATGCTGAGGTGTCAAAATCCACAACCCTCGTTGCCCTGACATCAGTAACTCCTGAATCCTCCTCTCTAATCCACAAACAGACAATAATCTTAAACAACGCCCAAACACACCTTTCTTCCGGCCCATGGCCCGCCCAGCCTTCAAAAGACTGAATGTTTAAGCACTAGAAGTCTCCGAGAATTCATGTCCTCCTAATAGTCCCAAGCAATGGCCGATTTGGCCTCTACCCCGGAAAAACCCAGAGGTGGCCAAAATGGCCCAAGGGCTTTTGAATTGGCAAGTCATTGTCCGACAGACAAGAGCCATTCATATATGGGAATATTAGGAGTATTTGTCGATTCGGCCTTTGCCGGGTTTTCTAGTGTTAACTAAGCGTTGTCATTTTTCTTGGGAAACTTTTGTTGACTTCTGACATGGTGACCTTGGAACGAGTTTGCCTGCTCGCCCGAGTCTGTGTCTGTTTCGCCTTTCTGTTTGATCGCTAGCGACCCGAATAAATTGTCAACTTGTTCTCGGTGAGCCTTCTTTAAACTTTTCAAAATGGAGTCAGTACAAAAGGTTAAAGACCAAATTTGAAGTAATTTCATAAAATACCAAATTGGGTCACAATTAAAGTAATTAAACATTGTCCAACAAATAAAGCATGAAAAAATAATTTATATGTTGTATATTTGACAAAATAATCGCGTTTCCGAAGTTTGAGCCTGAAAGGGGACGAACCCGGAAGTGACACGTCACACCGAGAACAGCTATGACAGCGCTCCATATGGCCGCCATACAAAGCCCTTCAAACAATGATTCAAACAGCGATATAAGCGGTAGATCGAGTGCAAGTGAGGAGATCCAAGTTTTTGAAGAGTTGGAGGAAGAGGAGGAGGTTGGAATTTTATGTCGGACCGTACATGTATTAGCCAGACGCTAATCAGGATGCAAACAATGTGCCCAGACTCCCTGACATGGAATGGAGACAAGACCCATCGAGATTACAAGATTGGTAAACTTTAGGCTGTTATTATTTTTATCATTTGAAGCATGTCACGTAAATAAACCACCTACTATTGCCTGGGATAAAAGAAAAGTTTTGACAAATCCCCGATCGTGTTGTGGAATGAGCGGTGGAGGCTAGCGACGTTAGCTTTTGTTTGCCTGACGTGTTTCGGCGAACACTTCCGCTTTCGGACCCTCTGACGGGGGCGGGGGTGTTCGCCGTGGCATGTCAGGTGGATAAACCACCTACTTTTGCCTGGGATAAAAGAAAGGTTTTGACAAATCCCCGATCGTGTTGTGGAATGAGCGGTGGAGGCTAGCAACGTTAGCTTTTGTTTGCCTGACGTGTTTCGGCGAACACTTCCGCTTTCGGTCCCTCTGACTGGGGCGGGGGTGTTCGCCGAAGGATGTCAGGTGGATAAACCACCTACTATTGCCTGGGATAAAAGAAAAGTTTTGACGAATTTATAAGTGTAGGCAAAATTTACTCAATACAACTATGATCGGGGATTTGCCACGAGTTTGCTTCTGCTGTTTATTCCACAACACGATCGGGGTTTTGCCTCGAGTTACCTTTCAGCTAGGGTCGCTACCTTCTGCTGTTCATTCCACAACAGTTGGCAGCTCTGCTTTGACAAAGTCATCAGTCATCTATCCAAAAATCACACTTACTTTTTTGCAAATCCTTGATCATAAGCAGACCAGTTGAAGCAGGCATCTTCGAAGTGTTTGGAGCAGAGAATACTACTCGATGATGGCGTGAAATTCATTCGTTTCGTGCAAACGAAAGATGTCCATTTAAGTGCCCTGCTATCCTTTGGCCACTCATACAATTTTTCTTTAAATTGAAAACAATACATGGCCACACACCGCCGTGGCATCTTACCGAGAAGCAATGCAATAATACTGTGTGTATGGCGGACTTCCCTCGCAGTTCTCGGTGTGACGTCATTTCCGAAGATTGTCGAAGAAAAGCATTTTCGTTGTCAAGGGCGTTGCTATGGGTTAAACAAAGAATCTGGGAGGGTTGCGTTAAAAAAAATTACAAAAAAATGCTTATAATTGTTTAGCCAGTGATATTATTAAAAAAACATGGTTGCTAACCTTACTTCACATTTGGTCTTTAAGACGAAGGTGAACGTAATCGTAATTAATCGCAATTCAAACCATATATAAAGTACGCCATATTTTTCTGTAAATTATTATTGGAATGGAAAGATAAGACACAAGATGGATATATACATTCAACATATGGTACATAAGCACTGTATTTGTTTATTATAGCTATAAATCAACAAGATGGCATTAACATTATTAACATTCTATTAAAGTGATCCATGGATAGAAAGACTTGTAGTTCTTAAAAAATAAATGTTAGTACAAGTTATAGAAATTTTATATTAAAACCCCTCTTAATGTTTTCGTTTTAATAAAATTTGTAAAATTTTCAATCAAAAAATAAACCAGTAGCCCGCCATTGATGTCAATAATTACACAATGCTCATGGGTGCTTAAGCCCATAAAATCAGTCGCACCCAAGTGCCAGCAGAGGGCGGCAAAACTCCGAAAAACACAACAAGTACACCTTTCACTGTGCTGTCATTTTAATCTGTTTGAGCGGGGCATGTGCGTTAATTGCATCAAATATTTTAACGTGATTAATTAAAAAAATTAATTACCGCCCGTTAACGCGATAATTTTGACAGCCCTATTTGAATTAGATAAAAAATCGTGTCCCCCGTATTGAAAGTCGTACCGAACAGTGACTTAACTGTATCGTTGCATCCCTATGGAACACTATAGCAGAAGCTATGAGGGGAATAGTTTTCATTTGCCTAAACGCTTAAGTTATTAATTGCAATTTTATTTAATTTTTTCTTGAAAAACACATTTTACTTATTCTGTGTTTCTGTGCGGTATTAATGTTGTTGTCTTTTACTTAAGAGGCATTTTCTTGTTTTTAGTTGTGATTTCTTAAGTATTTTTGAATTTAAGAGTAAATATTTATCGCGTTTAAATGGGTGTACTTGATCTATTACTATATACTGCATTCTCACTGTGTTATTGTAAATTGGTTTTTAAAAAAAAATTGAGGGGCTCACATATCGCATATCACAATAATTTATGAGACAATTATTAGAGATGTCCCGATCGATCGATCGGGTCCAATCACGTCATTTTCAAAGTATTGGAATTGGCTAAAAAATATCGGACATGCCTTTTTTTAATATATACATATATATATATATATATATATTTTTTTTTTTTAATTAAATCTTTCCTAATTGTATTTAACGTTACAGACATAATATGTTACACTCATCCAGAGTCTTCGGTTTAGGCTTAAGGTAGAGTTATCAAATTTATCCCGTTAACGGCCGTAATTAATAAAAAAAAAAAATTATCACGTTAAAATATTTAACGCAATTAACGTATGCGCTGCACGACCCACTTACGCATTGTCGCGTTCAATCTGTAATGGGGCCGTTTTACCTGTATATAGAGCTAAAAGGCAGTGTAAAATGAGTAGAGAGAATTTTGGCAGCCTTTGGAGCCTTTTTTTTAATTGGCTAAAGCCTTACAATCCCTCTCCCTACGATTAGAAATATCGTGGGAAGCAATGTGGGGAAGAAAGGTAGTAATTGATCTTTTTCTTAACACCCTATGTTATTTCCCAACGCAGAGAAGATATAGCAATTGGTACCAATATGCACAGTGATGGTTGCACTTCCCATCATGCATTTGGGCAGAATAGTTAAATGGCTACAGTATCATTTACTGAAAGCTCAACAAATACACTAGATGGAAATATTTAGTCACAATATACAAAGTCACATTTATCCTTTAAGAATTACAAGTCTTTCTATCCATGGATCACTCTCACAGACAGAATGTTAATAATGTAAATGCCATCTTGAGGATTTATTGTCATAATAAACAAATACAGTACTTATGTACTGTATGTTGAATGTATATATTCGTCCGAGTTTTATTCATTTTTTTCTTAATGCATTGCCAAAATGTATATGATCAGGAAAAATTATCGGGAATGATTGGAATTGAATCGGGAGCAAAAAAAAAAGCAATCGGATTGGGAAATATCAGGATCGGCAGATACTCAAACTAAAACGATCGGGATTAGATAGGGAGCAAAAAAACATGATCGGAACAACCCTAATAATTATTGCACACTAAAAATTGTTATCGCAAAAGGCCTAGTCCCTGCCGTCTCGATGCAAACCTACGCCCTTGTCCCACGGTAAACCTTGAAACCGGTAACCGGCATTGCCTAATAGCCGCCAATGGCACTGCAACATGATCAATCAATGCCAGCCATCCCAGTTAAAATGGACTCATATCTATCGCTGTCAATGCCAGCAAACGAGTCAGAGACAGCAAATGAGCAAAGTTTTCGTAAAAGTTAAACCCTCCAAAAGTGCCCCCTTCCCCACGCACCCAGTAATGATACTCATTTCAGAACCTTCCAAATAGGCAACTTCAATCCATTTTCTCCCAACACTAATTAATCTTTGGAAACTTTTTGTCTTCCTGTGTTCTTCTGTTTTCCCATCATGCCAAAAATGAATAACACCCGGGGAGCAGATAGAGAATTGACATCTGTATTAGTTATAAAAGTTCGACAAAGCGCATTTATCACCACTTTGCTGTTGATTTGTATTCTATACGCTTATCTGAAAGGGAATTAATCATCATACGCCTGTGAGTCATCGGGCCTTGCAGAAACTATAGTGCCATTATGTTGTTTGTCTATTATGAGCCATAAGGAACGTCTGTCACGGTGAATGCATAATGCCATGCGGCATGGACAAGTGCAAACAACGCTACTTTCGGCCAAGTTTGGAAAGGCGCGCCCGCACACACAGCACATGTGCAAATGCTGGGCGGCAGCCTCGCGCGGTAGTTGTGCTAATATGTTTTTAATGTCTTTGGGAGGCTGTAGACATCTCTAATTTGTTTTTGTCTATAGCCGTGTGCTTATGTGCATGGGGGACATCAAAGCGGTAAAAATAGCGTTTCTCATTAACAAGCCTTTCCTTCTCATTTATTTCCTCACTCGCCAGTTTGGCCACACCAGTTGTGTTTTTTTCCCTTCCTTCCTCCGCTTTTTAAATTTTTTTTTCTCTGAGAAGTTTACGTAGGAACGATAGCAGTCTAAAGCTCGAATGCTGCTTGTTGTTGTTCCTCCTCCACAGACTTTCATCACTTGAGGTCATATGAAAGCGAAGTCTAGCTGGATGCTTTTTAAATGTCACCAATGATGTTGGAGACCAATAGTTTGCAGCAAGAGACACATTTTCCCCACTTGATCACATTTTACTGTAGCATACATTATTCAGGCATGAAAATCTCTCACCTTTTGGCGAAATTCGCCGTTTTGAGTCAAAAAGGGTGACCTACGTGAATTGTGTAGGTCGGGAGATTTTTTTTAATGTCGGACGCTTGGTGTGCAAGCAGGGAAAAGCGGCACCAAAAAAGCGCACCAGAGTGGCCAAAACATTGACTTATTTCAATGAAATTTCAATTCAATTCAATTTTATTTGTATAGCCCTGGATCACAACAAGGTTGTCTCAAAGGGCTTTGCAGAGGCAATATGATGAATAAATAAAATTCAAGTCCTGGGTATCCCCCATCCTTAGACCCTCCATGTTGGCAAGGAAAAACTCCAAAAACTCCAGAGTCTTTGGGAGAAAATGAGAAACCTTGGGGAGTACCAGAGTCAGGAGAGATCCACTCCCAGGACAGATAGACAGAAAGTCCCAGGACTGCTAATGGGAATTAGCAGGTGAAGTTACAGTCCGTAAAGATGCAGTGGAGTAAAAGAACAAGAAGAGGTTCATCTAGCCAGATGAGACGGGGGTAGCAACGAGGACGTCCATCCAGCCAGGGGTCCGGACAGTCAGGAGGCTGCAGCTGAAAAATAGCCCCTCCCCAGAGGGGAAAGGGGACACCGAGTGACTAGTGATGAAGAGACTGGACAACTAGATATTAACATTGGAAAACAGAAATAAAGACAAGTGGTAGGTAGAGTGAGAAAAAGGAGATAGAACTCAGTGGCTGTACTTCCCCTAGCATTATAGCTTCTAGTGCAGCTTAGACTAAACTGTGAGTCTACTCCGACTTCAACTAGCCTGACCATAAGCTTTGTTGAATAGGAATGTTTTTAATCTAATCTTAAATGTGCAGACTGTCTCGGCTTCTTTAATATTAGTTGGAAGCTGATTCCATAAAACAGGGGCTTGGTGGCTAAAGGCTCTAGCTCCGACAGTACTTTTAGAAACCCTGGGAACTACCAGTAAATCTACATTCTGAGAGCGGAGTGTTCTGTTGGGGCGGTATGGAACCAGAGAATCGGTGAGATAAGAAACAAAGGAGGGTACACTGTTGTGTCCTGTCTCTTTAATGCCAAGTGAAGGAATTCCCCCCCCCCCACCAAGCCGCGGAAACAGCGCCAGCCGAACGAAATGCTGTTCTGCATTTTTCAATTTTTCTTTGTTTGGATCGAATATTTATCATCTAACATATCGGGGAAAAGTCGACTGTTACAAAAAAAATACAATTAAGTTATGAGGTAGATATCCATGACTGTTTCTATAGACACATTTTTTTTCATTTTGACATCATTTGTTTAAAAGTTTAAAATATGCGAGTGAATAATTTTTTAAAGTCGTTTTTTTTTTTTTTTTTAACCGAAATATTAGATTTTTTTTTATCCTTCTTTGATGATGGTTTGGTTATCTTTCTCCAGTGTCGTTTCTCTTTTTTTCCAATCGTCCTCCATATTTTTCTCAAATTCTCACGCGTCTTCACAAGATCCCTCCAACTTCCGTTTCTTGACTATTTTTCTTCACTTCCTTTCTTGGCCCGAGATGAGTTCTTTCCAAATGCGCTACTGACCTCCAGTGGCCGGTTTTATTGCTTTAAAATGGGTTTTGAGCTCTGTGCATTGTATCTTAGATACATCGGAACCTATAGATGCCTCTTGTAAAAAAAAAACAACAAAAAAAACCCGCAAAAGACGTACAAATACGTTTTTGGGACACTGACGCAATTATAAATAGAACGTATTTATACGTTATTGGGAGCAAATGAGTTAACGAGCAACGTCACTCTTGCGCGTTGGAAGTCGTCTCAACAACAACACTGATGAAGAACAGGAGAGCCGAGAATACGTTCCAATCCGCGGTAAATTGTTTTAAATTACCAAAAACTAGGGCTGTCAAAATTATCGTGTTAACGGGCGGTAATTAATTTTTCAAATTAATCACGTTAAAATATTTGACGCAATTAACGCATATGTCCCGCTCAGACAGATTTAAATGTCAGTAGAGTGAAATGCCCACTTGTTAATTGTGTTTTATGGAGTTTTGCCACCCTCTGCTGGCGCTTGGGTGCGACTGATTTTATAGGCTTCAGCACCCATGAGCATTGTGTAAGTAATTATTGACATCAACAATGGCGGGCTACTAGTTTATTTTTTGATTGAAAATTTTACAAATTTTATTAAAACGAAAACATTAAGAGGGGTTTTAATATAAAATTTATATAACTTGTACTAACATTTATCTTTTAAGAAGTACAAGTCTTTCTATCCATGGATCGCTTTAACAGAATGTTAATAATGTTAATGCCGTCTTGTTGATTTATTGTTATAATAAACAAATACAGTCCTTATGTACAGTATGTTGAATGTATATATCCATCTTGTGTCTTATCTTTTCATTCCAACAATTTATTTTACAGAATATATCATAAAATTTACAGAAAAATATGGCTTATTTTATAGATGGTTTGAATTGCGATTAATTGCGATTAATTACGATTAATTAATTTTTAAGCTGTAATTAACTCGATTAAAAATTTTAATCATTTGACAGGCCTAAAAACACATCGAGTGGCTAAAACCAACAGTCTGTCTCGCGCTAGCCATGTTGGCTAAATCTCAAGAATGTCCCCAAATGAATACGAAGTGACTCAAAATCAACAGGAAGTAACTTAAATACCCGAAAATGAACAGGGGGTGACCTGAAAATGCCTACAAAAGACTGGCCGTGAATGCCCTGGTTTCAGTGCCATTGACGGCGCTAGATGTCCAATGCAGTCCAAATAAATTGGATGTTCAGCTCCGTCAATGGCAGCCAGTGAGTTATCGTAGACAGTATTCTAATATATCTTGGTAGCAACCTGTTGGTTCCTTTTTTTTCACAGTGACAACTTTTTTAACCTTTTGGGCGAAAAAGTATTGCGATATATCACCTTTTCGATATATTGTCACTAGAGTTAGGCGATATGGCCTTAAGCACGTTATCACGGTAAATTGAGCAGATTTTTCTCGATAACGATAAATGACGATAGATTCGCACAAGCGGACTGTTACATAATTTGAAAATCTGAATCAATGCATGAAATACAGATTAACAGTTTCTCGTTTATTTATTTACCAACTTTCAATTGAATATATTTAACAATTGTACATGAACAGTGTAAATTGTCAAAATCAATATGCCCGTGCTAAAATGTCATTGTAACACAAATGACTTACAGCTTGAACAGTACACTTCAAAAAGACAACTTATTGATAATGGCTGCTGTGACATAATGACTCAACACAAGTGTTTACTTCATGGTTTCAGTTTTTTTTTCCCCCCAGTGCATTTTTTAATACATGCACGCACACATGAACCCCCACACAGACACACACACACATTAACGCTATATTGATCTTCTGCAAATGAAACATTTAAGATTTTATGATGGCAGTAATGACACAGAATTAAGCACATACAGAAAAATAGCTGGGGCCATTAAACGGTCATATTATAAATTTCACTGTTGGATTGTACTTTATGCTGCATGCTTTTCCATCACAAAAGCTATCCGAGAAATCACACAGATACAAAATAACGAGACATACTAATTGCTAGATGTAGTCGGTGCCCAATCCACTCATTAAGTTCAGCCGTTTCGACAAGGTTAGAGCCGCTATCCGACTCCATCACGTTCATTTGTAGCGTTAACTGCTAACGTTAGCCGCTAGCGTTAGCCTGTGGCCTGGCTACCAGAAGAAAGCACTGAAAGCACCCTCTCCGGAAATCGTGATAGCTGGTGAAAGCCCGTCTGGATGCCGCCAAGAGTCTACTTAATGTCGGGTGAAAGTTTGGCGAACATCCCTTAAAGAGCATACGACAGGAGAAAAAAAAATCTTAAATGGCATTATTATGTGAATTACAATCATATTTTGAGACGATTTGACTATATACAACAATTTATATATATATATATATATATATAAAATGGCTTGAGAAGGACCAGTCAGGCCGTCGAGGGGGAACTATTCACAACGAGGAAAACGCGACGAAGAGAGCTGCAAAATGTCAGTGTTTCTGTCTCTGTACTTCAATATTTTTACAGGATATTCTTTTTATCCAAGTATTTCCCCGATTGCTAAACAAATGACATGGTCATGACAAATAACAGTCTTGTGCTAAATGGAATATGAAATAATAAAAATGCACTTATTCAGGACGACATGGCAAAATTACTCAATAATGGTCAAAACTGTCGACTTCACCTTTACTGTCGCACCTCCCGAACGATATTTTATGACACCTAAATCGGACATATGTCATTTCCCTTCCCTGGCTTCGGAGATTGTAAACAAACCAAGAGGCGTGACAGCTAGCCGACATGCTAACCCGAACCGAGTGATGTTTCGAAGTCTTCGAAGCGGAAAATAACACATAACTAGCCTGGATTATTTGACATGACGACTGCGTTGTCCATTGTCTTTGCGGATTGGCAAACCGCCCGGCGGAGAGCAATTTTTTTCGTTCCCCGGAGGAGGGCGGCTACAGTTGTTGTGCAGCTAACGTGCAGCTAATGTGCACGAGAGAGCTTTTTACATGCCTATCAATGATAGAACGTAAGTAGTCATTTATTTAAAGAAAGTTTGTAGTGTTGACTTTGTAATCGCTGTATTCGTATTTGACATAATACAAAACAAGATTTTTACTCACTTCCTCGCAAGTCCAATGCTCCCACAGTAGTAAGGGTTGTTTTGGCCAATATCCACGGTGAATGGGAACCTTTTGAAACTCCAAAAAGGCGCATACGCCTCTCCCTCATACAAAATGATTTTTCTGCAGCCGTTTGGCTGGCGTGATGCGAAAAATAAATGTATTAATCCGCAAAATCAGCTGAATTTTTCGTGCTGATACACAACAGTCTGCTGTATAGTGAAGAGGACGCCTTCACCCGTACACGTCACAGCGCCCTCCTCCTCAATGCAAGACCGAAGGCGGAAGTCACTCATTTTCATGGCGCGGGATTCAAAAAACTAAATAAATATAGCGATCGCTTCCACACACATCCAAGCAGTCCATATCATTCAGGAGCATAAAATACCGCGTGTATTATGAAATAAACATGCTTTTTCGTTCACGTTTGCTTGTAGCGTTAGCCGCTAGCGTTAGCCTACCGGGCTTCTGTTTGTTTGGCTCCCTGATAACCACGTGACTCCATATATAAGCACATTGACTGCTTTCTTAAAGGGGAATGAACATGGACGAACAACACAGAGTTAAAGCGGGATGAAAAGACTATATTTTTTTGTTTTATTAAATTACCGAATTTACCGGCATGGTCAAAATTACGTCGGTCATCGTGAAGAATTTCGGTAATGGTAAATTTTCGGTTTACCGCCCTGCTCCACCCTGCTGAAAAAATTGTTTTCCAAACGTATGCGATGAAACAAAAACAAGAGTTTGGAAGTTGCCAAATCTCTTGAGAGCTTTGCTCAACCATTTCAAGAATTTAGTTCCATTTTTTTCCTATAGCGTTTTTTGAATGAAAAGTGACGGAGATGATATCTTATACCTCTCCTGTTTACACTCATATATTCCTCTATCAGACGTTTACATTCCTACGCTGCTTTTAAGACGGTTAAACCTTTTGAAATAAGGCCTTTCTGGACTACCATTTTTCAGTTTTGCAATTTGCTTTGCATTGGCGCTGTGTGGGTGCGCATGATGAAAAGGTAATATCCAGTCGCTGTTGAATCTTCACCTACTCACAGTTATAAGTGAACCCAGCTTCAAAGTGCAGCTCATGGTCACGGTAAAACATAAAACCAAGCAGAAAATTTCAAGAAGAAGCACCTGTTTCTTTCAAATCTCTCTTGTGTTGATTAATTGCTGTTTCACTGTTGAATCCAAGGACGACTGTTGACAGATATTTTACTCTTGTGCGAGCACTGCTTGAAACCTGCCGCTTACCTTTAAGGAAACCCAATGCAAGCTTGCTCTCATACACTTTTGGACAAACAGTCGAGTGACCTTGAAAAGCTATCACCAGCGAAACAAGAACTGTTGATTGAGAATGCTTTAGAACTCACGTACTGTGTCACTTAAGCTAAAAAAAAAAAAAAAAAAAAAAAAAAAAGAAAATTGGAAGCATTGCAGATTTGTGGCTCGTTTGAGTGTTGTTTGGTCCATTCATTAAAACACTGCAACACATGTTTATGCCCTTGCAAGTGTGTAAGTCAGAGGTGGGTATAGTAGCCAAAAATTTGACTCAAGTAAGAGTAGCCTTACGTCAAAATAATATTACTCAAAAGTAAAAGTAGTCATCCCAAAAAATGTAGTCAAGTACAAATAAAAGAAATTTGCTGAAAAAAATACAGTGGTACCTCAACATAGAATTGCTTCAACGTACAATCTTTTCGACATCGACGTAAAATTAAACTTTGTTACTTGGATCGGATCTTTTACATCCATTCAAAAGTGAGACAATTTGTCGGATGACACTAAATGACATCTGTCGGTAACACTATACAATAAGGGTCCCTTAATTAACATTAGTTAATGCATTTTTAGACAATTACTAATGTTTAAGTATCATGACAATTATTCATTTGATCCCATTATCTAACATTTATTAATATATTAATTAACATGAGTTAATGCATTAGTTAATGCATAAGTGTTATGTTTTGGTAAAATTAAAAATATAGGCCTATAAAGGGTTAGGGTTTAGGTTTTTTCATATACATATAGAGATGAACATAAAAGTTCAAGTGCACTGGCACAAGTCATGGAAGGTATGAGAAACTATTTATATACTGAGAGTGGGGCAAATAAGTATTTAGTCAACCACTAATTGTGCAAGTTCTCCCACTTGAAAATATTAGAGAGGCCTGTAATTGTCAAGATGGGTAAACCTCAACCATGAGAGACAGAATGTGAAAAAATCTCCAGAAAATCACATTGTTTGATTTTAAAAAAAAAATTATTTGCAAATCATGGTGGAAAATAAGTATTTGGTCTATACCAAAGTTCATCCCAATACTTTGTTATATACCCTCTGTTGGCAATAATAGAGGCCAAACATTTTCTGTAACTCTTTACAAGCTTTTCACACACTGTTGCTGGTATTTTGGCCCATTCCTCCACGCAGATCTCCTCTAGAGCAGTGATGTTTTGGGGCTGTTGTTGGGCATCACGGACTTTCAACTCCCTCCTCACCCTATGGCATCAAAATGATAACAAGAACGGGGAGCAAATATCCCAGAACCACACGGGGGGACCTAGTGAATGACCTACAGAGAGCTGGGACCACAGTAACAAAGACTACTATCAGTAAAACAATGCGCCGCAAGGGACTCAAATCCTGCACTGCCAGACGTGTCCCCCTGCTGAAGAAAGTACACATCCAGGCCCGTCTGCGGTTCGCAAGAGAGCATTTGGATGATCCAGATGAGGACTGGGAGAATGTGTTATGGTCAGATGAAACCAAAATAGAACTTTTTGGGAGAAACTTTTTGGGTTCTCATGTTTGGAGGAAAAAGAATACTGACTCGCACCATACCCATTGTGAAGCATGGGGGTGGAAACATCATGCCTTGGGGCTGTTTTTCTGCAATGGGACCAGGACGACTGATCTGTGTAAAGGAAACAATGAATGGGGCCATGTATCGAGAGATTTTGAGTGAAAATCTCCTTCCATCAGCAAGGGCATTGAAGATGAGATGTGGCTGGGTCTTTCAGCATGACAATGATCCCAAACACACAGCCAGGGCAACAAAGGAGTGGCTTCGTAAGAAGCATTTCAAGGTACTGAGCAGAGGTTGCGCTAGACATTTTCGTTGTCTGACATTTTGACTGACAGGGTCATAAAAATCCGGTCATAATCTATTTTTACCCGTCACTTAAATTTTTAAAATGATAATAATGACATATTCAATAGTATTTAGTTTGCACTCATTTTTAATTAATATTCTGTCCGAACAAGCTTAACAGAGAATCCACACTGTGCCATCACACATCAAGCAGATGAATATGTAACTTTTTCTCCGCAGTGACGGAAACAGCTGACTGTGGCCCCAGTAGGTAGGCTACATATGGAACAATAAAATTACCAGTTCACCTGCTGTGGCCTGAACGCAGTCTCACACCATCCTCCTGGTGCGCATGGACTTGAATTGCGTGCCCGCTTGTGCACAATCAAATGTCTCAACTGGGATTTCTGCAGAGGCTATTGTCATGAGGTTTTGGACTTTTGCCTCGGACAGACGACTTCTCATTTTGATGTTGTTCTGGAGGCTGAATCCGCGCTCTGCGGCCACACTCGTTTTTCACCTCTTTTATCAACACCATCGTCGTTTTGGGGCTTTTTGAAGAAACTTCGGACACTCCGTTGCCTTGACATTTTTCCGAGTGAGGCCAACAACGTCATGCATCAAGAGAGACAATAGCTAATTAATATGCTCACTCGCCACCCTGTGGTCTGGGGTGTGAATTGCAACCTGTCAAAATGACAGATGGACTTCAGTTTTTTCCGTCACCGTTTTAAAAAACCGGTCAACGACGGAAAATATTCGGTTAACGCGACCCCTGGTCCTGAGTGGCCTAGCCAGTCTCCATATCTCAACCCCATAGAAAATCTGTGGAGGGAGTTGAAAGTCTGTGTTGCCCAACGACAGCCCCAAAACATCACTGCTCTAAAGGAGATCTGCATGGAGGATTGGCCAAAATACTAGCAACAGTGTGTGAAAAGCTTGTGAAGAGTTACAGAAAATGTTTGGCCTTCGTAAGGGTACATAACAAAGTATTGAGATGAACTTTTGGTATTGACCAAATACTTATTTTCCACCATGATTTGCAAATAAATTCTTTAAAAATCAAACAATGTGATTTTCTGTTTTTTTCCCCCACATTCTGTATCTCATGGTTGAGGTTTACCCATGTTGACAATTACAAGCCTCTCTAATATTTTCAAGTGGGAGAACTTGCACAATTAACGGTTGACTAAATGCTTATTTGCCCCATTGTATATTTGCGTCTTATAGCATTCTCTTTGTTGTACTTTGTTATACTCGCGTTTTTTGGCGTGCTCCCTTTGTTGTACTTATTAAATACAAACATTTATTTCTGTTCTCTTGGTCTGTGATTTGGATCCACATCAACGGCTTGTCGTTCACAACAGAACAAATCACTCCTGAGACAATCCTTCCTGTTTGTATGCGGTACATCTTTCGTACTTTTTCAACCCAAATCCGGCGTTGGATCCCTGCATGTGTTGACTAACTGCGACCGACTGCGATTAACTGAAGCGGACTGTAGGACGGCCCCCTACTTGAAGGCGTTGTGCAGTGGCTGATGGATGTGACCCGTCAATAAATGAAAGTCTGTGTTGCAGCATTACCTGAAATGCTTACAAAATGGATGAATACAAGACTCTCAATTGTTGGTAGTTGTTAATGTGAGTGGTTGTTTGTGCAATTGGCTGGCAAGCATTCCAATGTGTACTTTGCCTCTCGCTCAAAAGTCAGCCGCAATACTGTAAATTACAGCTCACCCACAGCCTTCAGCAGGACAAACGCTATAGAAAATAGATTGATGGATATTATGTGGGTGTTACAGTTTGGCTATTTTGCAGGCTGTGAGTGTTGTCCGGAAGATAATGCTGGAGAATTGCCATATTTGAGAGATGTCAGCTTGGCCCAAATTTCCAAATTGCACTCTGGATTCTGTTTCCATAGTAATGACCAAAGACGGGTCCAGCGAATACTGCCAGTGAACATGCATTCTGATGACTGTTTTCAGCTGGTCAGGATAGTTTTGTATCCTCTTCAGAAACACTCTTTCGAATAACTGTTGCATATGTATTCGCCGGCAACACCGGTGGATTCGGTCTCCTTGGTTCAATGGCCAATTTTCAAGTCAATTTGGACGTGCCCCTTTTGAAAACGATAACGCCGGATGGGAAGAAAGGGAGCACGGTGATGCAAATCGTCCCTCGCCGTAACAGAATACATTATTGTCGGCCACTCCACGTTGCTGTGGAAACTGTTTAAGAGTCAGCAGGTCTGCCAAGGGCGTGCAGATAAATGTATGTGAGCGTGTGGGTGTGTTGCCGTTCCCGTGTTTTATCAATTGACAGTCTGCTAGCGATGCATTTGAGGGAAGGTGATGAAAATATTGGACGGATGCTAAAATTATTATTGTTATGAATCTGGCACTGAATGATCATTTTCATTGTCTTTGACGGCGACAGACATTTGATCGCTGCCAGCCCTCCCACACTCTTTTTGTCACATTTTTACATTTCTACAGCCCCTCTGCAAGTCGTCAATTAATCCTGCCGAGAGCCACTTCACTCGGCTTCGTCGCCGCTAGGACTCGGCCTACTCGCCTGGCTCTCGATCGACTCACCTTGCAAGAAAACAAACACTAATTTTAAAGGAAGACTTCAGAATTTTTGACATTAAGCTTAATCTTCGAGTCAGCGGGGGTTTAATTAGTCGGTGGAGTTGATTTCAACAAATTCCGTGCGGTTAGTTAGTTAGTTATCAGTTTTTGGGCTCTAGAATGGCTAAGCTAGCGCAAGTCAATAAGCCCGTCTTTGTATGCCAATAAAAAACAACGTATGCACGCATGGAAATCACCGATGAGCCATGCAATCAATAGTGTTGGCTATGTTATCAGGGTAACTGCAGTATGAACAACAACATTTGTAATCCAGTAGCTCTGTAGGTAACAGGCTGCAGAGGGGAGTGATATTTTTCTGCACCAGTGTGTTCAAGTCGTAACCAGCAGCAAGTATCCACAGTTTGTATTGTTCCTTTTTCTTCATTGGGAATTTGTGGATTTGCTCATTTCTTCTGTCCCTTTCCACAGCCTCTAAATGCACGTTTCAATACAGTCCCTGACAAAAGTCTCGTCGCTTAACCATTTTGTAGAAACAATTGCTAATAACTACAGATCACGTGATTTTCAAAGTATCGGAATCGGCAAAAAAAATATCGGCCATGCCTTTTTAAAATATATATATATATATTTTTAATTAAATCGTTCTCTAATTGTATTTAACGTTACAGACATAATATGTTACACTCATCCAGAGTCTTTAGTTTAGGCTTAAGGTAGGGTTATCAAATATGTCCCGATAACGGCGGTAATTAATTTTTTTTTAAAAATGTATCACGTTAAAATATTTAAAGCAATTAATGCATGCGCTGCACGACCCACTCACGCATTGTCCCGCTCAATCTGTAACCTATAATATAGAGATAAAAGGCAGCATAAAATAAGTAGAGTGAAGTTTGGCAGCCTTTGGGGCCTTTTTTTAATTGGTTAAAGCCTTACAATCCCTCTCCCTACGATTAGAAATATCATGGGAAGCAATGTGGGGAAGCAAGGTAGCAATTGATCTTTTTCTTAACACCTTATGTTATTTCCCAACGCAGAGAAGATATATCAATTGGTGGCACTATGCACAGTCATGGTTCCACTTCCCATCATGCATTTGGGCATGGCTAAAGTATCATTTACTGAAAGCTCAACAAATACACTAGATTGCAAAATTTAGTCACAATATACAAAGTCACAAGTCTTTCTATCCGTGGATCCCTCTCACAGAAAGAATGTTAATAATGTAAATGCCATCTTGAGGATTTCTTGTCATAATAAACAAATACAGTACTTATGGACTGTATGTTGAATGTATATATTCGTCCGAGTTTTATTCATTTTTTTTCTTAATGCATTGCCAAAATGTATATGATCGGTAAAAAATTATCGGGAATGATTGGAATTGAATCGAGAGCAAAAAAAAAAACCAAAAAACAATCGGATCGGGAAATATCGGGATCAGCAGATAAACTAAAGCGATCAGGATCGGATCGGGAGCATTTACTGAAAGCTCAACAAATACACTAGATGGCAATATTTAGTCACAATATACAAAGTCACATTTATCCTTTAAGAATTACAAGTCTTTCTATCCATGGATCCCTCTCACAGAAAGAATGTTAATAATGTAAATGCCATCTTGAGGATTTCTTGTCATAATAAACAAATACAGTACTTATGTACTGTATGTTTAATGTATATATTCGTCCGAGTTTTATTCATTTTTTTCTTAATGCATTGCCAAAATGTATATGATCGGGGAAAATTATCGTGAATGATTGGAATTGAATCGGGAGCAAAAAAAAAAAAAAAGCAATCGGATCGGGAAATATCGGGATCAGCAGATAAACTAAAGCGATCAGGATCGGATCGGGAGCAAAAAAACATGATCGAAACAACCCTAGTTTAGAGCATTGTAAAAAGAAAAAAAAAAAAAAAAACGTTAGCATTTTTTAGCATTTAAGCTCGCGGACTTTTGCTATGTAAGTTAGCCACTTGTTCTTTTGTTGTGCATAGATCCTCATTTATTCATTTATTTTTAATAGCCTTTGAGGCTCAGCTCAGGTTTTTTAATTTGTCACGTTTCTTATCCGATTACTCGATTATTCGAACTAACTAGTTCATCGAATCATCGACTACTAAAATAATCCATAGCTGCAGCCCTAAAGTCGAGTACAGCGTAACCCAGGACTACCTGTATTATACCTGTAGTATAATCAGGGGTGCACATAAGTGGTCCGCATGCGCGCATGCGTACTGGACGTAGACAAACGCGCTGGCCCTCAACGGCTTAGATACGCTTTTGCGTACCGATGGCTGACCACTGTATTTGCAGCGGACACGAGAAAATAACTTCTCAAAATGTCGAAGAGGCAGGCCACACTGAGTAATTACTTCCGTGTTCCCCCACCCCCGTCAAAAGACAGACGACAGACGTCACCGGAGCTACCGAAAAAAAGGACTTTTGCTGAAAAGTGGCTACAGGATGTATCATGGCTAGAAGCAAATGATGCTCGCACGGAAATGCGGTACAAAATGTGCCGTGAGAATCCCAATGTCGCCGATAAGAGCAGCGCATTTTATGTTGGGTCAAAGAATTTCAGCCATCCAAACTTTGAAAAGCACGAAAAAACAGAGCGCATGTGGCAATTACGCAAAATATCGATGTCAAACAGGACCCCACTCGCCCTATGGACAAGTGGCGGAATAAAGGTAATGAACAGCGACATGCACTGACAAACGTGTTTTTGCTCGCATTTTACAAAGCTAAACATGCACGTTCAATGAGGTCTTATGAGGAGGACATCCCACTTTTAAAAAGGCTTGGAGTTCATGTGGGAGCCGCATAATGCCCTTTATTTTGAATAGGTTGTTTTTATTTCTTTACATTTCACTTCAAAGTAATGGCAATTTTGTTGTGCCAGTTGATTTTAATCAAGCATTAATTGTTAATATAATTAATTAAAGTTAATTGGCTCTAAGTGAAGCTTGTCATAAATTTATTGCATCGGGCGGGTCGGCTCTCAAGCTCAATGAGGACCAAGTCACATCTCCAGGTCCTCCTCTGAGAACCTGGGCAAAAAAATTATGTGTACCCCTGAGTATAATAACCGAAACTGTTGTTGAAATTTTACTTCGATTCAGTGGATATGGTACTACTCCTTCTTGTATGTATGCCTCAACCAGCTGGGGGCAATACTGACATAGAGACGCACAAGAAACCAAGTTTAAAAATGGACTTAGATGCAGCGATATTTGTCAATATTAAGAAAATACATTAGAGAGGCCTGTAATTGTCAACATGGGTAAACCTCAACTATGAGAGACAGAATGTGAAAAAAAAAACAGAAAATCACATTGTTGGATTTTTAAAGAATTTATTTGCTAATCATGGTGGAAAATAAGTATTTGGTCAGTACCAAAAATTCGTCTCAATACTTTGTTATGTACCCTTCGTTTGCAATAACAGAGGCCAAACGTTTTCTGTAACTCTTCACAAGCTTTCCACACACTGTTGCTGGTATTTTGGCCCATTCCTCCATGCAGATCTCCTCTAGAGCAGTGATGTTTTGGGACTGTCGTTGAGCAACACGGACTTTCAACTCCCTCCACAGATTTTCTATGGGGTTGAGATCTAGGGACTGGCTAGCCCACTCCGGGGCCTTGAAATGCTTCTGACGAAGCCACTCCTTTGTTTCCCTGGCAGTGTGTTTGGGATCATTGTCATGCTGAAAGACCCAGCCACGTCTCATCTTCAATGCCCTTGCTGATGGAAGGAGATTTTCACCCAAAATCTCTCGATACCTGGCCCCATTCATTCTTTCCTTTACACAGATCAGTCGTCCTGGTCCCTTTGCAGAAAAACAGCCCCAAAGCATGATGTTTCCACCCACATGCCTTACAGTGGGTATGGTGTTCTTCGGATGCAATTCAGTATTCTTTATCCTCCAAACACGAAAAGTTCTATTTTGGTTTCATCTGACTACAACACATTCTCCCAGTCCTCTTCTGGATCATCCAAATGCTCTCTAGCGAACCGCAGATGGGCCTGAACGTATACTGGCTTCAGCAGGGGGACACGCCTGGCAGTGCAGGATTTGAGTCCCTGGCGGCGCATTGTGTTACTGATAGTAGCCTTTGTTACTGTGGTCCCAGCTCTCTGTAGGTCATTCACTAGGTCCCCACGTGTGGTTCTGGAATTTTTGCTCACCGTTCTTGTTATCATTTTGACGCCACGGGGTGAGATCTTGCATGGAGCCCCAGATCAAGGGAGATTATCAGTGGTCTTGTATGCCTTCCATTGTCAAATAATTGCTCCCACAGTTGATTTCTTTACACCAAGCGTTATACCTATTGCAGATTCAGTCTTCCCAGCCTGGTGCAGGTCTACAATTTTGTCTCTGGTGTCCTTTGACAGCTCTTTGGTCTTGGCCATAGTGGACTTTGGAGTGTGACTGACTGAGGTTGTGAACAGGTGTCTTTTATACAGATAATGAGTTAAAACAGGTGCCATTAATACAGGTAACGAGTGGAACCTCGTTAGAACAAGTTAGACCTTTTTAACAGCCAGAAATCTTGCTTGTTTGTAGGTGACCAAATACTTATTTTCCACTCAAATTTGGGAAAAAAATCTTTAAAAAACAAACAATGTGATATATTGTTTTTTTTTCCTTCCACATTTTGTTTTTCGTGCTTGAGGTTTACCCATGTTGACAATTAGAGGCTTCTTATACTACTTATTTGCCCCACTTTATACCTGTGAGCCTTTACCAGTTGAAACTAAGCAACTTTCCTGGTGGTGCACCCAATGTTGTGGTAGATGGGTGTTTTAATAGAGAGAGCTCTAAAACCCTCTCTGTGAAGTGCGATTAATTGACTGTGTTAATGAAAGTGTTAGCGGTGTGGTCACTGAAGCAACACACACACACAGTATTCACATATGCACTGTGCTCCCTCTGCAGGCTCATATCATTACCCACCATTACACCCCCCATTTGGCATCCGCCGGCCAGATCGATGTAGGCCGATAACTCTGTCTCACTCCGGGCCGGCCCATCTATCTCTATCCCTCCAACTCTCATACCTTGCCTTTCTTGTATCTTTTTCACACCGACCGCACTCCTCTGTCTTCACCCTACACTCCCCCTGCCTGAAAATGGTACCAAAATGACTTCAATCGGCAGCCCGGCCTCTATTCCCCGCGTCTTTGTCACTTGCGCTCGGCGCTAAAGTGTCTCTTCATCTCCCGGCGACCGAATCTGGCCATCTAAAGCCCGCTAATCTTCCGAATCGTCCCTTGTTTCCAAGACATATTTCCCTAAGTCGTAGTGTGATGACGGGCATATCAATCACCTTGTATTTCCATTTGTTTCTGACCGGCTTTCAGCTTCACTTTAATGCACCTCCTCTTCCTCTGCCGCACCCTCCCATGGTCTTTCATCTTCCTCGCAGTCTGTCACCCTTCTCACAGTTGCCGCAGCTGCGTCTTTGCTCACCGCCCGTCCGCCATTCGTTGCCTGCAAGCGTATCGCCGCAAGTATGTTAATAATAGATGTGATTCTTTGTCTAGGGATTTAAAGAACAAAACTTTGATTGCAACTCTGAAGAAAATGTAAGCGAACAAATTAGAATTGTACAGAAGCAAAGAGCAGGCCTTCAAACCCTAATTTTTATTGTTGACCCCTCCAAATGATCAACCGTCCTGCCATTCCCAACCCAGATGAGATAGTGTCGAGAGAAAATTAACCGTTTAATAGACCAAAGCAGCACAGCACTTTGATAATAATGAGATGCAAGTTAATAGCATGCTCGGAGTTGCTTCAAATCCAAGATAATGGCTAGGAATTGCATTTGTTTTTCTCCACTGGCTTTCTATACACACGTGAGAAAGGATTAAAGTGTATTTTTTTGTGTAGTGATTAGTGTTGCACCGATACCATTTTTTGGGCCCGATACCGATACAGATACCTGGCTGTGGAGTATTGGCCGATACCGATACCATTCCGATACCACTCTTTGCAAAAAAAAAAAAAAATGTGCAAAAGTTTTAGGCAGGTCCTGCCTAAAACTTTTGCACAGTACTGTATATTTTTATTATATTATGTATATACAGGACATACTGTATGTATATATTTTCCCCAAGTGGAAGCTTCCATGAGCCTAATAAATTTAATAATTAAAAAAATATATACACAGTACTGTATATACTGTATATGTAAGTATAAGGGATGCAACGATACAGTTAAGTCATGGTTCGGTACGATTTTCGATACAATTTAATACATTTAATGCTCTGAAACAGAAAATAAAACTTATTATTATTATTTTATTTTATTTTATTTTTTTTTTGCTAACAAGCAAAAATAACAGTGCCATCATATAAGCAAAAATAACAGTGCCATCATATAAACAAGTATTTTAGTGCATAATATTTATGTGCTTACTTCTTACTGATCTGAAGAAATTTTGTATATAAGTGCTGAGAACAATCTTTACTGTTAGTAAAGTGGGGCACACTGTTGATTGCTGCAGCTCTCTGAGCAGCTATATTTACCATATAAGCAAAACATCCTATTTGTGGTCCGAGTCCATCTGTAACATGTACTGAATTAACAGTATTTTCAGCATTATCTGTAGTCACTGGTATGGATTGATTTGGCCTGCTTAACTTCCATTCAGTCATGGCGGTTTCTAATTCATCAATGTAGTATATGTCGCTCTGGGCTCACGCAGCTAATGGCATGGGATCTAATTTAGCACATCTAGGTTGCTATTTGATGATATCTAGTGTGTGCGCGCGAGAGTTGGCATGGGATCTAACATAGGACATCTTGGTTGCTATTTGATGATATCTAGTGTGCGCGCTGCGCCGCTAGAGTGTTTTCTAGCCACAGAAGTCACTTCTGCTCTTTACTGCACAACACCAGTAGATGGCACTCGACTGTCATAAACAGGACGAGTCTGAAGTAAGGCGCTCTTAATTTGCCACTCATTTTATCATGAAACCATGAGTTTGCTTAGTCTCCCACGGTCTTAACCTTTCTGATCCCAATAGCTGTACAACGGCAGGCGTTAGCGTACGCATGCTAATCATTTGTGAATGTCATGCTAAATGGGCAGCGTAACATCACGGATGTGCGTTGTAGTTTACATCCTTAATATCGAACGAAGACGAAGGTGTTAATTTTGTTTGGTAATTTCGAGACAAAGACACACAGATGTCATGCATTGGTAGTTGGGAAGTTAGCTCATGTGGGAGGACAGTACATTTGCGTTCAAGTGATACCAGTAGATCGTATCGGCGCCCTAAATGTTGGTACTCGTCGATACCGATACCACCAATTCGGGCCGGATCGGCGCCCCCTGCCGATACTGGTATCGGTATCGGTGCAACTTTAGTAGTGATTAAATCAAACTTTTAGTGTGTTAAATTTTAATATTTTAAGTCAGGGGTCATGAATTAAAAATCCTCTGGGTCCGAAATAAAAAAATTACAACAAAATTACAACATTGGAAATATCTGGAAATATTTTTAATGCTTTTTTTTTTTTTTTTCCCCCCCCCAAAAATACAAACGTATCTTTACGGAGCCATGCTGATAATTACTAAATATGAACCGATACCGGTACTGGTATCGGCAGGGGGTGCCGATCCAGCCCGAAATGGTGGTATCGGTATCGGCGAGTACCAACAAAGACGGCGCCGATACCATTTACCGGTCCATTATTATAACATTTGACCGCAGCCTTTTTTTTCCTCCTGGCGCTCACTACACTCTGTCTCTGTGCTGTGTGATGACACGTGAGCACCAACAGCTATCGCTATTGGCCTGCTCCAGACCAATGAGAGCGGGCCAATAGCCACTCCTAACCAATGACAAGGCCGCTTTTTCATATGGAGGAAACACAAACCAGGAGAAATGGCGGTGGTCGGGAAGTATTTCAAAATAGAAAGCCCGTGGATTAAAACCAATGACTGCATGCAAGATTTGCGGCCTGAAAGTTTCGAGATGTGGAGTTAAATCGGCCAATTTCAATACCTCGAACCTGATAAAACATTTGAAGACGAAATGTGTACGAACACAACGAGTTTGAGCCTGCAAGAGCAGGAGTGGTATCCAGAGGAAGGGTGCTGGACCGGGGCAACAATCTCTGGTCAGTTCACTACGTCTACTTTACTTTTATTGTGTTTCACTGAAAGAAATGCCGCAGTAATTTGGGAACTGTTTCCAAAGTAGGGTTGCCACCTTTCAGAAATAGAAATAAGGGACTCCCCCCTCCCGAAAAAAGGAGGCTAATAGAGAGACGGGATGCTGTGGTCATTTATTATTACTCATAATTGTTAGCGTCCACAAATGCGGAAACAAGGTTGGAACTCGAAGCAGACAACAAGCGGGGGATACGTACAAGGGTTTAATGATTGCAAACAAAAAATAACACGCGATCGCGGGATAGAAGAAATACCAAAAGGAGTCCGCGAAAGCAGGTCGACGGAGCTCAATACTACGAACTCGAAGGTTAACTAAGACGATAGGCAGCGAGCCAAAAAGCCAAAATAAAAACACTCAAATACCTGCACAGGGTAGAGGTTACAAACGAGAGCAGCACACTAACAGAAAAAAACCAATGCAGGGGCGTAACAAGCAAATGTAGCCAGACTATAGTGCGAGATGTCAAATGGCGATCAGCAAGGCAAATATCGTTGAGATCACCCGTGCTTAAATGCTGCGCTGATGAGCCTGCATTGGATTCAGGTGCGACGTCAGGAAAGCCACCATGACCAGCCCAGCAACAAGACACAATCTAACCAGCAGCAGAATGCAATGATTTCACATCCAATTATGTAGCTCTTTGGGGGGAAAAAAATTATATATATATATATCAGGGGTCGCGTTAACCGAATATTTTCCGTCGTTGACCGGTTTTTTAAAACGGTGACGGAAAAAACTCAAGTCCGTCCGTCATTTTAAAAGGTTGCAATGGAAGGTAATGTGCTCTAAAAATACGAAACCTAAAATCTGGCGCATGAAACGACTTGTTGCCTTTGCTATTGATATTACGATGATGATTGTAATTACGAAGTTTAATCATTTTTACAACAACTAGCTTCTGCTACTGCTGCTAGCCGCCTGTTGCTAATCGGGTTTGAATGCACCGCATAAATCCAAGTGTTACAAGTTTTTATTCGTTTGTTTACAGCTCGGAAATGCTGTTATAAAAGAGAAGACAACTTGACTTGTACGTTGATGGACATATATCGAACATATATAGTTTGCGTTCCACAATGATGATGACAGCTCGACTCCCGGGAGAGGCCGAGAGAGGCAGGAATTGTGACAGACGGTGGTTCGCCGAGATTGCCGTGATCCAACTACGAACTTGTGAACGGTAGCGTCTTTAAATATATGCTATTGGAGCTGGAATTACCCAGGACGGGAAAAAAGCACATCTAAATGCCGCCGAGGGCCTCCGTGATGTCGCTATTTGTTTACGCGGCTCCGGAGCTCTGCGGTCTGATATCACATTCTCGTATGCTATTTTTGCAATACTTTTATAAATGTGATTTATTGACCTGTTTTGGAGTGCACCAATCGTTTTAAATAAAACAAGAAATTGAATCATGTCTAAATGTTTTATTGCGATCAATGCCTGCAATAAAAAAAAGAATGACATACTATTTGTGTTTACATCATATGTACATAACCTTGTAGCATTTCCTTGTAACAAAACAATCCATGTCAGCCCTTCTGCAGTCGGCAAATGTAATATAACTTGTAATTTCACCACATTTTGGTCACTAATGGCCGTAGTATCAATCCATTCCTCACGTTAACACAGGCTGACCGTTGTTAATAATTTTCTCCACGAATGATCAACGAAGTGACACGAACTGCCATCCAATCTCATCTACGTGTCATCCAGGTCGTGCTGAATCAATTTTTGAAGATTCCATGGGTTTCTCTGGCTTGATTTCGTAGTTTTATCGTCGTCAATACACTGCTAATACACGGCTACTCGACCGGACCGGAAGTGCGAAGCACACATTTTCCAAGATGGCGGCGCCCGTATGTCGCTCAGGAAACTTGTCTATAGACCCCAATCACATGACGTCACAACTCCGCCCCCTGACTGGAGCAGCCATATTGTCCGTCAGCTCGTCGTGTTTACACATTACCGCTACGTACATGCCTCCTATTACGGCGTGTTTTTCTGCTCGTTAACATTAATAATCAAAATGGCGAAGGCGTGTGTGGCGGTTGGTTGCAGTAACAGAGAAGATAGACGGAGAGACTTGAAGTTCTACCGTATTCTGAGAGACCCGAAGAGGAGAGCGAGATGGACTGCTGTAATTCGACAAGAAATCTGGGCACCAAACGATCCACAGACTATGTAGTAGTCATTTTATATCTGGTAAGATGCATTTAATATATATTTAGAAGATTTTGGGCTGACAACCACAATTAAGATCATTGTGTGACGTTGGTGATTGGGTTCTATATAGTTGCCTCTTTTTCTTTGGGAGTGGAGTTGTTTTGTTGGTGTTGTTGGCGGTAAGCAGAGTAAAAAGAGGGTGAAAAATACAACTTCCGTGTCTTAATTTTTCGCCACCAAGCAAGCGTTACAATATTAATTAAAAATGAATGAAAACTAAATACTATTGAATATGTCATCATTATCATTTTAAAAATTTAAGTGACTGGTAAAAATAGATTATGACTGGATTTTTATGACCCTGTCAGTCAAAATGACAGACAACGAAAATGTCTAGCGCAACCTCTGATATATATATATATATAAATTAGGGCTGTCAAAATTATCGCGTTAACGCGCGGTAATTATTTTTTTTAATTAATCACGTTAAAATATTTGACGCAATTAACCCACATGTCCCGCTCAGAAAGTATTCTGCCTTTTGGTAAGTTTTACAGCAAGGCTTTCTTTGCTGTCCAACAGCGAACTCTTGTGGTCGCTTTGCGACATGGTTTATTATTTTCTTGCCAGTTCATTATGGCTGCGCGACGTCTCGGGCTGATAATGTTGTGCTTATATGATCCTTGGACAAGATTTGTCCGTAAGTATGGTTGTTGTAAAGAATGTACATATTATGTTAATAAGCGAAATGTTATATTTTTTGTATGAGACGCTTTTTGTTGTTGCTAACGTTGTTGCTAATGCAATGCTTGTCTACTTTTATTTTGTAGTTTTACGACGGTCTAAAGAGGACCATAGTTTGAGGCCATTTTATTAATAAATCAGATGAAAAAGGAAGAAGTCTAATTATTAAGGCGTCGTTCACTAGCTGTCTAGCTTTGGAAAAAGTAGACGCTTCCGAGTGAGGACAGCATAGACAGATTTAAATGACAGTAGAGTGAAATGCCCACTACAGTCCTTATGTACCGTATGTTGAATGTATATATCCATCTTGTGTTTTATCTTTCCATTCCAACAATTTATTTTACAGAATATATATATATAATTTACAGAAAAATATGGCATATTTTATGGATGGTTTGAATTGCGATTAATTGCGATTAATTACGATTAATTAATTTTTAAGCTGTAAATAACTCGATTAAAAATTTTAATCGTTTGACAGCCCTAATAAAAATATATAATATATATATAAACGGGGTGGTATCGGTATGGTATCGGTATCGGCTGATACTGCACAGCCAGGTATCGGTATCGGGGCCAAAATATGGTATCGGTGCAACACTAATAATTACAACATTCAAAATTGTAAATAATATATAAAAGGTGCATAGAACTAAAAAGTGCTTTAATTGAATCATTAAATAGCAACATAAGAGCATGTTCAAGACTTTTTTTTTTTTTTTTTAATGGTTGATGCTGACTGGGGGACTTGCTTTATTTTTTAACAGACCTCTTCTTTTTGCTTTCCATGAAGCAAAGTTTCAGCAACTGCACTCATACAATCTTTGACAATCGGTGCGTCGCTGAAAGACTTTTTGTTTTGACCCAAAATCCACGCTATTCTGAGGGAGCATTCATTTGCGCGTTGCTGTGCAGTGAATGAATGAACCATGAGCATTGAGGTGCGATTATATTGAGCCCTTAATTCCGCTATTTTTTTGAGAACAGATGGCAGAGTTCATAGGGAAACTTTGCGAAAAAGCTGCATGCTTCGTCTCATAGTGCCTTTTTAAATTGCTGCTCTTTACAAGCGCTACCGTCTCTGAACAGATGAGCAATAGCGATCTTGTGCTGCCGCCAGGTAAAATGAACAAAAATGTGTTTGTCCACTCAGAAGTGTCGCGTCCCATTAGGCTAACCAGGCAATTGCCTAGGGCCCCCAGCCAGCAGGGGCCCCCAAATAATACTCAGACATGTTGACAATTACAGGCCTCTCTAATATTTTCAAGTGGGAGAACTTGCACAATTCGTGGTTGACTAAATACTTATTTGCCCCACTGTAATGTACAGTTTCCCTGCTGAGTGTGCATTATCATCACGAAGTTGGCGTTGTCCTTGTAAATGCTACAAAAATAGACACTTGCCCTAGACATTTCTCTTCTTGATAGACATATCCATGAACCTTTAATCGAAACAGCAAGAGCAAAAATAGGAGAGTCAAGAGATTCAGAGCCTCACCTGCATATTGAAAAATACTGTACAGTCCCTGATAAGTCTTGTCGCTTATCCATTTTGTAGAAACAATTGCTAATAACCTGACTTTTAATTATTCAATTGGTTTCAGAAATGGCCAATATGAAAGCTAAGACCCTCCCAAATGATGTTGAATGTACAAAAATATATTTGTTTCACTGAAAAAAAGATTTATAATTTCATGAAGACATAAAGGTCAAATTTTGGCAAGACAAAAGTTTTGTCGCCCACGGAAAGTAGTGTGAAAATTGAACAAAAAATGTACTTCAAATACAAAAATATGTTACATAACTTAAACGAATGAAGTAGTGGTGCTGTGAGATCCAAATTTATTATTTTGTATGACTTCCATGGGCTTGAAGGACTGCATCCATGTGGTTCGGCAAGGATTCATACAATTTATTGATGAAGTCATCAGGACCATCAAAGAAAGCAGTCTTGCATTCCTCCCAGAGTTAATCAACATTCTTGGGTCTGTCTTTCATGCTTCCTCTTTCATCCTACCCCAGACATGCTCAATGATGTTCATGTCTGGTGACTGGGCTGGCCAGTCCTGGAGGATCTTGATCTTTTTCCATTGCAGCAGAGCTCCACGAGACCTGTTCACCTGAAGTCCCTGTGTCAACCAGAACAGTCTGTCGAATTCTGTCTAGAAATGGCCTCCATGGTCGAATCAGTGCCCAGAAACCAGCATTAAACAAAAGACTATTAAAAAAACTGTGTGGCATTTGCCAAGGCCCACAGCCTGTCAAAAGTATGGATGCTGGAAAAAAGGTGGAGTTTTCAGATTAATCTTTCATTGAATTACACCACAGTCGCCGCAAATATTGCAGGAGACCTACTGGAGCCCGTATGGATCCGAGATTCACTCAGAAAACAGTGACGTTTGGTGGTGGCAAAATCATGGTCTGGGGTTACATCCAGTATGGGGGTGTGCGAGAGATCTGCAGGGTGGATGGCAACATAAATAGTCTGAAATATCAACAAATCTTAGCTGCCTCTTACATTCCTAACCATAAAAAGGGACAAGTTCTGCAGCAGGATGGCGCTATATCGCATACTTCAATCTCTACCTCATAGTTCATCAAGGCAAAGCAGATCAACATCCTCCAGGACTGGCCAGCCTAGTCAACAGACATGAACATCATTGAGCATGTTATTAGCAACTGTTTTTCCAAAATGGATAACCGACAATCTTTTGTCAGGGACTGTAGTTTGGTGTCATCCGGCAAATTATCTCACTTTTGACTGGTTGTAAAAGATCCGAGCTGAACATAAATGGAGTCAGTGACATAATTTACCAGATGACACATAATGACATCTGTCATAAGCATTCAGTAATGACCATGATAGTGTCATGTCATAATTATGACCGTCTTATGACGCCACTGTCAAATAAAGCGTTACCTATTAACCCAAATAAATGAACAAATAAGCCGCAGTTGACAATAAGCCGCGGGATTCAAAATGAGGGAAAAAAGTAGCGGCTTATAGTACAAAAATTACGGTAGGTTACTCACTAAAATGACTGAAAAAAATGACTGAAAAAAAATAAGCTGTTAGAAATGTCGTTATACTCTAACGCTGTTATTACCAACACTGATCATCAAACACCTAATGTAATTTGTAGCGTTAGCTGTAGCATTTAGCGAGGTAAACGTGTCTTAACCTCTTGGAAAGTTTTTACGTAGTTTGTAGCGTCTAGGAGTTTAATTAGCTCATTTGCTCCCAAAAACGTACAAATACGTTCTATTTTTAATTGTTTTAGTGTCCCAAAGACGTATTATTCCGTCTTTTGCGTTCTGTTTCATAAGAGACAGCTCTGGGTTCTGATTCAAATCCATTTTAAAGCAATAAAACTGGCCACTGGAGGGCAGTAGCGCATTTGGTAAGACCCGCAACCCAATTCAACGGCAACGAATGGCTGGGCAGCACGGCCGGGGCGCTGGCGGAAGGATGCTAGGTGGCGGACAACCGAGAGGATGTCCGGGATGCCAGGCGCCGGACGACCGAGCAGAACGACCGGGACCACCAGTGCAGCGGACAATGTCGTTGAGTCTGTGCTGCTCGCCGAGCAGACCCCGCAGAGACTAAAAAAAAAATCCATCTTCATGAGAAAGGCGGCGATGAGGGAAAATTTTACGTGGCTGTTGCAGCCACAACAGCTTCATCTCTCAGTTAGTTATGTGTAAATAAATTGTTACTTTGCTATCAAAAGCTCTATTTGTCTTATTGTTCATGTTATTTTGTAAAAAGAAAACATTATTCAGATGTTTGGGATGTAACTAAAGCAAAAAATAGCTGTGTTAAAGTCAAAGTTATGTTTGAAATGTATCCTTTCACAAAAAGCTCAATTTCTCTGTTTTTTCATCAGAAATTGGAAAATTGCTCAAACTAAGCTATTTTCTAATGCTGATTTCTGAAGAATGGAAAAATATATCAACTTTTTTTTCCTGCTAAAAGAAAAGAGTCTAATCTTTCTTTTGGTGGGTTCCATGTTTATATAGCAATAGAACAGAATTTTCTGTGGGCCTTGCAAAATCAGTCAAAATCCAGTAAAACGGCCGGGACCGAAGGGCCTTGCTCCGGTGAGAATGGCTGGGAGTGAAAGAGTTAATTGAAAATAATGTACTGTTTTCCTGCTGAGTGTGTATAATCATCACCAAGATGGTGATGTCCTTGTAGACTCTACAACTATACGATCGTCTGTCAATGTTCATTGAGATTCAAGAACTTGACTTTAGGGCTGCAGCTATCGAGTATTTTAGTAGTCGATTAATCGCTGAACAAGTTATTCGAATAATCGAGTAATCGGATAAGGAACATGAAAAATTAAAATACCTAAGCTGAGCCTCAAACGTTATAAAAAAATAAGAATTTATGTACAACAGAAGAACATTTGGAAAATTTACACAGCAAAAGTCTGCTAGCTAAAATGCTATAAAACGCTTTTTTTTTTTCTTCTAACAAATGGTTCGGACACATATATTCTCACAGAAAATGGCTATATATACCTATAAATTACGAATGCATTAGAAAACATTAGCTACAACAAAAACTTAGCTTATGTCGGTCTTAACATGAACCAACTGGATTCAGCCATGTGAAATGAGGCAGACAAGAGGGCAGTGTAGCCACCCAAATCAATAAAACTCAATGCAAACACTTTAAAAATAAACCATTACAACCCCACTTTAATTAAACGAATACTCGAGGCACCAAATTTAATTCGAATCTTTTTTTCCTAATCGAATACATGAGTTAATCGATTAATCGTTGCAGCACTACTTGACTTACTGTGAAATGAAATGTTTTTACATTAAGCACACTGAATTCGGCATATTACCTATGCCAACACTCAAATGTAGGAAAGACATCAGCAACCTTTAACGGCTTAAATGTAATTTCATAAATTAACACATTGGCTGCCATTGATGGCGATAGATGTTCAATCCATTTGGACTGGGCAGCGATTGAACGCTCATACCCAGCACTGAAACGCGATCATTCAATGCCAGCTATCCCAGTTTATATGAAATTAGTCTTCTCATTACAACCCTGGCGTGGAACATTCTTAAATCAACACAACTGCAAACGAATCAAATTTCCGTCATCTCGACGCTCGAGTCCAGTCGTAAAGGGCTGAAGGCGAGCATTTCCATCACGTCTCTCCCACTGTCTGTCCTTCCCTTTGCTTGCTCTGTAGCAAGATCTAATGAAGCCTTTTCCTTGACTGTGCTTCTTCATGATCCTAATTAAATTTGGATGGAGCGAGTCTTTCAGACGTCTAAAGTCAGGCTCCCCATCCATGGATTTTTTGCTTCGCCAGTCGCCGATTTAATGGCAGGAGGCTGCGCCACGGACAGACGAGCTCAACAATAAACATATCTGTCACGATGTTTTCTCATGGAAAAGGAGCAATGATGGAGGGAAAGTGCTGTTTTTTTGTTTTTTTTTTAGACTAGCGGTTGACATATTCTGTTGGTTATGTGTCAAGTACATTTGAGTTGAACTCCAAAGTACTTACGGTGCTAAGTAGATTGTTTAGGTCTGATCGGGAGTGTTTGTTCTACTCTTCTATCTCTCTCTCCTCTGTAATGACTGTGTAATGGATAAGTAAATGAGTAAAGTAATGGGTAAAGGATACGATAATAGAGAAGTGTCCAAATTACGGCCCAACTACAGCCTGCTGATCAGTTTTTATTTGCCCGCAGCAAATTATGAAAATATCATTAAAATGGCTTGCACAAGAAGTGGAAATTCAGCTGACATTGTTAGACTTTCCGGCTTTAAAGGGTACCGCAGATAGAAAGACATGTAATTCTTAAAAGATAAATGTTAGCATGAGTTTTAATAATTTGATATTAAAGCCTCTCTTAATGTTTGCGTTTTAATAAAATTGTAAAATTAGTAGGGGCTGTCAAACGATTAAATGTTTTAATCGAGTTAATCACAGCTTAAAAATTTATCGTAATTAATTGCAATCCAAACCATCTCTAAAATATGCCATATTTTTCTGTAAATTATTGTTGGAATGGAAAGATGAGACACAAGACGGATATATACATCCAACATACTGTACATAAGTACTGTATTTGTGTATTATAACAATAAATCCACAAGATGGCATTAACATTATTAACATTCTTTCTGTTAAAAGGATCCACGGAAAGACATGTAGTTCTTAAAAGATAAATTTTAGTACAATTTATAGTAAATTTATATTAAAACCCCTCATAATGATTTTGTTTGAATACAATTTGTAAAATTTTCAATCAAAAAATAAACAAGTAGCTCGCCATTGTTTAAAAAAAAAAAAAAAAAAAAAAAAAAAAAAGCTCACCATTGTTGACATACCTGAGCGTTGAAGTCACATGGGCTCCCTGCTGTTCTTCCACAGTGTCTTTAACAATGTAAGGTAGTGATTGACGTACACCACAAGGTGTCAATGGCGATTTTTAAATTACTTAGAAATCAAGCTGAGTGAATCTCTGATCCATGCGAGCTCCAGTAGGTCTCCTGCAATATTTGTGGCGACTGTGGTGTAGTTCAATGCAAGATTCATCTGAAAAATCCACCTTTTGCCACAAAACAGTGAAGTTTGGTGGTAGCTAAATCGTGGTCAAGGGTTACATCCAGTATGAGGGTGTGCGAGAGATCTTCAAGGTCGAAGGTGACATAAATAGTCTGAAACACCAACAAATTTTAGCTGCCTCTTACATTCCTAACCATAAAAAGGGACAAATTCTGCAGCAGGATGGTGCTCCATCGCATACTTCAATCTCTACCTCAAAGTTCCTCAAGGCAAAGAAGATCAAGATCCTCCAGGACTGGCCAGCCCAGTCACCAGACATGGGTAGGATGAAAGAGGAAGCATGAAAGACGAAACCCAAGGATGTTGATGAACTGTGGGAGGCATGCAAGACTGCTTTCTTTGATGTTCCTGATGACTTCATCAATAAGTTATATGAATCCTTGCCGAACCGCATGGATGCAGTCCCAAAGCCCATGTAAAGCCTGAGTTATATTCCTGCGTTGCGGTGACGGGGAAGTGATTACGCCATCAATGAGCATTCGATAGTTCTGCGGTGAGGGAACGCGTTGCTCTGTAATTCACCGCCAAGCCACTAGAGGGGTGTGGCTTTATATTTGTACGGTTTTGGGGCATGCTTGTTGACTTCCGTTAGTCTAGTTTAACGGAAAAAACATAAACAATGCAAGATGGAACGCGTGAATGTAAATCTTCTGCTCATCAACATTGAATAAATGTTGATCATTCAAATGTTGTGGAGCAAGCGACACAGAAGACTGTTGCGAGGCGGTCTGGCTGACTTTTGATGCCGCACAGAGAGTTTTAGACTCGGGTGGAAACGGCTAGCTGTGGCGGCTAGCTTCAAACTAGCGTCGAGCACTGCGTCCAAGGTCTGCACAGCCCTCCAGCCCGATTTGTTTGCCGTGTCCTACAACCAGCCAGTGGGAAGCCATAGCAGATTTCTGACGTCTATGGAACTTCCCAAACTGCGTTGGGAGCCTTAATTTTAACGTTATCATAAAAAGCACTGATGTATCGTGTGTGAACTGTCTGTTATCGAAAATTAAAGATCAAAACAACTCTTTTGACACCAAACCTGTGCTTTATTCTTCATATACTTGAAGTGTAACACATAAATAAGTCAGACTCACAGCAAACATATGTACACAATAAATGATGAAGTGCACCAACCAAAAATACGACATAAAGTCATAAAAAGTTGGCAGTTTTTGGCCGACTGGGTCACCGCTTCGAGTGGCCACTCGATTCCGAACACGTCTCACTTTTTTTTTTTTTTTTTTTTTTTCCAATCGCCGACCATGCCATTTGGCAATCATAATAATGTCTTGACGAGACTTGCTCTTCGCTGATACTCCTGTCGGCTTGGTCCATTTTTGCGTGTAGAAAAATAATGTTTTACAATGGCGGTGATTTAGGAAACAACAGTCTGAGCGAACCAATCACAGTCCATTTCTGCCACGTCATACGCGTTGACGTGATGCGAGGCTGACGCTAGGGTTTGAAAAATCAATAGGACCGCGTCAGGCTACGGCCCAGTATAACTCGGCCTTTAGTCATACAAAATATTAAATTTGGATCTCACAGCACCACTATTTAATTCGCTTATGTTGTGTAACATATTTTTGTATTTAAAGTACATTTTATGGTCAATTTTCACACTACTTTCTGTAGGCGACAAAACTTTTGTCTTGCCAGAATTTGACCTTTATGTCTTCATTAAATGATAAATCTTTTTTCAGTGAAACATACGTTTTTGCACATGCAACATCATTTGGGAGGGTCTTACCTTTCATATGAGCCATTTCCGAAACCAATTGAATAATTAAAAGTCAGGTTATTAGCAATTGTTTCTACAAAATGGATAAGCGACAAGACTTTTGTCAGGGACTGTAGCACGTTTCGCCGATGTAGAAGATTTTGGCAGAACACCGGCCGAGATCGACATTCTTTGGCCTTATTGTCGACCCAGTTCATGGATGCACACAAGATGCTTTTTAGGTTTTGTGTTTGTTTTCTCCTAGTGTAACTTGTCCCTGTGATTGCCCATTGATTTCACCTGTTCTACCTTCTCCTAGTGTATCCTCCAACCTGCATCCTCCTGTGTCACCCACCTTTTCCCCGTTACCCTGTCTCTATGTCTATAAAAGCTCCCCGTTTTTGTTGAGTCTTGTCAATGTTCATGTCCACGTTCTGGTGAGCATTACTCGTATTCCAAGTAAATTTTTTAGAAAAGCAGTCTTATGTTAGTGACCGTTTTGTTTGCCTCTGTGCTTTCTTTGGATCACCACAGCCTTTGTTTAGTACTTTGTTTTTTGTTGGCTTTAATTAAATCATTTTTGCACCCACCGACCACTTTATTAGGTACACCTGTCCAACTGCTCGTTAACAGACCATTATAAGGCCCCCATCCCCCCACCCCACCCGACCCCTGCCCTGTCACCAGCTTGTCACGATGACATACGCAGTACTTTTAACGCTTTGGAAGCAATGACAGTGTAAATTTTCAAATGATTTAATTTGAGATGGACAATGAATGAATTATTTTAAGTGTTGATTTCTCACAAGAAAATCCGCCATGCGTCCATCTTCCGGCAAAACAAAGAAACTACGGCGCTGTAAAAAAAATTGCTGTATTTCGAGCATGTCGTCTGATGTGGAAAAAAAATGGTGTCAAATTTTACGTCGGATGTTGAAAAAATCATGTGTCGAAGTGATCTTATATCGAGGTACCACTGTATTTTTGTACAGTACAGGTGTATACTACAGTTAAGTTAGGAATGAAATTTACATCCATTTTGTCTTTTTTGTGACTCACGACAACAACTTGAAGTTGTTAAAGATGTCCCGATCGATCGGGTCCGATCACGTCATTTTCAAAGTATTGGAATCGGCAAAAAAATATCGGACATGCCTTTTTTTAATTAAATCGTTTTCTAATTGTATTTAACGTTACAGACAAATTGTTTTACACTCATCCAGAGTCTTTAGTTTTGGCTTAAAGTAGGGCTATCAAATATATCGGGTTAACGGCTGCAATGAATTTTTGAAAAAATTAATCACGTTAAAATATTTAACGCATGCGCTGCACGACCCACTCACGCATTGTTCATGCATCAATCTATATTTGCGCCGATTTACCTATATATAGAGCTAAATGGCAGCGTAAAATGAGTAGAGTGAAATTTGGCAGTTTTTGGAGCCTTTCTTTAATTGGCTAAAGCCTTAAAATCCCTCTCTCAACAATTAGAAATGTCGTGTGAAAGCAATGTGGGGAAGAAAGGTAGTTGTTAATCTTTTTCTTTACACCCTATGTTATTTCCAGGAGTGCACATAATTTTTTCGCCCAGGTTCTCAGAGGAGGACCTGGAGATGTGACTTGGTCCTCATTGAGCTTGAGAGCCGACCCGCCTGATGCAATAAATTTATGACAAGCTTTACTTAGAGCCAATTAACTTTAATTAATTATATTAACAATTAATGCTTGATTAACATCAACTGGCACAACAAAATTGGCATTACTTTGAAGTGAAATGTAAATAAATAAACATAAAAGCACCAATTCAAAATAAAGGGCATTATGCGGCTCCCACATGAACTCCAAGCCTTTTTAAAAGTGGGATGTCCTCCTCATAAGACCTCATTGAACGTGCATGTTTAGCTTTGTAAAATGCGAGCAAAAACACGTTTGTCAGTGCATGTCGCTGTTCATTGCCTTTATTCCGCGACTTGTCCATAGGGTGAGTGGGGTCATGTCTGACATTGATAGTTTGCTTAATTGCCACATGCTCTGTTTTTTTCATGCTTTTCAAAGTTTGGATGGCTGAAATTCTTTGACCCTACATAAAATGCGCTGCTCTTATCGGCGACATTGGGATTCTCACGGCACATTTTGTACCGCATTTCCGTGAGAGCATCATTTGCTTCTAGCCATGGTACCTCCTGTAGCCACTTTTCAGCAAAAGTCCTTTTTTTCGGTAGCTCCGGTGACGTCTCTGTCGTCTGTCTGTCTTTTGACGGGGGTGGGGGCACACGGAAGTAATTACTCAGTGTGGCCTGCCTCTTCGACATTTTGAGAAGTTATTTTCTCGTGTCCGCCGCAAATAAAGTGGTCAGCCATCGGTACGCAAAAGCGTATGGAAGCCATTGAGGGCCAGCGCGTTTGTCTACGTCCAGTTTGCATGCGCGCATGCGGACCACTTATGTGCACCCCTGGTTATTTCCCAACGCAGAGAAGATATATCAATTGGTTCCAATACGCACAGTCATGGTTGCACTTCCCATCATGCATTTGGGCAGAACAGTTAAATGGCTACAGTATCATTTACTGAAAGCTCAACAAATACACTAGATGGCAATATTTAGTCACAATATACAAAGTCACATTTATCCTTTAAGAATTACAAGTCTTTCTATCCATGGATCCCTCTCACAGAAAGAATGTTAATAATGTAAATGCCATCTTGAGGATTTCTTGTCATAATAAACAAATACAGTACTTATGTACTGTATGTTAAATGTATATATTCGTCCGAGTTTTATTCATTTTTTTCTTAATGCATTGCCAAAATGTATATGATCGGGGAAAATTATCGTGAATGATTGGAATTGAATCGGGAGCAAAAAAAAAAAAGCAATCGGATCGGGAAATATCGGGATCGGCAGATTCTCAAACTAAAACGATCGGGATCGGATCGGGAGCAAAAAAACATGATCGGAACAACCCTAGTTAAAGTAATTGAAAAAAGTGAGCATTTGATTAATCGTCCCATTAGTCCATTATATAAAAAACCTTAGTTGTAGCCCGAGTAAAAAGCAACAGTCAAAATGAATTTTAATGCATGCATAAGCCCACAAAAATGAAGTAGGTGTCGCCCACCTTCACAGGGACTTTTTTTCTTCTTCTAGATTCTCTCTATAGATGAATTCATGTCCCATCTGCAGTGTTAAAAACACCAAAAATACACCCACTCTTCTTCCAGTTTACTTTGTTGCTGGAAATAAAAATACCACTATCGATAAAGTTGTTATTTAATGTTATTTCAGATTATCGGGAATTCACATATCCTGATTTGATCAGTGATATGTACACTAAATGTCAAGACAGATAGTACTTCTTTTTTTTAGGGAGGCAACAATGGTTAGAACAGTTTACCGAGCACCACATCATGGAAATATTTGCAACAAAGACACTGTGAAGCAGCTACAGTGACAGTTTGGATGCACAAACAATAGACAAGGACATTTTGCTCATATTCGAAGCTCAGCGCTTCAAGGCTTCAACTATTATGTTTGTGAAATAAAATAAAGATCAGACTCTGGGGCAACGGTTCAAAACTGAGTCAAAAGTATTTACTTCCTGAATCGGTGCTGCCAAAGGTCTGTGTTTTTATTCGTTGCAATCATTACGTGACCATCGACCTTACACCTGAGTCTATTATTTCAGATACTCAAATCCAAATCTTAACTATTCAACTTGGAAACAGTGCTTGACTATTTCCCTATTTCGCTTGTGAACAATATTTCACAAAGCTGCTCAGCTACAGCACCGTATGCCCGGCGAGAAGACGAATCGGCAGTGTTGACGTCAAGGCCTGAAATAAAGCCAAGGTAGGCTATAGATCTCCGCACCAAGATAAAAGTAATCAGGATCTTCGGATTAAAGGACTGGTAAATTTATTAACCTCCGATGAGAGCTTCATGTCTCCCGCTCTGTTGTTTCAAGATATGGCCAGCTCCCACTGACAACACAGTATTTCTAAGCTACGTATACTGAGGTTAGGTTTATTGGCAAGCAAAATTAGTGCAGCAATCGACGCCAGTGGTTTTCAAAGTGTGCAATGGTGTCAAATTCTTTTGCGGGTCACATCACAGTTCATTCAGAGGGACATCATGACTGGTAAGAAGTTATTTAACTAACAACTGACATTTCTGGAGAAATGACTCTGGGTCTTTGCTGTGTGGAGATACAGATCTTAGACCCACCCAGGTTGGTTTGGGGACATTTCGGGGACAATATCAGGTCACTTCCTGTTGATTTAGGGACATTTGGGGGACACATCCTGGTCTTATCAGATCATTTAGGGACATTTGGGGGCATGGCCTGGTCATACTGGGTCATTTGGGAACATTTGGTGGTGTGACCTGGTCATTTCAAGTAGTGTTGCACCGATACCATTTTTTTGGGCCCGATACGGATACAGATACCTGGCTGTGCAGTATCGGCCGATACCGATACCATTCCGATACCACTCTGTTTGCAAAAAAAAAAAAAAAAAAATGTACGTTAAGGGATGCAACGATACAGTTAAGTCATGGTTTGGTACAATTTTCGATACAATTCAATACATTTAATGCTCTGAAACAGAAAATACAACTGTTGTATATATATATATATATATATATTTTTTTTTTTTTTAATTTGGTAACAAGCAAAAATAACAGTGACATCATATAAACAAGCATGCTAGTGCATAATATTTATGTGCTTCTTACTGATGTGAAGAAATTTTGTATATAAGTGCTGAGAACAATCTTTACTGTTAGTAAAGTGGGGCACACTGTTGATTGCTGCAGCTCTCTGAGTAGCTATATTTACCATATAAGCAAAACATCCTATTTGTGGTCCGAGTCCATCTGTAACATGTACTGACTTAACAGTATTTGCAGCATTATCTTTAGTCACTGGTATAGATTGATTTGGCCTGCTTAGCTTCCATTCAGTCATGGCGGTTTCTAATTCATCAATGGACTACGCGTCACTCTGGGCTCACGCAGCTAATGGCATGGGATCTAACGTAGCACATCTAGGTTGCTATTTGATGATATCTAGTGTGTGCGCGCGAGAGTTGGCATGGGATCTAAAATAGGACATCCAGGTTGCTATTTGATGATATCTAGTGTGCGCGCTGCGCCGCTAGAGTGTTTTCTGGCCACAGAAGGCACTTCTGCTCTTTACTGCACAACACCAGCATATGACACTCGACTTTCATAAACAGGACGAGTTTGAAGTACGGCACTCTTAATTTGCCACTCATTGTTTATCATGAAACCATGAGTTTGCTTAGTCTCCCACGGTCTTAACCTTTCTGATCCCAATGAATGTGCACCGGTGTTAGCTTACGCATGCTAATAATTTGTGAATGTCATGCTAAATGAGCAGCTTAATATCACGGATATGCGTAGAAGTTAACATCCTTAATATTGACGACGAAGGTGTTAATTTCGTTTGGTAATGTCGAGACAAAGACACACAGATATCATGCATTGGGATTTGGGAAGTTAGCTCACGTGGGGAGGACAGTACATTTGCGTTCAAGTGATGCCAGTAGATGGTATCGGCCCCTAAATGTTGGTACTCGTCGATACTGATACCACCAATTCGGGCCGGATCGGCGCCCCCTGCCGATACTGGAAATCGGTATCAGTGCAACTTTAATTTCAAGTCATTTGGGAATATTTGGGGGGCGTGGCCTGGTCATATCAGGTCATGGGGGGTCGTGGCCTGGTCATATCAGGTCATTTGGGGACATTTGTAGGACATGTCCTGGTCATATCAGGTCATATGGGGACATTTAGGGAGCGTGGCCTGGTCATACTAGTTCATTTGAGGGGCGTGACCTGGTCATATCAGGACATTTGGGGGCGTGGCCTGATCATATCAGGTCATTTGGGGACATTTGGGGGGCGTATCCAGGTCATATCAGGACATTTAAGGGGCGTGTCCGATTGATATCTGGTCATTTCCTGTTGATTTGGGGACATTGTTGTTTTTTTTTTTTTTTTGCTATTGAAAATGTATGGGAATAATTTGGATGTCCATGGCCGTCAAAGGCATCGACTTTCATAGGTGTCATTGAAATCCAAGTACATTAGCCTCAATAGACTGGACAAACATGCCCGTCAATGGCATTAAACAAAGTAAATGTCATTGGAAATGAATGAGAAATTTGGATGTCCATGGCCGTCAATGGCATCACCATCTATACGCATGAATGGAATCGGGGACATAGGTGGGACGCGTCCTATATATATCTGGTCATTTCGTTTTGATTTGGGGACATTGTTTTTTTTTTGCCATTGAAAATGAATGGGGAAAAAATTTGGACGTCCATGGCCGTCAATGGCATCGACATCCATATGCGTCAATGGAATCCAAGTACATTAGCATCAGTAGAAATGACATACATGGCCGTCAATGGCATCTGTCTAAATTGGCCTCAATGCAAAGTTAATGCCATTGGAAATGAATATGAAATTTGGACGTCAATGGCCGTCAATGGCATCGACTTATATAGGTGTCAATGGAACCCAAGTACATTGGCATAAATAGATTTGACATACGTGACCGTCAATGGCATCAATGCAATGTAAATTCCATTGGAAATTCCATTGGAAGTGAATGGGAAATTTGAACGTTGCATTCCATTAAAAATGAATCGGAATGTTTTTGGCAAATTTCCGAGGAACCGTAGTTTTTTCCCCCAATTCTGTATACAACTTTAATGCCCCTCACCGTCCCAGAATTTTTGATATCCAAATTATGTGATTTGGTCAAAAATTGTTGGACTATATACATTTTGAAAATGTGTGGTATCGGTATCGGCGAGTACCAACAAATAGGGCGCCCATACCATTTGCTGGTACCACTTAAATGCACTCTGTGTTGTGTGATGACACGTGATCACTTTGCATGCCAAGCAGCTATCGCGTTTGGCCTGCGCCAGACCAATGACAGCGGCCCAATAGCCGCTCTTAACCAATGCCGGGGCAGCTTTTTCATATGGAGGAAAAACAAAACGGGGAGAAATGTCAGCGGTCTGGAAATATTTCAACATAGAAACTCCATCAAGTACAATGGCTGCATACACGATTTGCGGCCTGAAAGTTTCGAGAGGGGGAGTTAAATTGGCCTGTTTCAAAACCTCGAACCTGACAAAACATTTGAAGACGAAACGTGAACGAACACGAAGCGTTTGAGGCTGCAACAACAGGACTGCTATCCAGAGGAACAGGGCTGGACCGGAGCAACAATCCCTGGTCAGTTCACTTCATCTGTAAGTAAGTCAAGTATCAAGTATCTGAACCTTTTGATGGTGATTTTATGCAGCAATGTGAGAAAATCCAAATGTGATCTGATCTTTGTCAAAATCACACAGATGAAAATACAGTGTCTGCTTTAACTAAAACACCCCAAACATTTATAGGTTTTCGTATTTTAATGAGGATAGTATGCAAACAATGACAGAAGGGGGAAAAATAAGTAAGTGAACCATCACACAATATTTTTTGGGCCCACCTTTCGGCAGCAATGACTTCAATCAGACGCTTCCTGTAGCTGGAGATCAGTCTGGCACATCATTCAGGACTAATCTTGGCTCATTCTTCTCTACAAAACTGCTGTAGTTCAGTCAGATTCCTGGGATGCCTGGCATGAATCCCTGTCTTTAGGTCATGCCACAGCATCTCAATGGGGTTCAAGTCTTGACTTTGACTTGGCCACTCCAGAACATGTATTTTGTTCTTCTGAAACCATTCTGAACTTGATTTACTTCTGTGTTCTATCCTATTCCTCGTCGAATACTCTATAAGAAAAAATATAAAATATATGCACCTAAAATAATCCTAAATGATTTCCATCCATCCATTATCTTCCGCTTGTTCCGGGGTCGGGTCGCGGGGGCAGCAGCTTTAACAGGGAAGCCCAGACTTCCCTCTCCCCAGCCACTTCAACCAGCTCCTCCGGCGGGATCCCAAGGCGTTCCCAGGCCAGCCGAGAGACATAGTCTCTCCAGCGTGTCCTGGGTCGTCCCCGGGGCCTCCCGCCGGTGGGACATGCCCGGAACACCTCTCCAGGGAGGCGTCCGGGAGGCATCCGAACCAGATGCCCGAGCCACCTCAGCTGGCTCCTCTCTACGCGGAGGAGTAGCGGCTCGACGCCGAGTCCCTCCCGGATGACCGAGCTTCTCACCCTATCTCTAAGGGAGAGCCCGGACACCCTGCGGAGGAAACTCATTTCGGCCGCTTGTATCCGGGATCTTGTTCTTTCGGTCACGACCCAAAGCTCGTGACCATAGGTGAGGGTAGGAACGTAGATCGACTGGTAAATCGAGAGCTTTGCCTTTCGGCTCAGCTCCTTCTTCACCACTACGGACCGGTGCAGAGTCTGCATTACTGCAGACGCCGCACCGATTCGCCTGTCGATCTCCCGCTCCCTCCTACCGTCACTCGTGAACAAGACCCCAAGATACTTGAACTCCTCCACTTGGGGCAGGATCTCATCCCCAATCCCGGAGAGGGCACTCCACCCTTTTCCGACTTAGGACCATGGTCTCGGATTTGGAGGTGCTGATCTTCATCCCAACCGCTTCACACTCAGCTGCGAACCGCTCCAGTGAGAGTTGGAGGTCACGGCTTGATGAAGCCAACAGCACTAAATCATCTGCAAAAAGCAGAGATTCAGTGCTGAGGTCACCAAACCGGACCCCCTCAACGCTTCGGCTGCGCCTAGAAATTCTGTCCATAAAAATTATGAACAAAATTGGTGACAAAGGGCAGCCTTGGCGGAGTCCAACCCTCACTGGGAACGAATTCGACTTACTGCCGGCAATGCGGACCAAACTCTGACACCGGTCGTACTGGGACCGAACAGCCCTTACCAAGGGGCTCGGTACCCTGTACTCCCGGAGCACCCCCCACAGGACTCCCCGAGGCACACGGTCGAACGCCTTCTCCAGATCCACAAAACACATGTAGACTGATCGGGCGAACTCCCATGCACCCTCGAGGACCCTGCCGAGGGTGTAGAGCTGGTCCACTGTTCCACGGCCGGGACGAAAACCACACTGCTCCTCCTGAATCCGAGATTCGACTTCTCGGCGGACTCTCCTCTCCAGCACCCCTGAATAGACTTTACCAGGGAGGCTGAGGAGTGTGATCCCTCTATAATTGGAACACACCCTCCGGTCCCCCTTCTTAAAAAGGGGGACCACCACCCCGGTCTGCCAATCCAGAGGCACTGTCCCCGATGTCCACGCGATGTTGTAGAGACGTGTCAGCCACGACACCCCTACAACATCCAGAGCCTTCAGGAACTCCGGGCGGATCTCATCTACCCCCGGGGCCTTGCCACCGAGGAGCTTTCCAACCGCCTCAGTGACTTCAACCCCAGAGATCGTAGAGCCCACCACGGAGTCCCCAGACTCTGCTTCCTGAAAGGAAGGCGTGTCGGTGGAATTGAGGAGGGCCTCGAAGTATTCTACCCACCGGCTCACGACGTCCCGAGTCGAGGTCAGCAGTACACCATCTTCACTATACACAGTGTTAATGGTGCACTGCTTTCCCCTCCTCAGGCGCCGGATGGTGGACCAGAATTTCCTCGAAGCCGTCCGGAAGTCGTTTTCCATGGCCTCGCCGAACTCCTCCCATGTCCGGGTCCGATTTTATTAGCCATTTTAATACTCCTTTTAGCAAGGTTCCTTGGGTATGCTTATGTTCCCATAGCAACCAGTCCTGTTATTGTCCTACGTCACAAGTGCTGCGTATTCTGGAAGCGAGAATAGGCGTAAGGTGCGCATTTCGAGTGGAGGACAGCCCCCTGTTAAAATGTGTGCGCCCATGAACGAATGTAAGTACATCCATATGAGTCAGTGTAAAGTGCTTAGTTTTTGCCACATGCATGCAGCACGCACTCGCCCCCCCCCACCTTTGTGTTCATTATATTACGTGAGTATGTACGTGTGTCACGTGATTCAGAGTGAGAGTGGGCGGCGATCTGGCCTTTTTTTTAATTGGCAAAATGAAGAGAAGTTATCCTTCTGGAAGTGAAAAAAGAAAAATAAAAGCAGAAGAGGAGAAAAGGAAGCAAGACAGCGGTGAGTGTACTATGTTACTGTAGTTTTATGTCCTAATGTAGTAGAATCACTGCAGACTAGTCATAGTACCGGATTACATTTGTACATTTTCTGATGTCTTTTACAATAAAATCTTATATTTACTTTTTCATCTGGGAATTTTTTCAGAAGGTGTCAGTCTCCCCCAGGGCAGCTGTGGTGACAATAGAAGTTTACATCCACTTAGTGTGGAGTGAATGAATAATGCAATGGGGGGCACTTTGAGTGTCCTAAAAAGCGCTCTATGAAAGCGAGGCGTTATTAGACTTTTATTAAATATGCTATTGCTCCAAGTCCAACTGCCCCCCTTACTTGCACACACTCGAAGGGCCCCATGTTGTTTGTTGCCTGGGGCCCCCGGGGACTCTTGCTACACCTCTGATCATTCCTCCAAAACAACTATAGTTTGACGGATAGTGACTCACTTCTATGATGTTCAGTGCCCCATTCCAAACGTAGTACGTTCATTGTATTGGACGTCTACTCGTAATAAACTAAAAAAAAATATATATATATATATAATATATATATATGGTAACACTTTATAATAACTATCCGTTTACTAGTTAATAGATCATTAGTAAACTGTTGATAAATGATTTATTGTTGATTTGTGAAGTATTTGTTAAGTTTGTTAAGCATTTACAGGGTGTTCTTAACCTGAAACACAGTTTGTGTAGAAACGTTTCAAGTTTTTGTGTTTAACGTTTGGCATTTCTATCTTTTCAGGTTAAGAAATGCCGTTCACTTCAAGAGAAAAGGCATTTTGATCAGGCATTTTGCAGGCAGCGCTCATGTTGCACATTTATGAAAATCTGCCATAGAACCAACAAATATTTGTACTTTTCTTTGTATATTCAACCAATAAAACTTGTGACCTTCAACATAAAGTGTATATAGTTTTATTAAGATCCATCAACTAGCATGGGCATTTAGAATGGGGTCAACCATATTGGAACACCCTGTAAATACTTAACAAACTTTTGACAAATACTTCACAAATCAACAATAAATCATTTATCAACAGTTTACTAATGATCTATTAACTAGTAAAACGGATAGTTATTATAAAGTGTTACCAAATATATATATATATTGACATTCACAACACAGTGATGAAAAGAGCAGGTTTTTCTGTTTATTAGTTGTATTGTAGAATATTGTTAAAATGATTTCATGACCGATCTATCGAAAATTGTTGTATAACCCTATGGTGAGATCATCGTGACCATTGTATCTAAAATTGTATCTTGAGGTACTCAGAGGTATCTTTTTTCATTTTTAGCTATATCACTAATTTGCTCCCAAGTAGTCTTTATTTGTTGTCTTAATCGTCACTGTTGTGCAATCACCATTAATGATCACTTAGTTTGTAGACTTTGACCGCAGACGCTGTTTTATGTATTCTTTACAACTCATTTACTGGATAATAAATTGGCCAATTGCTAAGAATCTTCTAATTCACCCGTGAGGTTATCCTTTGAGGATAAAAATCCACCTCCTTGTTGCTACGCTAACCCTCAAGTAGAAATAATAGAATCCACCTCCGAGGGGTCCAGAAGCCTCAGCAAAAGTCAAGGAAATGCCTCGTCCTTTTGCACGTCTGCTAAGGAGTTCTTTGCCTTTCCTCACACTGTTTTGCATATTTAGCCTCCCCTTCTGCCCACATGGATGTTAATGCACTCCCACACAAACAGATCGGTGTGAACAGGGCAAATATTTTCTATTCTTCATCTCACGCTGTTTCTTATTTCTCACCTTTTGCAATGACATCACACCGGAGTCCATGCGTACGTTGTCCAGGTGCGGTAAGTCTTTTCTGACTTTCCACGTCTCAAGTGTGCTGGATCAGCTGAAATAGGATCCATCTTTTAGATCCCTATGTACACTTCGCTCATACTGATGTAGCCGGATCTTTTGACAGCGAGCAAGTCTGGGGCTTCAGGGGCATCTCTGGGGACCAAGAAAGACTGGCAGGTTTACTGTGTTACCAGAGTTGGCGGCTTTACTGATTAAGCTCATGTGAACAGCTATTTATTTCCAATCACCTGTTCGGGTAATGTGTAGATCTCAAGATTGATTCTCAAAAATTTTGCAGTAAGAACCTCCTTAAAGACTATTTGGCTAGATGTCTAATCCACAACTAATAAACAGAAAAACAAGCTACTTTTATCCTTCTGCTGTGAATTGGAATGAGTTCATCACGAGTAGATGTCCAATCCGTTAGAAGTGGGAATTGCTGCCACCCTCCCACTTCAAATGGATTGGACGTCTATGGCTGTCAATCGCTTGGAGCGATGATTACTCGCCGTTGCAACGGCAAAGCTACGAAACGGCCACACATGTAGCGGCTCCAACCTATCGCAGGAACTCTCCAGAATGAAGGAAAATTACTCACGTTCATTTATGCACGCACACAGATCAACATTCCCTCGCACATCTCAACAGGTGGCTGCACTCGGCTCAAATGTGCGTGTTTGACTCGAGACCAAAACAAAAAGTAACTATGAGCCGTTACCATGGAAACGAACACTTGGAAACTTTTGTAACATTTGCTATTCAAAATGCTCTTTGTATATGACTACAATATTCTTCATTCTACATTCAATATGAGACAATAACAAAATAGTAACGCACAAACACTAAGGAAACTAATCAGATGACTGGTTTGGAAAAATGAATGCCTTAGATTGCTCGTTACTGAAAGAAAGTAATCAGATTACAATAATTACGTGTTAGTGACAATACTATTCAGTTAGAGTTAGTGATAAAAATTGACACTTAATGAAATCCGTCATAAGCATTCATCAATGCTCATGACATTGTCATGTCATAATTATGACGCTCATATGACAGTCTTATGACGCCACTGTCAAATAAAGTGTTACCCACTATTCTAGTGGAAAATTTTGGTGGCAACCTATTGGTTCCCTTTCTTATTTTTTCAAACAGTGACAACTTTTTCAAAACGGAAAAATTGATTCTTGGAGGGAGCATATCGATAACCTTTTAGGATACAATGTATCACGATATATGACCACTTCGATATATTGTCACACCCCTAGTACACGTTGCACACACCAACAAAAACACCGCATTTTCCACGAGGAAGGTGACACACTGTACTTGTTAATTACTCTTCAATTCTACATCTGTACAACATACACAAATGCCACAAAACAAACCACAATTGCCACAACACAAACCCCAATTGCCACAACATGAACTGCAATTGCCACAACACAAGCTCCAATTGCCACAACACAAATCACAGTTGCCACAACACGTACCAAAATTGCCACAACACGAACCCCAATTGCCACAACACAAACCCCAGTTGTCACAACACGGACCGAAATTGCCACGACACGAACCCCAATTGCCACAACATGAAATGCAAATTGCCATAACACAACCACAATTGCCAAAACACAAACCGCAATTGCCAAAACACAAACCGCAATTCCCACAACACGAGCCACAATTGCCAAAGCACGAACCCCAATTATCACAACATGAGCCGCAATTGTCACAACACTAATGAGAATATAGCCACAACAAGAACCACAATTGCCACAACACAAACCCCAATCGTCACCACATGAACCGAAATTGCCACAACACGAACCACAAGTGCCAAAACACAAACCCCAATTATCACACCATGAACCGCAACTGCCACAACACGAACCCCAATTATCACAACATGAACCGCAATTGCCACAGCACGAATGCACATAGCCACAACACGAACCGCAATTGCCACAGCACGAATGCACATAGCCACAACACGAACCGCAATTGCCACAACATGAACCGCAATTGCACGACATGAACCCAATTGCCACAACACGAACCCCAATTGTCACAACATGAACCGAAATTGCCACAACGCGAACCGCAAGTGACACAACACGAACCCCAATTATCACAAAATGAACCGCCATTGCCACAGCACCAGTGCAAAAAGCCACAACGTGAACAGCAATTCCACAACATGTACCGCAATTGCACAACATAAACCGCAATTGCCACAACACGGACCGCAATTGCTACAACATGAACCCCAATTGCCACAACACGAACCCAAATTGTCACAACACAAACCCCAATTATCACACCATGAACCGCAACTGCCACAACACGAACCCCAATTATCACAACATGAACCGCAATTGCCACAGCACGAATGCACATAGCCACAACACGAACCGCAATTGCCACAACATGAACCGCAATTGCACGACATGAACCCAATTGCCACAACACGAACCCCAATTGTCACAACATGAACCGAAATTGCCACAACGCGAACCGCAAGTGACACAACACGAACCCCAATTATCACAAAATGAACCGCCATTGCCACAGCACCAGTGCAAAAAGCCACAACGTGAACAGCAATTCCACAACATAAACTGCAATTGCACAACATGTACCGCAATTGCACAACATGTACCGCAATTGCACAACATAAACCGCAATTGCCACAACACGGACCGCAATTGCTACAACATGAACCCCAATTGCCACAACACGAACCCAAATTGTCACAACACAAACCCCAATTGTCACAACACGAACCCAAATTGTCACAGCACGAACCCCAATTGTCACAACACGAACCTCAAGTGCCACAACACGAACCCAAATCATCACAACATGAACCGGAATTGCCACAGCATGAATGCAAATAGCCACAACACGAACCGCAATTGCCACAACACCAACTCCAATTATCACAACATGAACCCCAATTGCCACAGCACGAATGCAAATAGCCACAACACGAACCACAATTGCCACAACACGAACCGCAATTGCCGCAACACAAACCCAAATTGCCACAACATGAAGCGTAACTGCCACAACATAAACCCCAATTGTCACAACACGAGCCGCAGTTGCACAACACGAACCGCAGTTGCACAACACGAACCCCATTGTATCGCGTTATATCACCATTTTGATATATTGTCACACCCCAAGTACATGCTGCACACACCAGCAAAATCACCGCATTTCCCACGTGGAAGGTGACGTACTGTACTTGTTAATTTCTCTTCAATTATTCATCTGCGCAATGTACACAAATGTCAAAAATGCTATTTATGTGGGAGTGTGCACTAAAAATTCTCTTGGCTGTCTTGCATTGCATAAGAGGCGGCTTGTGTTATCTTGTGATTTGGTGCTTGTCTTCACGGGGAGGCGCGAAATGCTGCGAAATAATGAGCGTGCGTGGCCAGTGTGCGTGCGTGAATTCGCGTGTGTGTGCGCGCTGGCTTCTTTTCCAGCAGTGCTGGTTGGAGGGTTTCTGGCAAGATTTGAACGTCTTCATGTAAGAAGTCAGTTTGATCAATGCCTGCTGCACATCTCACTTGCTTTAGGGCACAGTGAACCGCTGATAGATGAATTCCTCAGTGTGTGTGTGTCTTTGTGTATTGACGCGTAGGTGTAGCGTGAGCAGAAAAAAAAAAGTCAGTCAGAGACCAAATTGTGTGTGTGTGTGTGTTTGTGTTTGATTTCTCACAATAATAGCGACTTTCCAGCACGGAGACTGCGTGGGCGTCGGGCCAGCTTGTGCATCATGTGTCTCGGTGTGCGAGCCTTAATTGAATCCGCTCATTCTGAGTCTCTCCATTAGTATTGTCTTACTCAACGCTTGCATCAGCTGACAAAGACACCGAAGAGTCCGCACTTGATCAGGTTTTGCAGGTCGCGACCTGGCAGCCGGGGCTGGTTGCGAAGGATCTTGGGGCCCGGCGGCCTGCGTAGGAGTCCGAGTGCACCAAAAAGAAAAATCCTTTTAGCCATTCATGGATAAAGTGATTATTTTTTGTAATTAGGAAAGAAAACACCCCATAAAGGCCTGGGGGTTCTCATACGTGGACATCACATTTTGGGTCAAGTGTGACCTACAATGGAATGAAAAAGTATCTGAACCTTTTGGAATTTCTCACATTTCTGCAAAAAAACACCATCACGTGATCTGACCTTTGTCAAAATCACACAGATGAAAATTTAGTTCCTGCTTTAACGAAAACAACCCAAACCTTTATAGGTTTTCATATTATAATGAGGATAGCATGCGAACAATGACAGAAGGGAGGGGGGGAATAATTGAACCCCCTGCCTAAGGAGACTTAAAGAGCACTTGAAAACAATTTTTCCCAAAGATTTTAAGTCAAGTGTGTGCCCAATCACTGATGAGTGGTTTATAGAGCTGTCTGAAGACATGCGATCAAGGATTATTGATTTGTATGAAGCTGGGAAAGGATACAAAACCATCTCTAAAAGTCTGGATGTTCATCAATCGGCAGTCAGAGAAGTTTTCTACAAATGGAAAGAGTTTGGCACTGTTGCTTCTCTCCCAAGGAGTGGCCGTCCACCAAAGATGATGCCAAGAATTCAGCGCAGAATACTCAGAGAGGTGAAAAAGAACCCTAGAGTCTCTGTTAAAGACTTAAGGAAATCACTGACACAGTCCAATATCTCTGTCCACAAATCAACTATATGTAAAACTATTGTCAAGAATGGTGTTCATAGGAGGACTCCACAGAGGAAGCTGTCAAAAAAAAATGTTTGCAAAAAGGCACTTGGACACTCTACAAAAACTTTGGGCAAAATATTTTGTGGACTGTTGAAACCAAAGTTGAACTGTTTGGGAGTAACACACAACGTCACGTGGAGAGGAAAAACAGCTCACCAACATCAACACCTCATCCCCACCATGAAGCATGGTGGCGGGAGTATCATGATTTGGGGCTGTTTTGCTGCCTCAGGGCCTGGACAACTTGCAATCATTCATGGAAGAATGAATTCAAAAGTTTATCAGGATGTTTTGCAGGAAAACCTGAGGCTGTCTGTCAGACAGTTGAAGCTAAAAAGAGGATGGTTGCGGCAACAAGACAATGATCAAAAACAGAAGTAAATCAACTTCAGAATGGTTTCAGATAGGGCTGCAGCTATCGATTATTATGAGCCTCAAACAGTATTAAAAAAATGAGCATCTATGTACAACAAAAGAACAATCGGCTAACTTACATAGCAAAATTCCGCTAGCTTAAATGCTATAAAATGCTAACATTTTTTTTTACAATCCTCTTCACAAATGGTTCAGACACATATTCCCACAACAAATGGCTAAATATACCTATAAACTAAATAATGAATGCATTAAAAACATTAGCTCAAACAAAAACTTACGTTGGTCTTAACAGGGAGCAGTTGGATTCAGCCATGTGAAATGAGGCAGACCTGAGGGCATGTGTATCCACCCTAATCAATAAAACTAAATGCAAACACTTTCAAAATAAACCATTACAACACCACTTTAATTAAACGAATACTCGAAGCAATAAAATTTAATCCGAATATTTTTTTTCTAATCGAATACTCGATTTAATCTGTTAATCTTTGCAGCACTAGTTTCAGAAGAACAAAATAAACGTTCTGGAGTGGCCAGACTTGAGTCCCATGGAGATGCTGTGGCATGACCTAAAGACAGCGATTCATGCCAGACATCCCAGGAATCTGACTGAACTACAAATGTTTTGTAGAGAAGAATGAGCCAAGATTAGTCCTGATCGATGTGCCAGACTGATCTGCAGCTGCAGGAAGCGTCTGGTTGAACTTTTTGCTGCCAAAACGTGGGGCCAAAAAATGGGTCATTTACTTATTTTTTCCCCGTCTTCTGTCATTGTTTTCATACAATCCTCACTAAAATATGAAAACCTATAAATGTTTGGGTGGTTTTAGTTAAAGCAGACACTGTTTTTTCATCTGTGTGATTTTGACAAAGATCCGATCACATTTGGAATTTCTCACATTTCTGCATAAAATCACCATCAAAAGGTTCAGATACTTTTTCATCCCACCGTAAATGTTTTGGGGGAACAATTCTGAAAGCACAGTTTCATTAAGCCCCAAAAAAAGCCATCGCATTTCTCGATTTTTGTTTTTTTTTCATACACCGCAAGGCGATAAGATGGCGAGAAGTAAAGCACGCGCTCAAACACGGACACGCTCGGCTGCCATGGCGATGTGAAATAATGACGCTAGATAAAAGACGACGACACAGCTGCTGACAGAGTGATTGGTGCTTGATGAATAGGTGCGAGAGTTTATTTTTACTCTTTTGATTTGCAGAAATATCTTGCTTGTGTTTGTTGACGACTGCGCTTTTTTCCCCTGAAAAACAGGTACGACTTGAAAAGCCTCCATATTTATACTCGGAGTGTTTTGGCAGAACATCACTTGGATGATGGATGATGTCTTCATCAGGGGCCAATTCTCTCAAGTTGCGGTTTAATGGCTGGATTGAAAAACAAGGTTACACTTAATGGACGCTCACTCTGGTCCAGAATTAACTGCAGGCTAAACACACGCATTTAAAACGCCATGACCAGGGCCTAAATAAATAAAGCACAACAACTCCTCCAGATATTATATTTCCTCAAATAGTGCTCTCAAACTGAGATCTTGTTCCAAGTAGTTGCCTGGGTGTGGCATCACTTTACACCAGGGGTCTCAAACTCAATTAATCCGGGGGATGCTTGAGATAGTCTGAGTGAGTGTGGGTCACGTCAAATATGACAGAAAAAAAAGCTTCAAATACACGTAATCTTCTAAATCACTGGTGTTGAAAACGAGGCCTGCGGGCCAGATCCGGCCCACCACATCATTTTGTCTGGCCCATGTAAGCTGATCATGTGTATCAACTTCATTTTCCAGCTAAAATATAATTGATTAAATTTGAATAAAATGGGATGATACGTGTCACCCCTTTTTACAATAAATAAATAAAAAATAAAATACATGAAAATAATAATAATAATAGTTAGGGCTGTCAAAATTATCACGTTAACGGGCGGTGATTAATTTTTTAAATTAATCACGTTAAAATATTTGACACATTTAACACTCATGACCCGCTCAGATTAAAATGACAGCACAGTGTAATGTCCACTTGTTACTTGTATTTTTTTGGGTGTTTTGTCGCCCTCTGCTGGTGCCTGGGTGCGACTGATTTTATGGGTTTCAGCACAATGAGCATTGTGTAATTATTGACATCAACAATGGCGAGCTACTAGTTTATTTTTTGATTGAAAACTTTACAAATTTTATTAAAATGAAAACATTAAGAGGGGTTTTAATTAGAGATGTCCCAATCGATCGGCATCCGATCACGTCATTTTCAAAGTATCGGAATCGGCAAAAAAATATCGGCCATGCCTATTTGTAATATATATATATATATATTTTAATTAAATCATTTTCTAATTGCATTTAGCGTTACAGACATAATGTGTTACACTCATCCAGAGTCTTTAGTTTAGGCTTAAGGTAGGGTAATCAAATTTATCCCGATAACGGCGGTAATTAATTAAAAAAAAAAGTATCACATTAAAATATTTAACGCAATTAATGCATGCGCTGCACGACCCACTCACGCATTGTCGCGCTCAAACTGTAATGGTGCTGTTTTACATCCATAGAGAGATAAAAGGCAGCGTAAAATGAGTAGAGTGAATTTTGGCAGCCTTTGGAGCCTTTTTTTAATTGGCTAAAGCCTTACAATCCTTCTTCCCACGATTAGAGACATCATGGGAAGCAATGTGGGGAAGCAAGGTAGCAACTGATCTTTTTCTTAACACCTTACAGTATGTTATTTCCCAACGCAGAGAAGATATATCAATTGGCAGCACTACGCACAGTCATGGTTCCACTTCCCATCATGCATTGGGGCATGGCTATAGTATCATTTACTGAAAGCTCAACAAATACACTAGATGGCAATATTTAGTCACAATATACAAAGTCACAAGTCTTTCTATCCGTGGATCCCTCTCACAGAAAGAATGTTAATAATGTAAATGCCATCTTGAGGATTTATTGTCATAATAAACAAATACAGTACTTATGTACTGTATGTTGAATGTAAATATTCGTCCGAGTTTTATTCATTTTTTTCTTAATGCATTGCCAAAATGCATATGATCGGGAAAAATTATCGGGAATGATTGGAATTGAATCGGGAGAAAAAAAAAAGCAATCGGATTGGGAAATATCAGGATCGGCAGACACTCAAACTAAAACGATCGGGATCAGATCGGGAGCAAAAAAAACATGATCGGAACAACCCTAGTTTTAATATAAAATTTCTTGTAAAACTTGTACTAAGATTTATCTTTTAAGAACTTCAAGTCTTTCTATCCATGGATCGCTTTAACAGAATGTTGATAATGTTAATGCCATCTTGTTGATTTATTGTTATAATAAACAAATACAGTACTTGTGTACAGTATGTTGAATGTATATATCCGTCTTGTGTCTTATCTTTCCATTCCAACAATAATTTACAGAAAAATATGGCATATTGTATAGATGGTTTGAATTGCGATTAATTATGATTAATTTTTAAGCTGTAATTAACTCGATAAAAAATTTTAATCGTTTGACAGCCCTAATAATAATACATTTTATTTATAGAGCGCTTTTACCAATGCTCAAAGACGCTTTACAGTTGAAACAAAAACAGCAAACAACGTGAACAGAACAAAACAATAAATAAAATAATTATAAGTTAAAAGCTAGATTAAAAAGGTGAGTTTTTAACAGTTTTTTGAACGTGGGAAGGTCTGAACATGTACGGATGGGTTTAGGGAGTGAGTTCCAAAGGGAGGGGGCAGCAACGGAGAAGGCTCTGTCCCACCAAGTTCGGTGTGTTCTTTGGGTGGTGCAAGGATGTTTCCATTAGAAGAACGGAGGGGAATGGAGGGGGTGTGGGGACAGAGAAGGTCTATGAGGTAGGGAGGGCCAAGTTATTGAGTGCTTTGTAAATGAGAAGGATGATTTTGAACTGAATCCTGTATGAAATGGGAAGCCAGTGCAGTTTGTGAAGGACGGGGGTAATGTGGTTCCTATAGGCGGTCCGGGTGAGAAGGCATGCTGAAGAGTTTTGGATATATTAGATTGATGAGTTTGGATGGAGAACCGAAAAGAATGCAAAATACAGAATATTTAGGTTTTTTTCTCATTTTTAAAAGTAAGAATAGAATGGGAACCAATAAAAACATTTGCTCCTAATAGGCTAAAAAAAAATCTCCACACAGTTTGACTTTTTGCTAAGATTCACTTTGGCTAACAGCGTTACAAACTGACATTAGCTTAAGCTATGCTAGCTTGTTCTGCAGCGATTAAAAAAAATAAAATAAAAAAATCCACACAAACATTTGACTTGAATACGAAAAAATCAAGGAGCTGCATAGTACGGTGGCCAAGAGTGGGGCAAACTGGAAAGTCGAAACGAATTGCAAAAAGGAAAAAAAACACAAATGCAAACTGCCACAAAAGGAACGACAATTCCAGCCGCTTTGCTAAAGAAAAAAAGCACAAACGCAAATAGCCACAACACGAACCCCAATTGCCACAACACGAACCCCAATTGCCACAACACGAACCCCAATTGCCACAACAAGAACCCCAATTGCCACGACAGCAACCCCAATTGCCACAACACGGACCTTAATTGCCACAACACGAACACCAATTGCCCCAACACGAACCCAAATTGCCACAACACGAAAGGCAATTGCCACAACGCGAACCCCAATTGCCACAACGCGAACCGCAGTTTCAACAAAACGAACCCTAATTGCCACAACACGAACCGCAATTGCCACAACACGAACCGCAATTGCCACAACACGAACCGCAATTGCCACGACAGCAACCCCAATTGCCACAACACTGACCTTAATTGCCACAACACGAACACCAATTGCCACGACACGAACACCCATTGCCACGACACGAACACCCATTGCCACGACACGAACACCCATTGCCACGACACAAACCCCAATTGCCATGACACAAACCCCAATTGCCACGACACAAACCCCAATTACCACAACACGAACGGCAATTGCCACAACACGAACCGCAGTTTCCACAACGCGAACCGCAATTTCTACAACGCGAACCCCACTTGCCACGACGCGAACCCCACTTGCCACGACACAAACTTCAACAGCCACAACACGAACTGCAACTGCCACAACACGAACCCCAGCTGCCACAACACGAACCGTAACTGCCACAACACGAACCCCGATTGCCACAACACAAACCGTAATTGCCACAACACGAACAGCGATTGCCTCAACACGAACCGCAATTGCCATAACACGAACCCTAATTGCCACAACACGAACCGCAATTGCCACAACATGAACACTAATTGCAACGATACGAACCCCAATTGCAACGACACGAACCCCAATTGCAATGACACGAACCCCAATTGCCACGACAGGAACCCCAATTGCCACGACAGGAACCCCAGTTGCCACAACACGAACGGCAATTGCCACAACACGAACGCCATTTGCCACAACACGAACGCCATTGCCACGACGCGAACCCCAATTGCCATGACACGAACCGCAATTGCCACAACACGAACACCAATTGCCACGACACGAACCCCAATTGCCACGACACAAATCCCAATTGCCACGACACAAACCCCAATTGCCACGACACAATCCCCAATTACACGACACGAACTGCAATTTCCACTGCGCGAACCCCACTTGCCACGACGCGAACCCCAATTACCATGACGCGAACCCCAATTGCCACAAAACAAACTTCAACAGCCACAACATGAACTGCAACTGCCACAACACAAACCCTAGCTGCCACAACACGAACCCTGATTGCCACAAGACGAATGGCAATTGCCACAACATGAACGGCAATTGCCACAACACGAACGCAATTGCCACGGCGCGAACCCCAATTGCCACGACACGAACCGCAATTGCCACAACACGAACCCCAATTGCCACGACACAAATCCCAATTGCCACGACACAAACCCCAATTGCCACGACACAAACCCCAATTACCACGACACGAACGGCAATTTCCACAATGCGAACCCCACTTGCCACGACGTGAACCCCAGTTACCACGACGCGAACCCCAATTGCCACGACACAAACTCAACAGCTACAACACGAACTGCAACTGCCACAACAAGAACCCCAGCTGCCACAACACGAACGGCAACTGCCACAACACGAACCCCGATTGCCACAACACAAACCCCGATTGCCACAACACAAACTGTAATTGCCACAACACGAACCCCAATTGGCACAACATGAACCCCAATTGCCACAACACGAACGGCAATTGCCACAATACGAACCCCAATTGCCACAACACGAACAGCGATTGCCACAACACGAACAGCGATTGCCACAACACGAACCCCAAATGGCACAACACGAACCCCAATTGGCACAACACGAACCCCAATTGCCACAACACGAACAGCAGTTGCCACAACACAAACGGCAATCGCCACTACGCGAACCCCAATTGCCACGACACCAACCGCAGTTGCCACAACACGAACCGAGCAAAAAACAAAAACAAAAAAACAGACTAAAAGTTTTGTCCGAGGACGGGGAAAGTAAAGGAGGCTACCAGGGATAAAAGGCTACTGAAGAATAAACATTGGCCCGGCTTTCACTCACTGCCGTCAGTGCTGACGAGTTCGGGTGGGGTGGTTAGCCACACTCAGCCCCAAAGTTGCTAACCATCATATGCTATTGTTTAGCCACAAATGCATTTATTACCTTATGTATATTCATCCCTTACACAGCCGATTAAAAGAGAAATGTTGTTTAACCCATCTGCAGGCGACTGGGAGATCATGATTTTATGACACTGTGCGGGTGTGCGCTGGTCCGCATTGCAGGCCTTAAGGCAAAACACTTCCGCTTTTGTCCACCTGCGTCATTAAAATCGACCAAAACTGAAAAATTACCTTATGTTGCTTTAAATATTCCTAATCCGATTACTCAATTATTGAAACTGACTAGTTGATTGATTCATCCATCACCTAACTAATCGATAGGTGCAGCCCTAGCCACCAACGCCTATGTTTCAAAAGATCCATATTTATGGAACCTCCACGTATTTGCCGCTGATTGCTGCCAAATAAAAGCGTATTACCGCCACGTAAATTTGAAGTATCCAAGATCAAAGTGTCAATGCACGAGCCGCTAGTCAATGCTCGTTCATGTCAAGCAAGCCAGATGGTTAAGATGGTGGGCGGAGTCAAAGTCGGTGGAGTGCCAGATGCCGTCCTCAAAAAAAAAAAAAAAAAAACGCCAGATATGGGCTCTCTGGCCGTACGTTCCCAAACCCCTCTGTTAGGTAGTCACCATAGGAACGAAACTCACTTGTAAACTGAAGACCTTCTGCATATATTATTACACGCGCTGAAAGTGTTTTTTCCTCCCACTTGGAATGTGTGAGGAAAATGCTAAACGTGACCTGTAGATTATGTTGCGCTTGCTTCCGACCTTGCATTTCTTGTTTCACAATGTATTTATTACTGTAGATGTAGTTTGCTGAATGCAGAACTGTACATCATATTAGCAAGAGCTGTTTCTTCTGGTATTTTGTCCCTTGAGAGTAGCTAGATAATGTACAAATCAGAAAACACTTTCAGTATGATTCAGTGCTCAGCTGCTAATCCAATACCCCTGTGACGGTGTCTATCAAAACTGTATTACTTGTAAGGCTGAATTTTTAGCTTTTATATTAGATCTGACCTAGGCTGATGGAAAAAGCCGCCGCCCTGCGATGTCAAAAACACGGATGCACATTATCAACATGCGTATGCTAGTAAATTGACAATTTGCGAGAGTTGCGAGCTGTCGACAGTCGGTGGAATTAACAAAGAAGATATCGAGTGAGGGAAAACTGTCAATCATGTCTTGTGGTTTTCATTTGATAATCAACAATGTTGTGTTGTTCGGAGTTCTTCTGAAAGAACACATCATTCATTACTAGTCTCGCGCTGTCTTCAGAAGTAAGTGACACGACTTCCAAGTCTTTCTAGATCTGTTGCCATGTTATAAATTTGTTTAGTTTTACTTGGACGGCGAGGGAAGAGTTGATATATGAGTACTGTATGGTAGCAGCTAGAGATGTCCTGATCGATCGATCGATCGGGTCCGATCACGTCATTTTCAAAGTATCGGGATCGGCAAAAAAATATCGGCCATGCCTTTTTTTTTTTTTTTTTTGTATACAGTATATATATTTTTTTAATTAAATCGTTTTCTATTTGTATTTAACGTTACAGACATAATATGTTAAACTCATCCAGAGTCTTTAGTTTAGGTTTAAGGTAGGGTTATCAAATTTATCCCAATAACGGCGGTAATTAATTTTTAAAAAAAATTATCACATTAAAATATTTAACGCAAATGCATTGCATGCGTTGCACAAGCCACTCGCACATTGTCGAGCTCAATCTGTAATGTTGCCGTTTCACCTACAGTGGGGAGAACAAGTATCTGATACACTGCCAATGGGTTTTCCCATTGGCAGTGTATCAAATACTTGTTCTCCCCACTGTATATAGAGAGATAAAAGGCATCGTAAAATGAGTACCGTGAATTTTGGCAGCCTTTGGAGCCTTTTTTTAATTGGCTAAAAGCCTTACAATCCCTCTCCCAATGATTAGAAATATCATGGGAAGCATTGTTGGGAAACAAGGTAGTAATTGATCTTTTTCTTAACACCTTATGTTATTTCCCAACGCAGAGAAGATATATCAATTGGTAGCACTACGCAGTCATGGTTCCACTTCCCATCATGCATTGGGGCATGGCTACAGTATCATTTACTGACAGCTCAACAAATACACTAGATGCAATATTTAGTTACAATATACAAAGTCACAAGTCTTTCTATCCGTGGATCCCTCTCACAGAAAGAATGTTAATACTGTGAATGCCATCTTGAGGATTTATTGTCATAATAAACAAATACAGTACTTATGTACTGTATGTTGAATGTATATATTCGTCCGAGTTTTATTCATTTTTTTTCTTAATGCATTGCCAAAATGTGTATGTTCGGGAAAAATTATCCGGAATGATTAGAATTGAAACGGGAGCAGAAAAAAGCAACCGGATCGGGAAATATCGGGATCGGCAGATACTCAAACTAAAACGATCGGGATTGGATCGGGAGCAAAAAAACATGATCGGAACAACCCTAGTAGCAGCAGTTTGGCAAACAGTGAGCAATTCATCAAAAAAGAGGTATCAAGTTAAATGTTAACAACAGTTTTAAAAAAGGCCTCACTAACTTATTACCAGTGTTGTTAATAACGGCGTTACAATATAACGGCGTTACTAACGGCGTTATTTTTTTCAGTAGTGAGTAATCTAATTAATTACTTTTCTCATCTTGGCAACGCCGTTACCGTTACTGAGGCGGAAAGGCGTGCGTTACTATGCGTTAATAAGTTGGTTGAATAAAAAAAGTCAGAGAGACGGACTCATGGAGACGAGAGAGCAGAGCAGGAGTGGGGAAGACGCCGTTGCAAACGCGAATGCTAGGTGGCTCCAATAATACCTGACTGTAGCCTACAAACTACGCCCACATGATACGGTAGATATCACATATTATAGAACTAGATGCAAATGTTAGACACGGCTGCATTGGCAACATGTTTAAGGACTACATGCGTTAGTAAACAGCCGCCATCTTAAAGCAGTAGACATCTCAGGAAGGCTCTGTTGTAGAAATCCTTCCTAGCGAACCTGCTTTTTTTTTTTTTTTTTTTTTTTTTTTTTTTTTTTTTAATCTAAAATGGTCCTAAATCAGCAAAATCTTGACTTAAATCTATCTTTAAATGATTAAACATTTCTAAAACTTACACATGTTGAAAGTAGACAGAAGGGAACTTATGCAATAGCGGGAGCAATTTTAACAACTTTAACGGTTGATTCACAACTTTAAATGACTTCCACACATAGCAAAGGTTACTATCTAGTTATCGCAATACCCTTGTGTCTAGTTAAGTGGAGGGTAAAGAATTGGGCTAGGGCCAATTGTCCCAAAAACCCTTTAAACTTCACTTTTTTTTTTTTTTTTTTTTTTTTTTTTTTTGAGGAAAAAAAAACAAAACATGAAAATGATCACTAGTTACTTTGCCAAGTAACTAATTACTCTTAAATTCAGGTAACTGAGTTACTAACGCAATTACTTTTTGGGAGAAGTAATTTGTAACTGTAATTAATTACTTTTTTAAAGTAAAATTAACAACACTGCTTATTACTAACACTAATTAGCAGACAATTAGATTCGAGTCACAGATGTCAAGGCCCTGCCCTGCCTGGTATGGGTGGCTCCCTAATCAGGCAGAGGTCGGGTGGTTTGATCGAAGGCACCTGGGCTTAAAAGGCCTGGGTGCAGAGGCTGATGAACCGGGGCTGCGTTTCAATCGCGGTTTAAATGAGCCCTCACTCACTTGCCCTAGCCACCGCCCCCCGGGGGAATCCCCGCCGCCATCTTAAGGGCCGTTCCAATTCCCAAAACAGCGAAGTGAACTTGGTGAGATGGACCCTCAGAGGGCTCAGTGATCGAGTGAAAAACGATGGTCACTCCGGAGCTCCCTGTATCCCACAATGCATTGCAGTGGTACACGGAAAATATGTCCATGCAGTGGTGATAATGAAGCTCAAATACCGTTGGCTGCTGTCTATTCACCACCAAAGAAGAAAAAAATTACTGGAGGAGCCAGCACGGTTTTTGAATGTGATACCAAACAGCCTTTGGAATTGTAAAATTTATCAATGTTGTTAATAAAAAAAAAAAAAAAAAAAAATAGAATGTGTGTGGCAGTTATGGCAGGACATATGGAATCCCAGGAGTGCGAAAATAATAATTTAAAAAAAAAAAACATAAAGAGAAATAAATGAATAAATAAATAAATAAATACTTTATTGACTTTCACTTTTGTCAGTCAAGAAAAGGAAAAAACAATGACAATTTTTGTCATGGATATTTCTGTTTCGCTTGCCTATTCTATTTTGCTTTTAACGACAGGAATGGTCTGTCAAACAAATGGCGTTGGGAGGGACTGAACTTAAACTTCAAATAGGTTAAATGTATTTGAACAACAAATCTGTTTACAGATTGTAAGGTATAGACAAATAAATAAATAAATAATGAAATGCCCAAGTAAAATTTGATACAAAATTTATAATTCTGATAATTCCCAGGTACCATCGTATTGCTGTCAAGCGCGGAATACTTCTCCGGCTTAATACATGAGTCGCAGTATATTTTGTGCGATGTGGAATAATGGTGCCACCAGGGGATGGTGAGGCCTGGCCTTGGCTTCCCCCAATGAATTTGTTGGTAACCGCACTGGTCACCCCACTCGCCAGTATAATGTCAGATTGTAGTAGCTGCGGAACTCAAAATTTTGACTGGACTATTATGGACTATGTTCATTAACACAATATAATACTATACAACAGACATGTCCAAAGTCCGGCCCGGGGGCCAAATGCGGCCCGCGGTCAAATTTCATCCGGCCCCCAGCCTCTGTCATAAAATCAATTACGTCTGGCCAGCACACCGTATTGGCCTGAATATAAGACTGTGTTTTTTGCATTGAAATAAGACTGAAAAAGTGGGAGTCGTCTTATATTCGCGGTCTAGACATTATACCCATTCACGACGCTAGATGGCGCCAGATATCAGTGAAGCGATGTTCTGTCATGACAGATCTCAGCTACTTTCAAGTTTAACCAGTTTGGATTATTTTATTACAATGTTTTTCCTTATTCAGATTTGTTTCAAGACTACAGTTAGTTGGACTTCACTTTGATGGTTAATGCAGTTATTGCAATTTATTTGTTTTATCACAATAGATCGGTTTATTTACATTTCAAAAACCAGAAGCCATTCATTTACAAATGTGATTGCACTTTAGTTTACACATTTAAATGTTCAGATATTAAGATTTGAATGAGGCAAAATAACATGCTTTTTCTCTCAAATATGTTGTTATAATCATTTGTTTCAGATGTACTGTAATTATTTTCTGAATAAAAATTAATTTGGTGTTCAAAAAGTCTTTTTTCAAACTTGAGTCTTGAAAAAGAGGGGGGTCGTCTTATAATCAGGGCTGTCTTATATACGGGCCAATACGGTAAATTGGTCAGCAGTGCTGCTACCAGCATATGAAGTAGCTTACACACTAAATGCTGCTCCTCATTTACCCACTAAAAGGCAGCAGCACTCTAAGCAACATTACCCCATGTGACCCTTTACTTCCAATTTTCTAAAATGGCGACAATCAACAAAAAAAAAAAGAAAGTTGACTGCGACGGCCGACGCTTCAAGGAAAGGTGGAAATGGGACTATTTCTTCACTAAAATATGCAACAACTTGGTCTGCCTCATTTGCAAAGAGACAGTAGATGTTTTTAAAAAGTTCAATGTGAGGCAATAATACCAAACAAGACACGCTGACATGTACAACAAGATTATAGGGAAGATACGCAGCGAGAAATTGAAGCAACTTGAAGCTAGTTTAATTTCACAGCAGCAGTATTTCGCAAGAGCCCGAGAGTCAAAAGAGAACGCCACAAAGGCTAGTTGTGAGATTGTTGAAATTATTAATTTAAGAAAATAATAAAGAAAATGTGACACACAGAATGGCTTGCTAAAATTTGCCTAAATATATTGTTATATGTTATATATTGTTCTGAAATTATGGCTTTTATTTTTTTGGTGTGCCACCCCAAGGTTTTATGTGGCCCAGTTTGGCCACCCCTATGAAGAATTTCTGGAGGCGCTACTGTTTTGGAATAGGCAGTGTAGCGCTACTCCAACACCTTGTGGTTGTTCCATGATTTTCTTGCCTGTGAGTGAACAAGGGCAGGTATGTTCCATTTACGTCTTTCACTCCCCCTCCGCCCACTTTCCCTCCACCCTCCAAGTGGCCTCAGTGTGACGTCATAGCAAGTGCTCAGGGCAAGTGAGCGAGGGCAACTCAAACCGTGATTGGAACGCAGCCCATGTGGTCTCTGGGTTGCAAGGGTGTGCCGTGTATTTAGACGACCTGGTCGTCTATTCATATTCCTGGGAGGAGCATGTCCAGCGAGTTGTTTGATCGACTAAGGTGGGCCCGGTTGACCACAAATTTGGCGAAGTGTGAGTTTGCCAAGGCTACAGTCACTTACCTTGGTAAAGTTGTTGGTCAAGGTTTCGTGCGTCCAGTGGAAGCTAAAGTTCAGTTTGTGGAGCAGTTTCCTCAGCCCACCACGAAGAAAGAGCTCATACGCATGGAATGGCAGGTTACTACTGTTCTTTTTGTTAGAACTTTACTATGGTGGTCTCCCCATTGATCAACTTGTTGAAAGCCAAGGTCGAGTTTGCCTGGTCTGCCCAATGTCAAGAGGCTTTCGACTCGGTCAAGGCTCTGCTGTGCTCAGCTCCGGTGTTGGCAGCTCCAAATTTTGGCAGACCTTTTAACTCATTTGCTCCCAAAAACATATAAATATGTTCTTTTTTTAATTGTTTCAGTGTCCCAAAAACATATTTATACGTCTTTTGTGGTTTTGTTTTTTGACGAGGCATCTCTCGGTTCTGTTGCACCTAATGCACAATGCTCAAAACTCATTTTAATGCAATACAACTGGCCACTGGAGGCCAGTAGCGCATTTTGTAAGAACTCATCTCGGTCCAAGACAGGAAGTGAAGAAAAATAGTCAGGAAACGGAAGTTGGAGGGATCTTGTGAAGACGCGTGAGAATTTGAGAAAAATGTGGAGAATGATTGGAAAAAAAGGCAAACGACACTGGAGGAGTGTTTTGAAAAGAAAACGAAATCATTGTCAAAGAAGGATTCACGTTGCGTTACTCCTGAGCCTGAGGTTCAAACCAACGAGGAAGATGAGGGAAAAAAGTGAGACCGATCTTGATCCGGACTCATCAGATTACTGGGAGCCACCTCATTCAACCGGGAGCAGCCGAGAGCCTTCCCCGTTGTTATGTGCGCAAATAGTTCAACAGATCATAGTTTAGTTATGTGTAAATAAATTGTTACTTTGCGATCAAAAGCTCTATTTGTCTTGTTGTTTGTTATTTTCTAGAACAAAAACATTTAGATGTTTGGGGTGTCACAAAAGCGAAAAATAGCTATGTTAAAGTCAAAGTTATGTTTGAAATTTATGCTTTTACAAAAAGTTTTTTTCATCTGAAATTGGAAAATTGCTCAAACTAAGTTATTTTCTAATGCTGATTTCTAAAGAATGGAAAAAGATATGAACTAACTTTTTTTTCTGCTGAAAGAAGGGAGTCTAATGTTTCTTTTGGTTGGTTCCATGTTTATATAGCAATAGAACAGAATTTTTTGTGGGCCTTGCAAAATCAGTCAAAATCCAGTAAAACGGCCTTGAGCGAAGGGCCTTGCTCTGGTGAAAATGGCTGGCAGTGAATGAGTTAAACTGTACGTTGATGCTAGTTTAATCAGGGCAGGTGCTGTATTGTTACAGGACAATGATTCTAACATTGAGTGCCCAGTTAGTTTTTTTCTCCCGGAAATTTAATGAACATCAACTGAATTATTCTGTGATTAAGGGGGAGGCTTTGGGCCTGTTGAATGTACAAAAATATATTTGTTTCACTGAAAAAAGATTTATCATTTAATGAAGACATAAAGGTCAAATTTTGGCAAGACAAAGGTTTTGTCGCCTACAGAAAGTAGTGTGAAAATTGAACAAAAAATGTACTTCAAATACAAAAATATGTTAATAACATAAGTAGAGCTGTCCCGACTTGTCGACGTTGGCGACGTCATCGATGACGTAAATGCGTCGACAGGCGAAACATACCGTCGACGGGTAATGACGGGTTAAAAAAAAAAAAAATTACATGCGGATAAAGTTGAGAATGGCGGGCGCTCGCGACGCAAGTGGTGAAAGCGGAATAAAGCAAAAAAAAGCGGACCAAAATGGCCGGAGCCTGGAATTATTTCAAAGAAAATATGGAGCGTGCCACTGTGTGTACTCTTGCTAAGCTGAGCTCGCATACCACGGTCGCACATTGGCTATGAACGAACACTTAAAGCGCCGTCACCCTGGTGTAATTTTGGACCACAACAAGCTAGCGCAGTATTTTTCAACACTAGTGTGCTGTGATAGATCGTCAGGTGTGCCGCGAGATCGGGCGGAGGTGCAGTAGGAGGGAAGGAAGGAGTTGGTAGAAAGTTCTCGGTTGTGTGCAGATGAGCGAGGTATTGCTTGCGCCACATTCAAGAACTGCTCGGATTTCTAGCCATCAGCGACCTTGCTCTCTGCGACAATGTGGACCCCAGCACGTCTACTGCACATCATTTGGTTAGACTCGTCGTGTGTCGATGTACTCAAAAGTGTCCTTTCTATTTTATCCATATGTGACGACCGTCAATCCTCCCCCTGTGTTTTATTCCAACACATTGTTGAGGACAGCAAGGTGGGCAATGGCTAGAAATCCGAGCAGTTCCTGAACACGACAGTGGCAGCTATCCGACAGATGAGAAAGCCCTTGAAGCCAGTTACCTTGTTGCTGAACTTATTGTTGAATCCAGAAAGTCCCACACCGTGACAGAGACATTAATACTACCTGCCTTACAACTTTCTAACGATTTTTTAAAATAAAAGTTGCCTTTATGTGCGTCTTATCAACGTGCATCATTAAGTTTTTTCCACAAGTACTTCATGTTTTCAATCCACTCTGCTGCTGCTCCCGAATGCTGAAGATCTCGACATCTCTGTGCACAGCATGCAGATTGTATTTATAAGGCTCATGGAAGCTCCCACTTCGGGGGGAAAAATATATATATATACATAATAAAAATTTATATGGAAACACAGACTGGCCTGCTTACTATAATCCATGACTGCACAAATGTTACTTTTTATTATAAAGTATTATTGTGTATATGCTAGGGCTGTCAAAATTATCGCGTTAACGGGCGGTAATTAATTTTTTAAATTAATCACGTTAAAATATTTGACGCAATTAACGCACATGTCCCGCTCAGACAGTATTCTGCCTTTTGGTAAGTTTTACAGCAAGGCTTTTCGTGCTGTCTAACAGCGAACTCTTGTGGTTGCTTTGCGACATGGTTTATTGTTTTCTTGCCAGTTCAATATGGCTGCACGAGGTCTCGGGCTGACGCCTACATTGTATTATTGTGCTTATATGATCCTTGGACAAGATTTGTCCGTAAGTATGGTTGTTGTAAAGAATGTACATATTATGTTAGTAAGCGAAATGTTATATTTTTTGTATGAGATGCTTTTTGTTTATGTTTAGTGAACCTGTATAGCGTGCTAAGCTAACGTTGTTGCTAATGCAATGCTTGTGTACTTTTTTTTGTAGTTTTACGACGGTCTAAAGAGGACAATGGTTTGAGGCCATTTTATTAATAAATCAGATGAAAAAGGAAGAAGTCTGATTATTAAGGCGTCGTTCACTAGCTGTCTAGCTTTGGAAAAAGTAGACGCTTCGGAGTGAGGACAGCATAAACAGATTTAAATGACAGTAGAGTGAAATGCCCACTGCAGTCCTTATGTACCGTATGTTGAATGTATATAACCATCTTGTGTCTTATCTTTCAATTCCAACAATTTATTTTACAGAATATATATATAATTTACAGAAAAATATGGCATATTTTATAGATGGTTTGAATTGCGATTAATTGCGATTAATTACGATTAATTAATTTTTAAGCTGTAATTAACTCGATTAAAATTTTTCATCGTTTGACAGCCCTAGTATATACATATAGTAGTATACTATAAAATTAATACTACTAGTATATATTTAATTTGTGTTACTATGACTATGTGTCCCTTTCATTCAAAATAATTGTAATATTTCAGTGTGCCCTCTGCTTGATCTATTTTCAGGTTAAAACAAAAGTTGAACAGTTTTTCCCCTCCCAAAAAAATGTGGAATGCACACCAGAAAGAGCATCTCAACTCACACAAAGTATTCTGAAAATGATTGTCCAGGGTATTGCAATTCATTTGAACATTTAGAACAATATAGACATACCACAAAAAGAGTAAGAATTGTTTTGACTCCTGTTAAAAAGGGGAAGTCACAGTGTTTTCGTTTACATTTTTTCGCACTAGTTAATGCCAGCAGCATTTGACCTCATTGTTTGTGATTTATTATTAATATTTATGTTATTTGTTTATACCTTAATAAAGAATTTAGGTGTTCCAAATGTTTTTTTTGTGAATTAATAAGCTTCAACAAAAATTTCATTATTAAATAAGTAGGGGAAAAAAAAAAAATTACATTAGTCGACTAATCGGAAAAATAGTCGGCTGACTAATCGGGAGGAAATTAGTCGTTTGGGACAGCCCTAAACATAAGCGAATTAAGTAGTGGTGCTTCGATATCCGAATTTAATATTTTGTATGACTTCCATGGGCTTGAAGGACTGCATCCATGCGGTTAGGATTCATGCAATTTATTGATGAAGTCATCAGGAACATCAAAGAAAGCAATCTTTAAATGCATCCCAGAGTTCATCAACATTCTTGGGTTTCGTCTTCCATGCTTCCTCTTTCATCCTGTTCATGTCTGGTGACTGGGCTGACCAGTCCTGGAGGATCTTGATCTTATTTGCCTTGAGGAACTTTGAGGTAGAGATTGAAGTATGCGATGGAGCACCATCCTGCTGCAGAATTTGTCCCTTTTTATGGTTAGGAATGTAAGAGATTTGTTGATATGTCAGACTATTTATGTAGCCTTCCACCCTGCAGATCTCTCGCACACCCCCATACTGGATGTAACCCCACACCATGATTTTGCCACCACCAAACTTCACTGTTTTCTGAGTGAATCTCGGATCCATGAGGGCTCCAGTAGGTCTCCTGCAATATTTGCGGCGACTGTGGTGTAATTCAATGGAAGATTCATCTGAAAAATCCACCTTTTGCCACAAAACAGTGACGTCTAATTCATTTAAACTAGGAGGACTGTCTATGAATTGTCATCTTTTAATGCCACTGACAGCACTAGACGTCCAATCCTATTCTGACTGTGAGGGCTGACAGTGATTATCTGCTCCAGGAATGTCACCTTATTCATGTAGCAACATTTCTCCCCTACTATCTGCTACATTAACAACCTCTCTCTCGACTACTGCCGCTTTAATTAGCAAGCGATCTTAGCCAGTGGAGTCACTTAACAGGTATGCCAGTTTCCTCTCCCCTCCTTCACTTTGACCTTTTAGACGTGGCCTTTTCCTGTGTAGTTGTCCTCCGGGTTTCAGCCGAACTGTACAGACTGGATCGATGGAGTGGCTTCAGACGCACCTGCGGTACCTGGGGTGGCCTTTGTGACACGGAGATAAAGATAAAGTTCTCTCCAGGCTGTGTCGGCCAGTTTCCTCCCTACTAAGCCCACACGGAACAAAAGGGATAAATCAAACTGGCATGACGGGGTCCACGCATGTGGGGAGTAATACTAATATTTCCAATATGACAGTGACAATATTGTAAGTTAACCTTTTCTTAAAGGCGGAATGAAATCTAGCCATCCATCTGTGCACGGCTGTGCTGAGACAGCCGAAAGAGCCTGAGGGCGGGGTCCATGTATATTTACCAAAGCGCTGCTCAATCCATCACCAGACGCAGCGTGCCGGCTCCACCTGTCTATCAGTGTCCTCTCACATTCCCAGGCCACTTCCTCTCCTCTGGCTACTTCACAGACTGCCTTACACTTGATATGTGGGAGATATCACTCCCCCGCACTAACTCCGGCACCTCTCTCTCCCCTCGCTGTCTTCTCTGACACCGGGCTTTTGTTGCTGACGCCAGTCTTCCACCCTTTCAGCCGCCGTCTCGCTCCTCTTTATCCCTCAGTTTTACGTCCAATTCCTGTGTGCGTTTCCCCAAAGCTTGTGCAATGTGTCAGTGTGCTGTCCAAGCAGGTTGAAGAGGGTAATTTGAGTCCCAGAGGCGGCCTTAGGGGCTCGGATGGAGTTTTGGAAGGCGTGCTGACGGTCAGCACTCCGCCGCAAAGTCACAAAGATGCGTGAAAGGCCTCCTTTTGGAGAGGATAAGTGTAAATGAGCTCAGAAGAGAGTGAAGGTGGAGTGATTGGAGCTTTATATGCATAGACAGACTTGACAAGAATGTCACTTTCCACCCAAGGCTATGTTTGGGCTTCATTGGCCTACAGTCCATTTACACCTGACAAAAGATGGCAACGTTTCAGCCTGAAGTGTGTGGAATAAAAGGCCTTTTGTTCTAAGAAAGGATCGGCAGTCAAAGAAGACAAATGATCATTTATGATGTGTCTCTAAATCAATTGGGGAAAAAAACACTTAAACACGAAGCAGCAGAGCCTGCGGCTCAGAGTTAAATATTATTGGTTTGAAATACACTCTTCAAAAATAGCTGAGTCTTGTTGAGTATGTCACACAAGTGAAAAAAACACATTTAACTCATTGTCTGCAATTGATGATGATAGACAATCCAAAGATGCTTTAAAAACTAAGAACTGCAACTTCTGGAGAAGTGACCATGGGACTTTGCTGTGGTAGATATAGACCTTAGCCCCGCCCAGGTTGATTTGGGGACAGTTCCTTTTGATATTGGGTCACTTCCTGTTGATTTTGGCGACACGTCCTGTTAATTTGGAGAGATTTCGCGGACACGTCCTGTTGATATCAGGTCACCTCTTGTTTATATTAGGTCACTTCCTGTTGATTTGGGGAGATTTGGGGGATACATCCTGTTTATCAGGTCACTTCCTGTTGATTTAGGGACATTTGAGGGACACGTCCTATTGATATCAGGTCATTTCCTGTTGATTTGGGGGCAGTTTTTTTAGCCATTGAAAATAAATGGGAAATTTGGACATACATGGCCGTCAATGGCATGGACTTACAGTACATATGCGTCAATAGAATCCAAGTATATTGGCATCAATGGAATTGACATACATGGCCGTCAATGGCATCTGTGTACATGGGCATCAATGCAATGTAGATGCCACTGGAAATTAATGGGAAATTTGGACGTACATGGCCGTCAATGGCATGGACTTACATATGCGTCAATAGAATCCAAGTATATTGGCATCAATGGAATTGACATACATGGGCGTCAATGCAATGTAGATGCCATTGGAAATTAATGGGAAATTTGGACGTACATGGCCGTCAATCGCATGGCGTTACATATGCGTCAATAGAATCCAAGTATATTGGCATCAATGGAATTGACATACATGGGCGTCAATGCAATGTAGATGCCATTGGAAATGAATGGGAAATTTGGACATTCATGGCCATCAATAGCATGGACTTACATATGCGTCAATAGAATCCAAGTATATTGGCATCAATGGAATTGACATGCATGGGTGTCAATGCAATGTAGATGCCATTGGAAATGAATGGGAAATTTGGACGTACATGGCCATCAATGGCATGGACTTACATATGCGTCAATAGAATCCAAGTATATTGGCATCAATGGAATTGACATACATGGCCGTCAATGGCATCTGTGTACATGGGCATCAATGCAATGTAGATGCCATTGGAAATGAATGGGAAATTTGGACATACATGGCCATCAATGGCATGGACTTACATATGCGTCAATAGAATCCAAGTATATTGGCATCAATGGAATTGACATACATGGCCGTCAATGGCATCTGTGTACATGGGCATCAATGCAATGTAGATGCAATTGGAAATGAATGGGAAATTTGGACGTACATGGCCGTCAATGGCATGGACTTACAGATGCGTCAATAGAATCCAAGTATATTGGCATCAATGGAATTGACATACATGGGCGTCAATGCAATGTGGATGCCATTGGAAATGAATGGGAAATTTGGACCTACATGGCCGTCAATGGCATGGGCTTACATATGCGTCAATAGAATCCAAGTATATTGGCATTAATGGAATTCACATACATGGCCGTCAATGGCATTTGTGTACATGGGCGTCAATGCAATGTAGATGCTATTGGAAATGAACGGGAAATTTGGACATACATGCCTGTCAATGGCATGCACGTGCATGGCTGCTAAAGACTTACTTGGGCGCCAGTTGAATGTCAATTGGTTGTCATGGTAAATGGTCAAAAATCTCAAGGACCTTGTTTTCCTGCCATTGAAAATGAATGGGAAATTTGGACATGCATGGCTGTCATTGGCATCCCATCAGAAATGAATGGGAAGGTTTTTGACAAATTTTGAGGGAATCATAAGTTTTTTCCAAATGCTTTATACAAGTTTTATAACCCTTACCATCCCGGAATTTTTGAAGTCCAAATTATGTGATTCCGGTTGTTTCGATATTTGAACGGTGTCGATCGGCCAAATAGTTTGGGCTGTGCGGCGCGCCAAAGAAACGTGGAGACAAAGGTGATCAAATAAAGTTGCAGAATTTGTAATATCTAGGCCTTTACATAGCAAAGCCCCATATAATGAACTGTTTTAACATCGACCACACAGTAAGTTTGGCATATTACCACTTGTTATACAAATGACAACAGTACTCATTTTGGACATTTAGGGATGTACGTAGTTTCCTTGGGGTGTACACATTTTTGGTGCCAGGGGTTTAGATATTAATGGATATATTTTGAGTTATTTTGAGAGGAAAATAAATTCTTGTATACCGTAATTTTCGGACCATAAGCCGCTACTTTTTTCTCTCATTTTGAATCCTGCAGCTTATAGTCCAGTGTGTCTTATCTTTTGACTTATTTGGGTTAAAAGGTAACACTTTATTTGACAGCGGCGTCATTAGACTGCCATAAAACCGTCATAATTGTTACATGACATTATCATGGGCATTAATGAATGCTTATGACGGATATCATTAAGTGTAATCCAGCAAATTATGTCACTAACTCCATTTATGTCCAGCTCGGATCTTTTACATCCATTAAAAATTGAGATAATTTGCCGGATGACACAAAATTACATCTGTTATAAGCATTCATTAATGCTCATGGCAGTGCCATGTCATAATTATGATGGTCTTATGTCAGTCTTATGGCGCCACTGTCATAAAAAGTGTTACTAAATACCTTAACTAACAACTAACGAAACAATTGGAACAGTAACTGAAGAAATGATTAGCGCAGAACATGAATTTTGATTGTTATTTACATCTGTAGCGCTGCAATGAATGCTAGAAGGCATGTTGGATGACAACAGTGTTGACAGCAGGCGGTAGTAGAGGTTGACTGTCTCCCCCAAGAGAACAGTGATGGCCAAATGAAGCTTCTTGAAGCAGTGAAGCTTTGCAGCCAATTGTTTCAAAGCTTCATGGTGGTTCATTTGGTCTTATGACAGTCTTACGATGCCGCTGTCAAACAAAGTGTTACCGGTTGATATCTTTTGGTGTAAATATCCCATAATACAGTGAGGACAGCTGCGGCTTATAATCCAGTGTGGCTTATCTATGAATAAATGCCATTTTTGTGTCAAATTTGGTGGGTGGCGGCTTATAGTCAGGTGCGCCTTATAGTGCAAAAATTACAGTAAGCTGCACGCAGACTAATTGTCATTGTGTCAAAGTGTCATTTCGTCAGTGTTGTCCCATGAAAAGATATACTTAAATATCTGCAGAAATGCGAGGGATGTACTCACTTTTGTGATACACTGTACTTCCAGAACCAATTTCGTAAGTAAAAGTACCACTGAATTAGCGGTATAGCCATTACAGAGTGACAACTTGTAACTACCGTAATTTCTGGACTATAAGGCGCACCTGACTATAAGCCGCCAGCCACCAAATTTGACATGAAAACGGCATTTGTTCATAGATAAGCCACACTGGGCTATAAGCCACAGTTGTCCTCATTGTATTATGGGATATTTAAACCAAAAGATATTAACTGGTAACACTTCATTTGACAATGGCACCATAAAACTGTCATGAGACCAAATGAACCACCATTAAGCTTTGAACCAATTGGCTGCAAAGCCTTATTGTCACTAAAACTTCATTTGGCCATCACTGCTTCCTTGGGGTAGACAGTGAACCTCAGCTGCCACCTGCTCTCAACACTGTTGTCATCCAACATTCCTCCTAGCATGCATGGCGGCGCTACAGATGTAAATAACAGTCATGTTCTGTGCTAATTATTTCTTCAGTTACTGTTCAAGTTGTTTCATTAATTGCTAGTTATGGTATTTGATAACATTTTCTTGGATAGTGGTGCCATAATACTGTCATAAGATAGTCATAATTTTTACATGACACTGTCGTAAGTATTAATGAATGCTTATAATAGATGGCGGTTAGTGTCATCCAGCAAATTATGTCACTTTTGAATGAACGTGAAAGATCTGAGCTGGACATAAATGGATTTAGTGACATAATATGCCACATGACGTATATTGACATCTGTTATAAGCATTCAGTAACACCCATGATAGTGTCATGTCATAATTATGATGTTCTTATGACAGTCTTATGATGCCGCTGTTAAATGAAGTGTAACCTATTAACCCAAATAAATCAACAAATAAGCCACACTGGACTATAAGCCGCAGGATTCAAAATGAGGGAAAAAAGTAGCAGTTTATAGTCCGAAAATTAGGGTAGTCTCTGCTGTCGATCATGCATCCAGCGGCAAACTGTCCTTCAACCTAATGCTACAACACATGCCACATTGCTATAACATTGTCACTTGGAGAGTCTGCACTCTAATAAAAGTTTGCAAAGAGCTGCCGCCACTTTTGCACACCGCAATCCTGAAAAGGGAAGCGTCCTGGAGTTTGAGTGGAGTAGACAAGCGTCTGCTATAGAAGCCGTTTTAATATGTTAGCCCGTCTCCCCGCCGGCCGCCCCCATCCCCCTCTCAGGGACGGCACTAATGCCATTAAGTGTGGGACAGATCTGTTCCATGTCTGCAGGCCTGCCAGTCTACTGGTCTGCCCTGAGACCACTCTCCATCTAATCCCATCCTCTCTCTCCCACTCTCATCCTCAACAGAGACAGGAAGAGGCGGCCGGGAGAGAAAAAAAATCTAATAAATAAATGAGAGGATGCAAGAGGAAGAAAAAAAATATATAAATTAAGTTCTCCGTTCTCGTAAATCATGTTGCCAACTTCCAGTAGACAGGAGGGCGGAGCTTAAGGGCAGAGCGAGGGAAAAGCGGAGAGCGTTTGAGGGAATACGGGAAGCCTTTCTCTTCCACCCTCAACCTAAAGCCTTCCTCTGGAGACTTGGTGGCGAGGTGTTTTTAATTGATTTTTGATTAGGGTGTGCAGTATTGTCCATTAGCGTCGATATGGATAAAAGAGTGCTGGCAAAGACACTCCTTCAAAATAGGGCTGTGACAAAATATCCAAATGGTGATATATCGTGATACTTTCTATCCTAAAAGGTTCGAGAAGAATCGATATGTCGTTTTAAAAAGGTGTCAGTGTTTTAAAAAAAAACAAAAAAAAAACAAGGAAGCCAACAAGTTGCAACCAAAATCTTCTACTACTAGAATAGTGTCTCCGTCAAGCACGTAGGTTTGGTCTCAATGTTGGTAGGGACAATATAACCTTAATCATAACCTGCAAGTACAATTTTGTTGGGGACGGAACATTAATAAAACGAAACAGATTGGGTGAATTGCAGTCAGGGCTCCATTTTTCTCCAATAAGAACCTAATTAAATGATAGACTTGATGATTGATGCAAAATGAATCTGTATTGACTTATACTAACTTTCACGCTGCAGATGTACAGTGTAACGTCTTAATCTGTTGATTTTTCTTCAATCTCGTCAAATAATTTTCATCATGTTTTGAGTTTTAAAGGCTAGTTACCATATTAATGCGTCAGACTCTTCCACTACGATTTGTTCTTATTCAGCCTATACATCTAAAAGTCGGTCTTTTTTCACCTACAGTGGGGCAAATACGTATTTATTCGACCACGAATTATGCAAGTTCTCCCACTTGAAACTATTAAACAGGCCTGTAATTGTCAACATGGGTAAACCTCAACCATGACAGACCGAATGTGGAAAAAAACAGAAAATCACATTGTTTGATTTTTAAAGAATTTATTTGCAAATCATGGTGGAAAATAAGTATTTGGTCAATACCAAAAGTTCATCTCAATACTTTGTTATGTACTCTTTGTTGGCAGTAACGGAGGCCAAACGTTTTCTTTGACTCTTCACAAGCTTTTCACACACTGTTGCTGGAATTTTGGCCCATTCCTCCATGCAGATCTCCTGTAGAGCAGTGATGTTTTGGGGTTGTCGTTGGGCAACACAGACTTTCAACTCTCTCCACAGATTTTCTTTGATTTGAGATCTGGGGACTGGTTAGGCCACTCCAGAATCTTGAAATGCTTCTTACGAAGCCACTCCTTTGTTGCCCTGGCTGTATATTTGGGATCATTGTCATGCTGAAAGACCCAGCCATGTCTCATCTTCAATGCCCTTGCTGATGGAAGGAGATTTTCACTCAAAATCCCTCGATACATGGCCCCATTCATTCTTTCCTTTACACAGATCAGTCGTCCTGGCCCCTTTGCAGAAAAACAGCCCCAAAGCATGATGTTTCCACCCCCGTGCTTCACAGTGGGTATGGTGTTATTCAGATGCAATTCAGTATTCTTTCTCCTCCAAACACAAGAACCTGTGTTTCTACCAAAAAGTACTATTTTGGTTTCATCTTACCATAACACATTATCCCAGTCCTCTTCTGGATCATCCAAATGCTCTCTAGCAAACCGCAGACGGGCCTGGATGTGTACTTTTTTTCAGCAGGGGGACATGTCTGGCAGTGCAGGATTTGAGTCTCTGACGGCGCATTGTGTTACTGATAGTAGCCTTTGTTACTTTGGTCCCAGCTCTCTGTATGTCATTCACTAGGTCCCCCCGTGTGGTTCTGGGATTTTTGCTCACCGTTCTTGTAATCATTTTGACGCCACATGGTTAGATCTTGGATGGAGCCCCAGATCAAGGGAGATTATCAGTGGTCTTGTATGTCTTCCATTTTCTAATAATTGCTCCCATGGGTGATTTCTTTACACCGAGCGTTTTACCTATTGCAGATTAAGTCTTCTCAGCCTGGTGCAGGTCTACAATTTTGTCTCTGGTGTTCTTCGACAGCTCTTTGGTCTTGGCCATAGTGGAGTTTGGAGTGTGACTGACTGAAGTTGTGGACAGGTGTCTTTTATACCAATAATGAGTTAAAACAGGTGCCATTAATACAGGTAACGAGTGGAGCCTCGTTAGACCTCGTTTGACCTCGTTAGACCTCTTTTACAGCCAGAAATCTTGCTTGTTTGTAGGTGACCAAATACTTATTTTCCACTCTAACTTGGAAATAAATACTTTAAAACTCAAACAATGTGATTTTCTGTTTTTTTCCCCACATTCTGTCTCTCATGGTTGAGGTTTACCCATGTTGACAATTACAGGCCTTTCTAATCTTTTCAAGTAGGAGAACTTGCACAATTGGTGGTTGACTAAATACTTATTTGACCCACTGTAAATCAAGAAAAAAAAGGCTTTCAAATAATGTTTTGAACAATTTGTATTCTGGAATTAAGAACATTTCTTTATTATTATTTTTTTTCTTTAACCTGTCCTGTTCAGCTGCTTGTCACAGAGAATCGAGATCTGAGTGTCCGATTGGTCTAAACCAGGGGTAGCCAACTCCGGTCCTCGAGGGCCCTTATCCGGCTTGTTTTCCATGTCTCCCTCCTCCAACACACCTGACACCTGACGCTTACTGATGAGCTGATCATTTGATTCAGGTGTTTTAAAGGAGGGAGGCATGGAAAACCAGCTGGATAGGGGCCCTCGAGGATCGGAGTTGGCTACCCCTGGTCTAAACAGTTTTAATATATCTAATGGGAGTATGACATTAAAAAAAAAAAAAAAATCAACAGCAAATGACCTGAAATGCCCCAAAATCGAACTCACGAAACCACAAAATGCCCGCAAATCAGCAGGAAGTGACTGAAAATCAACAGCAATTCACCTGAAATCATAGGCGGAGTTTGATTTTTGTGGCGGGGGGGCAAAACATGTTGATGACCCTGAAACCAGGCAAGAAAATCTCTCACCTTTCGGCGAAATTCGACGTTTTGAAGTCAAAAAGGGCGACCTACGTGAATTGCGTAGATCCGAGGAGAAATTCTTTTTGGGAGGGGGGGTCGGGAGATTTTATTTAATTATTATTATTATCATCATGTGATTAACTTAGTACGGAAACTGAGCAATTCAGCAATCGGTCCTTTAAAAAAAGTGACACTTGGACAGTTAGCAAATCCTTCCAGATGCTTCGCTGACGAGAGCCAATCATCGGCCCAAACTGCGTTCCATTATTCCAATCGCGCGCACTCTTTACGTGTACAGGGAGTGCTAAGAGAGCCTTTGGCTGCATTGCAAAACTGCGAAAACAAAAAGCAGGCCTTATCCACACCGGGGCAGACCAGAGCGCAGCATACACACTTTCCTGTATTTGCCAGCAGATTGAATTTGGTGAGTAAGGGTTTCAATCGTTTTCATATTTTGCGATATAATAAAGTTACTGCTATTCGTTGCAGCTTGCGTTGAACACTGCCAGAGCTAGGCAAATCTCCCGTGAAAAAATAGCTCCCGCTAAATTGGCGTCAAGCTTGTGTATTTAGCGGTAATATAAACGGAAGAAACGCACTGTTGAGCCAAATTAAGCGGCCTGCTCTCGGATGGAGGGGGGCGCCTCGCATCGCTCCCGTCGTCCGCCTGAGACGCGTTATTTTCGGCTTGGACTTGAGCTGACGGCCGGTGTCGGCACAACACCGGCCCGACGAGTGGCGGGAATGATTCTTGCTTCTTAAAGCTTTTCAGAAATACAATGATCCCTCGTTTTTGGCGGTAAATGGGGACCAGAACCCGCCGCAGTAAGTGAAAACCGCGAAGTAGCCCCCCCCCCCCCCCACACACACACACAATTTTTTTGCGCGTGTTCAATGCATTTATTCAGATTTTACATTGGGAAAAGATACATATATAAGACATGTTTTTTCACTCCCCCCCCCAAAAGTATCATGTATAAATGGTTTTTAAGCACGTCAAAATGTAAGAATTACATGTTCTAAACATGTTACTGCCCCACCGAATTATTTTTAAACAACAATAAAGTAGTAAGAAAATGGTTGGCTTTATTAAATGCTTCATAGTGAGTCTTCTCAAACCCTCTGAGGCTGCTCACTTTGTTAAACGATGATTGACACATGTGCAAACTTTTTCTATGATAGAATTTTTTTTTTTTATGAATTTTTTGTTGTTGTTGTTTTTTTTTGTTTGAAGCAACTTATTTTTTGTTTGAATAATAATAAAGACACAAATGTCCTAGCCAAAATGTGGCCCAAACGCAAAACAACATTACTTCAATGTGAAAAGATGATTCAATCAAGAAAAATAGTTTTCAAATGCTTTTTTTGTCTCAAATTTATTTTTTCAATCAAAAACAATTTTTTTTATTGAAGTGACTTTTTTGGGATTAAAAATATTTATTTTGATTGAAGCAACTTTGTTTTTGATTGAAGCAACTTTTTTGGGGGGATTGAATAATAAAGACACAAATCCGCCTCCATAGTTATTGAGAGAGAAAGAAATTAAGAAAGCTTTAAAAATAAAAACCACCGAGGAGTCTGATTTATTTTTTATTTTTTAATAAGATTTATATTTCATTATATAGATGTGTCTTGTAAGGAAAGGAGATTGAGGGATAAAAAAGAGTTGAATGAATCTGCTAAAGGCAGTGGATACCTCATCAGCTGGGTGAGTAGCACACTTGGTAAGAATAAGTTTGCAAGGATAGTCGGGTGTAAAATACAATTATAAACACAATTACAATGTTATTTTTCTATAGGATTTTATGCCGTTGCTTTATTAAGTATTAGGTGCTAGAGTTGTTAAGTATGGATAATAATGAAATAATAGTTTTGAGAAAACTGAGCTGTTGGTGGCTCAGTGACCATCTGATGTGGTTTGTTCTAAGATGAACAAGTTGAGGAAGGAAGTTTTGATGCAGAGGTTGAAGGAAGAAAAGAGGCAGACAGACTGAGTGACAGCCAGAAAGTGTTGATGACAGTGTTGATTTCTATTCACTGTTACCCCCTCCTAATTAAAGTATGTCACAGTTGCAGCCAATTATTACCTAAAGCTGGTTAAAATTGAAGTTATGTTGTTTTAAGGTGTATTAAGTACTTGTTCATGTGCCCCTTTTGATCGACAAGCACCCGCCCCTCCAACGGTCACTGCACGGCCCTGCTGAAACACAGTGTGGGTCGACAGAGCTCAATATTTTGTTGTGTTGTACAGTGTACCGGAACATATTTCCTCCACACCCTTCTCACCTTTTTAACCCCTGACCCATTTTCATGCCTGTGAAACGCCGTGTCAGCAATAAAATTAACTCACAAGATACTGTATATGCTCGGTTAGTAGCTTAGCCCTTACTCGTAAATACAGGCATCCCAGCTATGTGTCATTTTTCTGTGGAGAAGTAGACGCTGATTTTTGCATTCCGCAAAGATATAAATTATTTTTTTTCCAGTCACTCACATTCTTGAGAAACGAAACTTCACTGTGGTGAGTTTGAAAATGACGGCAGGCAAAACATGGCATCCTTTTTGACTGAATATTCCAGCCAGGAATATTCATAATAATACATTAAAATGAGCGTTTTTTTGTTTCCCATCATTTTTCAGGGGAAATTTTGAATCAGGGTGTTAGAACAGCTATGCTTTTGGCCAAGATCGTCGTCCATTGACTATGGTATGCCCGGTTGTGGCTCTGTTGTACAACAGGCGTCTGTAGTGGGACAAACTCAAATTCCACTCACCATTTTAGCAGTGCTCTCCAGCGTTTCATGGTTCATATCTTCAATCCTTGGTTCTCGCACAGTAGTTGTTGTTGCTTTTGAAAGCTTAGGTTTGAAAAAAAAAAAAAAACGTATATCGGTCTTGTTTCTTCTGTCCTTAGGTGTTTTGTTTTGGCTAAGCAAAGAAAATGACAGTCTTTAAGGTGCTAGTCACATGATCTGTTTGAAAAATAATTTTGACTCATTAAAAAATATATATTTTTGTTCATTTAATTCATTTTTATTGTTTTTTGTCTTAATTTTACTAGAAAGTCAATTACATGCAATGCCATTTTCAGCCACCAGAGGGGGCAATGTAACCCCCCTTAACTCATTTGCTCCCAAAAACGTATAAATACGTTCTATTTTCAATTGTTTCAGTGTCCCAAAGACGCATTTATTAGGGTTGTTCCGATCATGTTTTTTTGCTCCCGATCCGATCCCGATCGTTTTAGTATCTGCCGATCCCGATATTTCCCGAGCCGATTGCTTTTTTTTGCTCCCGATTCAATTCCATTCATTCCCCATAATTTATCCCGATCATATACGTTTTGGCAATGCATTAAGAAAAAAATGAATAAAACTCGGACGAATATATACATTCAACATACAGTACATAAGTACTGTATTTGTTTATTATGACAATAAATCCTCAAGATGGCATTTACATTTTTAACATTCTTTCTGTGAGAGGGATCCACGGATAGAAAGATTTGTGACTTTGTATATTGTGACTAAATATTGCCATCTAGTGTATTTGTTGAGCTTTCAGTAAATGATACTGCAGCCATTCAACCCAAATGCATGATGGGAAGTGGACCCATGACTGTGCGTAGTGCTACCAATGGATATATCTTTTCTGCGTTGGGAAATAACTTAAGGTGTTAAGGCAAAGATCAATTGCTACCTTACTTTCCCAAATTGCTGCCCATTATATTTTTAATAGCAGGGAGGGGATTGTAAGGCTGTAGCTTATAAAAATAAGGCTCCAAAGGCTGCCAAAATGCACTTTACTCATTTTACGCTGCCTTTTATCTCTCTAAATAGATAAGATGGCGCCATTACAGATTGAGCGCGACAATGCGTGAGTGGGTCGTGCAACGCATGCATTAATTGCGTTAAATATTTAACGTGATACATTAAAAAAAAAAATTAATTACCGCGTTATCGGTACCTTAAGCCTAAACTAAAGACTCTGGATGAGTGTAACATTATGTCTGTAACGTTAAATACATTTAGAAAACGATTTAATTAAAAAATATAGGTAACACTTTATAATAACTATGTTTTACTAGTTAATAGAGCATTAGTAAACTGTTGATAAATGATTTATTGTTGATTTGTGAAGTATTTGTTAACAGTTTGTTAAGCATTTACAGGGTGTTCCAATATGATTGACCCCATTCTAAATGCCCATGCTAGTTAATGGATCTTAATAAAACTACATACACTTATGTTGAAGGTCATAAGTTTTATCGGTTGAATATACAAAGAAAAGTACAAATATTTGTTGGTTCTATGGCTGATTTTCATTAATGTGCAACATGAGCGCTGCCTGCAAAATGCCTTATCAAAATGCCTTTTCTTTTGAAGTGAACGGCATTTCTTAACCTGAAAAGATAGAAATGCCAAACGTTACTCACAAAAACTTGAAACGTTTCTACACAAACTGTGTTTCAGGTTAAGAAAACCCTGTAAATGCTTAACAAACTGTTAACAAATACTTCACAATTCATTTATCAACAGTTTACTAATGATCTATTAATTGGCCGATATTTTTTTGCCGATTCCGATACTTTGAAAATGACGTGATCGGACCCGATCAATCGGGATGCCGATCGATCGGAACATCTCTAGTATTTCTACAGTAGCGCATTTGGTAAGACCCGCAACCCTATTCAACGGCAACAAACGGCCAATCTGCAAAGCCGGGGGCGCAGGCGGAAGACAACCGAATAGATGCCAGGCAGCGGACAACCGAGCAGAGCAACCGGTAGGACGCCAGGGATCCCAGGTGCTGGACGACCGAGCAGAACAACCGGGACCACTAGATGCCGTTGAGTCCGTGCTGCTCCCGAGCAGAGACTAAAAAAAAAAATCATCTTTTTGAGACAGGCAACGAGGAGGGAAAAGTTTAACCGGCTGTCGCGGCCACAATAGTGTCATCTTTCAGTTAGTTATGTGTAAATAAATTGTTTCTTTGCTATCTAAATCTCTATTTGTCTTGTTGTTTCTGTTATTTTGTAAAAGGAAAACATTATTCAGATGTTTGGGATGTAACTAAAGCAAAAAATAGCTGTGTTAAAGTCAAAACTATGTTTGAAATGTATGCTTTCACATAAAGCGCAATTTCTCAATTTTTTCATCAGAAATTGGTCAAACTCAGCTATTTTCTAATGCTGATTTCTAAAGAATGGAAAAAGATATGAACAAAATCGAACTCATTGTTTGGTCTTTTGCGGGCATTTAATAATCACTTTCTGTTCGTTTTAGGGCATTTAAAGGTCACTTCCCATTGAGTTTGAGTCACTGCCTATTCATTCAGGGAGATTCCAAGGTCACTTCCTGTTATATAACCCAAAATCAACAGGAAGTGACCATGAAATGCCCCAAAATCAGCAGGAAGTGACTGAAAATCGACAGCAATTGACCTGAAATTGAACTCATTGTTTGCCAGTCTTTTGTGGGCATTTACAGATCACTTCCAGTTCATTTTCGGGCAATTACAGGTGGCTGTTCATTTTGAGTCACTTCCTTTTCAGTAATCCAAAATCAACAGTAATCAAAAGGAAAAGGTAGTGACCAAAAATCTACAGGAAATTATGTGAAATGCCCCAAAATGAACTCAATGCCTGGCAATTGGCTGCCACTTCAAATGAATTGGACGTCTAATAGTGATAAACTCATTCTAATTCACAACAGAAGGATGAAAATAACTTTTTTTCCCCTGTTTATTTGTCAGGATGTGTGGACAAGTTGGACCCAAATGCAGGGAAAACAAAAGGCGTCAAGGCAAGGTGGTGATCAACTCCAAAATGTTTTAATAATCGTAACAAAAACACAAATTTTAAACAAAAGTCCAGCAGATCCTGAACAGCAAGGCAAACTAAACTAAACTAACAAAGGTATCAAAACTTACTTTCACAGGAATGAGGGCTTGGACGGAGAAATAAACACTGGGATTGACATGAAGTCGACACTCGGAAAGACAATGACAGAACAAGGACAGCACTTTAATACAGACATGGGGTAACGAGACAATGAGGCAAAGGTGGGTGACACAAGAGGTTGGTCAACACACAAGGAGAATAATTTCACAACAGGTGAAATCAATGGATAATCGCATGACAAGACGCACTCGGTCACAAATCTAACACAACTTAACTCAAGGCATGACATTATTAATTTTGTTTTGTTTTCCTGAACCATGTATCGATAATTGTTGTATCGCCGTATCGTGAGCTCATTGTATTGTGAGGTACCCAGAGGTTCCCACCCCTATTTGATATGCACCAATGGGACAAAACATTGTTCTTTAATCCACACTGCGAAATACTTGGCTTGAATTATGCACTGTTTTGCTTGGCTTTCACTTACGGCATAGACGCTGATGTCTTTTTAGTAATTTACCTCTCTATTCTTGGCACCAATTACCTTTGCAGAAAGAAAGGCAGGGGATTGGCTTGTCACAATGAATACAGTGAATACAAACTCTTACCAAGCTGTTCTGTGCCACCTTGTCATTTTAAAACAAATATTTCCAAAGGAAGTTGTGGAAAGTGAATTCATTTCTTCCAGGCGCCATGCAATTTACAGTGTATCACAAAAGTGAGTACACCCATTGCATTTCTGCAGATATTTAAAACCCCTTCGAGCCTAGTGTATCACATTTTATACACTCAGAATTTCACTATTTTGAGACTTATTATCATTATTATTATGATTAGAATTTAGAATTTTGACATAAAAAAAGAAAATGATGGATGCAAGTCAAAACATGCATCTGCAGGTTCCATGAGAAAAAAAAATCTGGATTTAAAGGGATCCTCTATTTTTAAGACAAGTAGTACTTAAAAGATAAATGTTAGTATGAGTTATAATAATTTGATATTAAAACCCCTCTTAATGTTTTTGTTTTAATAAAGTTTGTAAAATTATTTTAAGTGATAGGTCGCCATTCTTGTTACGTCGCAGCGCGTGACGTCACCGGGCCCGTTGTCGAAATTCCAGCGTGTCACTCGTTAGCTTTCCCAACATTTCGTCGGTTCTACCCTTCCTATTTGCCTCCCTGCTGAAGAAAGTACACGTCCAGGCCCATCTGCGGTTCGCTAGAGCGCATTTGGATGATCCAGAAGAGGACTGGGAGAATGTGTTATGGTAAGATGAAACCTAAATAGAACTTTTTGGTAGAAACACAGGTTCTCGTGTTTGGAGGAGAAAGAATACTGAATTGCATCCGAAGAACACCATACCCACTGTAAAGCATGGGGGAAGAAACATCATGCTTTGGGGCTGTTTTTCTGCAAAGGGACCAGGACGACTGATCTGTGTAAAGGAAAGAATGAATGGGGCCATATATCGAGAGATTTTGAGTAAAAATCTCCTTCCATCAGCAAGGGCATTGAAGATAAGACGTGGCTGGGTCGTTCAGCATGACAATGATCCCAAACACACAGCCAGGGCAACAAAGGAGTGGCTTCCAAAGAAGCATTTCAAGGTCCTGGAGTGGCCTAGCCAGTCTCCAGATCTCAAATCAAAGAAAATCTGTGGAGGGAGTTGAAAGTCTGTGTTGCCCAACGACAGCCCAAAACATCACTGCTCTAGAGGAGATCTGCATGGAGGAATGGGCCAAAATACCAGCAACAGTGTGTGAAAAGCTTGTGAAGAGTTACAGAAAACGTTTGGCCTCCATTATTGCCAACAAAAGGTACATAACAAAGTATTGAGATGAACTTTTGGTATTGACTAAATACTTATTTTCCACCATGATTTGCAAATAAATTCTTTAAAAATCAAACAATGTGATTTTCTGGGTTGTTTTTCACATTCTGTCTCTCATGGTTGAGGTTTACCCATGTTTACAATTACAGGCCTCTCTAATAATTTCAATTGGGAGAACTTGCACAATTAGTGGTTGACTAAATACTTATTTGCCCCTCTGTATTTTCTTAATACTGACAAATATCACTGCATCTAAGGCCATTTTTAAACTTTGTTTCTTGTGCGTCTCTGTCAGTATTGCCCCCAGCTGGTTGAGGCATACATACAAGAAGGAGTAGTGCCATATCCACTGAACCGAAGTAAAATTTCAACAACAGTTTCGCTTATTATACTACAGGTATAATACAGGTAGTCCCTGGGTTACGCTGTACTCGACTTTAGGGCTGCAGCTATCTATTATTTTAGTAGTTGATTAATCAATGAACTCCTTAGATCCAATAATCGAGTAATCGGATAAGGAACGTGAAAAATTAAAATACCTGAGCTGAGCCTTAAACGGTAGGAAAAAATTAAATAAATGAGGATCTATGGACAACAAAAGAACAATTGGCTTACATAGCAAAAGTCCGGTAGCTTAACTGCTAAAAAATGCGAACTTTTTTTACAATGCTATTCCCACCCAAACAAAAAAACGCTAAATATATTTATAAACGAATTTACGAATGCATTCAAAAACATTAGCTCAAACAAAAACTTAGCTTACGTTGGTCTTAACAGGGAGCCGTTGGATTCAGCCATATGAAATGAGGCAGACCAGAGGGCAGTGTATCCACCCTAATCAATAAAAGTAAATGCAAAAACTTTCAAAATAAACCATCACAACGCCACCTCAATTACGCGAACATTCGAAGCAATAAACATTTAATTCGAATATTTTAATCTAATCGAATACTCGAGTTAATCGATTAATCGTTACGTGACTTACGTGATTTCAACTTTACGACCCCTGAGTCTCGTCCGCCATTTTGTCTCCATTTCTTTTTTCTTTCAAAGTATTGAGATGAACAGAAAATGTTTGGCCTCCGTTATTGCCAACAAAAGGTACATAACAAAGTATTGAGATGAACTTTTGGTATTGACCAAATACTTATTTTCCACCATGATTTGCAAATAAATTCTTTAAAAATCAAACAATGTGATTTTCTGTTCTTTTTTTCCAAATTCTGTCAGTCATGGTTGAGGTTTACCCATGTTGACATTTACAGGCCTCTCTAATATTTTCAAGTGGGAGAACTTGCACAATTAGTGGTTGACTAAATACTTATTTGCCCCACTGTACATCTAATGTCATTAACATCATCAAATTAATTCCTCTCTGAAAGTGTTGATCAAAAGCGAACACGATTGATGAGATTATGATGAGATGGCATTAATATTTTATCCCTCTCTGATATTTAAGACATCTTGATTGTATCAAATTGTGTAGTCAATATTTTAATTATAATGATGATAATTAGAAGCTTTCAAAGGACCTTTTTTGTTCATAGAAGCTAACAGGAAATGGCTTGTAGGGCTGTAATAGCAAGGGAGGGGGGTATCAACCAAATCGCCACGGGGGAGTGTTCATGTTCCGCTCCCATCGCTGTTGTTTTCTCCAAACTTTCAATCTCTTCTTCTCTCACTCTCTAATTCAGTCTCGTTTCCAGTAGATCATTTAGGTGTGTTTTCATACAATCCATTGCTGCTCCTATTTACTGTTTCCTGCACGATGGTGAACTCTTCATCACCCCATTACGGAGCCAACATTACTCCACGCGAGCCAATAGCCGTGCGCTCCCAGCTTCCCAGAATGTGTTGTTTTATTTTCCAACATACTGTAACCCCTTCCCCCGCCAACACCCGTTCCTGCTTTCGGTCCCACATGTTGTTGTTTTTTTTCATCTGTATTATTAATCAGTCATGGAGCGAGAGAAAGAGAGTCACTTGCACTTAAGTCGCACTCACACAATGCTTGCACAATGACTTGAAACATCCCCAAAAACACTTTTATTGGAAGCAGATGTTCCAGCCATTCTGCCAGCATTCTTATCCAGACGTGAAGTCTCCAGTATATTTCTCTGAGTGCATTTAGTTATCCAGATACATGAGTATAATGAGTCTCAAGTGCAGTTTTTCCCATTTTGCCGCATTTTTCGCCGCCTACGATATTGTCGCGCTCATGAATAAACGCATCTGATTTTACCTTTGGCTTTTAAAATCAACACTCCCTTCCCACTTATGAAAAAGTACATGGTTAATACTGTATCCATGACAACAGAACACACAAAAACTGAAGTGCCATTAAACATGGTTCTTAATAGAGACATCCATTTTCTTTACCACTTATCTTGTTCAAGGTCAAGTGGAGCTGGAGTCTATCCCAGCCGTCTTAATGCAAAAGGTGGAAAACATACTGGATTGGAACACATGGTGCAATGTATATTTTTTGGAATTACCAGAAATAGTCACTTGGAAGGTGACAAAACGTCCTCTTTTGCCCGGACATGTCCACTTTTCATATCCTTATCGGGACGTCCGGCATGGTTTTATAAATCCATGAAAATGTCCGGGTTTCATTTCATTTCACACAATACTATGGTACTGTGCCGCCTGTGACGTGTTCCCATAGAACCTGCCCTGTTGTTAAGACTTATATTACGACCAGTGTTGTCACAGATTACTTAAAAAAGTAATTTAATGAGTGATTACTGATTACACCTCAAAAAAGTAATCTAGTTACTTTACCGATTACTTTATTATCAAAGTAACTAAGTTACTTAAAAGTAACTTATCAGTTACTTTTTACCAATTTTTCTCCTTTTGCTGCCTCAACATAAAATAACAACAACAAAAAATGTCATCGCATGTAACTGAATTTTTCACATAAGGCTTAATCTTTGAGTTAGTGGGGGTTTAATTAGTCGATGGAGTTGATTTCAACCACCATTGACTCGCGCTAGATTAGCCACCCCGGAGCCCTGAAACTAACAAATAACTGACAAACTGCACGGAATTTGTTCAAATCAACTCCAACGGCTAAATAAACCCCCGCTAACTCCAAGATAAAGCCTAATGTCAAAAATTCTGAACTTCCCCTTTAAAATAAGGACCTAGCTGTTAAAATATTGTCCATAAAAGTTGTAAAGCAATAAAACAAACAACAAAAATGAATGAAATGAACAAGAATCCTACAACGTATTTCATAATGGGTCAAAATCATTTTTGGAGCAGATCATTTGACTAGCACCTAAGACACTAGCTTTTGCTTTGCTAAGCCAAAACTACACCTGTGGAGGCAAGATGGATATTTAGAATTTCTGTAAACCTAAGCTTTCAAACGCAACCAACAACAACTGAGCTTGAACAGTTTTATATATATGTATATATACAGTATTGGCTAAAAGTTTGGCGACACCTCAAAGGTGGATACTTTGAAGAATGTAGAATATAAAACCTGTTTTCAGTTATTTTATTTTTTTGGGCCATTCCACATGTTCGTTCATAGTTTTAATGTATTCAGAGAGGATTTACAATAGTGGTGAAAATATATAAAACGTAAAAATGTTTAGGTGTCTCCAAACTTTTGACTTTTGTTTGTCATCAACATGCTTTACTCCCAGCCCCACAAAAGTAAAACTCCGCCTATGGTTACAAACACTGACAATAAAATGTGCATAAAGGCTGGTTACAAACTGTAGAAGTGCTGTCTTGTTACCTGTAGGCTATTTCGAGTTTTGTCGCGTTCTACTGTAATTCCAAGTGCTTCTTTGTTGATTTAGCGACCGACAGTCATTTTCAGCCAGCGTTAAGTTTGCAACGCACAGAGATATTTTTGTCATCTTTACTGGACAGAAATGTGAAGTAATGGCTGTATTTCCAGTGAGCAAAGGCATCCGTTTGCCGTATATATCCTGCCTATCACTGTTAGCCTCGCTGCCTCGTCAGAATGCTATGTTATTGACCGCCGTGGCAGACAGCGCTCAGCCTCAGACAGCACTGTAATACACGTGACCCGTTTTTTTTCCCCCCCGATGAGAAATGCTTTTCGTACATGACTACAGTATTCTTCATTCTACATACATTATGAGGCAAAAAAAAAAAAATAGTAACGCACAGGCACTAGGGAAACTAACTTTAATCGGATTACTGGCTTGGAAAAATGAACGCGTTAGATTACTCGTTACTGAAGAAAGTAATTAATTAAGAAAGTAATCAGATTACAGTAACGCGTTATGCGTTACTGACAACACTAATTACGACCAATACATATATATGGCCGAAAACACTCAGGTGGCTTTGAGACCCCCAATTTGGCCAACTTTCAAAATTGTCCGATATTCATGTGTCATTCATCATTGGAAAGCTTAAAATTTCAATTTTCTGGGGGAAGAAAAATTTTGAACAGGAGGGCATTTAAAAAAAAAAAAAAAAAAAATTTTTTTAAACAGCAAAACCCTATCTGGCGGTGAGAGCACGCGAGAGCAGAATTACAGACACCATGACTTTAACTAGATATTATCACGTACTTACCTTGTTTCGATCCAAAAACTCCATGTAGCGTATATAACTAAGTGTCAAGACACAGCTGTGAATGGTCACAGCTGGATTTTTGGGGGATTTTATGGGTGAAACATGGTAATGTAACAAGGGTTGCGATGCAGAAATCGCAGACATCAAAGAGTGGTCGAGATTTTCTTTTTCATTTTAAACATTTTTTTTTCAATTTTTCTTTGTTTGGCTCGATTATTTATCATCTAACATATCGGAGAAAATGTGACAATAACAAAAAAAATAAAAATACAGTTAAGCGATAGTTATGAGGTAGATATCCGTGACTATTTTACAGATGCCATTTTTTCCATTGTGACATAATTTGTTTAAAAAAAAAATATGCGAGTAAATAATTTTTTTTAAGTCGTTTTTTTTTTTTAAATGAAATATGAGACATCAATCAATGATTCTAAGCTAAAAACGACAGACATTTTGAATAATAAATATAATTACCTTCGTTTTATGGCTGGGTTGAAACAAAAGCGGTTGCGCGACATCTGTAAGCGGGGGTTTTCAGGGTAAAACGGACAAATTAAAAATAGTTCGGGGGCTTAATGCGCCATGAATCTGCTATGGCAGCATATAGACATACAGTATATATATATATATATATATTAGGGCTGTCAAACGATTAAAATTTTTAATCGAGTTAATTACAGCTTAAAAATTAATCGCAATTGAAACCATCTCTAAAATATGCCATATTTTTCTGTAAATTATTGTTGGAATGGAAAGATAAGACACAAGATGGATATATACATTCAACATACGGTAGGTACATAAGGACTGTATTTGTTTATTATAACAATAAATCAACAAGATGGCATTAACATTATTAACGTTCTGTTAAAGCGATCCATGGATAGAAAGACTTGTGGTTCTTAAAAGAAAAATGTTAGTACAAGTTATAGAAATGTTATATTAAAACCCCTCTTAATGTTTTCGTTTTAATAAAATTTGTAAAATTTTCAATTAAAAAAAAAAAAAACTAGTAGCCCGCCATTGTTGATGTCAATAATTACTTACGCAATGCGCATGGGTGCTGAAGCCTATAAAATCAGTCGCACCCAAGCGCCAGCAGAGGGCGGCAAAACTCCATAAAGCACAACAAGTGAGCGTTTCACTGTACTGTCATTTAAATCTGTCTGAGCGGGGCATCTGCGTTAATTGCGTCAAATATTTTAACGTGATTAATTTTAAAAAATTAATTAACGCCCGTTAACGCGATAATTTTGACGGTCCCAGTTGAAGCCTGGGACTGTGTGTATTTTTGTGTGAGACCAAGATTGAGCTTTTTGGCAACAAACACTCTAAGTGGGTCTGGCATACCATGAAAGATGCGCATACTGAAAAGCACCTCATACCCACTGTGAAGCATGGGGATGGGTCAGTGATACTGTGAGGCTGTTTCGCTTCCAAAGGCCCCGGGAACCTTGTTAGGGTGCATGGCATCATGAATGCTTCGAAATACCAGGACATTTTAAATTAAAATCTGTTGCCCTCTGCCCGAAAGCTGAAGATGGGTCGTCACTGGGTCTTTCATTAAGACAATGACCCTAAAAATATAGCCAAATCTACACAGAAATGGTTCACCAGACACAAAATCAAGCTCCTCCCATGGCCATCTCAGTCCCCAGACCTTGTTTTGTTGGCAAAAGGGGGTTGTACAAAGTATTAACACCAGGGGTGCTAATAATTGTGACACACATTATTTGATGTCAAATAACTTTTTCTTTATGTGGGATTTTTTCCCCCACTGAATGAATGCACTTGTATTGAAGGTTGGATTTTTCTCTTTTTTTCCATTAAGGTCCCATATTATTTGAATTAAAAAAAATATTAGAAGCTAAAAAAACATATTTTTCAGGGGTGCCAATAACTATGGAGGGCACTGTATATGTATATGTGTATATATATATATATATATATATATATATATATATATATATATATATATATATATATATATATATATATATATATACAGTGCCTTGCAAAAGTATTCGGCCCCCTTGAACCTTGCAACCTTTCGCCACATTTCAGGCTTTAAACATAAAGATATAAAATTTTAATTTTTTGTCAAGAATCAACAACAAGTGGGACACAATCGTGAAGTGGAACAACATTTATTGGATAATTTAAACTTTTTTAACAAATAAAAAACTGAAAAGTGGGGCGTGCAATATTATTCGGCCCCCTTGCGTTAATACTTTGTAGCGCCACCTTTTGCTCCAATTACAGCTGCAAGTCGCTTGGGGTATGTTTCTATCAGTTTTGCACATCAAGAGACTGACATTCTTGCCCATTCTTCCTTGCAAAACAGCTCGAGCTCAGTGAGGTTGGATGGAGAGTGTTTGTGAACAGCAGTCTTCAGCTCTTTCCACAGATTCTCGATTGGATTCAGGTCTGGACTTTGACTTGGCCATTCTAACACCTGGATACGTTTATTTTTGAACCATTCCATTGTAGATTTGGCTTTATGTTTTGGATCATTGTCCTGTTGGAAGATAAATCTCCGTCCCAGTCTCAGGTCTTGTGCAGATACCAACAGGTTTTCTTCCAGAATGTTCCTGTATTTGGCTGCATCCATCTTCCCGTCAATTTAAACCATCTTCCCTGTCCCTGCTGAAGAAAAGCAGGCCCAAACCATGATGCTGCCACCACCATATTTGACAGTGGGGATGGTGTGTTCAGGGTGATGAGCTGTGTTGCTTTTACGCCAAACATATCGTTTTGCATTGTGGCCAAAAAGTTCAATTTTGGTTTCATCTGACCAGAGCACCTTCTTCCACATGTTTGGTGTGTCTCCCAGGTGGCTTGTGGCAAACTTTAAACGAGACTTTTTATGGATATCTTTGAGAAATGGCTTTCTTCTTGCCACTCTTCCATAAAGGCCAGATTTGTGCATTGTACGACTGATTGTTGTCCTATGGACAGACTCTCCCACCTCAGCTGTAGATCTCTGCAGTTCATCCAGAGTAATCATGGGCCTCTTGGCTGCATCTCTGATCAGTTTTCTCCTTGTTTGAGAAGAATGTTTGGAAGGACGGCCGGGTCTTGGTAGATTTGCAGTGGTCTGATGCTCCTTCCATTTCAATATGATGGCTTGCACAGTGCTCCTTGAGATGTTTAAAGCTTGGGAAATCTTTTTGTATCCAAATACGGCTTTAAACTTCTCCACAACAGTATCTCGGACCTGCCTGGTGTGTTCCTTGGTTTTCATAATGCTCTCTGCACTTTAAACAGAACCCTGAGACTATCACAGAGCAGGTGCATTTATACGGAGACTTGATTACACACAGGTGGATTCTATTTATCATCATCGGTCATTTAGGACAACATTGGATCATTCAGAGATCCTCACTGAACTTCTGGAGTGAGTTTGCTGCACTGAAAGTAAAGGGGCCGAATAATATTGCACGCCCCACTTTTCAGTTTTTTATTTGTTAAAAAAGTTTAAATTATCCAATAAATGTTGTTCCACTTCACGATTGTGTCCCACTTGTTGTTGATTCTTGACAAAAAAATTAAATTTCATATCTTTACGTTTGAAGCCTGAAATGTGGTGAAAGGTTGCAAGATTCAAGGGGACCGAATACTTTTGCAAGGCACTGTATATATACAGTATATATATATATATATATATATATATATATATATATATATATATATATATATATATATATATATATATATATATATATATATATATAAAATGTGCGCTTGATAATCGATAATAATGTATGACATAGGACGTCGCCCATGACATTTGTTCCCGGAAATAATTAGCCCCCACACTAGAATGACTAAAAAACAGACGTATTTGGACAGACTTTTTACGGGGAAAAGGGAACCTGACGAGCCAGAAGATGAGACTACAACCTCGAAAAAAACAAAATCTATGCTACTACCCAATCACTAAAGACCCAGAACTGCGAAGGAGTGGATTCGTACCCGTATGTGAATAAACCGAGTGATTCGAGCATGTCTGTGCAACAGGAATATCAGCTTGTAGAGATTGCAAATGACGCTGACCTTAAACGTACATTTGAGACAACAACTCTACCGAGGTTCTGGATTAAAGTCTTATTTCGGAATATCCTGACATTGCTCGAAGAACACTGAAAACTGTGCTACAATTTCCAACATCGTATCTTTGTGAAGCGGGCTTCTCTCACCCTCCCTTCTCGGGACCATCTCGTCTCAATGAAACAAGCTCAGGCCTCCCACTGATTCAGCGCGTGAGTTGTATTTTCCCTGCACTTAACACAACGGGGCTAAAAACAAATGTTATTTTATATTTTCTGTATTTTTCTTCTGCACATTGCCGGTGTTCTGACAAATTTGGTATGCGCGTAACGTTAAAAATGACCATGAATGCAGCGATTCCAAAGTACACACTACAAACTTTCTTTAAAAAAGGAATATTAACTTACGTTTGCCATGTTAGCTGCACAAAACAACTGCACGCAGCCCTACACTTAATGACTTTGCCTTGTCATTAAGCATTAATTTATGCCATTTTCGTGTTGCACATGTATGTTTATGATGCAAATAGTTTTTTAGCACCGTTGGATAACATTGAGAGTCCAACTGAATGTAAAAGAGGGCTTTTTTCACCCCCACAAAAGCTTTGGGAGCAAAATTTTATAAGGGTGCAAAATTTGACAGAACACTGGTCTGTGGTGCGAAAGAGGTTGGGGACCCCTGATTAGAACATTGAATGAGAATAACAATTGAGTGGGAATAGCAATTTGTCAATGACAATTGTCGTAATAGAAATTTATAAAAATGTTCATTTAGCACTTAGGGTGTAACGGTACATGTATTTGTAGTGAACCGTTTCGGTACTTGGTGTTCGGTTCGGAACGAACGCGTACCGAACGAGTTTCTGACGTACTGTAACCCTTACTTTTCGAGGCTGTGAGTCGATCGGGTTACAGTTTCTTTGTGTAAATTATATTTACTCCGTCTTTTTCTACTATAATGAGGACCAACACGGTCGGACAAAACGTCAACGGCGCGACAACGTGGCCGCCGCGAGAACGCAGTGAAACGTGGCCGTTAAAGTCAATCAGCCAATGCACACCAGTCGCAGTGCGGCCGCGTGTTAGACGCATCCCAGAAGCGGCAAAAGAACGGCAGAGTTTATTATTTGACGAGAGACGCGGCCCTCCTGCGTCAATGCTACTAGCTAGCAGACCGGGCAGACTGGAAGTCACTCGTGTAAAAATACGGTGGATCCGGTCGATTTTCAAATTAATATGCAATCGTAACCCACTTTTTGAGTCCATCAGATCTCTTGAGTGGTAGATCGGGGCACAGTTGACTTGTCTTTATTGATTTACAGTTGTCTTCTCTGCTGTAATAATAACCAACACGGCCCCGTGTTCAATACAAAATCCTCCTACCACAACAAAACAAGTAGGAACTCGTATTCACATAGGAACTAAAGTTATACAACATAAAATATACAATAGAAATGAATATTACATCACATTTGTAAAATACAAACACATAATAAAATAAATAATAGCCCATTTAAATAAAATACATTGAAATGAGCTAAAGCACCTGTAATTACAGTAAATAATAAAAATAATACACAGATCCTGCTTACACAATTTTTAATTTCTGTGTGGCGCTTTAACTTGAGAAAATCCACCAATAATGTTTTTGAAAACCGTTCATAAGGGGGAAAAAAATTATTGATGCATTTCATTTGTAAAATACATGTTAAAATCTTTGTCATTGGGATTGCTTTTCTCTTTAGCACAGGACTTCTTCTTTCTTTCTTTCAGAAAGAAAGCTGACCAATACGTGGGGTCTGAAAGGCAAATTGTTGTTGGACTATTATCTTTAAATACCCGCTACTTTTTGAGCAGAATTCTAGCTTTGTATAGGCTACGGTTCCTATTGTTGAAAGCACAAAAGTGTGTAATAAACAACTAGCACATTTATATTTTGCATTTTGTTTTTTTACTGTACCGAAAATGAACCGAACCGTGACCTCAAAACCGAGGTACGTACCGAACCGAGATTTTTGCGTACCGTTACACCCCTAGTTAGCACATAGCCTACTGTGGCATCTTTGAGTGAACTTCGAGTAAAATTCAAGTATCTCGAGGCCCGGGCAAGTGTCCTTTTTTGGGGGGGAAATCAGTCCTATAGACCCTACTCACCAACGTCACAGAATGACGTGTTGCTGTATCCGGCCGCCATATTGTCCGTCAGTGTTTATCCGTATTCTCAATGGTTTCAATTTGTCGTGCAATTTATAGTGCAATTCATGGAAGCCCCGGTGCTTTCAGACGCTGTAAACTCATTGGATGCGTTGCATAAAAGGCGTTATGTGGAAAAGCTTCAGTCTATCCATTCGCCAGATCCATATTTGATGCCTAAATCGATATTTTTCGACCTGCTGTCTTCGCCCTCTCTGCCTGACATCTGCTACCCTGATATCTACAACTATCTTGTCCACACAAAATCAGCCTGTTCTCACGAAAGTTTGAAAAACTTTAAGAGCAGCACTCTAAGCAACACTACCCCGTGTGACATTTTACTTTCAATTTTCTAAAATGGCGACAATCAATAAAAGTTGACTGCGATGGCCGACGCTTCAAGGATAGGTGGATATTGGACTATTTCTTCAATAAAACACGCAACAACTATGTCTGCCTCATTTGCAAAGAGACAGTCGCTGTTTTCAAAGAGTTCGATGTTTACCAAACAAGACACGTTGACATGTACGACAACATTACAGGGAAGATACGCAGCGAGAAATTATAGCAACTTGAAGCTAGTTTAATTTCACAGCAGCAGTATTTTGCAAGAGCCCGAGTGTTGAAAGAGAACGCCACAAAGACGAGATTGTTGAAATTATGAATTTAAAAAATTATAAAGCAAATGTGACACACAGAAGGGCTTGCTAAAATTTGTTTAAATATATTGTTCTATGTAAATCAGCCAAGGTAGCCCCCCGCATTTTTACCACACCACCTGGCCCCCTTTGCAAAAGGTTTGGACATACCTGTTTAACTTCTTTCACTTGGTACCAGCTAAATATTATTTAAAAAAAATAATGATGGTGGAAGAAATACCGTATTTTTCGGACTACAAGTCGCACCTGAGTATAAGTCGATCCAGCCATAAAATGCCCAACGAAGAGAAAAAAAACATATACAAGTCGCACTGGAGTATAAGTCAAATTTTGGGGGGAAATTTACTTGATAAAATCCAACAGATAGAACAGACATGTCATCTTGAAAGGCAGTTTAATATAAAAATACAGTAGAGAACAACATGCTAAATAAATGTACAGAGTACAGTGCATGAACAACGAAATGTGAATATACTGTCCTACACTACGGCTCGGTCCTGGCTATACAGCGAACTCCCAAAAGACAATGCTGGACGTCCGTATAATTTGCTGAATCAATTTGGTCCTCGATAGCAAACAGGTTCGCATCAACGTAAATAAATGATAATTAGGTACTATTACAGTAATAAGTAACAGGTTAGCATGCGTTCGCTATCATTAGCACATCGTTCAAACAACCACACAACTGGCTCTAAGTGTCCGATCGCTGGTGGAAAACACACAACAACAACAGAAAAGATGATACACGCAGGCGTTGCCTCTGTAGAGATAATTTAAAAGCATAAACAATGAAAGTAGGTTCGCAGCCGTCTTTTCTCTCTCGCTAACTCGCCCACTCACTCACTCAGAGCTACGTAGCTGTCCGTCTTTTTCTGGCGTGTGAGCACTCTTCTTCACGTAAACAAGTGCGAGTGCGCCCTCACGTGGGCGTGAAAGCGCCACAAACTAAATGCATCCATTTCAAGATAAAAAAGTCAATAATACAATTGAACATACACTGCCAAAGGCAGAACGCGAACGTGGCCATAGCTATAAGAGTTATTCAGATAACTATAGCATAAGAACATGCTAACAACTTTACAAAACCATCAGTGTCACTGCAAAACACCAAAATAACATGTGAAATTATATCATAATGTGTTAATAATTCCACACATAAGTCGCTCCTGAGTATAAGTCGCACCCCCAGCCAAAATATGGAAAAAAAACGCGACTTATAGTCCGAAAAATACGGTAAGCATCTTGAATTTGAAACTGTATGTTGTCGGCGATTAGCCTCGCAATGATCGTAATTGTGGTTGTCAGCCCAAAACCCTCTAAATATATATTAAATGCATCTTACCCAGCGGTCTCAAACCGACTCCACAAAGGGCCGCAGTGGGTCCTGGTTTTTGTTCCAACAGATCCAGCACAAACAGTTCAACCAATGAGGTTTCTACTAACATAAGCAGCACCTGATTGCAATCAACTGATTACACTTGTAAGAAACCAGATTGGTGAAAAGGTATTTGTCTCGTTTGGTTGGAATGAAATCCAGTACCCCCTGCGGCCCTTTGAGGACCGGTTTGAGACCACTGATCTTACCAGATATAAAATGACTACTACATAATCTGTAGTGATCGTTTGGTGCCCAGTTTTCTCGTCGAATTGCGGCAGTCCATCTCGCTCTCCTCTCCGGGTCTCTCGGAATACGGTAGAACTTCAAGTCTCTCCGTCTATCTTCTCTGTTATTGCAACCAACCGCCACACACGCCTTCACCATTTGGATTATTAATGTTAACGAGCAGAAAAACACGCCATAATAGGAGGAATTTACGTAGCGGTAATGCTTAAACCCGACGAGCTGACGGACAATATGGCGCGGAGGCGTGGTTGTGACGTCATGTGAGTAGGGTCTTATAAAGAGTTGCGTTCTTGTGGCGGGTCCGACTTTTGTAAGCAAACAACAAACGATTTACTTGCTTGTTTAATTTCACAGTTGAAGGGTGGGCAGGCACTCCATAGACGCAACTATTTGTATAGCAGCCATTAATTAGTCCATTTTCCATAATACGGCTCCTTTATAGGGCGCTCGCCATATTAGTGTTTCTTTTAGCGGCATTACGCTCATGAATTTAAGCGGAACCAAGCCCGGACAAATTTTAGCTCGACGGCTTTAATCAGCAAAAGTAAAAGAGCGCTTCATTTTGATGGCGCAAAGTGAATCAAGTTCACGGTCTAACTAAAGAGTCTGTAATGACTTTGAACATGTCATTTGCAACGCGGCAAAGGCGCCTCTCAGCACTTAGCTGGGCTCACAATTGTGCCAGTGAAGATCACAACCAGAGTGTTTCTCTTCTATCTGGTAATTAGTTCTCCCTCGGTCCCGGCGCTGCTATTTGATGTTATTTGGAGACGGAGCGCCATCATTCTGCCGCTCCTAAATTAAACCGTAATTGTTCCGCAGTTTCAATGAACCGCGGCGTGCGCACCGGCTGACAACAAACATCTGAGCCGGGCGCCCCGGCAAACGCCTGATCACGCCGTTTCACACGTCTTGGGGGAATCTGCCAGGGGTTTAGTACAAAAGAGTGATGCGCTGTAATTGCGAGAGTACTTGGCACTTTTTGGAGGACCTGAAAAATAGGCTTTTATGCACAAATCTTGGAAGAAACATGAGATTGAACCTGAAATCAAGCTCAGCAAATACAATTAAATAATAGACGTGATATACGTGAATGAGTTCAGCTCCTGTACTGATCTATGCGTTAAGTGAGAAACACAGCTGATGCTAAAGAAGGAAGTCACCCTAAGGATAGTGGTAAAAAGAGCGCACACTTAACTCTATAAACAACCACGACCTTCACAATGCATTTCAGACTAACTAGCTAGCAGCAGCTATGTAGCACCGTTATTTTAGAGCTGGGATGTAACTTTTGACCGCAAAAAACAAAGGTAGGACTTGCGCAGGGATTGTAGTGTGCAAGCCAGGTTTTTATTAGTCAAACATGGGACATTTGGTTTATTAATTACATGGAACTTTCTGTTGTTAGCTGGGGGCTGGAGATAACTAACTGTTACTACCAGCAGTGATAAATACTCACTTTCTTGAAAAACCTTATGTCCATCCTTCATCCATCTACTCACGCTCTGCTCTGTGTGTATAATGCTAAATCAAGGCCAAAAGCATTGTAATCTGAAAAATAGAAACAACTGATAAAATTTATTTTAAACTTTCTTTAGTTTTTTTTTTCTTCAAATCGTTAAAAAACTAAAGAAATGTTTCATTTTTTTCAGTTACAAAGTGGATATTTTCAGGTTCAAATATCAACTTTTTGGTTTCGGTGATCTAATTTTTCTCTTCAGATTTTTTTTTTTTTCACGTAAAGATCTTTATTTTTTCAGTTTCGATTTTTTTCCCCATTCAAATATTGCTTTCACTTTCAGGTCTTTTTTTCGCTTTCAGATCTTTTTTTTTTTTTTTTTCAGTTTCAAAACTTTTGGCTGTGTTCTAGAGCAGGGGGCGTGACCTTGACCAGAGGCCTGTTGGCTTGTGAGAGACAGCCGATTAAAGCAACCCAAAATGATTTTTTTTAACCTTTTTTTTTTTTTTTTTTTTTAATTGTTTGATTTTTTTTTTTTTTTTTTTTTTTTTTTTTTTAGGAAGAATCAAGCCTGTTGAGTAACCAGTTGAGTAAAAAAAAATATTTCTATATGGTATATATTACAGTATATACTGTACTTTATGGTAATAGGCATATTTTTTTTTTTTTTTTTTTTTTTTTAAATAAGACTGATTTTTATATATATTTTATATTATTATTTATTAGGTGCCAGTTTGTCAATGTAAACCAGCAATCATCACCGTATTCCAGAGTCAATTATGGTGTGCCACAAGGGTCGGTCCTCGGGCCCATCTTGTTTACGCTGTATATGCTTCCTTGAGGCAATATCATCAGAAAACATAGCATTCACTTTCATTGTTACACTGACGACACACAACTGTACTCATCAATTAAACCTGAGCAGATCAGGCAAGTGAATAAACTAAGCACCTGCGTCCGAGATATAAATACCTGGATGAGCACTAATTATCTTTTACTTAACCCTGAAAAGACAGAAGTCCTTGTAATAGGCCCAAAAAGTGTGAGAGACTATCTAACTGCCCAGATGGTCACTCTGGACAATGTAAGTGTAGCCTCCAGCACCACAGTTAAAAGCCTAGGAGTTCTATTTGACCCAGACTTATCATTTAAAGCTCATTTTAAACAAACCTGCAGAACACCCTTTTTTCACCTGCGCAACATGTTTCGCTTCCCATGGCCCTGGGAACCTTCTTAGGGTGCATGGCATCATGAATGCTTTGAAATACTAGGACATTTTAAATCAAAATCTGTTGCCCTCTGCCCGAAAGCTGAAGATGGGTCGTCACTGGGTCTTTCAGCAAGACAATGACCCTAAACATACGGCCAAATCTAGACAGGAATGGTTCACCAGACACAAAATCAAGCTTGTGAAACATTATAGGAGAAGATTACGTGTTGTTTTATTGGCAAAAGGGGGTTGTACAAAGTATTAACACCAGGGGCACTAATAACTGTGACACACATTATTTGATGTCAAATAATTATTTCTTTCTGTGGGATTTTTTCCCCACTGAATAAATGCACTTGTATTGAAGGTTGGATTTTTCTCTTTTTTTCCATTAAGGTCCCATATTATTTGAATTAAATAAAAAAAATATTGGAAGCTAAAAAACACATATTAACCAGGGGTGCCAATAATTATGGAGGGCACTGTAATTCATCTACTGTTATGACTGTGTATCATATTGACTCTGCAAAGCCCTTTGAGACAACCTTGTTGTGATATAGGGCTATACAAATAAAATTGAATTGAATTGAGTTGAAATTGATATCTCTAGGCCGGGCCGAGTGTCCTCTTTTTTGGAAATCAAAATATGGTCACCCTACTCTAAGTAAAATGCAAAGCTACCACCAATAATCGATTCTTTATTTTTGCATCATTTCGTTGAGTGTAAATGCATGATTTCGGAATCACATGCTAGTCACTCGACAAGTTTGCGTTTCAATTAGGGCTGTCAAAATTATCGCGTTAACGGGTGGTAATTAATTTTTTAAATTAATCACGTTAAAATATTTGACGCAATTAACGCACAAATGCCCCTCTCAAACAGATTAAAATGACAGGACAGTGAAATGTGTACTTGTTGTGTTTTACGGAGTTTTGTCGCCCTCTGCTGGCGCTTGGGTGTGACTGATTTTTATAGGCTTCAGCACCCATTAGCATTGTGTAAGTAATTATTGACATCAACAATGGCGGGCTACTAGTTTATTTTTTGATTGAAAATTTTACAAATTTTATTAAAACGAAAACATTAAGAGGGGTTTTAATATAAAATTTCTATAACTTGTACTAACATTTACCTTTTAAGAACTAAAGTCTTTCTATCCATGGATCGCTTTAACAGAATGTTAATAATGTTAATGCCATCTTGTTGATTTATTGTTATAATAAACAAATACAGTCCTTATGTACCGTATGTTGAATGTATATATCCATCTTGTGTCTTATCTTTCCATTCCAACATTAATTTATAGAAAAATATGGCATATTTTATAGATGGTTGGAATTCCGATTAATTGCGATTAATTACGATTAATTAATTTTTAAGCTGTAATTAACTCGATTAAAAATGTTTAATCGTTTGACACCCCTAGTTTCAATAGAAGACCTATTATGACACTAGGAAAATCTAAAGTCGACAAGAGTTAATAAAAGAGCAGTATTCTAAAAATACCAAAGCACGGGTTCTCGTATGGGCAGCTGTCCTGCTCCGATGTTCTCGTTTGTATATTCCAGTCGTGTTGTAGTAATCCCGTGCTAAAGAGTTGATTGCAAATAAATGTCAGCATGCTAAAGGTCAAAACAGTAATGCCTGGAATATTGGCACAACGCGAGAGCCATTATCTTTGATTACGCGCTAAATATTTGACTTCACCGTGGATGTTGTTCCGTCCGTCCTCCCGAGAGGATCTGGAAACAGAAGGGAATTCTGTGAAATACGAAGGAATTATAGCTAACGTTTATTGCCGTGGTGAAAATATAAATGATCCCGGCGCAAAAAAAGGCACTGATAAATGACCTCCCACATATTGATTGCTTCACACGCAGAATAATAACAAGCAGCAGCGAGCTCCGAGGTGTTGATATTTGCTGCGTGAAGGCTTTTTTTCCCTTTCATTTTATTTCCTATTTGTCCTCGGGTTTAGTTTTAATGGCGGCGCAAATCAAGGCAAGAAACACAACACGCTCTCCGCTCAAACCGTAAATTAGATTTGCACCTCCAGCTAACGTTCACTTTGCTGCTCGCTAACTTTATCGGAGTTTTCATAAGTTTTCTCATCTCCGCACATCCAGCACACAAGCCCCTAACTCTCATCCTCCTGGTCAGCGAAAGCGGTCCCAGCTGCGCTTACTGAAGTAGACGTTCGCAACGGGCTAGAGTAATATCCAAAGTGCAGGTGGGACCTTGTGTCAGAACTGAGCTGTATATCGTGATGATCACTGCAGAAGATTGAACAATCAAAGCGGTTGGGGGCTGCTATGGACTTGGGGTCCTCATACTCTAATTGGTAAATTAGTGAAGCCTATTTGCGAGCGCCAGGCCTGGCTTTGGGGGACACCCACAGCTCATTATAGACTCATATTCCGGGCAGAGGAGGAGAAAAATACAGGAAATTATTCAATTGCTCAGGTGAGAATGGCAATTAAACCAGTGCTTAAGAAGAGCAGGAAATGATGCCTCATATAAGCGTAATTTACCATTGTCTCTTGTGTCTGGCTTTAAATCACTGCTGGTGTACAGCTTTTTTGGGGGGAGGGGTTTTAGGGTTTAGGGAGACAACAGGGACAATTACTGTTGTTTACTCATTGCATCTTGCATCTTTATATGAACTTTTAGCTTGCATGTGTTATTACTTTCACTTATAAAGTGTATAACAAAAGTGAGTACACACCTCGCATTTCTGCAGATGTTTACAGTGCCTTGCAAAAGTATTCGGCCCCCTTGAACCTTGCAACCTTTCGCCATATTTCAGGCTTCAAACATAAAGATAGAAAATTTTAATTTTTTGTCAAGAATCAGCAACAAGTGGGACACAATCGTGAAGTGGAACAAAATTTATTGGATAATTTAAACTTTTTTAACAAATAAAAAACTGAAAAGTGGGGCGTGCAATATTATTCGGCCCCCTTGCGTTAATACTTTGTAGCGCCACCTTTTGCTCCAATTACAGCTGCAAGTCGCTTGGGGTATGTTTCTATCAGTTTTGCACATCGAGAGACTGACATTCTTGCCCATGCTTCCTTGCAAAACAGCTCTAGCTCAGTGAGGTTGGATGGAGAGTGTTTGTGAACAGCAGTCTTCAGCTCTTTCCACAGATTCTCGATTGGATTCAGGTCTGGACTTTGACTTGGCCATTGTAACACCTGGATACGTTTATTTTTGAACCATTCCATTGTAGATTTGGCTTTATGTTTTGGATCATTGTCCTGTTGGAAGATAAATCTCCGTCCCAGTCTCAGGTCTTGTGCAGATATCAACAGGTTTTCTTCCAGAATGTTCCTGTATTTGGCTGCATCCATCTTCCCGTCAATTTTAACCATCTTCCCTGTCCCTGCTGAAGAAAAGCAGGCCCAAACCATGATGCTGCCACCACCATGTTTGACAGTGGGGATGGTGTGTTCAGGGTGATGAGCTGTGTTGCTTTTACACCAAACATATCGTTTTGCATTCTGGCCAAAAAGTTCAATTTTGGTTTCATCTGACCAGAGCACCTTCTTCCACATGTTTGGTGTGTCTCCCAGGTGGCTTGTGGCAAACTTTAAACGTGACTTTTTATGGATATCTTTGAGAAATGGCTTTCTTCTTGCCATTCTTCCATAAAGGCCAGATTTGTGCAGTGTACAACTGATTGTTGTCCTATGGACAGACTCTCCCACCTCAGCTGTAGATCTCTGCAGTTCATCCAGAGTGCTCATGGGCCTCTTGGCTGCATCTCTGATCAGTTTTCTCCTTGTTTGAGAAGAAAGTTTGGAAGGACGGCCGGGTCTTGGTAGAGTTGCAGTGGTCTGATGCTCCTTCCATTTCAATATGATGGCTTGCACAGTGCTCCTTGAGATGTTTAAAGCTTGGGAAATCTTTTTGTATCCAAATCCGGCTTTAAACTTCTCCACAACAGTATCTCGGACCTGCCTGGTGTGTTCCTTGGTTTTCATAATGCTCTCTGCACTTTAAACAGAACCCTGAGACTATCACAGAGCAGGTGCATTTATACGGAGACTTGATTACACACAGGTGGATTCTATTTATCATCATCGGTCATTTAGGACAACATTGGATCATTCAGAGATCCTCACTGAACTTCTGGAGTGAGTTTGCTGCACTGAAAGTAAAGGGGCCGAATAATATTGCACGCCCCACTTTTCAGTTTTTTATTTGTTAAAAAAGTTTAAATTATCCAATAAATGTTGTTCCACTTCACGATTGTGTCCCACTTGTTGTTGATTCTTGACAAAAAAATTAAATTTCATATCTTTATGTTTGAAGCCTGAAATGTGGCGAAAGGTTGCAAGATTCAAGGGGGCCGAATACTTTTGCAAGGCACTGTAAGTATATCTTTTCATGGGACAACACCAGGGGTGAAAGTGGGCCAGAATGGTCAGGAACGCAGTTCAGGTTATAAAATTCAGGGCCCGAACGCAGTTCCGGTATAAGATTCAAGGCTGGAATGCTGTCCGGTACATAATGCTTTGATTCCAAAAATATGACGGCAACTGTCAAAACGCTATATAGGGGGAAAAAATGCTTAGCTGCCACACATGCATTTCATCTCCAAGAAGAAAACAATGTACCAACATCAGATTTACATACACAAGTGTTAACAACAAGCATAATAAAGTGCTTGTGTAGCGTAATCTGTTTCCACCGATATTTATAATTTTATTCCACGGACGGCATGGAGGTTTCCCCGGCTGCTGCAGTTATCTGAGTCTGACAATGACGAGTCATACCAATGTGCGAATGCACGCAGCAAAGCAAAATGCCCGGACTCATCTATCCGTTCAATTGGCTTACATACTGACATGTGATCAACAGAGATAGTTAGCTCTGATTGGTTCAAATGTGTATGTTTTCTGGAACAGCATTAAAAAAAAAAAAAAAAAAAAGTTTATTGAATTGATGCGACAAAAAAAGGGCAATGCAACAGAAAATGGATCAAATCTTGAAGAGCAAGGAAAGAGTTGAGGAGGATTATTTATCATATTTAGTTGTATTTGCTCTGATGGGGAGGTTCAGAACATCTTAGCTGTCATTGCGCACTTTGGACTTTTATTTTAGTCTATTTATTTCCTTACGATTTAAAAAAAAGTCAATGTTTGCGTGATCTTCAAAATATATTCCATGTCACTGCATAATTTAAGTCATTTGTACTTATTTTTCTGAATGTATGTGACATATCTTTATTTAAAAAAAAAAAAAAAGTTAATGTTTACATTAACTTCAATTTAAAAACACACCCGATGTTCTTAAGAAGTTAAAAATGAGATTTGTCATTTAGTATGTGAGGAAAAATAAAAAATAGGAGATGGAAGTTGGCGTTATTGCTGTTTTTGTTAACTTTTATTTTGCAAATCATTGAAAAAATACATTTTGAATGAAAATCAGTTTTTGTATGTGTTATAGAAGTAACTGTGCCAAAACAGTTTTCTTTGCATTTTAGTAGTTTTAGGAAGTTTGAACCCCCCCCAAGAAAATGAAAATAAATGAACAACATTTCTGGCTCCGTGGCGACCTTCACGTCGTGGAGTTCCGGCAAGAAATTCTAGCCACTTTCACCCCTGGACAACACTGATACAAACGACACTTTGACACAATGAAATATAGTCTGTGTGCAGCTTATAAAATAGTATCAATTTAATTTCCCCTCAAAATAATTCAAAATATAGCCATTAATATCTAAACCCCTGGCAACAAAAGTGAGTACACCACATGGGAACTACGTACATCCCTGAATGTCCAAATTGAGTACTGCTTGTCATTTTTCCTCCAAAATGTCATGTGACCCGCAAACAGTTTGCTGAAGACATGTCAACAAAGCACATGGATTACTGGAACCATGTCCTATGGTCCAATGAGACGGGCGGGCTTTCTTGTGTACCGTCTTCAGAAGAGGCTTCCTCCTGGGGTGACAGCCACGCACACCTATTTGATGTAGAGTGCGGCGTATGGTCTAAGTACGAACAGGCTGACCCCCACACCTCTTCAATCTTTGCAGCAATGCTGACAATACTCCTGTAACGAGTCACGTGACATTTTGGACGGAAAATGACAAGCAGTAGTCAAATTGGACATTTAGTGATGTACACTTTTGTTGCCAGGGGTTTAGGTAATAATGGCTATATTTTGAGTTATTTTGAGGGGAAAATAAATTAACTCGATTATATAAGCTGCACACAGACTACTTTTCATTGTGTTAAAGTGTCATTTTGTCAGTGTTGTCCCATGAAAAGCTATACTTTAAATATCTGCAGAAATGCGAGGGGTGTACTCACTTTTGTGATACACTGTGAAATCTAGTGCAATAGCTATGATCATAAGTGATGCATTTTCACAGATAAAATCATAGGCAGAGTTTGACTTTTGTGGCGGCGGAGCATGTTGATGACCCCGAATCGCGGAGTCAGTGTGATGCCCCCAAAGTGTGATCACATTTGTGTGTGAAATTTGTAATTTTGTAATGCAGAAAAGGTATGTGTCCAACTTATGCAATGTATAATTTATTTTCTCAAGTGAAGATGTTTGGAGTGGTCAGTAGGTGGCACCATAGGACTACTGTTCAGTGCGAAAGAACGGTGCTGTAGTCCTAATGACGCATGCGCGCAGCCATGTTCCCATTCCTGCTGAACAACGGCAATCTGGCGTCATCGTGCGCATCTTTAATGCATATAACCTGTATTTTTCAGGTGAGTAAATGACACCAAACATCTCAAAGTAGTTAATGAGTTTATGATTTACGTTTTGGGCCAAAAATGATTTTGTTTACGTGCGTATTTACTTTATATTGAGCCATTGTCTAAGTGGAATGACGAGCTTAAAATGGCGCTTTTTCTTTGAGTAACGGTCAGTTGAACTGTGGGCATCGCATCTCCTCTGTATACCAGTACAACGTGTTTTGTTAATAATCAGGCCCGGAGTGGCTAATCGGGAGCTTCTGGACGATTCCAGAAGGGCCGGCCGGCCAGATGGGCCGGTCCGGGTTTTATTAAAAAAAAAAAAAAAAATAGACTTATTAGACTTAGATTATAATTTTTTGTTTGGTATTTATTTATGACAGTGTCAATGAGTAAAACTTACATTCTGTTACCGCTGTCCCTGTGGGCCATCTTAAAAAAAAAATATATATATATATATATATATACAGTATTATTTTTTTTCCAGACTCATCCTCACGTGCGCACACGAAAAATACAGCATGCAGCTCCGCCCCCTAATTGTAGTCTGTATTGAGCCAAATTAGCTGCTATCTCGGTGCTCGGATGGATAAAAAGTGCAAGGGTGGCGCTGAAAAATAAGAATTAAAAAGAGAAAAGCACTCGTGAAAGAATCGGCAAAATGCGCGAAAATAGCTAATTTTTTCATTCAACGACCTTGCTGCCTCAAACTACAGAGGATTACAACGAAAGTGGTAAGGCCAGATGGCGAATAAAATGCAACTTGCACCGTGTGATACGACAATATGTAATTGTGGAAACTTTGGCTTCTTGTAGCACCTCACAAGGGATATGTAGCAGTAAGCATTAGCCAAAATGAACACACCACAGGTGCAGAGCTGGAAGGTAGGATTGCCATGTCGTTCAACGAGTGAACAATAGAATTAATATAATCAATTACCTGGCGTTTTTAAAGTGGAAATGGAAAATGGATAATAGTATCATTAGAAGTTGTTACAATGTGCAATACGTATTCTTTATTTTTCATATTGTTATGTTGCTATGTTTGTTTTATCTGTAAGCACTCATTTTGTTAATATTTAATGTTGCAGAAAAGGTCTTATTTATTAATTTATTTTAGGGCTGTCAAAATTATCACGTTAATGGGCGGTAATTAATTTGTTTAATTAATCACATTAAAATATTTGACGCAATTAATGCACATGCCCTGCTCAGACAGATTTAAATGACAGTACAATGACATGCCCACTTGTTAATTGTGCTTTATGGAGTTTTGCCGCCCTCTGCTGGCGCTTGGGTGCAACTGATTTTATAGGCTTCAGCACCCATGAGCATTGTGTAAGTAATTATTGACATCAACAATGGCGGGCTACTAGTTTGTTTTTTGATTGAAAATTTTACAAATTTTATTAAAACGAAAACATTAAGAGGGGTTTTGATATAAAATTTCTATAACTTGTACTAACATTTATCTTTTAAGAACTACAAGTCTTTCTATCCATGGATCGCTTTAACAGAATGTTAATAATGTTAATGCCATCTTGTTGATTTATTCTTATAATAAGCAAGTACAATCCTTATGTACAGTATGTTGAGTGTATATATCCATCTTGTGTCTTATCTTTCCATTCCAACAATAATTTACAGAAAAATATGGCATATTTTATAGATGGTTTGAATTGCGATTAATTACGATTAATTTTTAAGCTGTAATTAACTCGATTAAAATTTTTAATCGTTTGACAGCCTTAATTTTTCAAATGTATCATTTAATAGTTTTTTTTTTTTTTAATCCATTTTTAAATTTGTTCAAAATGATGTTGTGTTGCACTTGTTAAAATAAAGCCACCTTGTTAAACAACCATTACCTGCACTGAATTGGAATACACAGAATTACAGTACACGGCTTTAGAGAACACGGAACTTAACACGTGTATGCATAGTGACATTATTTTAAATGAGTGGGCTGGTCTGAGGCATGAAATTCCAGGGCCGAAAATGAGTCCCACTCCGGCCCTGTTAATAATTACAATGTTTTCGTTTATGTATGATATATTTTTGTTAAAATTTGAAACAAAATTACAAATGTAAATATGTTCATACTGGTTACTGCATTAGTCTCTCATGTTTGGTTGACATGAACCATAAATGCACTTTGATAGTGTTGAATGAGCCAAAACGGATTTTTGGAAAATAGTAGCAGAAGTTAGGATAATATATTTTCTTGTGTGTAAAGACAGATTGTATTTAAAAGAATTTAAAAGAACCAACAATTGTGTTGGAAAGTATAGACTTTAAATTGACAATAATAATACAGTAATGTATGTACTGAATAATATAAATGAGACAAAGCAGACAGTATTTATGTTGAATTGTGTAAATAAAGATTCCTGATGAACGACAGCAAGCTGGCGTCATCGTGCGCATCTTTAATGCATATAACCTGTATTTTTCAGGATTCATATAATTGTGAATGGTGCCATATTCTGGTGCCTGCAACATCAGCAATAAAATTAACTTACAAGATATACGGTGGTATGAAAAAGTATCTGTATCAAGATTGAGCTTTTTGGCAACAAACACTCTAAGTGGGTCTGGCGTGCCACAAAAGATGCGCATGCTGAAAAGCACCTCATACCCACTGTGAAGTATGGGGCTAGGTCAGTGATGCTGTGGGGCTTTTTCGCTTCCAAAGGCCTTGGAAACTTTGTTAAGTTGTGTGGCATCATGAATGCTTCGAAATAACAGGACATTTTAAATCAAAATCTGTTGCCCTCTGCCCGAAAGCTGAAGATGGGTCGTCACTTGGTCTTTCAGCAAGACAATGACCCTAAATAAATGGCCAAATCTACACAGAAATGGTTCACCAGACACAAAATCAAGCTCCTCCCATGGCCATCTCAGTCTCCAGACCTTGTTTTGTTGGCAAAAGGGGGTTGTACAAAGTATTAACACCATGGGTGCTAATAATTGTGACACACATTATTTGACGTCAAATAATTTTTTCTTTATGTGGGATTTTTTTCCCACTGAATGAATGCACTTGTATTGAAGGTTGGATTTTTCTCTTTTTTCCATGAAGGTCCCATATTATTTGAATTTAAAAAAAAAAATATTAGAAGCTAAAAAACACATCTTTTTCAAGGGTGCCAATAATTATGAAGGGCACTGTATATACAGCATGCACCAAAAATCTATCACTGTAGTCCTTCTATACCTTTTAGATTTTGAAATAGCAAGACAGCCGAGGAAGCTACTCTCCACCGTTTCCTCCAATCCTCCACCAAACTATCAATATTGTTCTGTCACTGCGCAAGCCCTATTGATTACACGAATGGTATCCAAGCTCGAAGCAAGGTTGGGTCACAGGTCAGAGTGTTTGTTATATGTTGTTGTTCTTTTCCCCATTAGCACTCTACGCATTGCAGTTTTCAACCAATTGTCCTCAATCCCAATCAGAGAGCTCTTCACTGGGACTCACTTAAGCGACATTGAAAGACACCATTTGAAGCCCTGCACAAGCTGATTAGATCAATGCTTGTATTTCTTCTTCAACCGAGTGAAAGAAGGGACGAATGAGGGGAGGGACGAATCTCTGTTCTCTAAGAACCGCAATTACTGTACAATAAACGTATCTTTGTTGGAGCGTGATAGGAGAAAATCAGATGGTGAGATTCAAGTTTTTTGTAGCCAGTGAGTGATGCTGATCAAAACAGAATGTTATCCTTTGAGGGGGACAAACGCGAAACGCTTGGCGGGGAGGTCGGCTACCTAAGCGACGGTTTCTCGTGACTCCCCTAATGGCATTATAGTCTTAATGAGTTGTAATTGGAAGGCGATCTTAACTTGCGGGGCTAATTGCATCTGATTAAAGACAATATTAGTTTTGCTGCTGGCAAATTGGCAGAGGAGGCTGGAAAGGGGGAAGGTGTTTAGGTACTGTACGAAGGTTTAGAAGAAACAGTGACGTCCTTGCGGCGAGCTGCAAGTAAAGGTGAAGAGCACAACTCGCCATTACGGCAATTAGTGGCGTACATTAGCGCAACGACGTTCCTTTGCTTACATTGATTTCTCCGATTGGAGCCTTGCTAGTCTAGTTGGGTATTTTCCACTTTTGGTTTCTCATGAGCGAGCGGGTGAAAATCTCCTTAAACCAAATTTGCAGAGTAATTTGTGCGGTCGACAGGCGGTCAATCAATAATAGAGAAAAGGAACGGGCCGACGCTCAAAGCTGGGAAAGCTGAGCACCAGCCTTCTCATCTAGACGGCCACACCAAATATTTGGGTGTTAATGAATGAAGGGAAAAGGTACCTTTCTCGCACACACCATATAATTGTTTGCATTAGTATAACACATTCATTTAACTATAGTTTTGACAGACTTCATTCAGTGGCCTTGAACACAGTAAAGTGAATCACCTTATCGGCGCTCATGAGGGGGAAAAGGAAAAATGGTACCGATTCTCGTAGGCACCGTCTAACTGTTTGCATTACTCAAACACACGTAATATAATCAATCAGGGAATAGTATCATTTCTCATACTCACCGTAGGACTGCACTATTCTAACACACCTAAAGTAAAATAAATAGCACACCATAGTTTAAAGAAACAGAATAGATACACAATGCCATCTTATCACAGAAGCCCAACGTGGGCGCCACAAGCAAGATTGACGCACCAACTCTGGCAATCAGTCTTCCCGACAAACGAACAAGGACAAAGACCAGCGCGCTTTGTCCTAAAACAAGTAGAGCCAGCCCAGATAAACAAAGTTGATAGCAGGCGCTTGTGACGTCAAGACCAGCGTCGGTCGCTGTGGCAACCATATCCCATCCACGCATGAACCTAAACAGCCCGAAACCGGCCAGAGAGGGATGATCCCAAAGCAACGCCTGGACACACCTTCGGCCGGCCCACGGACTTAAAAAACACTGGACACTGAGATAAGACAGATTTGCTGCTCTGAAACATTTGCTATGTAGCCTTGCTTTGGAATTAGCATTGATCCCTCCGTTGTCTGTTTTTGCCTTGTTTTTGACGAATCAATTTTCAACCTGTTTTCGGTGAGTCTTCTTTAAACTTTTGTAACATGGAGTCAGTACAAAGGGTTAAAATAAGAAGAGAACACGTGAAGTTCTACCTTCCTGGTTGGCACACGAGAGGCAGCATCAGCCGAGCGGTACTTGTTTTGGCTGTCGCTGTTTCCGTGCGGCTTGACTGGGGAGACGAATTTCAACATGAATCTAACTGGCCTGGATCCACTACTTTGCATTGGAAAGAATGTATTACAATAACTGAAGTTATATTTTGCTCGCAATACAGCGGACCATCCCAGGTTGACTACAAGATCTTGACATTGGAGGTGGGAAACTCTAGTTTTCAAAAGTCTTTGTTCAAACTTGAGTCTTGAAAAAGAGGGGGCCGTCTTATATTCGGGCATATATACACTCAGCGGCCACTTTATTAGGTACACCATGCTAGTAACGGGTTGGACCCCTTTTGCCTTCAGAACTGCCTCAATTCTTTGTGGCATAGATTCAACAAGGTGCTGGAAGCATTCCTCAGAGAGTTTGGTCCATATTGACATGATGGCATCACACAGTTGGTGCAGATTTGTCGGCTACACATCCATGATGCTCCCGTTCCACCACATCCCAAAGATGCTCTATTGGATTGAGATCTGGTGACTGTGGAGGCCATTTGAGTACAGTGAACTCATTGTCATATTCAAGAAACCATTCTGAGATGATTCCGGCTTTATGACATGGAGCATTATCCTCCTGAAAGTAGCCATCAGAAGTTGGTTATATTGTGGTCATAAAGGGATGGACATGGTCAGCAACAATACTCAGGTCGGCTGTGGCATACCAACGATGCTCAATTGGTACCAAGGGGCCCAAACAGTGCCAAGAAAATATTCCCCACACCATTACACCACCACCACCAGCCGGAACCGTTGATACAAGGCAGGATGGATCCATGCTTTCATTCATGTTGTTGACGCCAAATTCTGGCCCTACCATCCGAATCTCGCAGCAGAAATCATGACTCATCAGACCAGGCAACATTTTTCCAATCTTCTATTGTCCAATTTCGATGAGCTTATGCAAATTGTAGCCTCGGTTTCCTGTTCTTAGCTGAAAAGGGTGGCACCCAGCATGGTCTTCTGCTGCTGTAGCCCATCTGCCTCAAAGTTCGATGTACTGTGTGTTCAGAGATGCTCTTCTGCCTACCTTGGTTGTAACGGGTGGTTATTTGAGTCACTGTTGCCTTTCTATCAGCTCGAACCAGTCTGGCCATTCTCCTCTGACCTCTGGCATCAACAAGGCATTTCAGCCCTCAGAACTGCCGCTCACTGGATATTTTTTCTTTTTCGGACCATTCTCTGTAAACCCTAGAGATGGTTGTGCATGAAAATCCCAGTAGATCAGCAGTATACTCAGAAATTCTCAGACCAGCCCTTCTGGCACCAATAACCATGCCACGTTCAAAGTCACTCAAATCACCTCTTTTCCCCATACTGGTGCTCGGTTTGAAATGCAGGAGATTGTCTTAAACCACGTCTACATGCCTAAATGCACTGAGTTGCCGCCATGTGATTGGCTGATTAGAAATTAAGTGTTAACGAGCAGTTGGACAGGTGTACCTAATAAAGTGGCCGGTGAGTGTATATATTAGGGCTGTCAAAATTATCGCGTTAATGGGCGGTAATTAATTTTTAAAATTAATCACTTTAAAATATTTGACGCAATTAACGCACATGCCCCGCTCAAACAGATTAAAATGACAGCACAGTGACATGTCCACTTGTTACGTGTTTTTTGTCTCCCTTTGCTGGCGCTTGGGTGCGACTGAATTTATGGGTTTAAGTTGAAAATTTTCCAAATTTTATTAAAGCGAAAACATTACGAGGGGTTTTAATATAAAATGTCTATAACTTCTACTAACATTTATCCTTTAAGAACTACAAGTCTTACTATCCATGGATCGCTTTAACAGAATGTTAATTTTAATACCATCTTGTTGATTTATTGTTATAATAAACAAATACAGTACTTATGTACAGTATGTTGAATGTATATATTCGTCTTGTCTTATCTTTCCATTCCAACAATAATTTACAGAAAAATATGGCGTATTTTATAGATGGTTTGAATTGCGATTAATTACAATTAATTAATTTTTAAGCTGTGATTAACTCGATTAAAAATTTTAATCGTTTGACAGCCCTAATATATATATATATATATATATATATATATATATATATATATATATATATATAATATATGTATATGTATGAACTTCCAGTATCGTTATCGGATCGGGATCGCAATATTGGGCCCTGTTATTACTTGGTATCAGATCGAATTCAAAATCACTGGTATCGCCCATCCCTACCCAAAAGTCAAACTCCGCCTATGGTTGTGCCGCATTAAAAGTAGTCCGGGCAAAACGTCATGCTTACAGCTGACAAAATTATATGATTCCTTGAGCCGAAGAAAAATTCCTCGATCATTTTTTTAAATCGAGTTACTTGAATTATTCGACAAATCGTTTCAGCTTTAATGTCCACAAATGTGGATGCCAGGTCAGTTGCCCAACTAAGGGTTAAGAGAGCCAACTATTTGTAAGCAAGACACTGAAAGGCCAATTTTCCTCAATATGTCCCCTCGAAGCAATGACGCAGCGCTCATCCTTATTCTCATCACATGCAACGAAGCCATGAATCCACACACACGCGTAATGATATGCAGCGATTGGAGCACAGGTGCACGTCGGCCACGCCAGAGGGGTCCGGATGCGCGCCCTGTGGTTGCTGGTGACTGCTCGCTGACGGATGGATCAGAAGGCCCGCTCGCCTCGTGACACCGAGTAGTTTGTGGGCTGATTATTCAGATCAGCAGATTCCTCCTGGAGGGCACGGGTAGAACGGAGGCAGAGTGTTTTGTTTATTAGTGTTAAGCGCCGGCTCCATCCTGGCTTTTCCGCCCCCGCCGAGCCGACTTCTCAAATACCTTAATTTGCTCAATTATTTTCAATTACGCCGCCATCGGCGCTTCTGCCGTCGTCCCTTTGGTTCAATTGTGAGGCGAAATCACTTGTTGATTGGCAGCGAAGGCTAATTAGAGGAGGAAGAGAAAAACCAAAACTCCCAAAAGGTAATTACTGCTGATTGGTGTCACACAATCACTCACCGACTCACAACTAGGGTTGCCAAGTCCCTGAAAAAAAGAAGATAAGGGACACCTCGTTGGTCAAGCCCATAACCCGTCATCCTTTCAATATTTTTTTTATGTGAAACGTGATTTTTTAAATTAATATTATAGAGGGATCACACTCCTCAACCTCCTGGTAAAGTCTATTCAGGGGTGCTGGAGAGGAGTATCAGTCAGGAAATTGAATCTTGGATTCAGGAAGAACAATGTGGTTTTCGTCCCGGCCACGGAACAGTGGACCAGCTCTACACCTTCGGCAGGGTCCTCGAGGGTGCATGGGAGTTCGCCAAACCAGTCAACATGTTTTGTGGATTTGGAGAAGGCGTTCGACCGTGTGCCTCGGGGGAGTCCTGTGAGGGGTGTTCTGGGAGTACAGGGTACCGAGCTCCTTGGTAACGGTTGTTTGGTCCCTGTACGACCGGTGTCAGAGTTTGGTCCGCCTTGCCGGCAATAAGTCGAATTCATTCCCAGTGAGGATTGGACTCCACCAAGGCAGCCCTTTGTCACCGATTTTGTTCATAATTTTTATGGACAGAATTTCTAGGTGCAGCTGAAGTGGGGTCCGGTTTGGTGGCCTCGACATTGCATCTCTGCCTTTTGCAGATGATGTGGTGCTGTTGGCTTCATCAAGCCGTGACCTCCAACTTTCACTGGAGCGATTCGCAGCAGAGTGTGAAGTGGTCGGGATGAAGTTCAGCACCGAGAACATGGTCCTGAATCGAAAAAGGGTGGCGTGCCCTCTCCGGTTCAGGGATAAGATCCTGCCCCAATTAGAGGAGTTCAAGTATCTTGGGGTCTTATTCACGAGTGAGGGCAGGAGCGAGTGGGAGATCGACAGGCGGATCGGTGAAGTGTCTGCAGTGATGCGGACCGGTTCGTAGTGGTGAAGGTTTACCAGTCGATCTACATTCTTATCCTCACCTATGGTCACAAGCTGTGGGCCGTGACCGAAAGAACAAGATCCCATATATAAGTGGTTGAAGTACTGCGGAGTATTGTCCGCAGGGTGTCCGGACTCTCCCTTAGAGATAGGTGAGAAGCTCGGTCATCCAGGAGGGACTTGGTGTAGAGCCGCTACTCCTCCACGTTGAGAGGAGCTGGTTGAGATTGCTCGGGTACTGGTTTGGATGCCTCCTGGACGCCTCCCTAGAGAGGTGTTCCAGGCATGTCCCACCGGTGGGAGGCCCCGGGGATGACCCAGGACACGCTGGAGAGCATATGTCTCTCGGCTGGCCTGGGAACGCCTTGGGATCCCGCCGGTGGACTGGTTGAAGGGTCTGGGAGGAGGTAATTATGGGCTTCCCTGCTAAAGCTACTGCCCCCGCGATCTGAACCCGGATTCAGCGGTAGATGATTAACAGCACATTCATCCATCCGTCCATTATCTACCGCTTAATTCAGGATTGGGTCGCAGCTTTAGCAGAGAAGCCCAGACTTCCTTCTCCCTAGCCACTTCAACCAGGTCGTCTGGCGGGATTGTAAGGTGTTCCCAGGCCAGCCAAGAGACTCTACAGTGTGTCCTGGGTCGTGCCGCCGGTGGGACATGCCAAGAACACCTCTCCAAAGAGGCGTCCAAAAGGCATCTGACCCAGATGCCCGAGCCTCCTCAAATGGCTCCTCTCAACGCAGTGGAATAGCTGCTCAATCCTGAGTCCCTCCTGGATGAAATATTTACCTTATCATCATTGTTGACGAAAACTACACTGGTCAGGTGCATACCCCCACCTACTGGACAAGAGTTTGCAGCACCCATCTGAAGGTGCATTGCTCTCACTGTTAGTTTTTATTGGTCAATATCTTGTTAATCTGCCTAATCTTGCTTCTACTCGTGTTGCTGTCTCTAGTGCTCAATTACGGTGTAGTTGCACGAGACTTATCAATTGCGCCGGAGGATAGGTCAAATAAGCAAAAGGTAAAAACCACTTCATATTTGTACTCAAGTAAAGTACAGATACACAAAAAATATACTTAAGTACAGTAACAAGGTACTTTTACTTCCCACCACTGTAAATGTCCGTTTCACTCAGCGAGGGCCTTATCATAGCGAGCGAGTCCGCACTTTTAAGTTTTCAGATTCCAAACATTCTGCACTCAAAGATTTTCTTTATCCGCCTGGAGAAAACGGTGAGAGCTTTCAAAGGGAGCGCTTCAATCCATCAAGGGTGCCATGTCTGTGCGCCTTTAGCACATTTACTTCAAGGTAGCGCTCTGACTCCAGGTTTGGAGAAAAAAAGAATCAATGATGGACTGCTTTGGAGCCTAATAGAGAGACCTGCAAATTGAATGAGCCTCGTTAAAACATTGTTCATTTCTCATTCCGTCTTGTTCTGGCAGAACACAACATTTTTTACTCTTTGAACTAGCTTGTTAACACTCCAGTTCCCAGCAAACTTCCAGGTACTTTACCCCATTTTAAAGTGAGAACCGTAATGATTTTCCATGCAAAGCAAGTGTTTAGGTAGCAGTGGTCAAAGATCAAATCCATGCAAGTGTGTGGCAGATTTCCACCATTTGCTTCTCAAGCCGTCGTCAATCTGTCAGGAAGTACTGTTTCTTGTCACTGTAATAATCCAAGATATTGAACGGTAGTTGATGGCCAAAGCTGGCGAAAGTAGTAATAAAAATAAAAAAAGAAATACTGATGCAGTAGCCGTCTAATAGAGCTAAATGTAAAATGAATTACAGTATGTAAAGAACAGAGGTTAAACAACTTAAGATATTTTGCTTTCAAAGGTGAAAATTGTGCCAATATTGTTTAACCCTTTAAGGTCTGGGCCTATTTTGTCTGATTTTGCATGCCTTTGAAGTTGCCTTTATATTTCAAAGAAAGAATTGTTTACGATGGCCTGGTTTGGTCCCTTTTTTTGTGACACCTTGAACTTCATGTCCAAACTGTTGTTTCCTTCACTGACCAATTATAAATCATCATTTTGGGCCCAAAAAGACCAAAAATTCCAAAATCGTTGTGTCAAAATTTTTAATATTGATGTCCAATTGACAACCAAACATGCGTAACGAACCGTTTTGAAACTTTGTAATATTTATTCAACATGTTAGGATGAACATTCAACCAAAAAAATTTAGAATAAATAGTCTTATATTTGACAATTCAACATAAACAATAGGTATAGCCATAGGCGTTTTTGCCTTTATACATGCTCTAGTCAAAACAGGTTATATACAGCAGACCAAACTGTGAAGAACAGTGAAAAAATATATACCATCTAGCACAAAAAGTGTTTAGAGGCCATCTCTTTATGAGTTTAGGTATTGCGGCCCATCACCTGATGAAAACTATGTACACACAATCAAGCTTCTTGAACACACATTTATATACACAAATTGAGAAGACTGATTGTGGGAAAAAAATATATATATAACATTGGAAAAAAAAGTATTTTAAAAAATATTTACAATAAAGTAAATAAAGTAAAAAAAAGTTAAATTTTTTTCAGGCATGCCACTCCGAAAAGCAGTTTCGTCCTGGAATTAGACACAGGGCTACATCACACAGACCACACTTCCATGGGGTGTCGGTCCTCTTTCCACCCTTCCATTTTCATTTCACTTTACTTTCATTGTCACTATAAATGTACATGAAAAAAAAGTTAATATTTATGAAAATAATAAAGTATAAAATAAAAATATATACAGCAATAAATAATAATGGAAATCTATATGTATGACAATAGAAGGAATACCATAGCTGAATATGTGCTACATCCCTAATCTTCATATAGAAAGAAGAACACCACAAATTATAAATTCCTGCCTGGGATACACACAGTGCACGTACGACTTTGATCTGATATGCACATTATTATATACACAAACACACACTTATATTGCATCAAAATTAACTTTGTCTTGCAATATCAAAAGAAACTTTCAAAAGAAACTTTTTCAGCATAAAAAAAATAAAGTGAGTTGGCTTACCTCTGCTCGTCGATGGCGTCACCCACGTGTTCAAATCCGTCACTATCTTCACTCGAGGACTCTTCCGAAGAAGACGATGATGACGAATTTGGACCATCCTCTTCTTCAAGTTGATCAAAAAGCACAATTGCTTGCGCTAAATTTAGTTTTCCGTTCATTCTCAAAGTCACACAAAGTCGCTGCTCGATCCAAACGGCCGTCGCTCGCCACCTCGCTGCTTCAGAACACTCCTCCCTCTCGTTCGGTGGAACCTCGCACGGCAGTTATATTTATAAAAAAAGACGCATTTTGTGCTTCCACTGTGACTTCGAAAGGGTTCGTTTGATTTGTGTTTTTTTCATGGAGCTTCCGTTTTGAAAAAGGACAAGAAATGATGGAAATATAGACATAAACAAATGATCCATGCAGCGTTTTAAAAATTTTTTGAGAGGACAATAAAACTATAAAACTTAAATGACAATATCTCACGTTTTAGTTGGTCGATTGACTTCAAATAATAACGAGAGTAAACCGCAACTTCCGCACTTTAAAACGAGACCAACCAACGGCATGTGGGTGACGTAATTAAAACGTGAGGGCGCGTCCTTCGACTCTCAAGGGTTAATAAACTACATCGTTACAAAAGGGGGGTTGTACAAAGTATTAACACCAGGGGTGCTAATAATTGTGACACAAATTATTTGATGTCAAATAATTTTTTCTTTATGTGGGATTTTTTTCCCCACTGAATGAATGCACTTGTATTGAAGGTTGGATTTTTCTCTTGTTTTCCAATAACATCCCATATTATTTGAATTAAAAAAAAAATATTAGAAGCTAAAAAACACATCTTTTTCAGGGGTGCCAATAATTGTGGAGGGCACTGTATGTGAAACTGGAGAGCTGACACCGGATCTCCGCACAGTCACTTGCTATCGGGTTTGGACTGTCACATTGATGATCCCTGCCGCATCTGGCGCACTGACGTTCAGCGGGCATGATTTCTATGTGGATCTGGCAGGTTGACACCGGATCTGACGCACAGTCACCTGCTATCGAGGCAGTGACATAGAATGTTTTGGAAGACATTTGAGGACTTGTGAGGTCTCCTGTATGTTCCAAGAACAAGAACCAAGCAGCGTGAGGCAGCATTTAGTTATTATGCTCCTCACCTCTGGAACAAGTTAGGTGAAGGTCTGAAGTATGCTCAAATTGTTAGCTCCTTTAAATCAGGGCTAAAAACGCTTTTGTTTAGCACTGCATATCCATAACTGTCTATATATTTCAATGTATTAGCTTTCTATTCCTTTTGTGCTTTATCTCCATTGCTGATTTCAATTATTATCAGTAGTAGTAGTATTTTTAAAAAAATTATCATTATTATTATTTTTTTCAATTCTATTCGTGATTAAATGCGATTTTTATGTATAATTTTTTAGGGCTGTCTAAATTATTGCGTTAACGGGCGGTAATTAATTTTTTAAATTAATCACGTTAAAATATTTGACGCAATTAACGCACATGCCCCGCTCAAACATTAAAATGTCAGCACAGTGAAATGTGTACTTGTCGTGTTTTTTGGAGTTTTGTCGCCCTCTGCTGGCGCTTGGGTGCGACTGATCTTATAGGCTTCAGCACCCATGAGCAATTGAGCATTGTGTAAGTAATTATTGGCATCAACAATGGCGGGCTACAAGTTTATTTTTTTGATTGAAAATTTTACGAATTTTATTAAAACGAAAACATTAAGAGGGGTTTTAACTTAAAATTTCTATAACTTGTACTAACATTTATCTTTTAAGAACTACAAGTCTTTCTATCCATGGATCGCTTTAACAGAATGTTAATAATGGTAATGCCATCTTGTTGATTTATTGTTATAATAAACAAATACAGTACTTACTGTATGTACCGTATGTTGAATGTATATATCCATCTTGTGTCTCATCTTTCCATTCCAACAATAATTTACAGTAAAATATGGCATATTTTATAGATGGTTTGAATTGCGATTAATTGCGATTAATTGCAGTTAATTAATTTTTAAGCTGTAATTAACTCGAGTAAAAATTTTAATCGTTTGACACCCCTAATAATTATATTTCCTCTTTCGATTGTATTTGTTTTTACGTTCTATTGATTTAATGTGATTTTTATGATCATCATGTGATGCAAAGCACTTTGAATTGCGCCATATAAATAAATTTGCCTTTGTGAAAAGGTACCATATTTTATTTCAACTTCATTGTAAGAAAACAACAACAACAAAACAAACAAAAAAAACAAACAGAAAAAAAAAAAACATTGGGATAACAATTTAAAGGTACTGGAAAATTTGGAAAGTTCTAAATAAGTGCTTGGATATGGCCATGAAAAAGGTGTACGAACCCTGGAGATGACTACATCAAACAGTAATAATATAGAAATACAATTACAATCCAATATGAAGTGTCATTCTGCGCCTCCGGTGCGTGTGCATGATGTACAAAAATACCCACGTTGGAAGGCGGGGCATGCTGGAGGTAGGGATCAGTGGGGGGGATGTTAGTTCTTCCACTTGCCCCTGGTGCTGGCATCCCACACTACATCGCAGCCTCCTCGCATTTGCGCTCAGCAGTTGTAATTAGAGAACGTCCATATGTGCAATAGTTTTAATGACTAGTGTTAATGTAATTTGTAAATGTATGCTACTTGAGGCACTAACTTTACTGAGGCCTCCTAGTGCGTGCACACACGTGTCTCCATGACTAAATCAACTTAATCCGGGTAAACGTTCACTCGTGGGTGGCTTCGGGCAACTGATAGCGCCACAATTCCGACAAGTATCCGTCGGGACGACTCGGCGGCTTTTCGTTTGTCGTCGCATCCTGCTTTTCTTCCTCCCACTCCTCCTCGAGAGCCGCTGCCTACCTTTGCATGAGGCTCGGTGATAGAGAGGGAAATAAATAAATAAAGTACACATCTTGCTTTCCAATTTGCATTTCCATACGCTGCCAGTGGCGCCAGTGAGAGTGGATAATTGGCTTGAGAGTGGTGATGGAGAAAGAAAGCAGGAAAAGGGATGCAGAGAAGGCTAACAGAACAACAACAAGAAAAAAAACATTTTTTTCTTGGCCAAACCCTGAAATCATGACGCCGTGTTCTGCCCACATTTGAGGCTTTCGGCAAAAAATGTCGCCCATCTGTTTACTGAAGATTCTTTTGGGCGATTACAGAGAAGGATTTTGTCAAAGTAAGAGCCCTGCAATTAGTCAAAAGTGGCAAATTCAAGGCAAAATGGTTGACCTTTTGTTGAATTTCATGCATGCTTTTCAATGCATGCTGTTGGAATGGATATGTCCAACCGATTTCATGCTGGATGAAGCTGGTCTCACTGATTTACGAAGTGAGGGGTCATCTTTAAGACCCCTAAAATACATACAGTACATTTTTATATGGATACACACACGGGTGTCCCCAGACATACGTATTTCACTGGGGCACATGCCCCCCCCAGTATTAATCTGCGGTGCCCCAGTATAAATTTCACCGGTAAAAAAAAAAAAGACTTTTGAGTTTTAAGTCAACATAGCATAAACTACAGAATGTGCCTATTTAATATGGTCACATAACTCTATTCACTCTTTATGTCTTCATTAAATGATAATTTTTTTTTTTTGTGAAACAAATATATTTTTGTACATTTGGGAGGGTCCAAGCTTAAGTCAGGTTATAAGCAGTGGCGCCCCCAGGGGGTGGCCAGGGGTGGCCATGGCCACCCCTATAAATTGGTTGGCCACCCCACTGGCCACCCTCCTTGCCAGTATATCGTTAGGTTGTTGTAGCATCAGTTATGCATTTCATCCCAAATGAAAGCATTTATTTTGTTTAGTTAAATGTCGGGCTGTCAAATTTATCGCTTTAACGGGCGGTAATTAATTTTTAAAAAGGAATCACGTGAAAATATTTATCGCAATTAACGCATTCGCGGTACGACTCATTCACGCATTGCCGCAAACAGCCTACAATGGCGCCGTTTTACTTGTATACAGAGATAAGAGGCAGTGTCAAGTGAGTGGAGTAGATATAAGCATTCCAGGGGTCGCGTTAACCGAATATTTTCCGTCGTTGACCGGTTTTTTAAAACGGTGATGGAAAAAAATGAAGTCCATCTGTCATTTTGACAGGTTGCAATTCACACCCCAGACCACAGGGCGGCGAGTGAGCATATTAATTAGCTATTGTTTCTCTTGATGCATGACGTCGTTGGCCTTACTCGGAAAAATGTCAAGGCAACTGAGTGTCCGAAGTTTCTTCAAAAAGCCCCAAAACGACGATGGTGTTGATAAAAGAGGTGAAAAAAGAGGGACTGATGCAGTGGAGGATGAAGGACAGCCTCTGCAGCAATCCCACTTGAGACATTTGATTATGCACAAGCGGGCACGCAATGGCGTACTTCACGCAGGCTATTTTTAGACCGTGACGTCGCATCGTAAAGCGGAAGTAAAGCCAAAGTGGGACATTATAGACCCACCCTCGCATACACCCAACGTAAAAAGTGCTACTTTTCTCCGGTAATCTTTCAAAAACGAACATGCCGATCACGCATTGCTTTTTTGGAACTTGTAGAAACGACTCTAGACATTACGACACATGAAGGATGTTTTTCTTCATACGTTTCCGGAACCAAAAACTAGGGAGGAAAAAATGTGAAGACCGAATCAACTTGCGCGGACTTTAACACCAGCTCGGCGAATCCATTCACGTTTCATATGCAGTAAACATTATGATGGGTTGGCATGGTCTTTCAGAGGACAAAGAGGTAAGCCGTTTTTATATTTTTAACTTTTTTTTTTGCGTAACGTTGTGCCGTACTGCTTCTGTCTGACAATGAATGACCTGAAAAGAACTACAATGGTATTTGACTGCCACTGTTACCGTTTCTGTTATATGTATAAAAAAACAACTTTAGTAAGGGGGAAGTGTAAATAAATTATAGGATTAAGATGTGTTATCAATGAAAAAATTACAAGTGATCGTTGGCTGTCACTGAGTAGCATTTGCGATCGCTACACAAAGCTAACTAAATTACCCCCAAGAACGGTAAGAGACGTAGGACAAGCAGAGGATAAATAAGAAAGACAGGGCTGATGGTAAAGGATAGCTTGTTGAAACAGGAGAATGTCATTGTCAGTCGCGTCGATAAAAAAGCTAAAGCTATGCTTAGGTCTGCTCGTAGCCTACATACTGGGGCCACAGTCAGCTGTTTTTGTCACTGCGGAGAAAAAGTTATATATTCATCTGCTTGATGTGTGATGGCACGGTGTGGATTCTCTGTTAAGCTTGTTCGGACAGAATATTGATTAAAAATGAATGAAAACTAAATACTAGTGAATATGGCATTATTATCATTTAAAAAATTTAAGTGACGGGTAAAAATAGATTATGACCGGATTTTTATGACCCTGTGAGTCAAAATGACAGACAACGAAAAAGTCTAGCGCAACCTCTGAAGCATTCATTGAGACCGTGCTTTTAATTGGCAAAAGCTTCGTCATCTCACCCACAGCAACTATAAATATTGTGGGAAGTGACGTGGGGAAGAATGACAGGAGTTGATCTTTTTCTTAATACCCTGTAGTGTACCCAACGCAGAGAAGATATAGCATTTGCAGCCACCACACACAGTCATGTTTGCTCCACTTCCCATCATGCATTTGGGCAGAACAGTTAAGTCGCTACAGTATCATTTACTGAAAGCTCAACAAATACACTAGATGGCAATATTTACTCACAATATACAAACTCACATTTTTATAAGTCTTTCTATCCGTGGATCCCTTTCACAGAAAGAATGTTAATAATGTTAATGCCATCTTGTGGATTTATTGTTATAATAAACAAATACAGTACATATGTACAGTATGTTGAATGTATATATCCGTTTTGTCTTATCTTTCCTTTCCAACAATAATTTACAGAAAAATATGGCATATTTTAGAGATGGCTTGAATTGCGATTAATTACGATTAATTTTTAAGCTGTGATTAACTCAATTAAAAATTTTAATCGTTTGACAGCCCAAGTTAAATGTACACCTTATGCTTGATATACTGTATACATAACACAATAAAACAGAATTGTTGTAGAACTCAAAATGTGCACTGGACAGGTATGGACTATGCACATTAAATCATTACTAACATCAAATATTACACAATACACCAAAGTATATCAGTAGCCGTGTCCTTAAGTCTTTCTGATAGTTTTCCACTGACCTTTTTACTGCAATAATATAATGAAACCCCGAAATTATGGCTTTTAGTTTTGGCCACCCCAAGATTTTAAGTGGCCCCATCTGGCCACCCCTATGAAAAATTTCTGGAGGCGCCACTGGTTATAAGCAATTGTTTCTACAAAATGGATAAGTGACAAGACTTTTGTCAGGGACTTTATGGGATTCAGGTCTGGACTCATTGCTGGCCACTTTGGAAGTCTCCAGTGCTTTCTCTCAAACCCAGTTTACTCACACTGGGCCCTACATTGTGCTGTAAAGTTTGTTGGTAGCCTTTAGACTTCATAATACCATGCACGCTGTCAAGCAGTCCAGTGCCAGAGGTAGCAAAGCAACCTCAAAACATCAGGGAACCTCCGCCATGTTTTACTGTGGGGACCGTGTTCTTTTCTTTGAAGGCCTAGTTTCCCCCCCCCCCCCCCCCCTGTAAACTCTATGATGATGCCTTTCCACAAAAAGCTCTACTTTTGTCTCATCAGACCAGAGAACATTCTTCCAAAACGTTTTTAGCTTTCTCAGGTAAGTTTTGGCAAACTCCAACCTTGCTTTTTTATGTCTCTGGGTCAGAAGCATAAGCGGATTTTGTGGGGGGGACGGGGGGGGGGGGGGGCAGGCCCCCCTTGGTGACAGAAAAGTGTCATTGCATGTAATTGACTTTCCTATATATGATTTTAAAATTAAGAATTTTTCGTTAAAATATTGTCTATAAAAGTTGTAAAGCAATAAAATAAACAGCAAAAATGAATGAAATGAACAAAATACAAATTATAACAGGTCAAAATTATTTTTCAAACAGATCATGTGACGATTGTAATGATATGAGGAAATCGTATCTGCATGTTCGATTAGTAATGTCTGCTCGTCACAGCACACGGAGGAGGTCAGAGATACGCAGCGAGCTCGAGACAGCTGATAAACAGCCCGCCAATGGACAGTTAATGTTGATGATGGCTCTCTTCTGTTCTCTAACTAAAGATCTGTCATTCAAACCTTTCAGTAAGTTGTCTTATACAAGAAACCCACAAAGTAACAAAACTAGCACCTTAGACGGTCATTTGCTTTGCTTAGCCAAAACCCACTGAGGAACGAAGAGGAAAGATAAATATACATAATTTTTTCAGACCTGCTTTAAAAAGCGACAACAACTTCTGAGCAATAACCAAGGACTGAAAATGTGGACCATGAAAAGCCAGAGAGCACCGCCAAAATGGTGAGCGGAGTTTCAATTTGCCTCACTAAAGACGCTAATTGTACATTAAATTTTGCACCCTTATAATATTTTGCTCCCACAGCTGTTGTGGCGGTGAATAAGCCCTCTTTCACATTTAATAGGATTCTCAATGTTATCCACTGCTGCTAAGTAAACAAGTAACATCGTAAACATACATGTTCCACACGAATATGCTGTAAATTGATGCTGAACTACACGGCGCAAGACATAAACAGGGATAGAGCGGCGTGCAGTTGTCGTGTACAGCTAACATGGCAGAATGTTCAATTCAATTAAATTCAATTCAATTTTATTTGTATAGCCCTAGATCACAACGACATTGTCTCAAAGGGCTTTGCAGAGGCAATATGATACACAATCAGAAACAGCAAATGAAGCAACAAAGATGAATAAATAAATTCAAGTCCTGGGGTTCCCCCATCCTTAGACCCTCCATGTCGGCAAGGAAAAACTCCAAAAACTCCAGAGTCTTCGGGAGAAAAATGAGAAACCTTGGGGAGTACCACAGTCAGGAGTGATCCACTCCCAGGACGGATAGACAGGAAGCCCCAGGACCGCTAATAGGAATTAGCAGGTTAAGTTACAGTCTGTAAAGATGCAGTGGAGTAAAGGAACAAGAAGAGGTCCATCTAGCCAGATGAGACGGGGGTAGCAACGAGGACGTCCATCCAGCGTGGGGTCCGGACAGTCAGGAGGCTGCAGCTGAAAAATAGCCCCTCCCCAGTGGGGAGGGGGGAAAGGGGACACCGGGTGACTAGTTATGAAGAGACTAGACAACTAGATATTAACATTGGAAAATAGAAATAAAGAAAGATAAGTGGTAGGTACAGTGAGAAAAAGGAGATAGAACTCAGTGGCTGTACTTCCCCCAGCTTTATAGCCTCTAGTGCAGCTTAGACTAAACTTTGAGTCTACTCCGACTTCAACTAGCCTGACCATAAGCTTTGTTGAATAGGAACGTTTTCAATCTAATCTTAAATGTGCAGACTGTCTCGGCTTCTTTTATATTAGCTGGAAGCTGATTCCATAAAATAGGGGCTTGGTGGCTAAAGGCTCTAGCTCCGACAGTACTTTTAGAAACCCTGGGAACTAACAGTAGAATCTGCATTCTGAGAGCGGAGTGTTCTGTTGGGGCGGTATAGAACCAGAGCATCGGAGAGATAAGATGGCCCCAACCCATTAATGGTCTTAAATGTAAGAAGATTTTAAATGTAATTCTAAACTCGACTGGAAGCCAGTGAAGGGCCTGGAGCACAGGGGTGATGTGCTCTCTTCTATTGGTTCCTGTTAAAAGTCTTGCTGCTGCGTTTTGGACAAGCTGAAGACCTTTTAGGGAACTTTTAGGACAAGCTGCAAGTAGGGAGTCACAGTAATCCAATCTCGATGTAACGAACGCGTGAATTCATTTTTCTGCATCGCTTTTAGATAAAATATTTCTAATTTTGGCTATGTTGCGCAGGTGAAAGAAGGCCGTTCTGCAGGTTTGTTTAATGTGAGCTTTAAACGATAAGTCAGGGTCAAATAAAACTCCTCGGTTTTTAACTGTGGTGCTGGAGGCTACACTTACATTGTCCAGAGTGATTATTTGGGCAGCTAAAGAGTCTCTCACACTTTTCGGGCCTTTTATAAGGACTTCTGTCTTTTCAGGATTAAGTAGAAGATAGTTAGTGCTCATCCAGGTATTTATATCTCGGACGCAGGTGCTTAGTTTGTCCACTTGCCTGATCTGCTCAGGTTTAATTGCTAAATACAGTTGTGTGTCGTTAGCGTAACAATGAAAGTTAATGCTATGTTTTCTGACGATATTAGCTAGAGGAAGCATATACAGCGTAAACAAGATGGGCCCGAGGACCGATCCTTGCGGCACACCATAACTAACTTTAGAGTATGGTGATGATTGCTGGTTTACATTGACAAACTGGTACCTATTAGATAAATATGATTTAAGCCAGCAGAGGGCTGCTCCTCTAATGCCTATGACACATTCTAATCTCTGCAATAAGATATTATGGTCGATTGTGTCAAAGGCTGCACTCAGGTCCAACAGAACCAGGATCGAGACTAATCCAACGTCAGCGGCTAGTAACGAGTCATTAGTTACTTTGACTAATGCAGTTTCAGTGCTATGATGAGCTCGAAATGTGTCTGAGAACTTTTCTACATGTCAGTCCATGATCAAACATAAGTAAACATTCATTTATTTAAAGAAAGCTTGTAGTGTTTACTTTGTAACCGCTGTATTTGCGTCCATTTATAACACAAAGTTGCAATTTCTGATTGGGTGCAAAATTTGACAGTACACCCGTTGACACCGGCTGGCGTAGCATATTCAATGGATGACGATCTTGGTGAAAAGTATAGCTGTTCTAAGCAGCCTGATTTAGAATTCCCCTCAAAAATGATGGGAAACAAAAAAAAAAAACACTTATTTTAATTTATTATTATATTATTCTTGGAAGTTAATTTTATTGCTGAAACTGCGTTTCTGGTCGTTCATTAAGATTTTGTGCCCCCTTCCCCCAAAGTCAAACTCCGCCTATGGTCAGAAGTGGAGTCTTCCTGGGTATCCTACCATAGAGTCCCTTTTCATTCAGACGCCGACGGATAGTACGGGTTGACACTGTTGTACCCTCGGACTGCAGGACAGGTTGAACTTGTTGGGATGTTAGTGGAGGTTCTTTATCCACCATCCGCACAATCTTTCGTTGAAATCTTTCGTCAATTTTTCTTTTCCGTCCACATCTAGGGAGGTTAGCCACAGTGCCATGGGCTTTACACTTATTGATGACACTGCGCACGGTAGACACAGGAACATTCTGGTTTTTGGAGACGGACTTGTAGCCTCCAGATTGCCCATGCTTCCTCGCAATTTTGCTTTCATGTCCTCAGACAGTTCTTTGGTCTTCTTCCTTTTCTTCATGCTCAATGTGGTACACACAAGGACACAGGACAGAGGTTGAGTCGACTTTAATCCGTTTTAACTGGCTGCAAGTGTGATTTAGTTGTTGCCACAGGTAAGTAACAGTTGCTGTTAATTACACAAATTAGAGAAGCATCACATGATTTTTTTCAAAGCGTGCCAATACTTTTGTCCGGCCCATTTTTGGAATTTTGTGTAAAACGATAATGATATAAACAAAATTCCATTATCTTTTGTGTTTTTTCATTGCAAGCAAAATAAATGAAGATATTACTATTAAAGCATTTGCAATTGCAATCATTTTCTGGGACAAATTGAGCATTATCTGACAGAATTGCAGGGGTGCCGATACTTTAGGCCAGTACTGTACTTGGTTCTAGCAGTACGCCCCCTGTCGACCTCTGACGGAAATGTTCAGTCTTTTTTAAGGTGCTGGGAGACAGGGGTATCATCAGTCTTGGATTGAGCGAAAGAGTTCGTGGTCACGTCTTAACGCAAAATTCGCTCATATCTCAAAACACTTGTAAATCCGGCCACTCGTAAGTCGAGCCGCCACAGAATTAACAAAGCTATTTTAACCGCACCTAAAGCTTAGTGCAGCCTTCACTAGTAATGCGCGCATTGTGCTCTGAATGTGAATGTTTTCTAAAAGCATAACCAAAGACATATTTTCATAATAAAAGGATCAATATCCTATTTGTGTTGGCTGCTGGAGAAACATGAAAACATTTTCCTGCACACTCAGCATCCCTGGAGGAAGTCTTTTCGGGGCTTTCATGCATGCCCTTTATATTCAGCGTGGAAGGAGGCCTGTAGGCGTAGATATGAGAAATAAGAAGAAAAGCACGAAAAAAAGAACAACCTGTATGGCATTTCCAGGAGTGAAACGGAAAGGAAGCCACTGAAAAAGAGTTTAAGAGTCCAACAAAGCCAAATAGATTTCAGCAACGCGGGCCAGCAAAGCGTCGGTGTAACACCTCGGCTTTTATACGGCAACCCCCTGACCGCAGGAGCACTTCTTCCCATCGTGCTCTTTGCTCGCCGCGTTTTCGCACAACCTCCGCCGGCGTCAGCCTCCTTTTGGCAATCCCGTTCTCTCTTCCGCAGTCCAATATAGTGCATTATCTGCTCTTAGTACTAATTGGTGTATTAACACCACGCTGTGGGTGACACAGGCAGAGATGAAGAGGAGGGAGGGAAAAGGGGGATACAGAATGAATGAAAAAGGGTGGGAGTGAAGCTCCAAGTGGGGGGAGGCCGCGTGACTCTGCAGGGGGAAGAAAGGAGAGGGACAAGGTAAATCTTTTCAGCTGCACAAGTGCTTAAGAGCAGAGCGAAAAAATGACAAGTAAAGTGTAGGGGGGGGGGAAAATCTATAATGGCTTTCTGGGCATGAGTACCAAACACTTTGAAGGCACTCTTGGAATCACTGTTTATTATTATTCTTGCTTATTTGAAAGCCTGATATGTTTTGGTAGTGAAGGGATATGGATCTATTTAGCGGGGCAAAGATAAAGTCTTGACGCGTGTGTATATTTAGTCGGTAATTGAAATTAAAATGGATACAGAGGACTTGCCTCTTGCCATTTAAAGTTCTTTTCATGCAGGTTCTCCAATGTGAAGAGGCATTCAAGCAACACGAAGAGTAGGGCATTTTGCGCTAGTTAATACAGGTAGTCCCTGTCATGGTTTGCAGGGCTGTTCCTGACCAATTTGGTACCCTAGGCCAGGGGTCCCCAACTTTTTTTGCACCACGGACCGGTGTGATTTGGGTCATTTTTTTCACGGACCGGTGTTCTGACAAATTTTGCTCCCCATCAAAAACTTTGCGGGTCTGCGCATGCGCGTAATGTTAAAAATGGCCGCGAATGCAGCGTTCCAAAGTAAACACTACAAACGTTCTTTAAAGAAAGGAATATTTGCAAGCCCTGAAAAAAGTCTTGTCGCTTATCCATTTTGTAGAAACAATTGCTAATAACCTGACTTTTAATTATTCAGTTGGTTTCAGAAATGGCTCATATGAAAGCTAAGACCCTCCCAAATGATGTTGAATGTACAAAAATATATTTGTTTCACTGAAAAAAGATGAATCATTTCATGAAGACATAAAGGTCAAAAGTTTTGTCGCCTACAGAAAATAGTGTGAAAATTGAACAAAAAAATGTACTTCAAATACAAAAATATGTTACATAACATACAGTGGGGAGTACAAGTATTTGATTCACTGCCGATTTTGCTGGTTTTCCCACTTGCAAGCCATGTAGAGGTCTGTAATTTGTATCATAAGTTCACTTCAACTGTGAGGGAGGGAATCTAATACAAAAATCCAGAAAATCACATTGTATAATTTTTAAATAATACATTTGTATTTAACTGCATGAAATAAGTATTTGATACATTACAGACTAGTAAATATTTCGGCTCTCAGTTCTTTTTTAAGAACCCCTCCTGTTCTCCACTCATTACCGGAAATAACTGCACCTGTTTGAACTTGTTACCAGTATAAAAGATACCTGTTCACATGCTCAAACAAACAAACTCCAACCTCTCCACAATGGCCAATACCAAAGAGCTGTGTAAGGACATCAGGAATAAAATAATAGACCTGCACAAGGCTGGGATGGGCTACAGGAAAATAAGCAAGCAGCTTGATGAGAAGGTAACAACTATTGGAGCGATTATTAGAAAATGGAAGAAGTTCAAGTTGACTGTCAATCTGCCTCGTTCTGGGGCTCCATGCAAGATCTCACCTCGTGGGGCATCACTGTTCATGAAGAAGGTGAGGGATCAGCCCAGAACTACACGGCAGGACCTGGTCAATGACCTGAAGAGAGCTGGAACCACATTCTCGAAGAAAACAATCGGAAACACATTACGCCGTCATGGATTACAGCGCACGCAAGGTCCCGCTGCTGAAGCCAGTGCATGTCCAGACACGTCTGAAGTTTGCCACTGACCATCTGGGTGATCCAGAGGAGCAATGGGTGAAGGTCATGTGGTCGGATGAGACCAAAATGGAACTTTTTGTTCTGAACTCGGCTCATTGTGTTTGGAGGAAAAAGAAGGATGAGTACAACCCCAAGAACACCATCCCAACCGTGAAACATGGAGGAGGAAACATCATTTTTTGGGGCTGCTTCTCTGCCAAGGGTACAGGACGACTGCACCGTATTGAGGGGAGGATGGATGGGGCTTTGTATTGCCAGATCTTGGCTGACAACCTTCTTCCTTCAGTGAGAGCCCTGAAGATGGGTCGTGGCTGGGTCTTCCAGCATGACAACGACCCAAAGCACACAGCCAAGGCAACTAAAGAGTGGCTGCGTAAGAAGCATCTTAAGGTCCTGGAGGGGCCTAACCAGTCACCAGATCTGAACCCGATAGAAAATCTATGGAGGGAGCTGAAAGTCCGTGTTGCCCGGCAGCAGCCCCGAAACCTGAAGGCTCTGGAGAAGATCTGCATGGAGGAGTGGGCCAAAATCCCTGCTGCAGTGTGTGCAAACCTTGTCAAGGACTACAAGAAACGTTTGGTATCTGTAATAGCAAACGAAGGTTTCTGTACCAAATATTAAGTTTGATTTTTGTGATGTATCACATACTTATTTCATGCAATTAAATGCAAATTTATTATTTAAAAATCATACAACGTGATTTTCTGTTTTTTTTTGTATTAGATTCCGTCCCTCACAGTTGAAGAGAACCTATGATACAAATTACAGACCTCTACATGCTTTGCAAGTGGGAAAACCAGCAAAATTGGCAGTGTATCAAATACTTGTTCTCCCCACTGTAAGCGAATGAAGTAGTGGTGCTGTGAGATCCAAATTTTATATTTTGTATGACTTCCATGCGGTTCGGCAAGGATTCGTACAAGTCATCAGGAACATCAAAGAAAGCAGTCTTGAATGCCTCCCAGAGTTCATCAACAATCTTGGGTTTTGTCTTCCATGCTTCCTCTTTCATCCTGCCCCAGACATGCTCAATGATGTTCATGTCTGGTGACTGGGTTGGCCAGTCCTGGAGGGTCTTGATCTTCTTTGCCTTGAGGAACTGTGAGGTAGAGATTGAAGTATGCGATGGAGCACCATCCTGCTGCAGAATTTGTCCCTTTTTATGGTAAGGAATGTATGAGGCAGCTCAGATTTGTTGATATTTCAGACTATTTATCTCTCAGGGTGCAGACAATTAAAAAAACTGTGAGGCATTTGCCAAGGCCCACAGCTTGTCAAAATGATAGCCGCTGGAAAAGTGGAAAAAGGTGGATTTTTCAGATGAATCTTCCATTGAATTACACCACAGTTGCCACAAATATTGCAGGAGACCTACTGGAGCCCGCATGGATCCGAGATTTACTCAGAAAACAGTGAAGTTTGGTGGTGGCAAAATCATGGTCTGGGGTTACATCCAGTATGGGGGTGTGCTAGAGATCTGCAGGGTGGAAGGCAACATAAATAGTCTGAAATATCAACAAATCTTAGCTGCCTCTTACATTCCTAACCATAAAAAGGGACAAATTCTGCAGCAGGATTGTGCTCCATAGCATACTTCCATCTCTACGTCAAGGCAAAGAAGATCAAGATCCTCTAGGACTGGTCAGCCCAGTCACCAGACATGAACAGGATGAAAGAGGAAGCATGGAAGACGAAACCCAAGAGTGTTGATGAACTCTGGGAGGCATGCAACACTGCTTTCTTTCATGTTCCTGATGACTTCATCAATAAATTGAATGAATCCTTGCCGAACCGCATGGATGCAGTCATTCAAGCCCGTGGAAGTCATATGATATATAATAAATTTGGATTTCACAGCACCACTACTTAATTCGCTTATGTTATGTAACATATTTTTGTATTTGAAGTACATTTTTTGTTCAATTTTCACACTACTTTCTGTAGGCGACAAAACTTTTGTCTAGCCAAAATTTGACCTTCATGTCTTCATTAAATGATAAATAATTTTTCAGTGAAACAACTATATTTTTGTACATTCAACATCATTTGGCAGGGGCTTAGCTTTCATATGAGCCATTTCTGAAACCAATTGAATAATTAAAAGACAGGTTATTAGCAATTGTTTCTACAAAATGGATAAGCGACAAGACTTTTGTCAGGGACAGTACTTACGTTTAATCATGGACGGACATACAGACAAGTTCTCCTCAGACACATCCTGCCATCTTAGTTGCAAAACAACTGCACACCGGTCTCGTATGACTCTCTCACTGTTTACGTCTTCGCCGTGTAGTAAAGATTATTTTACGCCCTATTCATGTTTACCATGTGGCTGCTACACGCTCATCCGACGTTGACCGGTTTGTCCGGCGGTCATTGTCCAGCTGCTTCCCCGCAAACGAGCCCTCTGCCCGCGGCAGGGGAACGACGAGCTCTAACTTGCTCGGCGTCGGGCGGGTTGCCGATCGGCGAAGACAATCGACAACTCCGACGCCGTGTGATATGGTCCTGGCTAGTTTTGTGAGATTTTTCGCTTCGAAAAGCGAGAATAACACTTTCGGGTTAGCCTGTCGGCTAGCTGTCACGCCTCCTGGTTTGTTTACGCTCTCTGAAGCCGGGGCAGGGAAATGACAAAAGCCTGACGAACTAGGGTGGCATAAAATATCTTTCGGGAGGTGCAACAGTAAAGGTGAAGTCGATAGTTTTGACCATTATGGAGTAATTTTGCCATGTCGTACTGAATAAATGCATTTTTATTATTTCATATTCCTTTTAGCAAAAGACTGCTATTTGTTACGACCGTAACATTTATTTAGCAATTGGGGAAAAAAATACTTCGATAAAAAGAATATCCTGTAAAAATATTGGAGTAGAGAGACTGAAACAATGACATTTTGCGGCTCTCTTTGTCGCATATTCCTTGTACTGAATAATTCCCCCTCAATGAGCTGAATTCAAATCAGATGAAACCATGATCCTGCCGACGTCACCCTCCTGTTGGGGATGCTAGAGCCCTATAATATTAGGCGTGGCTAAACGGCAGCTTAAAAGACAAATTTCTCGCCATCTGCGCTTCGCCAAATTGTTGGATATAGTCAAATCATCTCTAAATATGATTGTAATTCACATAATAATGCTATTTAAGACTTTTTTTTTTTTTATCCTGTCGTACGCGCTTTAGAATAACACCTTAAGGTAGCTCTCTGGTCTTCTGTTGGGGTAGTGAGATTAGAGACTGTGGTGAAGTTACCGCATCACAGGAAACAGTGAAACGGGCTGAAGGCGCACTAGAAAAGTTATGTCATTTTTATTTAAATACTTATTACAATATGTATTATTGTTCTTTTGTTTTATTGTCTTGTATACAATTTTTGGAATACTGCAATCATCACATAATATCTGAATATTTTTTTCTTGATGCTCTTTTGGACGCTGCAGCACCCCTAGTATCTCATTTGCTGCCAAACCGTATAAATACGTTCTATTTTTAATTGTTTCAGTGTCCCAAAAATGTATTTATACGTCTTTTACGTTTTTTGTTGTTTTTTCTTTTGACAAGAGACATCTCTAGGTTCTATTGCACCTAAACTGCAATGCACAATGCTCAAAACTAATTTTAAAGTAATAAAACTGGCCACTGGAGGGCAGTGGCGCATTTTGTAAGAACTCATCTTGGGCCAAGAAAGGAAGTGAAGAAAAAAAGTCAGGAAACGGAAGTTGGAGGGATCTTGTCAAGACGCGTGAGAATTTGAGAAAAATGTGGAGAACGATCGGGGAAAAAAAGGCAAACGAAACTGGAGGAGTGTCTTGAAAAGCAAACGAAACCATCGTCAAAGAAGGATTAAAAAAAACTATCTTGATGAGACAGACGGTGACGGCCACAACAGTGTCAGGTTCCACACGTGTTCTGCGGAACTCACGTTGCGTTACTCCTGAGCCCGAGCTTGAAACCAGCGATGAAGATGAGGAAGATGATGAAAAAAGTGAGACCGATTTTAATCCGGACTCATCAGATTACTGGGAGCCACCTCATTCAACCGGGAGCAGCCGAGAGCCTTCCCCGTTGTTATGTGCGCAAATAGTTCAACAGTTCAGTAGTTTAGTTATGTGCAGTGTTGGGCATGTTACTTTAAAAAAGTAATTAGTTACATTACTCACTACTTCTTCCAAAAAGTAACTGAGTTAGTAACTGAATTACTCTATAGTAAAAGTAACTAGTTACCAGGGAAAGTAACTATTTCCGTTACTTTAAAAAGAACTTGTTGTATGTCAAAGAATTTGAAATTTTCTGAGCAGTATTCGAGTCAGCGGAATAGAGAAGAACAGACAGGTAGTTAACTTGTTAGGTGCTTCAGCAGATTTGAATTGCTTACCACAGATGTCGACAAAAGCTTTGCCCCGGGACATAAATTACACATTACATGCAGGTTCTTTCCTTTAATTTCAACAAACTTGAAATAGTGTCTATATCTCCACCTCTTAAAGGACAAATTTTCTTCTGAATTCTCTGCCATCCCGACCCTGTGCGTCTGTTTTGCGTGTGTGTGTTTGCCGCACGCGCTGTTCCGGGTTGCTTGTGAAATCACCGGCTCTGATTGGCTTACCAAGACAAATGACTCTAACCCTCAGCCAATCACAATCACTTCCATCGCATCTCTCGAGGGGCTGCATTCAGGTAGGCCCGTTTCCCGACAATTCACGTCACCTTCAAAGCGTCTGCCGTCCTCAAGATGGAAGCAGAATTATTGCTGGCCGACAGTGGGAGATGGGAACGAGGCTAGCATCAGGTGTAGCAAACACAGAAACGTTACCAAACTTTGGAAAGCATTGTCTAATTGAATGAGCAGGGACAAACAGCTTGGAGTCAGAAGTACGTGCGCTATTCTCGAACCTGAACGCACCCCAAGTCTTGATGACAAATCAACAGAGCAGTCTCGACTCGACACAGCTGGTTGTTTCTTCAATTTATTCAGAGTAAGCAACGCACCGCTTTTGACCGTCAGTAACGGTAACGGTGTTGTAACGGCGGAAAAAGTAATTAGTTAGATTACCCCGTTACTGAAAAACTAACGCCGTTACGTAACGGCGTTATTTATAACGGCGTTACTCCCAACACTGGTTATGTGTAAATAAATTGCTACGTTGCGATCAAAAGTTCTATTTGTCTTGTTGTTTATTTTATTTTGTAGAACGAAAACATTATTCAGATGTTTGGGATGTCACAAAAGCAAAAAATAGCTGTGTTAAAGTCAAAGTTATGTTTGAAATGTATACTTTTACAAAAAGCTCAATTTCTGTTTTTTCATCAGAAATTGGAAAATTGCTCAAACTAAGCTATTTTCTAATGCTTATTTCTAAAGAATGGAAAAAGATATGAACTAACTTTTTTCCTGCTGAAAGAAGTGAGTCTTTCTTTTGGTGGGTTCCACCTTTATATAGCAATAGAACAGAATTTTCTGTGGGCCTTGCAAAATCAGTCAAAATCCAGTAAAACGGCCAGGAGCGAAGGGCCTTGCTCCGGTGCAAATGGCTGGGATCGAAGGAGTTGAATACAGATACAGGTGCAAAAAAAAATCTTTAAAAAAGTGACTACTTCAACCACCGCCAATTCAAAAAAAAAATCCAAACCCGAATATTAGGAAGCGTACTTCCCAAAAGTAAGCAAACGAGCGCCGTCAAGACAAAGGAGGTCAAGTTCGCAGAGGGAGACGACCCGGATCAATACCAAAATAAATTGATTGTTGACATTTTGAAGCTAGCCAACAAAACCTTTTCCAAAGCAAAGGTCGGCGGCTTCAAATATCATCATCTTTCCATCACGACCGCTCCGATTGTCATCTACAGTGTGCTCAAACACAAGACAACTATTATTTTGAATCTTCAATATTAATATTGTAGAGGATATTATATTTGGCTACTCCTTGAATAAACAGGCTTTGGCATTGATAGACGCTCCTCCGAATCTCAGTCACGGTGGAAATGGCCTTCAATTGTCACATCATAATAAGTTTTGCTGCTTTTGTGCAGATGTCAGTTGATAAAAAAATACACAAGCGGCGCCGGCAAAATGAAAGAAAATCTAAAGATAAGAAAGTCTGCGTTGTTTTTCATTGTCGCGGATTTATCTCGCACTGCGTCTTTGTTAAAACTAATTATTCTCATTCGCTCATCTTCCATCTTCTTTAAGCCGTTTTTTTTCTCGGCTTTTAAAGTAAAATAAGGTGAGCTACAGCTGCCATTTTTTAATTAGTCCCACCTCATGTTTGATTAATGCCAATTTCTCCGAGTCGGCGCGCGCCGCTATTTACACAACACCTTTACCTATTTGCAAAAAGCTCCGATTTTCACTACCAGACAGCTTTCTTGTTTTGCTATGATTGGAAAATTATCTCGTGTAGCACAAAACGGCAAAAACATTGCGCTTGTTAGCTCAAACTGTTCAAGAAAATCAACACAGATGTTTAGAAAACTCTTGTCAGCCATGTGGAAATGACAGGAGAGCATTTCTGGTAAAACTATCAAATTAATAATCAGTTTGATGCTAGCAATGAGGTTAGCTTGTTACATTGGATTATTTGAATGAATTCCAATACTAATCATTAGAGATGATGCCGATCGATCGGGTCCCATCATGTCATTTTCAAAATATCGGAATGGGCAAAAAAAAATATTGGATATCGGAAATATCGGAATATGCCTTTTTTTAATATATATATATATATTTTTTAATTAAATCGTTTTCTAATTGTATTTAATGTTACAGACATAATATGTTACACTCATCCAGAGTCTTTAATTTTGGCTTAAGGTAGGGATATCAAATTTATCCCGATAATGGCGGTAATTAATTTTTAAAAAAAATGTATCACGTTAAATTATTTAGCGCAATTAATGCATGCGCTGCACGACCCACTCACGCATTGTCGCGCTCAATATGTAATGTCGCCGTTTTATCTATATAGAGAGCTGAAAGGCAGCGTACAATGAGTAGAGTGAATTTTGGAAGCCTTTGAAGCCTTTTTTTAATTGGCTAAAGCCTTACAATCCCTCTCCCTACGATTAGACATATCGTGTGAAGCAATGTGGGGTAGCAAGGTAGTAATTGATCTTTTTCTTAACACCCTATGTTATTCCCCAACGCAGAGAAGATATATTAATTGGTAGCACTACGCACAGTCATGGTTCCACTTCCCATCATGCATTTGGGCATGGCTACAGTATCATTTACTGAAAGCTCAACAAATACACTAGATGGCAATATTTAGTCACAATATACAAAGTCACATTTGTCCTTTAAGAATTACAAGTTTTTCTATCCGTGGATCCCTCTCACAGAAAGAATGTTAATAATGTTTTAACATTTTGAGGATTTATTGTCATAATAAACAAATACAGTACTTATGTACTGTATGTTGAATGTATATATTCGTTCGAGTTTTATTCATTTTTTTCTTAATGCATTGCCAAAATGTATATGATCGGGAAAAATTCGGGAATGATTGGAATTGAATCGGGAGCAAAAAAAAAAAAAAGCAATCGGATCGGGAAATATCGGGATCGGCAGATAGTCAAACTAAAACGATCGGGATAGGATCGGGAGCAAAAAAACATGATCGGAACAACCCTACTTTTAACCATTGTGTTTTTGTTTTAGCTTTGAAGCAATTGACCACATTAGTCACGTAGTGTATTTAAACCGTCCTTATTTGATATAACTACATTTAAGTGTTTTCTGCAGGCATTTTTTAGTACGTTATTCCTGTATGCATCTAAACAAAACAAGTTTAGAGCGCACGGTAGTACTTTGGGTGTAAATTTCGACTAATGTAGAACGTTTCGCCGATGTAAGAGATTTTGGCAGAACACCGGTATACTGTGCTTTGATTCCGAAAATATGACAGCAACTGTCAAAGCGCTATGTAAAAAAAATTTTTTTAAATGCTAAGCTGCCACACATGCATTTCAGCTCCAAGAAGAAAACAATCTACCAACATCAGATTTACATACACAAGTATTAACAACAAGCATGAGAAAGTGCTTGTGTAGCGTAATCTGTTTCCACCAATATTTTTTATTGATTTTATTCCACAGACGGCATGGAGGTTTCCCCAGCTACTGCAGTTATCTGAGTCTGACGATGATGAGTCACGTCAATGTGCGAATGCATGCAGCAAAGCAAAACGCCTGGACTCATTTATCCGTTCAATTGGCTGACATACTGACATGTGATCAGCAGAGATAGTTAGCTCCGATTGGTTCAAATGTGCATGTTTTCTGGAACAGCAAAAAAAAAAAAAAAAAAAAAAAGCTTTTTGAATTGATGCGACAAAAAAAGGGCAATGCAACATAAAATGGAACAAATCTTTAAGAGCAACGGAAGAGTTGTGGAGGCTTATTTATCATATTTAGTTTTATTTACTCTGATGGGGAGGTTCAGAAAATCTTAGCTGTCAATGTGCACTTTGGACTTAGATTTGTTCATTTATGTTAGGCTACTTATTCATTTCCTTATGATTTAAAAAAGTCACTGCATAATGATCATCATTTTTCTGAATGTATGTTACTTATATCTTTATTATAAAAAAAAAAAGTAAATATTTACATTAACTTCAATATACTGTCTATCCTATGTTCTTAGTAGTTGAAATTGAGATTTGGCATTTAGTATGTGAGGAAATGAGGGAAACTAAAAATTAGGAGATGAAGGTTGGGGTTATTGCTGTTTTTGTTAATTTTTATTTTGCAAATCATTGAAAAAAATAGAATTTTGAATGAAAATCAGTTTTTGCATGTGTTCTAGAAATAACTGTGCTAAAACAGTTTTCTTTGCATTTCAGTAGTTTAAGATGTTTGACACCACCCCCCCACACACACACCAAAAAATAAAATTAATTAATTAAAAAAATTAAAAAACAAAAAAAATTTCTGGCTACATGGCGACCTTCATGTCGGGGAGTTACGCCAAGAAATTCTACCCACTTTCACCCCTGAGTACGACATACTCCCATTGTGATCATTTAACATATCTTGTTTATTTAGACAAAGCAGTGACCAGAAAGGGGTTATGGGGGAACAGAAGAAAAGAAGGAGAGACAGACAGATGAAACACAAACAACAGCTAGAAATGCATTGAACGCCTACACCAACTATGAATATGTTGCTGTTATCGTCAGCTAGATGTATTTCAGGTTATCATCATGTGGGGGGCCAGTTAACCAGGGAGAGACGGTGGGCAGGGTCTAGAACAGGGGTGCCCAAGTCCGGTCCTCGAGAGCCCCTATCCAGCTTGTTTTCCATGTCTCCCTCCTTGAACACACCTGAATCAAATGATCAGCTCATCAGCAAACTCTGCAGGAGCCTGATAATGAGCCTCATTATTTGAGTCAGGTGTGTTGGAGGAGGGAGAAATGGAAAACAAGCTGGATAAGGGCTCTCGAGGACTGGACTTGAGCACCCCTGGTCTAGATGAGAAGAGATTGGGAGGGGTGGAGTGTATACAAATCAGTGATCTTCAACCCAGTAACTGTCGGCAACCCACCCTACACTGCCCCATCGCCAATCCCGGCACCTAGGACCTCCACCCGAGTGCGCCCATTCACATCCAGTCGTGCGCGAATCCCACCAAACATGCGATAACAACTCAGACGAGCGGAGACGCCGCGTGGGCGCCACCCCAGGGCCACCCCCCCACCCCGGTCAGCTGGCGGGCGGGGCAGTGTAGCCTATCCCTCCTCCCCCAGCCCAGCAAAGGAGCAAACGCCACGATCCTGGATGGTTTCCCAGGCCACCCGCACCCCCATCAACCAGCTTTCAGAGACGGGGAGAGGGGACGCGTTGCCAACCCCGATCGCCGGCCCACCCCGCCCCACAAGCCTCAGCCGCTGTCCCCCAGTCGGCACGGCACATCGCGGGACCCCCAACGGCCCAACAAGCCCAGGGCAGGGCAGGGCCCCCCACCAGAGCAGACGACACCCAGTCGACACACCGGCGCCGCACCAGCGACCCGCGCCGGAGTGCAGGCCGGATACCCAGGCAGAGAAAAGAGGGGAGACTCGCCATAAAGTAGACGTGCGGGACCCACCTACCACCCTATTACTGTGGCTGCCATGTCCCCGACTGGCAGCCATTACCCAGCACCGTGATGGGATTGTGTGGGGAGGGTAGTGCAATGTATGCATTAAAATAGGAGAGCTCGGCTTGGGGCAGTGGGACCACTGCATGGAATTTTTACCCAGCCGCCCGTCCCACCGCCCTTTGCTGACCAACAGGTCCCATCCATCCCACAACTTTGGTGTGTAATGCATTAAAATTAAGGGGCAGCTGGGCTGGGACTGTATGGCCCCATGCCGACTCTCCCCGGAGGAACGACTGAGTATGTAGGTGCCCGGGTAAGAGGTATTTATAGTGCAAAGTGAGGAGTGCGTGAATTAAGATGCAGGCTCCCGCTGGCGTGGCACTGTCCGCCAGAACCACCGGCCGCAGGACAGGGGAAGCGCCAGGGCCCCGATCAACCCCCACCCCGGATGACCCCCAGCGCCCCCGCATCCACCCACCCCTCCCCCCACCGCCCAAGCCCCCACAACCATCACCCCGGACAGGCGACAATTCTAAAAATGTTTTCACCTATAAACTTCAAAAGTTTTATTCCATGAATAAATAAATAAGTTTCCAACAATTTCGAATGAACATTGACTGACGAGCACATAATTGTAGAATCTACAAGGACATCACCATTTTCATGATAATTATACACGCTAAGCCGGAAAACGGCACATTATTTGCAATTAATTAAACTCACATGGATGCCACGAACTGTATGTAAAATGTTTTCCAAAAGTTTAAGAAGGCACTCACAGCCAGTGTTGTTAATCTTACTGAAAAAAAGTAATTAATTATAGTTACAAATTACTTCTCCCAAAAAGTAATTGCGTTAGTAACTCAATTACCTGAATGTAAGAGTAATTAGTTACTTGGCAAGGTAATTGGTGATAATTACTTTTTTTTTTTTTCCCTAAAAAACAAAACAAAACAAAACATTGGCCACACTATGTGAAGTTTTTTGTGAAGGTTTTTGGTACAATTGGCCCGAGCCCAATTCTTTACCCTAATTTACCCTTTACCCTGAATCAACTGTTAAAAGTTGTTAAAATTTCTCCCATTATTGCATTAGTTCCCTTCTCTCTACTTTCGACATATGAAAGTTTTAAAACTGTTTCATCATTTAAAGATAGATTCAAGTCAAGATTTTGCCGATTTAGAAGTATTTTAGATAAAAAGTTACTTAGGTTCGCTAGGAAGGTTCTCTACAACAGAGCCGTAATAAAAGGTCTACTGCTTTAAGATGGCGGCTGTTTACTAACGCATCTAGTGCCATGTCTGTCATTTTGCATCTAGTTATATCTATATACAGTACATGTGATATCTACCATGTCTACCATATCTACCATAACATGCGGGCGTAGTTTGTAGGCTATCGGCTACAACATGTATTATTGGAGCTACCTAGCATCGCGTTTGCTCGGCGTCACAACTTTCTTGCCTCCTCCCCACTCCTGCTCTGCTCTGTCTTCTCGGTGAGTCCGTCTCCCTCAGACTTTTCGACCAATATAGTAACGTATAGTAACGCATGCCTTTCCGTCCTCAGTAACGGTAACGGCGTTGCCAAGATGAGAAAAGTAATTAATTAGATTACCCACTACTGAAAAAAATAACGCCGTTAGTAACGCCGTTATATTGTAACGCCGTTATTAACAACACTGCTCACAGCGCTACATGCTAATGCTAACGCGAACGCTACGCTAACGCTACAAGTTAGTTTAGTGTATATCGAGTGAGATATGGGTCATTTCCCGTTGATGATATGTTGTTTCACGTTTCCTGTTGGTTTTGAGGCTTTCCAGGGTCACTTGCTGTTTATTTTGGGTAACTTACTGTTGCTGTGGGAGCATGTAGGGGTCACTTCCTGTTGATTTTGAGGCATCTCAGACTTTCTGCAGCTATTGGGTCACTTCCTCTTTATTGTGGGTAACTTCCTGTTGAAATGGGGCATTTTGGGTTCACCTTCTGTACATGTTGGGTCACTTCCTATTAATTTTAAGGCATTCCAGAGTCACCTCCTATAGATGTCGGGTCAATTCCTGTCTATTTTAAGGGATCTCGGACTTTCTGTAGATACTGGGTCACTTCCTGGTTATTTTGGGTAACTTCCAGTTAATATGGAGCATTTCAGAGTCACCTCCTGTAGAAATTGGGTCCCTTCCTGTATATGTTGGGTCAATTTCTGTTCATTTTAACGCATTCCAGGGTCACTTCCTGCTTAAAACAGGTCACTTCCTGTTGATTTTAAGGCATCTCGGACTTTCTGTAGATATTGGGTCACTCCCTGATTGTTTTGGGTAACATCCTGTTGATATGGGGCATTTTGGGTTCACTTACTGTACATCTTGGGCCACTTCCTGTTGATTTTAAGGCATTCCACAGTCACCTCCTGTAGATATTGGGTCACTTGCTGTTGATATTAAGGCATCTCGGACTTATTGTAGATATTGGGTCACTTCCTGATTGTTTTGGGTAACATCCTGTTGATATGGGGCATTTTGGGTTCACTTCCTGTACATCTTGGGCCACTTCCTATTGATTTTAAGGCATTCCACAGTCACCTCCTGTAGATAATGGGTCACTTCCTGGTTATTTTGGGTAACTTCCTGTTGATATCGGGCATTCTAGAGTCACCTCCTGTAGAAATCGGGTCACTTCCTGTTGATTTTAAGGCGTCTTGGACTTTCCTTAGATATTGGGTCACTTTCTGGTTATTTTGGGTAACTTCCTGTTGATATGGGGCATTCCAGAGTCACCTCCTGTAGAAATCGGGTCAATTCCTGTTGATCTTAAGGCATCTCGGACTTTCTGTAGATATTGGGTCACTTCCTGGTTATTTTGGGTAACTTCCTGTTTATATGGGGCACTCCATAGTCACCTCCTGTAGATATTAGGTCACTTCCTGTACATGGGTCACCCCTGTTGATTTGAAGCCATTCCAGGGTCACTTCCTGCTTATAACAGGTCACGTCCTGTTGATTTTGAGTCATTTCGGACTCACTGTAGTTATTGGGTCACCTTCTATTGATATAGGGGATTGCCGGGTCACTTCCTAATGATTTTGAGGCTTTTGAGCGTTTCTTCCTATTGATATCGGGTGATTTGGGTAGGAAATCAACAGGAGTGAATGGAAGTTTTTGTGCTACTGAAATGAATGGCGAATAGGGCCATTGGAAATCAATGGGAAATTGTGGCCTTTAGAAATGAATGGGTATGTTTTGGCAAAAACTGGATAGTACTTTTACGCCCCTTAGCGTCTCTCGTTTTTGGATGTATAAATGATGTGGTTTAGATAAAAAAGTTGTAGGATAAGTAGCGTTTTGAAATTTTACTTTTTTTGTGTATAACTTCTGGATGGTAGCTTTTGCATTACATATAAAGCTACGGTCAATTCTCCATTTACATACTGTATTTAAATCCTCTGATCAACCATCTTTCACATGATACAAGGTGCTTTCTGTGAAAAATTGAGTGCATCTGTGGGGAAAAAAATCAAGGGTAACCCCTTGTGGACCGGTGGCCCGCTCCCAAGCAAAACGTGAACAGACGTACAGTGTGCATTCGCAGCAGGTTGTACATCACACCCTCTCGTCGCTTAGCAACAACAATTGTGACAACACAATTCCTACATTATTGTTCCATCTCGTGCTTAAATAATACACGATTGCAATTTTTGCCGGATGTCATTTGAGCGCATTCTCTGCCGATGTAGCAGGAAGGCGGACCGCTTACATCCACGCAGCAGACAGCAAATCTATACGGTATCATGTACAACACGTCTGTGCTGAAGATGTTTGTATTGCAGGCCGAGACGTAACAACTGTGACAGATGTCAGCGGCAGGGAAGTGACAGCTACGGGTTGTGATGAGTTTACAAATGTCGTATTTGAACACTTTTCTCCTGCTTTTTGTAATGTATTCAGTCCATGAATGTGATTGAAAATTTTAAAATTCTGCAGTGGAAAAATGGTGAAGGAAAAACTGTAAGCAATAAGCAGGGTAATACGTTCCAGATCTGTTGTAATTAATGTATGAAATAACATAGATTTTACCATCAGTTATCAAGACAGCTCTTACAGACATTGCACCTCGCCTTCCCCTAGGAGGCCGACCCAGGCAGAACGTTGAGTTGGTTTTCAGTGTAAACTCAATCACACGCTGCGTTCTAACACCGGATTTAGGTGGAAACAGGACGAAGGTTTTACTGCATACAGGTAGGCAGGAGTGTCTCAAGAGTGATTCGGTCAAGGATTCGTGGTAATTATTATATTGAATAGCACCATGCATGCACTTTTAACTTCATAAGCTATTTGTTTTGTGAAGGCCGCCATGTTGGATTTACACAATAACGTGATTTTAGCTTGAAATATTTACGTATAATGAATGATAACTGCCCGATTTTTGGCTTTTAACCAACAATCTCGACTGTTCTATGTTCATATGTATAGAAATTCCGTACCAAAGTACCATAATTTTTGGACTATAAGCCGCTACTTTTTTTTCTTTATTTTGAATCCTGCGGTTTATAGTCCGGTGCGGCTTATTTGTTGATTTTTTTAGGTAATACTTTATTTTGCAGCGCCGTCATAGGACAGTCAAAAGACCATCATAATTATGACATGACACTATCATGGGCATTACTGAATGCTTGTGACAGATGTCATTAAGTGTCATCCAACAAATTATGTCACTAACTCCATTTATGTGTCAGACCGAGATGACCTCAGCCGTGGAGGTTCAGGCAAAAACTTTATTTTGAAAACAGAGTTTCAAAAAGTTCAAACACAAAGCACTCCAAAAGGGAGGAAAGGTAAAAAACGTAAAACGCTCCAAAAGGCAGCAGGGCCAAAAACCAAAAGTGGTTTTTGCCATGTGGCAAAATGTTTTTGCCATGTGGCATTTTTTTTTGCCATGTGGCATTTTTTTTGCCATGTGGCAAATATTTTTTGCGCCAATTTTTTTTTTTTTATGCCATGTGGCAAATATTTGACACATATATGCCAAAATATGGCAAAAAAATGCAACATGGCAAAAAATATTTGCCACATGGCATAAAAAAAAAGCCACATGGCAAAAAATGTTTGCCACATGGCAAAAACATTATGCCACATTGCGAATTGCAAAAAAAAAAAAAAAATACCATATGGCAAAAACATTTTGCCACATGGCAAAAAATAAAATGCCGCATGGCAAAAACATTTTGCCACATGGCAAAAAAAAAATGCCCCATGGCAAAAATATTTTGCCACATGGCAAAAAAAAATGCCACACGGCAAAACATTTTTGCCACATGGAAAATACCACTTTTGGTTCTCGCTGTCTCTCCCAAAAGGAGGAAAAAGTCAGGATTACTAGGATCAAAATGTACAAACACAAAGCGCTCCAAATGGAGGATAATATACAGGATTACTATGAAAGCTATGACAAGAGGCTGACGTGACCTGCGTAGAAAGACACTTCTGCACAAGACAAGGGATACTAAGGCAATATATACACAGTAGGTAATGGGGAACAGGTGGAAACAATAGGTGATTAGGTGACCAGAGGAAGGGAAAGTACGCAGACACGTGCAGGGTGAAGCCTTCAAAATAAAATAGGGAAATGACATGACATGACATTATGTCCAGCTCGGGTCTTCTACATCTATTCAAAAGTGAGATAATTTGCCGGATAACACTAAATTACATCTGTTATAAGCATTCATTAATGCTTATGACAGTGTCATGTCATAATTATAATGGTCTTATGACAGTCTTATGGCGCCACTGTCAAATAAAGTGGTACCAAATACCATAACTAGTAATTCATGAAACAACTGGAACAGTAACTGAATAAATAAATAACACAAAACATGAATTTTGATTGTTATTCATCTGTAGCGCTGCATGTGTGTGTGTGCATGTCACACACACATACGGGCAGTTTGCCCCGACTCTTGGCCGTGTAAGCCATGTTAAAATATTGCTCATATAGAGCAGAGAGGAAACCAATCATTCTCAGGCTTATCCTCAACCCATTTTAATTTTTTTATGACTGTTGACACGCCCGGCCCTTCCCCAAAAGCCACGTTCAATGCAAGCAAGGCGCTAATAATGCACAGTTGCACCGCTACCGTAGCATCTCTCTCGCTCTTTAATAACGTAATTGCTGCATGAATTCCGATTTGGGAGACTTGACAGTACAGACCTCCACGACATTCTGGAAAAATGTGGCCCAGATCAGATTTGAACCACATACGAAAGTGACCCAGATCGGATTTGAAATGGTCCAGTTCTATGCGACTTGTCACGTTCAGACCGTCAAGTTAATCCCTCACTCGAGTCGGAAAAACACAAAAAAAATCAGATTCGTGCATTAAGACCTGTAGTATGAACCTAGCCTAAGTGACGCTACGAAATGCTAGCGCAGCTAGCCAGCCTCTGCCTGTTCGACGCATTTAACAATAAAACACTCGACACAAAACGATTGGTGTTCAAACGTCCATCTAGTCCAGTGGTCTCCAAACTATTCCACATAGGACCGTAGGCGCAGGATTTCATTCCAACAAAACAAGATGACATCTTTGCACCAATCTGGTGTCTTACAAGTGTAATCAGTTGATTGCAGTCAGGTGCTGCTTGTTTTAGTAAAAACTTCATTGGTTAAACTGCCGGTACTCATTCGGTTGCAACAAAAACCAGGACCCACAGCTGCCCTTGAGGACCAGTTTGGAGACCCCTTATTTAGTCTGATCAATATTTAAATTTAGTAAATTAAATTATCCTTTATTTGCTTCACAAAAGTCCGCTATCTTAAATGCTACGAATGCTAACGTATTTATAATTCTCATAGTAAATCAGTAGTTCTAAACTTAATTACAAATGCATACACAAACATATATTAGCTGAAGCAACTTATAGCAGAATGTGGGCCACACCAGTCCAGCAAGACCCAACACTACCTCCAGGGGGCAGTGTATCCTCCACCATCAATCAAAATACAATACTTTTGGATTTTTTAAAGGGTTAATTCCTATTTACGCAGAAATTCGTGTTACGTCGCCAGCGTAGGAACGGAACTCGTTCGTAACCCGGGGACTATCTGTAGTTCAATTCAAACTGGCAGTAGCGACCATACTGTAGACTCTAATGCATACCTGTCAACCCGAGGTTCTGCAGACTGCATCTTTATGACCAGTGTTGTTATTCTTACTTTAAAAAAGTAATTAATTACAGTTACAGATTACTTCTCCCCAAAAGTAATTGAGTTAGTAACTCAGTTACCTGAATGTAAGAGTAATTAGTTACTTGGCAATGTTAATTGGTGTTACCTTTCATGCCCCCCCCCCCCTTTTTAAAAAAAAAAAAAAAAAAAAAAAACATAGTAACCTTTGCTATGTTTGGAAGTCATTTAATGTTGTGAATCAACTGTTAAAATTGCTCCCGTTTTTGCATTAGTTCCCGTCTGTCTATTTTCGACATGTGAAAGTTTTAAAACGGTTTCATCATTTAAAGATAGATTCAAGTCAAGATTTTTCCCATTCAGGAGCATTTTGGATAAAAAGTTACTTAGGTTCGCTAGGAAGGTTCACGACAACAGAGCCTTTCTGAGAAGTCTACTGCTTTAAGATAGCGGTTGTTTACAAACGCCACCGAGTCTGTCATTTTGCATCTAGTTCTATATGTATATGATATCTAGTGTTGCATAGATTGTAGCTTGTGTGCTACAGTCAAGAAATATTGGAGCCACCTAGCCTAGCATTGCGTTTGAAACAGCGTCACAACACTCTTCCCACTCCCGCTCTTCTTTCTCCATGTCTCTGACTTTTCTCGCGTCACTCAACTAACATAGTAACTTAGGGTTGTTCCCATCATGTTTTTTTTACTCCCGATCGATCCCGATCGTTTTAGTTTGAGTATCTGCCGATCCCGATATTTCCCGATCCGATTGCTTTTTGCTCCCGATTCAATTCCAATCATTCCCGATAATTTTTCCCGATCATATACATTTTGGCAATGCATTAAGAAAAAAATGAATATAACATACAGTACATAAGTACTGTATTTGTTTTTTTTGACAATAAATCCTCAAGATGGCATTTACATTATTAACATTCTTTCTGTGAGAGGGATCCACGGATAGAAAGACTTGTAATTCTTAAAGGATAAATGTGACTTTGTATATTGTGACTAAATATTGCCTTTTAAGTGTATTTGTTGAGCTTTCAGTAAATGATACTGCAGCCATTTAACTTCTGCCCAAATGCATGATGGGAAGTGCAACCATGACTGTGCGTAGGGGCACCAATTGATATATCTTCTCTGCGTTAGGAAAGAACATAGGGTGTTAAGAAAATGATCATTCTTCCCCACATTGCCTCCCACGTTATTTTTAATTTCTGCGAGAGGAATTGTAAGGCTTTAGCCACATAAAAAATGGCTCCAAAGACTGTCAAAATTCTCTCTATTCATTATACGCTGCCTTTTAACGCTATCTATAGGAAAAACGGCGTCTTTATAGATTGAACATGAAAATGCGTGAGTGGGTCGTGCAGCGCATGCGTTAATTACTTAACGTGATTAATTAAAAAAAAAATTGCTGCTGTTAACGCAATAAATTTGATAGCCCTACTTTAAGCCAAAACTACTCTGGATGAGTGTAAGACATTTTGTCTGTAACGTTAAATACAATTAGAAAACGATTTAAATAAAAAATATATATATATTAAAAAAAGGCATGTCCGATATTTTTTTGCCGATTCCGGTACTTTGAAAATGACGTGATCGGACCCGATCGATCGATCAGGACATCTTTCGTAGTAACGCATGGTAACACACATTGTTTTATTGCCGAAACGGTGACAAAATCCGAACGGAGTAAAAAAAACGTAATGCACGAAAAGCGTACAGTTTTAAAACGTATTGCCTACACATTAAAAAAATCAGAGCTCACTTGTATAAATTACGCCGAAACCGTACAACTTGACAGGTATGCTAATGTAAAGGTAACGCCGTGGACCAGATACCATTTCTATTTGAGATCATCACAGGAAGTGAACCCCAAGGGGTTTCCCTACCAAAGCAAAGCGACCATTTCTCCAAAAATTGGATTTTCTAGTTTTCCCTTCTGTGCTTCAACACCAAATTTTCAGTCTCCCCCACCTGTCAAATCCAGCTTTAACCACTGTGCACATCACCATGACAGTCACTTTCTCTGTTTACTTTTCAAATATTGTGCACAGGTCATTTCTGTGCTGCACGTTCGGCCTGTTGTTTGTTTTCGGAATGAGTCAGACAGTCCATGAAGGTCAATTGCGAGTGTTCGAGAACAGAGTATACAAAAACTCAAGACGTCAGAAGAGTACTGTCACTGGTCGTAATACCGTAAAACACGTCAAAAAGCACGTTGGATAATCCATGTGACGGCGTAACTGGAAGCAAATATTGCTGTTTATCCTAATGTATGAGCTTCATTGGCAAGGTTATCGTAGCACGCAGAGAAGGTTGAGGGGAAATGCTTTTAATTCAGTCCTTTGCAGTCGTCCCCGCTGTGTATAAGTGTAGTGGCAGTTGTAATGTATGACCCCGTTGTAAAGTGCTGAGTAAGAGACTGCATGCAGCAGCTTTGCATGCACGCTAACGCGCGTCTGTAGTGCCTGTTGTTACGCATCACCCACACGCACACCCATTCATCTCCCACCGCCGCCACCCACTTTTTGGCAAGTGTTCCCCAATAGCAGAGCTGAAGGGTTTTCACTTGTTTTGTTTTTTTTCACCTGCTGAAGTGAAGTTCCATGCTAGGTTAATATGACACTTCTTCTCAGCCACTGCAACAGGTTTTATGTCTAGGTACAACATAATGAAATTGGCCTTTTCATCTTGTTGCAATTGAATCCAGATGGTTTATGCTGTCATGTGTAAAATTGAAATTAATATTAAGGGTGGGAACCACTGGGTGCCTCGCCATACAATACGATTTGCGATATAAGGCTCACGATAACAATTATCGATACATATCAGGAAATAATTCTACAGTATTTTACAATGCAAGTAATAAAAAAGAACAAGCTATTTTCATCCTTCTGTTGTGAATTGGAATGAGTTTATTACTAGTAGACGTCCAATCCATTTGAAGTGGGAGGGTGGCAGCGAATGTACATTCATGATAACTGCCCGACTGTTCTATGTTCATATCTAAAGAAATTCCGGGAATTCCTGGCCCGGCTCCCCACTGATTTTTAATGCATCACACACCAAGGTTGTGGGATGGGGTGCTCACAGTTACCTCCGTACGGCAGGCCCCGCCATTCCTGCAGCTTTTTTAATGCACCACACACATCATACTCCACGGGAGAGCTGGCAAAGGGCGGTGGGACGGGCGGCTGGACAGAAATTCCATGCAGCGGTCCCACTGCCCCAAGCCGAGCTCTCCTATTTTAATGCATACGTTGTACTACCCTCCCCACACAATCCCATCACGGTGCTGGGTAATGGCAGCCAGTCGGGAACCTGGCAGCCACCTGTAATGGGGTGGCTCTTGGGGCGTGGCCTCCCTTCTGCCTGGGCTGCCGGCCATGGGAGTGGGGTGAGGTCAGGGCTCCAATCTCGCGGCGGCTCCTCGGTGTTCTCCTGCCTCCGCCTTCCCCTCTCTTCTCTGCCTGGGTATCCGCCCTGAGCTCTGTCGCGGGTCGCTGGCTGGACGACAGTGTATCGGCTGGATGTCGCCTGCTCCGGCGGGGGACCCTGCCCTGCTCTGGGCTTGGTGGGCCGCTAGGGGTCCCGTGGCATGCTCTGCTGGTTGGGGGGCTGCGGCGGCGGCTCGTGGGCTGGGTGGGCAGACGGGGGTTGGCGTGGGGTTGGTGGTACGTCCCCTCTTCCCATCTCTGAAGGCCGGTTGATGGAGCGCAGGTGGCCCGGGGGACCACCCTGGATCCCGGGGGGGTGATGATGGCTCCTTTGTTGGGCTGTGGGAGGAGGGATGGATTGCGCTGCCCGCCCTCCCTCCCCGGGCTGGCTGGGTGGGGGCCGTAGCCCTGGGTTGGCGCCCGCGCTTCGTTTCCACCCGTCCTCTTGGCTGTAGCGTGTTTAGTTGAGCTTGCGTGCAGCTAGTTGTGATTGGGCGCGCTCGGGTGGGGGGTCCTGGTGCCGGGATTGGCGGTGGAGCGGCGTAGGGTCGGTCGCCAACGGGCTTACACTCACAAGGGATTCACACTATTACTGGGTTCTAGATCACAGTGCTGATTTGTGTACACTCAACCCTTCCCAATCATTTAGCTTATGGTCTCCCCAACCCCCCCTCTCCTTCTTTCCCTGGTCAACAGGCCCCCCCACTTGGTGTCAACCGGAAATACATCTAGCTGACGATAGCACCAACTTATTATTAGTTAGTGTAGGCGTTCAATGTATTTCTTGTTGTTGCTTTTCTTTTCTTTCTTTTCTTGTGTTTCTTTTTTTCTGTTCCCCCATAACCCCTTTCTGTTCGCTGCTTTGTCTTAATAAATGAGGTATGTTGAATGATCACAATGGGAGTATGTCATACTCTCAATGTGAAACATTAAAACTGTTCAGACCAACCGGACACTTCCATTCTCCGTGTCAAACAGCTGAGCAGGACAGGTTTAAAAAAAAAAAAAAAAAAAAAAAAGCCAAGATGTACGCATTTATTTGCAAGAATTTTCAAGTTAAAAAGCGCTTTGTTTTGTGATGGGCGGCAATTTGTATCCATACACAGTAGTGTAACTTTACATTCAAAGATCAAGTAATTTTCGGCCAACTGCCTGTGTTTTGGTTAAAAAGCACTGTAATTTTTGTAATGTACATTCATTTGCTGGCACCGTCCCACTGCAATGTTCAGTGAGTGAATTAATATCAATTACATGGTGTCTTTAAAGCGCCATAAAATTGACATGAATTGATCAGAAGGCTTTGTTAAAAAAAAAAAAAAAAAAAAGTGTGGGTGGTGAGGGTTCTGTTACATTTCCTTGAAAACTACATGTCTAAGTATTTTACATCTATACCAACCTGTTAATATGCAGTGTCGGCATGTGTTTAAAGGGATCCACGGATAGAAAGACTATAGTAATTAAAAGATCAACATTAGTATGAGTTAAAATAATTTGATATTGAAACCCCTCTTGATTATTTTGGTATTTTTTATACAATTTTTAAAATTAGTTAACTAGTTGTTCGCCATTGTTGTTGCATAATTATTAAGCTGTGGAAAGTCAAAATAAGGAGATTTTTTTTCCCGCGACAAAGATAAAACATACATATCGGAATCAAATTTTACATTTTATTGTGCATTGAACCTTCCTATGAATACAATGAGCAGAGTAGATGATTAAAAAACTATTAAATTAACTACTAAAATATTTTTTTAGCAACATTACAATATGAAGTTATATTTGTAATTTTTTTTTTATATTTATTACAATTTGCTGTGAGATGATCATTGCTTAAAATGAAAAATGTCAAATTCTCTTCATTCTATATTTTTAAAAATTACAGAATACTAAAAATACACAAAATACACACGGTCCCAGGCTTCAACTGGGACCGTGTGCTTTGGTCAGATGAGACCAAGATTGAGCTTTTTGGCAACAAACACTCTCAGTGGGTCTGGCGTGCCACGAAAGATGCGCATGCTGAAGAGCACCTCATACCCACTGTAAAGTATGGGGGTGGGTCAGTGATGCTGTGGGGCTGTTTCGCTTCCAAACGCTCTGGGAACCTTGTTAGGGTGCATGGCATCATGAATGCTTTGAAATACCAGGACATTTTAAATCAAAATCGGTTGCCCTCTGCCCGAAAGCTGAAGATGGGTCGTGACTGGGTCTTTCAGCAAGACAATGACCCTAATCGTATGGCCAAATCTACACAGAAATGGTTCACCAGACACAAAATCAAGCTCCTCCCATGGCCATCTCAGTCCCCAGACCTTGTTTTGTTGGCAAAAGGGGGTTGTACAAAGTATTAACACCAGGGGTGCTAATAATTGTGACACACATTATTTGATGTCAAATATTTTTTTTTTTATGTGGGATTTTTTCCCCACTGAATGAATGCACTTGTATTGAAGGTTGTATTTCCCTCTTTTTTCCATTAAGGTCCCATATTATTTGAATTTAAAAAAAAAAAAATTATTAGAAGCTAAAAAAAAAAAACACATCTTTTTCAGGGGTGCCAATAATTATGGAGGGCACTGTATTTGTATATATATTAGGGCTGTCAAAATTATCGCGTTAACGAGCGGTAATTAATTTTTTAAATTAATCCCATTAAAATATTTGACGCAATTAACGCACTAATGCCCTGCTCAAACAGATTAAAATGAGAGCGCAGTGAAAGGTGTACTTGTTGTGTTTTTCGGAGTTTTGCTGCCCTCTGCTGGCGCTTGGGTGCGACTGATTTTATAGGCTTCAGCACCCATGAGCATTGTGTAAGTAATTATTGACATCAACAATGGTGGGCTACTAGTTTATTTTTTGATTGAAAATTTTACAAATTTTATTAAAACGAAAACGTGAAGAGGGGTTTTGATATAAAATTTCTATAACTTGTCTTTTAAGAACTACAAGTCTTTCTATCCATGGATCGCTTTAACAGAATGTTAATAATGGTAATGCCATCTTGTTGATTTATTGTTATAATAAAGAAACTTATGTACCGTATGTTGAATGTATGTATCCATCTTGTGTCTTATCTTTCCATTCCAAAGATAATTGACAGAAAAATATGGCATATTTTATAGATGGCTTGAATTGCGATTAATTGCGATTAATTACGATTAATTTTAAAGCTGTAATTAACTCGATTAAAAATTTTAATCATTTGACAGCCCTAATATATATATATATATACTATATATATTTTTTTGTCTTAGCTTTCCATTCCAACAATAACTTACAGAAAAATATGCATATTTAAGAGATGGTTTGAATTGCAATTAATTACGATTAATTAATTTTTAAGCTGTGATTAACTCGATTAAATTTTTTATCATTTTATATATATATATATATATATATATATATATATATAGAGAGAGAGAGAGAGAGAGAGAGAGAGAGAGAGAGAGAGAGAGAGAGAGATACTGTATATATTTTTTTGTTTTATCTTTCCATTCCAACAATAACTTACAGAAAAATATGCATATTTAAGAGATGGTTTGAATTGCAATTAATTACGATTAATTAATTTTTAAGCTGTGATTAACTCGATTAAAACTTTTATCATTATATATATATATATATATATATATATATATATATATATATATATATATATATATATATATATATGTACATATACAGTATATATTGTTTTATACTTTGGGGAAAAAAGTGAAAAAGAATATTAGTCTTTTATGTGTTTCTTTCTAATGCTAAATCCGAAAAAAATACATTGCACACACATTTTGCATTTGGTGGGGGGTTGCAATGGTTCGCGGTTTTCCACTTATCGCGGTAGGTTCTGGCCCCTAATAACCGCGAAAAACGAGGGATTGCTGTATCACCACTACTAATAATTTTATATACAAATGATACTATTTACAGTGGCGGCAGAGAGTTGGGGTGGTGGCGTAAAAGACAATAATTGAGAAGCACTGGTATAATTATTTAATAAAAAAATAAATCCCCCCCCCCAAAAAAAAAAAAAACATGAGGTAGCGGAAGTAAAACGGAAGTAGGGTCGTAGAAGTAAACACGAGTGTCAAACACAGTGCTGTATATTTTCCTTATTTGGACATTGGGGGGCGTTTTCCAACTGCAAGACAGACAACGAGGCGGTGCCACCCGCTTCTAATGTCAGCTTCCAACCAAGTGGTAAGTGCATCGCTCCAAAAAGCGCTTGTGGATGTTTTTACTTGCACGTGTGTGCGCGCTCGTGTGCTGTCTATCGACTGACGAGAAGGGAGGGTAAAAAAAAAAAAAAAAAGGAGCCCGAGAGAAGAGTGCGCGACTGCGCGTCAGTGCGCAAGAGAGCGAGCGAGAGTGCACACGGTTTTCCCCTTCCTCTCCTGCACGCTTTGCCTCCTCATCGCGTCTCATTCGAGAAGGCTGCGAGCGGACGAGGAGACCACTCACTCTCTGGAACCAAGGACATTTCATTTCAAAAAGAGAAAACCACTTGATTTTTCTCGCGTTTGGCGCAAACTTGCATCTCTTTTTGAAGTCGATGATGTTATCGTTTATTTTGATGCCTTCACGGGCGCATTTTTAATCAGGAAGGAGCAACAATCATCAAACTAGAGTATTTGACTTTTTATTTTTTTTCCCCCTTTCAATGCTGTTTGCCTTTAAGACAGCAGGCTGCTATTAATTTTTAATTCGTATGCATCCGCACGAAGGTGGAGAGGAAGGAAGAAGTGTGCAAGAAAGTGAGGCGGGACGCCAGATTGAATGAATGAATGAACAAATGAATGAGCTACACTGAGCTTCCCCAGCAAGAGAAGATTGCAGGACTAAAGGTAGGATTATTCTTGTTTAATGTCAAATTTTCTAGATGCTAAGTCTGTGATTTGTGCCTTTTATTTTATTTTTTTTGGTCCTGCGTCTTATACATAATTCATATAAACTGCCTCAGATATGCATCCCTGCTTTTCACAGGGAAGCAAAGGTGGGCATCTTTTTAAAAAAATTTTTTTTTTTATTGACGCAGCTAAAAAGGACAAGCGTGCACGGAATATTTCACAGCATGAGCGCGAGGCTGTTTATGAATTTGCAGTACCTCCAGCCACAAAGTGAACTACTCTCAACATCCTTTACAGAGTACACTATTAATCCTCCACCTTGTCAAATCATGACCTGTAGGCCACTTGCCCTCTGGAAGAGGAGGAGGGATGGAGAGAGAGAGCTAGAGAGAAGGAGTCCTTGACAAATGTCCCCGCTGCAAATTGAGTCATACTTTAATTTTCCCTCTTTCAACCTAACTTTAGCCAAGTCGAGGAAAAGAGAAGCAAAGGTGATGAATGTCTGGTTTGACTGTAGCATCAACACAAGAAAAATCATTATCCTCTTCCTCACTGTAATTAAACATTCCAACCCGGGGTTCATATGGTGAAGCTATGCTGATGTAATTCCCCCACATAATAAAGGGTAATAAAAAAAAGGCACGAGTGGCCCACGCCGTCGTTACGACGGAAGAAATTAAACCTTTTGTCTTTGTGTTGTTGCCGAGATAAAATTGAAACGGCGCTAGGTAGGAAAACAAAAGAGGGCAAGAGAGCTTGTTATTTCCTTGCCGGTAAGCCTTTTGCTCATTTCAACAGCTTGCATTGTGTTTGTCCTGGCAATTCCGGCGCCCTGAAATTGGCATGTCTTAGTGGGGGGTGTTGGTAAATGAAATTCAAATTCTTCAGGTGTTGAAAAAAAAAACAGCAATATTGGAAGTGTCTGATGGCGTTATCTGTCCGTTCAAGAAGCCAGACTCGGAATTGGTTTACTGCCAAAGCTTCCCTCCCTGGGAAGACAGAGGGATTTATCCCCCACCTTCCTTCTTGTCTGTGCGTCACATCGCTATCAGAAAAATGATTCTCGCCTCTCACTGGCTGAATAATATTCATACATTAGCATGGCATTAATAGGCAGCAGACTCTTAATAAGTCACCGCTCATAATTCGATTTATTGCAGCTCACAATTGAAACACTAGAACTAGTTTGTCGCCACAGGAGGATTCAGTATATAGTAGGGATGTACCGAAAGCGAAATTCTTGGCCGAAACCGAAAGGCCAAAAAATACACATACAGTGCTGCTCGAAAGTTTGTGAACCCCACAGCGATGGTAAGATTTTTTGTAAAAAAAACTAAAATAACCTTATTAAATGTTAAGTTATACCCAAATCCACAATACTGACATTCCAAATAATGGACTGAAACAAAAGAAATAGTTATATTGTCATTCTTTATTTAACAAAAGTGGTTGATTTAAGAAAAACTCAGATATCATGTGTGCAAAAGTATGTGAACCCCTTCAGTTAATAGGATATTGCGCCTCCTTTTGCAGAGATTACCTCAACCAAACGGTTTCTGTAGTGACTAATCAGCCTCTCACATCTACTTTGGGGGATTTTTGCCCATTCTTCCTTGCAGAACGCAGTCAGTTGAGAGAGGTTTGATGGGCGTCTGGCATGAACTGCTCGCTTCAGGTCCCGCCACAGCATTTCAATGGGATTTAGGTCAGGACTTTGACTGGGCCAGTCCAGAACACGAATCTTCTTCTTTTTCAGCCATTCCTTGGTTGTATTGCTGGAATGCTTTGGATCATTATCATGTTGCATGATCCACCTTCTGCCAAGCTTTAACTTCAAAACAGATGGCGTCAGGTTATGTTCTAGGATTTGACAATATTCCTCAGAATTCATGATTCCCTGGACTATGTGGAGTTGTCCAGGTCCTGAGGATGAAAAGCAAGCCCAGATCTTGACATTCCCACCTCCATGCTTCACTGTTGGGAGAAGGTTCTTTTGGTGGTATGCAGTGTTGACTTTTCGCCAGACATGGCGGTTTTGGTTGTGACCAAACAGTTCAATTTTGCACCTACATCAGTTGATGAAAACTCTTTTTAATTTAGTCTCGACAACACAACTGTTAAAAAAAACAAAAAAAAAACTACTGAATTGATTGATTAGGAAATCAGGTTAAAATAATAGAAAATTCCAAAATGTTGAGGGGGTTCACAAACTTTTGAGCAGCACTGTACATAGACTTCATAATCTATTGACTGGACACGGGGCCGATTCATAGGGGGCCTATCTCCGTCAAAGCTGACTGAGTGGGAACACAGACAAAGAGCTTTTTCCTTAGAAAATTATTGTGAATAAATGCTTAAATCCCTGAATTCTTTATAGCTATAGACGTAAAACAGTCTCGATTATTAGTTAAAAGCAAAGAAAACAGTGCAGTTTGCATTTATTTTACGTAAATATTGCGAACTATGAGGCTAGTCAGTAAGGAAATTAGCGGCCGCCATATGTAAACAAAGAGCATTTTCCTGTTGAAAATTCATGTGAATAAATGCTTAAATCCCTGAATTCTTTATAGATATGGACGTAAAACAGTCTTGGTTCTTGGTTAAAAGCAAAACAATGTGTAAGTAGTGTTCATTTTACGTAAATATTGCGAATATGAGGCTAGTGGGTAAGGAAATTAGCGGCCGCCATATGTAAACAAAGAGCTTTTTCCGTTGAAAATTCTTGTGAATAATGCTTAAATCCCTGAATTCTTTACAGATATGGACGTAAGTCAGTCTTGATTCTTAATTAAAAGCAAAAATAACGTGCAGGTAGCATTTATTTCACGTAAATATTACGAACTATGATGCTAGTCAGTAAGGAAATTAGCGGCCGCCATATGTAGACAAAAAGCTATTTCCGCTGAAAATTCTTGTGAATAAATGCTTAAATCCCTGAATTCTTTATAGATATAGACGTAAAACAGTCTCGATTATGAGTTAAAAGCACAGAAAACCGTGCAGTTAGCATTTATTTTACGTAAATATTGCGAACTATGAGGCTGGTCAGTAAGGAAATTAGCGGCCGCCATATGTAAACAAAGAGCTTTTTCCGTTGAAAATTCTTGTGAATAATGCTTGAATCCCTGAATTCTTTATAGATATGGATGTAAAACAGTCTCGTTTCTTGGTTAAAAGCAAAAATAACGTGCAGGTAGCATTTTTTTTACGTAAACATTGGGAACTATGAGGCTAGTCAGTAAGGAAATTGGCGGCCACCATATGTAAGCAAAGAGCTTATTCTGTTGAAAATTCATGTGAATAATGCTTAAATCCCTGAATTCTTTACAGATATGGACGTAAAACTGTCTTGATTATTGGTTAAAAGCAAGAAAAACGTGCAGGTAGCATTTATTTTACGTAAATATTGCGAACTATGTGGCTAGTCAGTAAGGAAATTAGCGGCCGCCATATGTAGACAAAGAGCTTTTTCCGTTGAAAATTCTTGCGAATAATGCTTAAATCCCTGAATTCTTCACAGATATGGACGTAAAACAGTCTCGATTCTTGGTAAAAAAGGCAAAAAAAACCTTCAGGTAGCATTTATTTTACGTAACTATTGCGAACTATGTGGCTAGTTAGCAAGGAAATTAGCAGCCGCCATATGTAGACAAAGAGCTTTTTCTGTTGAAAATTATTGTGAATAATGCTTAAATCCCTGAATTCTTTATAGATATGGACATAAAACAGTCTTGATTCTTGGTTAAAGTCAGTAAGGAAATTATTCTATTCTATTCTATTCTATTCTATTCTATTCTATTCTATTCTAAAATCTTTTTCATAATAATATTACTTTATTTTTCAATTTAAGGGCCATCTTACACAATTTCTGTTATTTATCGAAGTCGTATTTATTTCAAAATTATATATATATTTTTTAAATTTATATTGGACACTTTTGGGGTTCGGTAAAAAAAGTCTTTACAAGTCTTAAATTTGGCCTGTTTAACCATGCAGAGACCTTGCAACAGGAATTGACTCAGAAATACCACAAAATCAACAGGAAGTGACTGAAAATCAACAGCAAATGACCTGAAATGCCCCAAAACTGAAATCCTTCTTTGCTATTGACTGCAATAGACCTCCAATTCGTCGAAGGAGTTCATTCGCTGCCATCCCTCCCAGTTCAGAAGAATTGGACACCTAGTAATGATAAACTGAATACAATTCACAGCAGAAGCATGAAAAAAACTCATTTTTCTGTTTATTAGTAAGCTTGGGAACGATAAACCGATACGACCGGATGTCCGGTTTTACAGGTAAGAGATACAAGTGTATCGATAGTAAAGTTACCATTCGACGCTAATTAGCCATTAAAATTTCAAAGAACTGATAGTAGAGATAGGATTTGGCTATCGCGAGCACAAGAATCGGCTACTAGTGCCTGGTACAATACATTGCTTAATATGATAATACTTTAGCTTTTCTCTCACATGCTGCGCTTTATGCGGCGCAGTTTGTAAAGCAGCACATTCTGAAAATTACGACAGCATTTTCTCACATTTAGCGCCACACAGTGTTTAAAACGTGGAGCACACAAAATACTCTTTAAATAGTTTCTCCTAAATATATATTTTACCGGTATATATTGTTATTATCACAATGACTCATGTCCAAGAGCAGACAGCCATCGTTGAGTAGGTTAAAGGTTTTATTCATTTTCAAGCAACGTAAACAGTAGAGCTGGGAATCTTTGGGCACCTAACGTTTTGATTACGATTCAGAGGCTCCGATTCAATTATGAAACGATTATTGATGCACCCCCCTCCTTTTAAATTTTTTTTTTAATGTTTTGTACATTAGTTCCAAAATTGTTCAAAAATCCTCTCAGGCTAAACCAAACTACTATTTCAGTATCAAGTTAACATATAACAGTAAACAAATATACAAAAATAACAGTAAATAAAATACTCCAGTCCCCATTCTGTATCAGCAGCTTTAAACTACATTCAATTAATTTAATGTTGTGAATCAACCGTTACAGTTGTTAAAATTGCTCCCGTTATTCCATAATTTCCCTTTTATCTACTTTCGACATGTCAAAGTTTTAAAACTGTTTCATCATTTAAAGATAGATTCAAGACAAGATTTTGCCGATTTAGGAGTATTTTAGATAAAAAGTTAATTCGGTTCGCTACAAAAGAGCCTTCTAGAGAAGTCTACTGCTTTAAGATGGCGGCTGTTTACTAACGCCGGCAAGTCTGTCATTTTGCATCTCTCTTCAATAATACATGTTCTAACACCGCCGTCGTCTGTCATTTTGCATCTAGTTCTACATATATATTAGGGCTGCAGCTATCGATTATTTTAGTAGTCGATTAATCGATGAACTAGTTAGTTTGAATAATTGAGTAATCGGATAAGAACATGAAAAATTAAAATACCTGAGCTGAGCTTCAAACTGGATAAAAAAATAATTAAATAAGGATCTATGTTTCACAAAAGAACAATTGTCTAACTTACATAGCAAAATTTCTCTAGCTTAAATGCTATAAAACACTTTTTTTTTTTTTTTTTTTTTTTTTTACAATGCTCTTAACAAATGGTTAAGACACAGTCCCACAAAAAAACAGCTAAATATACTCATAAACTAAATTATGAATGCATTAAAAAATCATTAGCTCCAAAAAACTTAGCTTATGTCGGTCTTAACATGGAGCAGCTGGATTCACCCATGTAAAATGAGGCGGACAAGAGGGCAGTGTATCTACTCAAATCAATAAAACTGAATGCAAACACTTTCGAAATAAACCATTACAATGCCACAATAATCAAACGAAAACTCGAATCAGCAAAATTTAATTCGAATCTTTTTTTTCTAATCGAATACTCGAGTTAATCAATTAATGGTTGCAGCACTAATATATATGATATCTACTGTAGTCGTATGTTTGTAGCAACTAGCAACTTCCATTCCGCTTTACCTGGTATAATTCAATAATCGGAATTTGGATGTTTGTGAATCGTTCTCGAATCTTCCACGGCCGAATCGCGAATAATCTAAGAATCGGAAATTTCGCATGCCTCTAGTAAACAGACAGTCTGTGCTGCTCCACCAGCTTTTATTTTGTTACTTCCGGTCTCCAGTTATGTGAATTTGCATGTTAAGCTAAATATTTAGTTCTGACCGTTTCCAGATTTAGCATTTAGGATGTAGGATATAAATTTAAGATTTAAATTAAATATTTAGTTCTGGATTTAAACATTCAGGTCCAAAACGTATTTTAAAATGAATATTTAGGTTGCTAAATAATGTTGTAAATGTGCCAAAAAACGTGACTATAAAAATACCCAGATGTTCCCACCCCTAATATAGACTGTATTTTATTTTTTTTTTGTGCTTATCTGTGAAATTCATTCGCCTTCTCTCCGCTCATGCACAGCTGAACGAGCAAGCATGCAAATGACAGCCCCGCGCGCACATATACATTTTTAATTTTTATGCATACGAGGGTGAAATGTCCCAAAAGTGAATCCTCTGGTTTCCTTAGCATGCCACTTCTTTAATATGCATGCATTCCCTAAAGCTCTTTTAACAAGGCTTCCTCGATGAATATGTTAATGGGAAATAATCAGAAAGACAGCCACTAATATGAATTTCAGAAATTGACCCGCGACATAGCATTTCTTCATGTCCTCGGGACAACGACGTTGTTGTTCCTTTTCTTTCCACAAATGTAAATCCGAGCCACGACGGCAACTTGTAAAGTTCGGGCCGTGATGATGTTTGAAAAGAAATCACGGTTAATTAGAACCTAGGGAACGCTGACGTCTGTCTGTAAAAAAAAAAAAAAAAATCAACAAATAAAATAGCCTTTAGTTAAGAGTTTTGTTGGTAAGCATTCAAGGACGCTTTGGAATAAAAGAAGCCGAGGAAACGGCTTCATTAAAGATGTAATATGCGTTCCGGTGTGGCGAGGCTTTCACAAATACGACACGGTCCATCTGTGTAGCTTTTTGATTCGAACTGTTTTCAGTTTTTGTCAGTGAATCGGTGAGATTTGCTGCATCATCGCGTCTCCATCATAATTTTGCTCTTATTCTGGTAAATCTTGCTCTGTTTTCATGTACAGTGGGGCAAATAAGTATTGTGTACATATTGAGTATATATTGAGCAGACCTACTTAGTTCCTACCATTGAAAATAACTACAGTGGGGCAAATAAGTATTTAGTCAACCACAAATTGTGCACGTTCTCCCATTTGAAAATATTAGAGAAGCCTGTAATTGTCAACATGGGTAAACCTCAACCATGAGAGACAGAATGTGAAAAAAAAACAGAAAATCACATTGTTTGGTTTTTAAAGAATTTATTTGCAAATCATTGTGGAAAATAAGTATTTGGTCAATACCAAAAGTTCATCTCAATACTTTGTTATGTACCCTTTGTTGGCAATAACGGAGGCCAAACGTTTTCTGTAACTCTTCACAAGCTTTTCACACACTGTTGCTGGTATTTTGGCCCATTCCTCCATGCAGATCTCCTCCAGAGGAGTGATGTTTTGGGGCTGTTGTTGGGCAACACGGACTTTGAACTCCCTCCACAGATTTTCTATGGGGTTGAGATCTGGAGACTGGCTTGAGCCCCAGGCATGCCTAAAGTCCGGCCCGGGGGCCAAATGCGGCCCATGGTCAAATTTCACCCAGCCCCCAGCCTCTGTCATAAAATCACTGACGTCTGGCCCGCACACAGACTTAATAAATTGGTCAGCAGTACTGCTACCAGCATATGAAGTAGCTTACACACTAAATGCTGCTCCTCATTTACCCACTAAAAGGCAGCAGCACGCTAAGCAACATTACCCCTTGGGACCCTTCCAATTTTCTAAAATGGCGACATTCAACAAAGAAAGTTGACTGCGACGGCCGGCGCTTCAAGGATAGGTGGAAATGGGACTATTTCTTCACTAAAATACACAACTGTGTCCGCCTCATTTGCAAAGAGACAGTCGCTGTTTTTAAAGAGTTCAATATTAGGCGATATTACCAAACAAAACACGTCGACATGAATGGCAAGATTACAGGGAAGATACACAGCGAGAAACTGAAGCAACTTGAAGCTAGTTTAACTTCACAGCAGCAGTATTTCGCAAGTCGAAAGAGAACGCCACAAAGGCTAGTTGTGAGATTGTTGAAATTATTAATTAAAAAAAAAAAATGATAAAGCAAATGTGACACACAGAATGGTTTGCTAAAATTTGCTTAAATATATTGTTCTACGTAAAGGATGTCAGCCAAGGTCGGCCCCCCACATTTTTACTACACCAAATCTGGCCCCCTTTGCAAAAAGTTTGGACACCTCTGGGCTAGGCCACTCCAGGACCTTGAAATGCTTCTTACGAAGCCACTCCTTTGTTGCTCTGGCTGTGTGTTTGAGATCATTGTCATGCTGAAAGACCCAGCCACGTCTCATCTTCAATGCCCTTGCTGATGGAAGGAGATTTTCACTCAAAATATCTCGATACATGGCCCCATTCATTCTTTCCTTTACACAGATCAGTCGTCCTGGTCCCTTTGCAGAAAAACAGCCCCAAAGCATGATGTTTCCACCCCCATGCTTCACAGTGGGTATGGTGTTCTTCGGATGCAATTCAGTATTCTTTCTCCTCCAAACACAAGAACCTGTGTTTCTACCAAAAAGTTCTATTTTGGTTTCATTTGACCATAGCACGTTCTCCCAGTCCTCTTCTGGATCATCCAAATGCTCCCTAGCAAACCGCAGACGGGCCTGGACATGTACTGGCTTCAGCAGGGGGACACGTCTGACAGTGCAGGATTTGAGTCCCTGGAGGCGCATTGTGTTACTGATAGTAGCCTTTGTTACTGTGGTCCCAGCTCTCTGTAGGTCATTCACTAGGTCCCCCCGTGTGGTTTTGGGATTTTTGCTCACCGTTCTTGTTATCATTTTGACGCCATGGGGTGAGATCTTGCATGGAGCCCCAGATCGAGGGAGATTATCAGTGGTCTTGTATGTCTTCCATTTTCTTATAATTACTCCCACAGTTGATTTCTTTACACCAAGCGTTTTACTTACTGCAGATTCAGTCTTCCCAGTCTGGTGCAGGTCTACAATTTTGTCTCTGGTGTCCGTCGACAGCTCTTTGGTCTTGGCCATAGTGGAGTTTGAAGTGTGACTGACTGAGGTTGTGGACAGGTGTCTTTTATACCGATAATGAGTTAAAACAGATGCCATTAATACAGGTAACGAGTGGAGCCTCGTTAGACCTCGTCAGAAGAAGTTAGACCTCTTTGACAGCCAGAAATCTTGCTTGTTTGTAGGTGACCAAACACTTATTTTCCACTCTAATTTGGAAATAAATTATTTAAAAATCAAACAATGTGATTTTCAGTCCCCCCCCCCCCCCCCCCCCCCACACATTCTGTCTCTCATGGTTGAGGTTTACCCATGTTGACCATTACAGGCCTCTCTAATCTTTTCAAGTAGGAGAACTTGCACAATTGCTGGTTGACTAAATACCTATTTGCCCCACTGTAATTGGCTGCCACTGACAACGATAGACGCCCAGTCCAGATCAACGTTCATCGCCGTCACTGGCAATTTAACATGATCATTCAATGCCAGCCATCTCAGTTCATATGCATTTGATGTCTGTCACTGTCAACGACAGTGAATGAGTTAAATAAAATCAAGTATAAACTCTTTTAGTCCGTTTATTTGTTTTTTTTGTTTCCAGAGGCGAAATCCGATTAGAGCCAGGAGCCAGGCTCCGGCTGACCTCTCGTCTTCCTCTCTCGCGCAGGAAGTTATTTTGTTGATAATCATGTCTGTACCTGGTATTGATTCTTTGTAATTCTGGAGATTGTTTGCAATCATAATATATTCAAAACAAACCTTTTGCAATATTGGATATTTTTCTCTCGCCAAAAATAAAGTCATTTTGACAAAGCAATCATGTTGATGAAACGGCTTTTCATGAAATTTTCCCGCATTTTTTTTTTTTTTTTAACAAAACTGTCAACCCTTCAGGGGGCAAGTGACAATTTTTGTTATTATTGTGCTTCAGTGTTTTACCTCTGCGGAAATGACTGCCTGTGCAACCAATTATTTCCACTCAAAATAGCCAATTGAGTGTTTTTTTTTTTTGGTTCTGTTTTGTTTTGTTTGTTTTCCAAGTCAATAATTGGCCTGCAGTTAACTTCGGATAAGAACAAGCTGCTTCGGGTCTCAAATATGGGCTTTGAATTGACGTTTTTGGCTTCATTTGACAGTTTACTCATTCTAAAATCGTGTATTTTTTGCATCACTAAATACTAAATTGTCCATAGGCTTGAATGCGAGTGCTTCTAATGCAGTGCTTCTCAATTATTTTCTGTCACGCCCCCCCAAGGAAGACGTAAATGTTTCGCGGCCCCCCAAACTCTCTGCCGCCACTGTAAATAGTATCATTTGTCTATAAAATTACTATTATAAATACGCATCTGCCTAACATTGTGTCCTTTTTTTCTAATAAAGAAAAAAGTAACATAGATCAACTTATAATAAAGTATAACTTTATTTACATTGTTTTGTTTGTAACAGAGAAGACTTGACGTGCATCAATTTGCCTGAATTAAAAAAAAAAAATTCATATCCAAACTAAAAAATACACTGAAGGTACATATTTGACCATTTGTTACAGAAAAATAAAATGTAATAAAATCAGTAAATAATACCAAATTAAAATTGATTAGAAACATTCACCCATGAGGACAATGTGCCAGAAAATTTGACCGAAAAAACAAATCTGAATAAAAGGGGGAAAAAAGTGTCCTTGGACAGGACAGTTTTTATTTTTGCTGCTCACAGTATTTACCTCCTTTGCAATGGTGTGGAGTTATTTTGCAATTAGCATGCTAACAATGCTCACTGGCTTACTGATATAACACTGACAAAGCAGGACGATTGTTGGCAATATTCGGCACGTTTTCACTGAAAAAAATCAAGCGGCTTAACAATGAGATTGGGGTCTAATGTATTTAAGTGGCTTCTTAATTGATTTGGCTTCTTGCTGTCTGCTATAATTATTTTTAGACACAGTAAACAGTGGTCTTTCATCATCACCCACCGTATTAAAAGTCAAAGCTAAAAGGCAAACGGCACGAAAAAAGCGCATTCACGGCGGCCGAGGTAGACTGTAGGTGAGGGCAGTCGTCGTGACGATCCCAAGCCGAAAATGGCACTTCTCGGGCGGCGACGTGAGAACCGGACAAGACAGTGGGTCGCTGCGTGAGTGAGTCCGGTCGGAAACGGCTTTCGAAAACGGCGGTGGCACACTGCTCTTCATATCTGTTGTCTGTGTGTGCTGAGTGCTCTTCCTTAGTTCAAAAATACTGCGCGCACTCTGAAAATGAGAGCGCCACTGCCACCTACTGAGTGGATGTGCAAGTACACTTTATTCCAGTACGGCAAAAAAAAAAAAAAAATGTTCCCCGAGGTCACATGCGCCCCCCCTGGCATTGCTCTGCGCCCCCCCAGGGGGGCGCGCCCCACTATTTGAGAAGTACTGTTCTAATGTAACATGCTTTTAAATTTTACTTGAGTATTCTTAGGAAGAAACAATATCATCAATTTATTATTGCTTGTGTGATCTATTTGCTTTAGTTTGTCAGAGACAATTCTGCCTCGGGCTTTGTCGTCATCACTCTGTTTCACCAATCCACTTTTACCATTAGTGACGTTTGAGTCTATTTCACCAAATAATTGGCGCCAGAAAGTCATGCGAGTCTCCACACAGAAGCAATACAATAGATACAATACAATATTATATTTCTTCCTTTTCCTAACCGTAGAAACTGAATAGTTCTTTGCACATTTATTACCCCTAAATGTTGTCTGAGTGGCATGTGTTTTATTTATTTGTTTGATTTTGCACTACTATAATTAACAGAAATTTGTTGTCATGGGGGAAATTTGATTTTGTAATACTTAATGGTAATGAAGCACTTTTTTGCATTTTCCTTGTTTATATTAATAAAAAAAAAAAGATTTTGGTTTTGTTATTTATATAGCATCTAATATGGGATACTGTGGTTCTTCTCCTTATGAACGTCTCTAGATACAAAATTTTCAGGTTAAGACTAGGCATGTATGAGATTCTGACGGTATGATAGCCTTAAACATAAATATCCCGGTATCATGGTATTGCAATTAAAGCTCTAAAATGTGTTACTTTAAGATATTTGGGTTTAAAAAAAAAAAGCTATTTTCAATTGAACAGGATTTTTTTTTCAAACCATATTAGCAAATTGGAACATAAGTATGATGATTAAAAATAAATAAATAAATATATATATATATACATATATATATATATGTATGTATATATATATATGTATGTATGTATATATATATATATATATATATATATATATATATATATATATATATATATATATATATATATTAGGGTTGTTCCGATCATGTTTTTTTTGCTCCCGATCGTTTTACTTTGAGTATCTGCCGATCCCGATATTTCCCGATCCGATTGCTTTTTTTTTTTTTTTTTTTTGCTCCCGATTCATTTCCAATCATTCCTGATAATTTTTCCCGATCATATACATTTTGGCAATGCATTATGAAAAAAATGAATAAAACTCTGACGAATATAAACATTCAACATACAGTACATAAGTACTGTATTTGTTTATTATGACAATAAATCCTCAAGATGGCATTTACATTTTTAACATTCTTTCTGTGAGAGGAATCCACAGATAGAAAGACTTGTAATTCTTAAAGGATAATGTGACTTTGTATATTGTGACTAAATATTGCCATCTAGTGGATTTTTATGAGCTTTCAGGAAATGATACTGCAGCCATTTAACTTCTGCCCAAATGCATGTTGGGAAGTGCAACCATGACTGTGCGTAATGGTACCAATTGATATATCTTCTCAGCGTTGGGAAATAAAATAGGGTGTTAAGAAAAAGATCAACTACTACCTTTCTTCCCCACATTACTTCCCACGATATTTCTAATCATTGAGAGAGGGATTGTAAGGCTTTAGCCAATTAAAAAAAGGCTTCAAAGGCTGCCAAAATTCTCTCTACTCATTTTACGTTGCCTTTTAGCTCTATGTATAAGTAATACGGTGCCATTATAGATTGAACGCGACAATTCGTGAGTGGGTAATGCAGCGCATGCGTTAATTGTGTTAAATATTTTAATGTTATAACCGCCGTTGACGCGATAAATTTGACAGCCCTACTTTAAGCCAAAACTAAAGACTCTGGATGAGTGTAAAACATTTTGTCTGTCACGTTAAATACAATTAGAAAACGATTTAATTAAAATCGATCGATCGGGACATCTTTAATATATACATATATATAAATATATTAGTGCTGTCAAACAATTAAAAAAATTAATCTAGTTAATCATATGTCAACTGTGTGATTAATCATGAATAATCACATTTGCCTCGGGATGAATAAAGTTGCTCTTCAGGAAAAAAAATTTAGGAAAATACTATAATTGACTTAAAATTTGTTTTAAGATGAAATGTATGATGTGTGAATGAATTAATACTTGACTAAATAGAGTTTTAAAATTTTATTTAACAACTCAGCTTGAATGAAATAAAAAAAAAAAAAAATTGTCTGTATTATACAGCAAAGAGGTTTAACAGATTAAAGTGCCTCAGACTAACAATGTGGCTCAAGTACCGTTTGGCATATTACCCAAAATTAACTAACAATTTAAAGAGCAGACAAGCACAATATAGTAACAATAACAATTGGGTGTTGTTGTTGTTGTCATTTGATTTGCAAGGCCCTCGTCTTCGACTATTTTAATGGGTCTACGCTCTACAGTCTCTGGCACAACGGCGGCTTGTCGCACATCCACTTGCCAGGAGAGCACTATATTCGGCTTATTGTGCTCGTGTGCCCGGTGTTCTGTCAAATTTTCCGACTGATCAGAAATTGCAACTTTGAGTTAAAAATAGCCGCGAATACAGCGATTACAAAGTAAACACTACAAACTTTCTTTAAATTAAGGACTACTTACGTTTGATCGTTGATAGGCATGTAAAAAGCTCTCCTCATGCACATTAGCTGCACGTTAGCTGCACAACAACTGCAGCCGCCCTCGTCCGGGGAACGAGCTGTAAATTGCTCTCCGGCGAAAACAGTCGACAACCCAGTCGTCATGTCAAAACATCGGGGCTAGTTATGTGTGATTTTCCGCTTCGAAGATTTTGAAACATCACTCGGTTCGGATTAGCATGTCGGCTACCTGTCACGCCTTTTGGTTTGTTTACATTCTCCGAAGCCGGGGAAGGGAAATGACATATGTCCGATTTAGGTGTCATAAAATATCGTTCAGGAGGTGCGACAGTGAAGGTGAAGTCGACAGTTTTGACCATTATGGAGTAATTTTGCCATGTCGTCCTGAATAAGTGCATTTTTATTATTTCATATTTCATTTAGCACAAGACTGTTATTTGTCATGACCATGCCATTTATTTAGCAATTGGGGAAAAAATACTTGGATAAAAAGAATATCCTGTAAAAATATTGGCGTAGAGAGACTGAAACAATGACATTTTGCGGCTCTCTTCGTCGCGTTTTCCTCGTTCTGCATAATTCCCCCTCAATGGGCTGAATAGTAAAACCGATGAGCCCATTCTCCTGCTGACGTCATCCACCTGTTGGGGACGCTAGAGCCCTTCAACGGTAGGCGTGGGTAACCGGCAGATTAAAAGACTAATTTCTCGTCATCTGCGCTATGCTAAATTGTTGTATATAGTCGAGTCGTCTCAAAATATGATTCTAATTCACTTTATAATGCTATTTAAGACTTTTTTTTCTCCTGTCGTATGGTCTTTAAATGCTATAAAATGCGAAAGTTTTTTTTTTTTTCTCGTTCAAACACATATTTCCACAAAAACAGCTAAATATACCTATAAACTAAATTATGAATTCATAAAAACACATATTGGCTTGAACAAAAACTTACCTTATTTTGGTCTTAACAGGGAGCAGCTGACTACAGCCATGTGAAATGAGTTATGTCATATTCAACGTATCCACCCAAATCAATAAAACTAAATGCAAACACTTTCAAAACAAACCATTACAACGCCACTCTAATTAAACGAATACTCGCAGCAAAATTTAATTCGAAGCTTTTTTCTAACCGAGTTACTCGAGTTAATCGATTAATCGTTGCAGCACTATGACCAATGATGATTGAAATGGGTTGGACTTCGAGCGTCTTCCATGGCTGCCAAAGAGTGAAATATTTATACCGGCTATTGAAAACGCATCTCAGGAAAGTGACAAGCATCAGATTGAGGACTTTTCCGTCACCACGTAGCCGTGCAATCCTGGGCTTCGGGTTCCGAGGGATCCGCTTCCTGGAACCCATTTTTCCCGCTAATTCAATTCCGCGGCTGTCTGTTGGCGCCGTGCTGGCGAAAATGAGGGGCGGCAACGAGAGCGCACGAAAGGCAAAAAAGAATCGATGGGGACTGTTTTTCATAAATTGAGTGGGTGTAAAATTAGCCAGACGAGCAACACGTGGGATTGAGCGACTGCTGTATTTGTCTATTGAGTGAATAGACCCACACCCTGATTCTCGATCAATGGGAACAATCAACCGCCGCCATTTGGTGTTTGGAGTTTTTTTCAAAGTGGAGGGCAGTGCAATTTTCACCAGCAAATACTTGTAATGTTACTGTAATCTCGTAATGGCCACTTGTGATTGCGCCTTTGTCGCGGCCCGATTTTCACTATTCATCTTGAAAGCCGGTCCAAATAGCAGTATTCAGCTCACTCTGTTTGCTAGTATTACCACACGTTTAATGGCTTTCGAAGGCACAGTGCAAATATATTTCTGCCGCCACTTGAGCAAAAGGGACCCCCACCCCACCCCGGATCAATATAACCTTGCCCTACTGGTTGTTTGGCATTTCAGTGAAGTCGGTCATGGCTGCTACTGCCAAAGCTTTCGAAGGGCAGCAGCGTTCTTAAAGCCGCAAGATCGATTGCGATGCTGTTGCTCTAATAGCAAACAATATTGAATATTGCAGCACAGGAAGCCTGAAACTAAAAAAGACCATCTTTATTTGTGTGCTTAGGAAAGTAGATGCATTGTGATTAAGGGCTGGGAACCTCTAGGTACCTCACGATACGATTTGCGATAATGATGATCTTACGATATGGCGAGACAACAAAGATTGGTCAGGAAATCATTTTAGGATATTCTTCAAAAAACTAATAAACAGAAAAATGAGCTATTTTCATAATTTTGCTGTGAAATGTTTACCACTTGTAGACGTCCAATCCGTTTGAAGTACGAAATGGAAGTCTATGGCGGTCAGTGGTAACCAATGACTTTAATTTTGGGGCATTTCAGGTCATTTCCTGTAGATTTATGGTCACTTCATTTTCTTTTTGGGGCATTTACGGGTCACTTCCTTTTAATTTTGGGCATTTAAAGGTACCTTCCTGTTGTTTTTGGGGTTACTGAAAAGAAAATGACTCAAGAATGTCCCCAAATGAATAGAAAGTGGCTCAAAATCAGGTCATTTGCTGTTGATTTTCATTCACTTAACTGTTGAATTTGGGGGCATTTCTGGGTGACTTCTTGTTGATTTTTGGGGGCATTTCTGGGTCAATGTTGAATGTATATATCCATCTTGTGTCTTATCGTTCCATTCCAACAATTTATTTTACAGAATATATACAGTACTGTGTGATACGTTTTAGGCAGGACACCTGCCTAAAATTTTGCACAGTACTGTAGATTATTTTTTTTAATTATTAAATTTATTAGGATCATGGAAGCTTCCACTTGGGGAAAATATATGCATACAGTATATCCTGTACATACATAATATAATAAAAATGTACAGTACTGTGCAAAACTTTTGCACAGTACTGTATATAATTTACAGAAAAATATGGCATAATTTTTAGATGGTTTGAATTGCGATTAATTGCGATTAATTACGATTAATTAATTTTTAAGCTGTAATTAACTCGATTAAAAATTTTAATCATTTGACAGCCCTAGTTTTTTTTTTATGTTGACTTTTGTTTTGTGATGCATGCTTTTATTTTGGCGCAGGAAGCGTAGAACAGGAAGCGAATGCATGTACAGACGCACCCGCCCACCACACACACGCACACACAGAGCAGCCAAATGACAGAGGAGGCAGCCTGCATGCACATTTGTTGCTTGTGACCACTTTTGTACTGTTTATTGTGTGTTTTCAATTGTGTTTGAGTACTTGGGGCGAGTTAATGTGATTGTTTTTTGATGATGTGCGGACGCTAACTGACGTATGCTAATCGTTTATAATTGCTGTATCAGCAGCTACTTATAATGCTAATTTAAATTACTGTTCTTGAAGATTAGACTGATTTAATTCCATTTTATTTTAGTTTCATTCTGCAAGTGTTGATGTCATGAGGAGCTGAAAAAAGTCAGCAAACCACACGGACATCTGACATCGTCGTTTTGGAGCTTAGCTTACCGTCTAGCTAGGACTTAAACCTAACGTCTTGGCGAGGACAGTACAATGACGTACAAGACATGTTTTTGCATTGTTTTTTTCGTTGTTTTTTTTTTTTTTTTTGAGGGTGTTTTGTGGTATTTAAAGGGTTTATTCCGACTTACGCGGAAATCCGGGTTACCATCGCCAGCACAGAGTCGGAACTCCTTCGTAAACTGGGGCCTACCACCTGTATAGCTAAAAGAAAAAAAGATAACCAACTGAAACTGTATTTTATGTTCACTATTTTATGTTCACGAAACTAGCGTATTGGAACGCAATAGAAATTAAATACACTAATTCTTACGTTTTCATATTTTTACTATCTACTACGTCAAAATGACAAAATTCAATGACTGAATTAGTGCTGCAACAATTAATCAATTCGATTAGAAAAAAATATTCGAATTCAATTTTGTTGCCTCGAGTATTCGTTTAATTAAAGTGGCGTTGTAATGTTCTATTTTGAAAGTGTTTACATTTAATTTATTGATTTGGGTGGATACATGGCCCTATGGTCTGCCTCATTTCACATGGCTGAATCCAACTGCTCCCTGTTAAGACCAACGTAAGCTAAGTTTTTCTTTGGGCTAATGTATTTTAATGCATCCGTAATTTAGTTTATATGTATATTGAGCCATTTTTTGTGGGAATATGAGTCTGAACCATTTGTTTAGAGCATTGGGAAAAAAACGTAAGCATTTTATAGCATTTAGGCTAGCGGACGTTTGCCATGTAAGTTAGCCAATTGTTCTTTTGTTGTCCATAGATCCTCATTTATTTATTTTTAGTTCCGTTTGAGGCTCAGCTCAGGTATTTTAATTTTTCATGTTCCTCGATTATTCGAACTAAATAGTTCATCGATTAATCGACTACTAAAATAATCGATAGCTGTAGCCCTAGACTGAATGTTTTTTTAAATGTTGCCTTTTGTGAAGTTTCGTAAGTATAAAAAACTAAAACAAAATCATAAACCTAATAATTACAAGAAAAAAGTAATAACAAGCAAATCCACTCAAAAACTAACCTATAATAAACAATTTATCAAAGGAAAAAAAAATCATAATTATTTAAACTATGTTGAAAAATCCAAAATCATACAACCTTGATGGCAACAGTTATTCCAGAAACTATCACTGAAGCTGTAGCTGCTATGGACTTTATGCCACCGACATCCCCTGATGTTAACCCTATTGAGAACTAGCAGATGATCTAATATCCCGGATCGAATTCAACTTGTCGTCGTGTTTTATGGCAGCTTCCCACGTCCCACCTGTCCCTCTAAAAAGAAGGGGGCACCCGCAAATGAAAGCAAACGCCGATCAATTGAGCTAATAGCTTGTCCGATCAATCCTCATGTTTTTCTGACGGCCGGACACAGGGGCGCTGGCGTAATTGGCTTGAACACGGGAGGCTCAGCGTTAATGGCAGGAGTGCGCTCCTTCCTCCCCCTTCCCACCTCCTTGGGTCCTCGCAGCTCCGGCGGCGTCAATACTGTCACCTCTTTGTCCTCGCAGCCGTCTTCTTAATAGTGTGTACGACCCCTTTTAAAGTCTAACACTCAACATCGACACGTTCAGTCAGGCTGCAAAATTAGGAGAGACAATGTATTAACAGTGTGTGCATGCGTGTGCACACAAGTGTGTGTGTCCCTATCTGGCCTCAATAAGCAGCTGAAACTCACCTGAGTTATAACAGAGAGTAGTGCTGCAATGATTAATCGATTAATCAATTAAAAGTAGGGTTGTTCCGATCATGTTTTTTTGCTGCCGATCGTTTTAGTTTGAGTATCTGCCGATCCCGATATGTCCCGATCCGATTGCTTTTTTTTTTTGCTCCCGATTCAATTCCAATCATTCCCGATAATTTTTCCCGATCATATACATTTTGGAAATGCATTAAGGAAAAAAATGAATAAAACTCGGACGAATATATACATTCAACATACAGTACATAAGTACTGTATTTGTTTATTATGACAATAAATCCTCAAGATGGCATTTACATTATTAACATTCTTTCTGTGAGAGGGATCCACAGATAGAAAGACTTGTAATTCCTAAAGGATAAATGTGACTTTGTATATTGTGACTAAATATTGCCATCTAGTGTATTTGTTGAGCTTTCAGTAAATGATACTGTAGCCATTTAACTGTTCTGCCCAAATGCATGATGGGAACCATGACTGTGCTTAGTGGCACCAATTGATATATCTTCTCTGCGTTGGGAAATAACATAGGGTGTTAAGAAAAAGATCAACTACTACCTTGCATCCCCACATTGCTTCCCATGATATTTCTAATTGTTGAGAGAGGGATTGTTAGGCTTTGGCCAATTAAGAAAAGGCTCCAAAGACTGCCAAAATTCACTCTACTCATTTTACGCTGCCTTTTAGCTCTATATATAGGTAAAACGGCGGCATTATAGATTGAACGCGACAATGCGTGAGTAGGTCGTGCAGCGCATGCGTTAATTGCGTTAAATATTTTAATGTGATTAATTTAAAAAAAATTAATTACTGCCGTTAACGCGATAAATTAGATAGTCCTACTTTAAGCCAAAACTAAAGACTCTGGATGAGTGTAAGACATTTTGTCTGTAACGTCAAATACAATTAGAAAATGATTTGATTAAAAAAAAAAAAAATAATAAAGGCATGTCCGATATTTTTTTGCCGATTCCAATACTTTGAAAATGACGTGATCGGACATCTTTAATTAAAAGTGTTTGCATTTAGTTTTATTGATTTGGGAAGATATACTGTCCTCTAGTGGCAACAGTGAAGATGCCATAACTCGTCTAACATGGCTGAATCTAGCTGCTCCATGTTAGGACCAACAAAAAGTTTTTGTTTGAGCTAATTTGTTTGTTTATGCGTTCGTTATTTAGTTTAGAAGTATAGTCAAGGGTTAATATGTGCTGGATCCTGCCGGAACAAGATCCGGCACCTCTTGATTTTGGCCTCCCTGCGTTCCGGGACTTATTTGGGCAGATCCGACCCCTCCTGTGTATAGAAAATGATGACAAAATAAAAACATTTTTGAAAAATGTATTAAAAAAAATAATGATTTGCATAAATTCATTCAAAGCAGGGGTCCCCAACCTTTTTTGCACCCCGGACCGCTGTGATTTGTGTCTTTTTTATCAAGGACCGGTGTTTTGACAAATTTTGCAACCCATCAAAAATTGCAACTATGCGGTTCTGCGCATGCGCGTAACATTAAAAATGGCTGCGAATGCAGCGATTCCAAAGTAAACACTACAAACTTTCTTTAAAGAAAGGAATATTAACTTACGTTTGATCGTGGATGGACAAAGTTCTCCTCAGACCCATCCTGCCATGTTAGCTTCACACCGCTCTCTCACCGTTAACGCCTTCGCCGTGTCGTTAAGCATTAATTAAGAAGCCCGCTTCACAAAGATGCAATGTTGGAAATTGTAGCAAGGTTTTCAGTGTTCTCGTAGCGCTGTCAGGATATTCCGGAATGACTTTAACTGTCTCAAATGTACGTTTAAGGTCGCCGTCATTTGCGATTTGTACAAGCTGATCCTCCTGTTGCACAGACATGCTCGAATCACTCGGTTTATTCACAAATGGGTCACGAATCCACTCCTTCGCAGTTCGTGGGTCTTCGAGGTTGTAGGCTCATCTTCTGGCTCGTCAGGTGACCTTTTTCGCCGTGAAAAATTTCTTCAAAGACGTCTGTTTTCCAGTCATTTTCACTTGTGTGGGGCAACAAATGTGCTCCACCCGCAGCCTAGTCATATGTTATTATGGAGGACAAGCCCACATAGATATATATACCAAACAAGATGTTCTGCTTGCAGTCCAAGCAATGGATTTCTATGACGAAATCTAATCTATACTGTAGTATTATATCTAGAGTAGACAGGGATATTGATGTGTTAAGCAGGGGCACAGGCCAAAGTTAATTCGGCCTGAATGCAATCGTCAATAAAATATTATCTCTGTGCGGCCCGGTAGCAAATGCGCCACGGATTGGTACCGGTCCGCGGCCCGGCGGATGGGGACCCCTGATTTAAAGAACAAATCCCAAGAATTGCATGTTGTTTATAAAAATTTAACGTCATTTGAAAGAGTCAGAGATTTGTTGATGCACTGAAAAGCTGGACCAACAAATCCCGCTCCTGACATAAAATTGGAAATTTGCGGACTCTGGGAAACAAGCAGCCAGGATCAAACAGTATTTCAACATGCCAAAAAGACAGTTGTATTTACTGTCTTTTTTTCAAAAAGAAGGAAGATGGTTCAAAACATGTCAGAAAAGCAACAACCGGCAATGAGGGCAGAGGCAGCGATCATGCTAACGGGCAGGACAGGGTGCAGCAGGAGGCTAGCGCCACAGCAGCTATGTTCACGGACAGCCAGCCAAGCCGGGTGTACTGTAAGTCCCACCTATGGTTATGTGGGCAATTGCCCCTGCTGTTGCACAGCATGGCAAGTGGCCATTTGCGTGTGGTTTTCAGCACCATTTTCTGCCTATGTTCCGGGACCTGTGCCCGTCTCATCATCCCTGCGCTGTCATATGTACTTTGCGTTCCGGCACGTTATGATTTACAAATTAAGCACTGAGTATAGTAAGTTGTTTTTTTGTGAATATGTGTTTGAACGATTTGTTAAGAGCATTGGAAAAAAAAGTTAGCATTTTATAGCGTTTAAGCTCGCGGACATTTGCTTTGCAAGATAGCCAATTGTTCTTTTGTTGTACTTAGATCCTCGTTTGTTTATGTATTTATTTATTTTATATCGTTTGAGGCTAAGCTCAGGTAGATAAATTTATTTTTGGATGAACGTGCAATTCTGCATTGTTTGAAGAAACAAGTGCCAATGAGCTCATTTTGGGGCATTTCCTGTCTATTTTCGGTCAATTCATTTTCTTTTTGTGGTATTTACAGGCCACTTCCTGTTGATATTGGGGCATTTACAGGTCCCTTCCTGTTAATTTTGAGTTTATGAAAAGGAAGTGACTCAAAAATGTCCCCCAAATGAATAGTAATGTCACTCAAAATCAACACGAAATAACCTGTAAATGCCCTAAAATGAACAGGAAGTGACATGTAAATGCCCACAAGACTGGCTGTGAAAGCTTTGGTTTCAGTGCCATTGACGGCGCTTAACGTCCAATCCAGTTAAAATGAATGAACCTATCGCAAAAGCCCCGCCCCCTGTAAAAACTCGGTCAACCCAAGGCTTTGGAATATTCTCTCAGTGACAACGATTGAGTGAAAGAATGATTTATGAATGATAGCGGGAGTGCAAATTTCTGACTTTCCACTACCACAGCTAGGAATAGAGCTGTTCTTTTTAAATGAAGGGTTAGATAAAGGGTTGCAGTATGCAGTGGAGCGGTGATAAATACGGTGATTTTACATTCAGTCGGATTATAAATGTTGTGCAGAGGTGCTAAATAAATTTGGATCATAAACATGAATGTGCAACATGAATACGACGTAAATAAATGCTTAACGTTGAGAGAGCGTTGAGAGTTGATCGCAGCAAAATGTTAGGTGTCTGCATGAGAACTTTCCTTCGTGTGCGTCCACGACCAAACTTAGGTACATCTTTCTTTTTTATAGAAAATTTGTGGCGTTTACTTTAGACTTTAAGTGCTGGGGTTTTGACAGTTTAGATTAGTTATGTTATATTTGATTAGTGTAGTGACGGGCTAGTAAACAAGAAGGCAGTCAAATGTGTGCTAACTCTCAATAGTTAAGTCTGTTTTTTACTACATGCTTTCAAATATATATGGCGGAAAACACTCAGGTGACTTGAAGTTCCGCTCTGAGACTCCCAATTTGGCCAAATTTCAAAATTGTCCTATATGCATGTGTGATACATCTTTGGAAAGCTTAGAATCTCAATTTTCTGGGGGAAGAAAAAATTTTAACAGGAGGGCATTTTTAAAGAAAAAAAACTTGTTTAAACAGCAAAACCCTAACTGGAGGTCGGAGCATGAGAGAGCATAATTAAAGACACCATGATTTTAACGAAGTAATATCTCGTACTTACCTCTTTTCGATCCAAAAATTCCATGTAGCATGTATCATCGAGTGTCAAGACAAAGCTGTGAATGCCCACAGCCAGATTTTTGGGGGATTTTATGCGTCAAACATGGTAATATATAATAATTAATAATAATAATAATAATAAAGAATAATAAATACAATTACTTACCTTTTTTCATGGCTGGGTGGAAACAAATGCGGTTGCACGACGTCCCTAAACGGGGGTTTTCAGGGTAAAATGGGCAAATTAGAAATAGGTCGGGGCTTAAAGAGCATACGACAGGAGGAAAAAAAGTCTTAAATAGCATTATTATGTGAATTAGAATAATATTTTGAGACGATTTGACTATATACAACAATTTAGCAAAGCGCAGATGACGAGAAATGAGTCTTTTAATCTGCTGGTTAGCCACGCCTACCATTATAGGGCTCAAGCGTCCCCAACAGGTGGATGACGTCAGCGGGGGACTGGGCTCATCGGTTTTACTATACAGCCCATTGAGGGGGAATTATTCAGAACGAGGAAAACGCAACGAAGAGAGCTTCAAAATGTCATTGTTTCTTTCTCTTTACTTCATTATTTTTACAGGATATTCTTATCTTATTAAGTATTTTCCCCAACTGCTAAATAAATGGCATGGTCATGACATTTAACAGTCTTGTGCTAAATGGAATATAAAATAATAAAAATGCACTTATTCAGGACGACATGGCAAAATTACTCCATAATGGTCAAAACTGTCGACTTCACCTTTACTGTTGCACCTCCCGTACAATATTTTATGACACCTAAATCGCACATATGTCATTTCCCTTCCCCAGCTTCGTAGAATGTAAGCAAACCAAGAGGCGTGACAGCTAGCCGACATGCTAACCCGAACCGAGTAATGTTTCAAAGTCTTCGAAGCGGAAAATTACACATATCTAGCCCGGATTATTTGACATGACGACTGGGTTGTCGACTGTCTTTGTGGATCGGCAAACCGCCCGGCGGAGAGCAATTTACAGCTCGTTCCCCGGAGGAGGGCGGCTGCAGTTGTAGTGCAGCTAATGTGCATGAGGAGAGCTTTTTACATGCCTATCAATGATCAAACGTAAGTAGTCTTTTATTTAAAGAAAGTTTGTAGTGTTGACTTTGTAATCGCTGTATTCACATTTGACATAATACAAAACAAGATGTTTACTCACTTCCTCGTAAGTCCAATGGTCCCACAGTAGTAGGGCTTGTTTTGGCCAATATCCACGGTGAATGGGAACCTTTTGAAACTCCAAAAAGGCGCACACGCCTCTCCCTCATACAGCAAGATTTTTCTGCAGCCGTTTGGCTGGCGTGATGCGAAAAATAAACGTATTAATCCGAAAAATCAGCTGAATCCTTAGTCCTCATACACAACAGTACAGCTTCATAGTGAAGAGGACTCCTTCCTCCGTACACGTCACAGCGTCCTCTTTCTCAACTTGAGACTGTTGCCAAGTCACTCATTTTCATGCCGCGGAATTCAAAAAACCAAATTAATATAGCGATCGCTTCCACACACATGCAAGCGGTCCATATCATTCAGGAGCATAAAATACAGCGTGTATTATGAAATAAACATGCTTTTTCGTGTCACGTGTACTTTAATGCACCATGAATCTGCTATGGCAGCATTCATATTGTTCTATCAAACACAACAGTTCTTTTGGCTTAAAATACAGCAGTTTATTTTAAAGAGGGGTGTAATAACAGAAACTGCTTTTTCAACCTTGTTTGTCTTTTCCGCCATATATACGATATATATTTTTTACAAATCAATCATAAACTAACCTTTGAGCAAGCGTAAGTGTACTTGGGTGACTGTCTTGACATCATTGTATTGACTGTCATTTATGTGGTCGATGACAGAGCCATATCTATAGCGTGCATTTGATGAGCCTTCTTTTTTGGCTTTGAAAAAAAAAACAAAAAAAACATTCTCCCTCCAATCTTTCAGTGTACCTGGTATCGGAATTACAGGTACACCACGCACAGCATTGAACCATCAATTTTTTGCTATTTTAAAGTTAGCAAAATTATGTTTTAATTCACGACTACATAGCATTCCTATACAAATATATGGCTAGATGTCCGACTTTTCTGTTTTGGGGCATGGTTTTGTGATAGGTCCATTGGATGTCTAGCACTGTCAATGGCAGCCAGTATGCTAACGTAGACACTATTCTAGTGGAAGATTTTGTCACACCCGAACTGAACACTTTAGGGAATAAATCATTCAATTTTTTGATGAACATGCAAGCCCACTATAGTACTGTATTGAAGTGTTGTTTGTCTACTACAACAACAACTATTTTTTTTATTGTGCTATTTGATGTAAAAAGTTTGGAGAAACACCCCCTTCTAAAGTGTGTATGGTGTTGGACTTCTGCACAGTAAGTGTGTGTGTGTTTGCTGGGGGGAAAAGGAAAGAGCAGAGGTCACGTGATGGAAAGTGAGCACAACTAGCAGGAGAGCACATCCGGGGTGGATTAATTAAGGATTATAATTATGTTGGGACTATGCGGGCCTCACCTGAGACTGCCCCTTTGCCGCCGACGCTTGGCTCCTGGCCCCCTCTGCTCCCCCTAACCACCGTTGAAAACACTGAGAAGAAAACACGAGCCGCACTTGCTCGCCTCTTGTCGACCACTGCGCTCGATTGCAATCTAAAAGCTTTTCTGCTGGCTTTTCCAATCTGCTTCAACATATGTTGTACTGCGCTATTTGAATGCTTCTCCGTTGTCCATATGTCCACTTTGTTTGGAGGCCGATGGCATTATTAATCCATCTAGCATATCTTCGTTATTGACTTCACTGGGATTCGTAGCTGTGCTTGCTATCATTTTCAAACCTGCAACGTACTGTATATCCCTAAAGTGTCAAAATGCGATCTGTGTTCACAACACAGAAAATGTACAGTTTCAGGGGTTCATTGGTAATCAAAATTCCATTTACCCCACTGGCATTGTTCTCTTTTAATGTCTGCAGAAAGGCTTTGTGATACACTGATTGTTACCAATGTACAATGTATTTTTGCAATGATGGTTGTCATAAACAAAGGAAAAGAACAGACTTTGTTGTAAAAACGATATGAGAGTGGCACTTGCTAAGATGGAGCTAAGTCTTCTTGAAGTTATTGTTTATACAATTACAAAGGGTTCGATCAATACCCGTATGGAACAATGCCTCAAACAAGATTAACCATTTATTGGGCAAGTGATTATTTTTGAGACACAGCGAGAACCAAAAGTGGTATTTGTCATGTGGCCAAATGGATTTTGCCATGTGGCATTTTTTTGCCATGTGGCAAAATGGATTTTGGAAAATTTGGACATGTATAGCAAGAATCAATGGCATAGCCTGACTTGGTTGCCAGTTGAATGTCAGTGCGCTGTAATGTATGGTCAAAAATCACAGCCACATACCGTAATTTCCCGAATATAAGGCGCACCCATGTATAATGCGCACCCCAAATTTACTTGTAAAATCTAGGGAAAATTATTGTACCCGTTTATAACGCGCACCCTAATTTTAGCACCAATAAATGGAAGAATACAAGAAAACAGAGCTCGTGTAAAGATACAGAAATGTCATTTTACTGACTGGTGAAACACAGCACAAGCATAGCATATTGGTAGTTCAAAACATTATCATAAACTGACAATATTTACGGTAATAATATGATTTGACAACTTCTCCAACTTACCAGAATCTAGGAGAAAACAAAACAGATGTGACTTTTCTTTTAAAGGCTGCTGTATAACTTGCTCGTTTCATCATGATGAATAAATGTTTCTGCCATGGATTGATACGGTAAAATGAAAGTGAGAACGTAAGTCGGAAATCCGAGTGGGCTCATCGCCGTCGACATGACAGTAACAATAGGAACTATTGTTATTTGGGTTTGAGTTTCCCGAGGGACAGATATAATTGACGGACACACACAGGAAGTCTGTGTTGTTACGTTTGTTATGGTCCGAGTTGCGGAGCTGCAATAAACGTTAACTCAAATGAGTTCAAGAAACTAAATTCTGTGCTTAATGAAGAGTAAAAAAAGCAGAATTTAACACAGACGAAATCATTCGGCCGATCAGAGTGAAGTATTACCGAAACAAAATGGTGACTTCACGTACCGTAATGGTCGGCAACGGATCGCCGCATTCGTTTCTTCAACACAACGTGGCCGTGTCAATAAAAAAAAATCGGTTTATATTTTTCTATATACAGTATATATATGTATATATTAGGGGTGTCAAACGATTAAAATTTTTAATCGAGTTAATTACAGCTTAAAAATTAGTTAATCGTAATTAATCGCAATTAATCGCAATTCAAACCATCTATAAAATATGCCATATTTTTCTGTAAATTAATGTTGGATTGGAAAGATAAGACACAAGATGGATATATACAGTGGGGAGAACAAGTATTTGATACACTGCCAATGGGAAAACCCATTGGCAGTGTATCAAATAGTTGTTCTCCCCACTGTACATTCAACATATGGTACATAAGTACTGTATTTGTTTATTATAACAATAAATCAACAAGATGGCATTACCATTATTAACATTCTGTTAAAGCGATCCATGGATAGAAAGACTTGTAGTTCTTAAAAGGTAAATGTTAGTACAAGTTATAGAAATTTTATATTAAAACCCCTCTTAATGTTTGCGTTTAATAAAATGTGTAAAATTTTTAATAAAAAAATAAACTAGTAGCCCGCCATTGTTGATGTCAATAATTACTTACACAATGTCCATGGGTGCTGAAGCATATAAAATCAGTCGCACCCAAGCGCCAGCAGAGGGCGACAAAACTCTGTAAAACACAACAAGTACACATTTCACTGTCCTGTCATTTTAATCTGTTGTAGAGGGGCATTTGTGCGTTGATTGCATCAAATATTTTAATGTGATTAATTTAAAAAATTAATTACTGCCCGTTAACGCGATAATTTTGACAGCCCGAATATATATAATATGTATATATATATATATATTTCTGTCTCCATCCATGTACCCGTTTATAATGCGCACCATGATTTTACAAGTTGATTTTGGGGAAAAAAAGTGCGCGTTATATTCGGGAAATTTCGGTATGTTTTTCTGCCATTTAAAATGAATGGAAAATTTGAACATGCATAGCCGTCAATGGCATGGACGGGCATGACCTTCAAAACTGCCATATGCCCCCAAAAATGCCACATACCCCCCCCCCCCCCCCAAAAAAAGTGACAAACCAAAATCCATTTTGCCACATACCCCCCCAAAAAAACACATATCAAAATCCATTTTGCCACATGGCAAAAAAAAAGCCACATCGCAAAATCCATTTTGCCACGCCGAAATAACATGTGTTATAAGCATTCATTAATGCTCTGACAGTCTCATTTCATTGTTATGATTGCACCACTGTCAAATAAAGTGTTACCAAATACCATAACTATCAATTAACGAAACAACTGGAACAGTAACTGAAGAAATAATTAGTATAGAACATGAATTTTGATTGTTATGTACATCTGTAGCGCTGCAATGCGTGCTTGGAGGCATGTTGGACAAAAACAGTTTTGACAGCAGGTGGCAGCAGAGGTTGACTGTCTCCTCCAGGGGAGCAGTGATGGCCAATAAAGCTTCTTGAAGCAATGAAGCTTTGTAGCCAATTGGTTCAAAGCTTCATGGTGGTTCATTTGGTCTTATGACAGTCGTATGATGCCGGTGTCAAATAAAGTGTTACTGGTTTCTATCTTTTGGTGTAAATATCCCAACAGATGCCGGTAATGGCCATAGACGTCCAATCCGTCTGAAGTGTGAGGGATGGCAGCGAATGAACGAATGTTCATTCGCTGCCACCCTCCCACTTCAGATGGATTGGATGTCTACTAGTAATAAACTCATTCTAATTCACAGTAGAAGGATGAAAAGAGCTTGTTTTTCTGTTTAATAGTTATAGATTGATTTCCTGACCCATGTATCAATATCTGTTGTATCGCCATGTTGTGAGCCTTGTATCTCAAATCATATCGTATCTTGAGGTACCCAGAGGTTCCCACCCCTAGTTATAGTTGTTAATAATGTATCTTAATTAGCTCTACTTTTGCAACATGAGAGCAGCTTGACTGTAGTATATTCCCCATTATTGCCTGTTTATCCAGTTAGTGCCACAGTGCCTGACTTTTTACTCGTCTCTGCTGGATGTACGACCAAAATAATAATAACAAAAAAAAAAAATCTTTCAACCTTTCCCACAGCTGCACTTTAACCCTGAAGCGCACACAAGCTGTGGTAATGAGCTCTGGACAAACAGTATGAAGATAGTATTGAGGCTGCCCTATTGCTTTTTGTACTCGTTACAAAAATAGAGATCGTTATAGCTGCTACTTCAAAGACCCACAACCTGGACCTTTAATCTGCTCTAGACCTCCTTTTGTTTCCCGTTTCGATATATTTTTGTGTTATGGTGTTATGATGTTGCCAAGTAGGGTCTTTTGGAATATAAGTCGCACTATTTTACATGGGCTGGCCGGGGGTGCGATTTATACTCTGGAACGACTGATATTACAGTATTACACATTATTTTTCAGGATGTCACGATACCAGACATTTACAATGCTGGCCAAAAGTATTGGCACCCCTGCAATTCTTTCAGATAATGCTCAATTTCTCCCAGAAAATGATTGCAATTACAAATGCTTTATTAGTAATATCTTCTTTTATTTTGCTTGCAATGAAAAAACACAAGAGAATGGAGAAAAAAAAATAAGAGGTGCACGATATCCATTTTTTGAAACCGATATCGATAACTTCCTGCTCTTCAAGGCCGATACCGATACGAAAACCGATATTATATATATCATTTTTCAATGTATAGTCACCTAAGTTTTTGAACACCTGTAGGTAAAAAATACTAGTGGTTGATTTAGCTTAGATTTGCCTTTGACCGAACCAGAATTTTCATGATGACATGAACATTATTATAATGAACAAAACAAAGACAGTAACAAAACTTTGCATACCGGGAAAAAAAGGAGTGGAAACAAACGCACAAATCCCAATCTGACACCGTGGCAAAAATATTATTAATAGGGCCGATAATCTATTATGTTATCGGATTTATTGGGATGACGTCATACTGTAATGCCTATTATCGGACCGATAATTATCGTGCACCTCTCGAAAAAAAAAAATCATTATCATTTTACACAAAACTCCAAAAATGGGCCAGACAAAAGCATTGGCACCCTTTGAAGCATCATGTGATGCTTCTCTAATTTGTGTAATTAACAGCACCTGTTACTTACTTGTGGAACATAACAGGTGGTGGCCATAACTAAATCACACTTATAGCCAGTTAAAATGGATTAAAGTTGACTTAGCCTGTGTCATTGTGTGTACCACATTGAGCATGGAGAAAAGAAAGAAGACCAAAGAACTGTCTGAGGACTTGAGAAGCAAAATTGTGAGGAAGTATGTGCAAACTCAAGGCTAGGAGTCCACGTCCAAAGACCTGAATGTTCCTTTGTCTACCGTCTGCAGTGTCATCAATAGGGATGGGAATTGATACGATTTTTACGATTCCGATTCCATTATCGATATTGCTTGACGATTTTATTCTTTATTGGTTCTCTTATCGATTCTAATTTAGACTAATGGACTGTATTTCAATTCAATTCAATTTATTTGTATAGACCTGGGCCACAACAAGGTTGTCTCAAAGGGCTTTGCAGAGGCAATGTGATACACAACCAGAAACAGCAAATGAAGCAACAAAGATGAATAAATAAAGTTCAAGTCCTGGGTATCCCCCATCCTCTGACCCTCCATGTCAGCAAGGAAAAACTCCCAAAACTCCAGAGTCTTTGGGAGAAAATGAGAAACCTTGGGGAGTACCACAGTCAGGAGAGATCCTCTCCCAGGACGGATAGACATGAAGCCCAGGACTGCTCATAGGAATTAGCAGGCGAAGTTACAGTCCGTAAAGACCCAGTGGAGTAAAGGAACAAGAAGAGGTCTATCTAACCAGATGAGACGGGGGTAGCAACAAGGACGTCCATCCAGCCAGGGGTCCGGACAGTCAGGAGGCTGCAGCTGATGAAGAGACTAGACAACTAGATATTAACATTGGAAAATAGAAAAAAAGTAAGACAAGTGGTAGGTAGAGTGAGAAAAAGGAGCTAGAACTCAGTGGCTGTACTTCCCCCAGCTTTATAGCTTCTAGTGCAGCTTAGACTAAACTGTGAGTCTACTCCGACTTCAACTAGCCTGACCATAAGCTTTGTCGAATAGGAACGTTTTTAATCTAACCTTAAATGTTTAGACTGTCTCGGCTTCTTTAATTTTAGCTGGAAGCTGATTTCATAAAACAGGGGCTTTGTGGCTAAAGGTTCTATACCAGTAGACCTGCATTCTGAGAGCAGAGTGTGCTGTTGGGGCGGTATGGAACCAGAGCATCGGTGAGATAAGATGGCCCAAACCCATTAATGGTCTTAAATGTAAGAAGGAGGATTTTAAATTGAATTCTAAACTCTACTGGAAGCCAGTGAAGGGCCTGGAGCACAGGGGTGATGTGCTCTCTTCTATTGATTCCTGTTAAAAGTCTTGCTGCTGTGTTTTGGACTAGCTGAAGACCTTTTAGAGAACTTTTAGGACAAACTGCAAGTAGGGAGTAATCCAATCTCGATGTAACATACGCGTGAATTAATTTTTCTGTATCGCTTTTAGATATTTCTAATTTTGGCTATGTCGCGCAGGTGAATGAAGGCCGTTCTGCAGGTTTGTTTAACGTGAGCTTTAAACGATAAGTCAGGGTCAAATAAAACTAGGTTTTTCACTGTGGTGCTGGAGGCTACACTTACATTGTCCAGACTGTATGAGGTTCTGGGTTCAATACAGTTCAGTTTTCTGGTTCATTCGCCTCGGGGTGTCTGTTCGAACACAAGGAGCGGAGAGTGGAGTTGGTCTTTGGCACTTTTAATCCAACTTGGCAACAGGCACAACTATATACAGGCAATGGCACTTGATATGACAATCACTTAATGAGCAGATGAGAGCATGCGTGGAAAGATGTTGATGTATTTGTGTGTGGAAGAAGACTGGCATGTGTTAGGTATATGTGTGGTTCTGAAAGGAAAAAAATACAAAATAGTGCTGATGCAATAAAAAATGAAAATTGACTGTAAAGCAGTCAATAACACACATACATGACTTGCACAGTATAATGAACACAAAGGAGGGGGGGGCGCGAGTGCGCGCGCATAACCCGGAAGCACGCTGTGTGCACGTGCAGTATCTTGGCCATAAAAGTAGCGAAAACTAAGCACTTTACACTCATGTGGATGTACAACATCATCTTAAGATGCTAAACTAACACATTCCCTCTTAACACAAATGTGCAATGCAAATATACTGTAAACAACGCTCTCCACGACGCAGTGAGGACTAGCGGGAGCAAACCATCCGACAAAACAGTAAAAACATGAAATGGTCGCGCTGATAACAGCTCTAACTTATCATAAGAACTTTATGACATTAAGAGGAAATACATACATTCGCACTCTGCTTGAAATGCGCACCATACGCCTATTCTCGGTCCCAGAATACGCAGCGCGTGTGACGTAGGACAATAACAGGAAGTAACTGACTAGTTGCCATGGGAACGTACGCATACACATGAACCCCTTTTAACAGGAGTATTAAAATTGCTAATAAAATCGTTTCGGATTATATTAGATGCATGCATGTTATATTTTTCATCTAGAGTATTCGACGAGGAATACGATAGACCCATTAATAGACTTTTATGGAAAAATCACCATTTCTTTAAGTAGTCTCATGAATAATGACATGGCCTGTGAAACTTAATGCAAAATCACTCGGTGACGACTCTCCAGATTGTACTTGGTGAGTGGTCCCTCTTGGAGTAATCATGTAGTCTTGCTTGCTGAATCGAATAAGCGTAACATGCGTAAGTTACGTGATGTGAATCGTGCTGGTTGGAATCGGTTAGAGAATCGTTAGATAAACTTCCAAAACTGGTTCTCTCTAGGGACCTGTTCTCGGTTCCCATCCCTAGTCATCAATAAGTGTAAAGCCCACGGCACTGTGGCTAACCTCCTTAGATCTCGATGGAAAACAAAAATTGAAAAAAAATTTCAATGAAGGATTGTGCGGCTGGTGGATAAAGAACCAGGCTGGAGTTTGCCAAAACTTACCTGAGAAAGCTAAAAACATTTTGGAAGAATGTTCTCTGGTCAGATTAGACAAAAGTAGTGTTTTTATGGGAAAAGGCATCAACATAGTTGAGAGTTTACTGGAAAAAAAACGAGGCCTTCAAAGAAAAGAACACGGTCCCCACAGTCAAACATGGTGGAGGTTCCCTGATGTTTTTGGGGTTGTTTTGCTACCTCTGGCATTGGACTGCTTGGCATTATGAAGTCTGAAGACTACCAACAAATTTTGCAGCATAATGTAGGGCCCAGTGTGAGAAAGCTGGGTCTCCCTCAGAGGTCATGGGTCTTCCGGCAGGACAATGACCCAAAACATACTTCAAAAAGCACTACAGAATGGTTTGAGAGAAAGCACTCGAGACTTCTAAAGTGGCCGGCAATGAGTCCAGACCTGAATCCCATAGAACACCTGTGGATAGATTTGAAAATGGCAGTTTGGAGAAGGCACCATTCAAATCTCAGAGACCTGGAGCTGTTGGCCAAAGAAGAATGGTCTAAAATTCCAGTAGATTATTGTAAGAAACTCATTGATGGGTACCGGAAGCGGTTGTTCGCAGTTATTTTGTCTAAAGGTTGTGCTACCAAGTATTAGGCTGAGGGTGCCAATACTTTTGTCAGGCCCAATTTTGGAGTTTTGTGTAAAATGATTACAATTAATTAAAAAAAAAAAAAAAAGTCACTCTTTTGTGTTTTTTCATTGCAAGCAAAATAAATGAAGATATTACTACCAGAGCATTTGTAATTGCAATCATGAGCATTATCTGACATAAATCCAGGGGTGCCAATACGTTTGGCCAGCAGTGTAGTAGTCTCTGCCCATACCATTGAAATTCTACGATTCTCGATACCATTTCGATACCACTGTTAAAATAAACAATAAATCCCATGTACTTAAATGGACACTTCTTTATTAGAAGTAAACAACAATACTGTATGCCGACAGTATATAGAACAATCGGCATGTAGCTTTAAAGTATTAAAATAATGTGTATTAAAGTACCAAAAAAATAGAATAAACAAAAGAATATACTGGTACAGTTGTGGTCAAAAGTTTACATACACTTGTGAAGAACATAATGTCATGGCTCTCTTGAGTTTCCAGTTATTTCTACAACTCTGATTTTTCTCCGATAGAGTGATTGAACCAGATACTTCTTTGTCACAAAAAACAGTCATGAAGTTTGGTTCTTTTATGACTTTATTATGGGTTAACAGAAAAAGTGATCAAATCTGCTGGGTCAAAAATTTACATACAGCAACATGAATTAGCAATTTCATGTGAGTGATTATTGACTTGAACAATCATTGACTTGAAGAAGTCAGGAAAGTCACTTGGAGCCATTTCAAAGCAGCTGCAGGTCCCAAGAGCAACAGTAAAAACAATTGTTTGTAAGTATAAAGTGCATGGCACCGTTTTGTCACTGCCACGATCAGGAAGAAAACGCAAGCTATCACCTGCTGCTGAGAGAAAATTGGTCAGGAGGGTGAAGATTCAACCGAGAATCACCAAAAAGCAGATCTGCCAAGAATTAGAAGCTGCTGGAACACAGGTTTCAGTGTCCACAGTCAAGCGTGTTTTGCATCTCCATGGACTGAGAGGCTGCCGTGCAAGAAGGAAGCCCTTGCTCCAAAAGCGGCACCTTAAGGCCCGGCTGAAGTTTGCTGCTGATCACATGGACTAAGATAAGACCTTCTGGAGGAAAGGTCTGTGGTCAGATGAAACAAAAATCGAGCTGTTTGGCCACAATGCCCAGCAATATGTTTGGAGGAGAAAAGGTGAGGTCTTTAACTCCAAGTACACCATGCCTACCGTGAAGCACGGTGGTGGTAGTATTATGCTGTGGGGCTGTTTTGCTGCCAATGGAACTGGTGCTTTACAGAGAGTAAATGGGATAATGAAGAAGGAGGATTACCTTCAAATTCTTCAAGATAACCTAACGTCATCAGCCCGAAGATTGGGTCTTGGGTGCAGTTGGGTGTTCCAACAGGACAATGACCCCAAACACACATCAAAAGTGGTAATGGAATGGCTAAATCAGGCTAGAACTAAGGTTTTCGAATGGCCTCCCCAAAGTCCTGACTTAAACCCCATTGAGAACTTGTGGACAATGCTGAAGAAACAAGTCCATGTCAGAAAGCCATCAAATTTAACTGAACTGCACCAATTCTGTCAAGAGGAGTGGTCAAAGATTCAACCAGAAGCTTGCCAGTAGCTTGTGGTTGGCTACCAAAAGCGCCTAATTGAAGTGAAAATGGCCAAGGGACATGTTACCAAATATTAGCGCTGCTGTATGTATATTTTTGACCCAGCAGATTTGATCACTTTTTTCTATTCACCCATAATAAAGTCATAAAAGAACCAAACTTCATGAATGTTTTTTGTGACAAAGAAGTATCTGTTCCAATCACTCTATCAGAGAAAAATCAGAGTTGTAGAAATAACTGGAAACTCAAGAGAGCCATGACATTATGTTCTTCACAAGTGTATGTAAACTTTTGACCACAACTGTATGTACTGTAGGGTAGCCTTTGAGTATTAAACAATAAAATACAGTGCATCACGGTCTCATGTAGCATTGAAGGGGGAAAAAAATCGTTTTTTTTTCTACTGTTACACACGTGTGTCAAAATGTAAGTCGATCTAGACGTTTTCCACGTTGGGAGGAGCTCATTTAACCCGTTTTTTTCGCGGGAATCTTGCGTTGAAGAGCAAGGTCATTGTCGTTAAAAAAAAAAAAACCTAAATGACGATTAGTGCTGCAACGATTTAATCGATTAACTCGAGTATAGATAAGATTTGAATTAAATTTTGCTGCTTCGAGTATTCGTTGAATTAAAGAGGCGTTGTAATGGTTTGTTTTGAAATTGTTTGCATTTTTATTGATTTGGGTGGATACACTGCCTCTAGTCTGCCTCATTTCACATGGCTGAATCCAGCTGCTCCCTGTAATACCAATGTACGCTAAGTTTTTGTTTGAGCTAGTTTTTTTAATGCATTCGTAATTCAATTTATAGATATATTTATCCTTTTTTGCGGGAATATGTGTCCGAACCATTTGTTAAGCAATGCAAGTTAGCCAATTGTTCTTATGCTGTACATAGATCATCTTTTATTTATTTTTTTTATTTATTTTTATAACGTTTGAGTCTCAGCTCAGGTATTCTAATTTTTTATGTTCCTTATCAGATTACTCGATTATTCGAGCTAAATATTTAATCGGCTACTAAATTAATCGATAGCCCTAGTGAATATTATTTGTTGAGAGATATAAATATTATTGCAATTGCAATAGCTCTAAAATGTTATTTTGAGATGTTTGGGGCAAAAAAACTAGTTCATCGATTAATCGACTACTAAAATAATCGATAGCTGCTGCCCTAATGACGATTACTATGGAAAAAAAAACAAAAAAAAAACCCAAAACTAAATAAAACTAATGTTGTATAACTTAAGTGAGCTGCATTGTGTTTATGTTAACTCATTCACTGCCATTGACAGGGATAGATGTCAAATTCATTTGAACTGGAATGACTGACATTGATCAGGTTTCAGTGCTGCTGGTGGCGATAGACGCCTAATTGGACTGGGATTGGACTTCTATTGCCGTCAAATAAAGTAAAGCCGTTTGAACAGTACAACCGTTGTTGACGTTTCTGTAGTTTGAGTGCTGTACGTGGTATTGGTACGGTTATCAGTAACAGTGTGGTCAATGTGAGAAGAGTTCATTTTTTAAAAATGGGGCTTAGCAGGACACATGTATCGTACCTTCACGCACCAACGACTCCGGTTATTGTGAAAGCGCCGTTTTTCTTATGATATCAGGCTCCTCGCTTATTGCTTAATTGATGAATCCCTTTCATTCCAAATGACAAAAACAAGCGCGTTGTTCCTCTGGGAGCGGCAGCCGGAGGAATTCTAATGCCTTCACGCTGACCACTTGGCCAGAGTCGTCGGCGCGACTTGATTTATTAGAAAATCGTATTGATTGGGTGAATTAATGCGGTGCCAGTTTAATCAGTGCGCAATGGGAACCGCGCCGCACGTCTGCGAACTCGAAATGAATTGAGTGTACGATATCGATCTGGTTATCCGCAGTATTTATACAGCTATTTGTCCACTCCTTGATTAATTCACTGTGTACAAAACAATGGCGCGATGGCGTCTTGAGGTTAAGTGTTTGCATGGGATATGAAGGACAGCTTTTGTAAAAAAATATGCATTGTTTGAATGTGCACCTATTGGCTAACCATTAAGTGAATAATGATGTCGCAGTGCTATTGTCTGCAACAGTCAATAGTGTGTTTTTACTTTGATCAAACCTTTGTGCTTCCCCTGAACTTTTCCGTCCAAACCTGTTTCAATTCTTAATCAAAATACTATATCCACTACGCCTGCTGTGATTAATAGTGGTATAATGATGTAATGAATCAAATTGTGGCAGAATTATTGACAAATTGCCCAAAGAATAGATATTGCACATCCTAAAATCGGTGATTTCGGCCACAAACGATGAATTGATTCAATAACTGAGGTACCGTAATTTTCAGATTATAAAATGATACTTTTTCCCCTCATACTGAATCCTGCGCATTATAGTCCAGTGCAGCTTATTTGTTGATTTATTTGGGTTAATAGGTAACACTTTATTTGACAGCAACGTCATAAGACCGTCATAATAATAACATTACACTATCATTGGCATTACTGAATGCTTATGACAGATGTCATTAATTGTCATCCGGCAAATTAAGTTACTAACTCCATTTATGTCCAGTTTGGATATACAGTCCCTGACAAAAGTCTTGTCGCTTATCCATTTTGTAGAAACAATTGCTAAAAACCTGACTTAATTATTTAATTGGTTTCAGAAATGGCTCATATGAAAGCTAAGACCCTCCCAAATGATGTTGAATGTACAAAAATATATTTGTTTCACTGAAAAAAGATTGATCATTTAATGAAGACTTAAAGGTCAAATTTTGGCAAGACAAAAGTGTTGTCGCCTACAGAAAGTAGTATGAAAATTGAACCAAAAATGTACTTCAAATACAAAAATATGTTACATAACATAATCGAATTAAGTATTGGTGCTGTGAGATCCAAATGTAATATTTTGTATGACTTCCATGGACTTGAAGGACTGCATCCATGCGGTTCGCCAAGGATTCATACAATTTATTGCTGAAGTCATCAGGAACATCAAAGAAAGCAGTCTTGCATGCCTCCCAGAGCTCATCAACATTCTTGGGTTTCGTCTTCCATGCTTCCTCTTTCATCCTGTTCATGTCTGGTGACTGGGCTGGCCAGTCCTGGAGGATCTTGATCTTCTTTGCCTTGAGGAACTTTGAGGTAGAGATTGAAGTATGCGATGGAGCACCTTCCTGCTGCAGAATTTGTCCATTTTTATGGTTAGGAATGTAAAAGGCAGCTACGATTTGTTGATATTTCAGACTATTTATGTTGCCTTCCACCCTGCAGATCTCTCGCACACCCCCATACCCCCAAACTTCACTGTTTTGTGGCAAAAGGTGGATTTTTCAGATGAATTACACCACAGTTGCCGCAAATATTGCAGGAAACCTACTGGAGCCCGCATGGATCCGAGATTCACTCAGAAAACAGTGAAGTTTGGTGGTGGCAAAATCATGGTCTGGGGTTACATCCAGTATAAGGGTGTGCGAGAGATCTACAGGGTGGAAGGCAACATAAATAGTCTGAAATATCAACAAATCTCTTACATTCCTAACCATAAAAAGGGACAAATTCTGCAGCAGGATGCTGCTCCATCGCATACTTCAATCTCTACTTCAAAGTTCCTCAAGGCAAAGAAGATCAAGATTGTCCAGGACTGGCCAGCCCAGTCACCAGACATGAACATCGTTGAGCATGTCTGGGGTAGGATGGAAGAGGAAGAATGGAAGACGAAACCCAAGAATGTTGATCAACTCTGGGAGGCATGCAAGACTGCTTTTTTTGATGTTCCTGATGACTTCAGCAATAAATTGTATGAATCCTTGCCGAACCGCACAGAAGCAGTCCCTCAAGCCCATAGAAGTCATACAAAGTATTAAATTTGGATCTCACAGCACCACTACTTAATTTGCTTATGTTATGTAACATATTTTTTACGGCTGTCAAAATTATCACGTTAACGGGCGGTAATGAATTTTTTTGATGAATCACGTTAAAAATATTTGACGCACTTAACGCACATGCCCCGCTCAGATAAAAATGACAGCAGTGTAATGTCCGCTTGTTACTTATTTTTTGTTGTTTGGCGTCCTCTGCTGGCGCTTGGGTCCAAATGATTTTATGGGTTTGGGGAGTAAGCATGGTGTAATGACATCAACAATGGCGAGCTACTAGTTTATTTTTTGATTGAAAATTTTACAAATATTAATAAAACTAAAACATTAAGAGGGGTTTTAATATAAAATTTCTATAATTTATACCAACATTTATCTTTTAAGAACTAAAGTTTTTCTATCCATGGATCGCTTTAAGAGAATGTTAATAATGTTAATGCCATCTTGTTGATTTATTATTATAATAACAAATACAGTACTTATGTACCGTATGTTGAATGTATATATCAGTCTTGTGTCTTATCTTTTCGTTCCAACAATAATTTACAGAAAAATATGGCATATTTTATAGATGGTTTGAATTGCGATTAATTACGATGAGTTAATTTTTAAGCTGTACTTAACTTGATTAAAAATTTTAATCGTTTGACAGCCCTAATATTTTTGTATTTGAAGTACATTTTTTGTTCAATTTTCATAAGCATTGTAAGCGACAAAACTTTTGTCTTGGCAAAATTTGACCTTTATGTCTTCTTTAAATGATAAATCTTTTTTCAGTGAAACAAATATATTTTTGTACATTCAACATCATTTGGGAGGGTCTTAGCTTTCATATGAGCAATTTCTGAAACCAATTGAGTAATTAAAAGTCAGGTTATAAACAATTGTTTCTACAAAATGGATAAGCGACAAGACTTCTGTCAGGGACTGTTTTACATCCATTCAAAATATAAGCATTCATTAATGCTCATGACAGTGTCATGTCATAATTATGATTGTCTTATGACAGTCTTATGGCGCCACTGTCAAATAAAGTGTTAGCAAATAACATAACAATTAATGAAACAACTGGAACAGTAACTGAATAAATAATTAGCACAGAACATGAATTTTGTCTGTAGCGCCACAATGCATGCTAGGAAGCATGTTGGATGACAACAGTGTTGACAGCAGGTGGAAGCAGAGGTTGACTGTCTCCCCTAAGGGAGAGGTGATGGCCAAATGAAGCTTAATGAAGATTTGCAGCTATTTTGTGTAGACCTTGATGGTGTTTCATTTGGTTTTATGAGTCTCATGACGCCACTGTCAAATAAAGTGTTACCGGTTATTGTCTTTTGGTGTAAATATCTTAATACTTTGACGATTGAACCAGGACTTAAGCTGTTGATTAATTTAGTCGTCGATTAATCTATCAAGTAGATAGTTCGAATAATCGAGTTCAGTGGTACCTCGACATACGATCGCACACGATCTTTTCGAAATCCAGCAACATTCGTTCATTCGCTGCCACCCTCCGACTTCAAAAGAATTGGACGTCTACAACTGATAAAGTCAATTCAAATCACAGCATAAGGTTGAAAAGAGCTTATTTTTGAGATGATCATGAGTAGGGCTGCAGCTCTCGAATATTTTAGTAATCGAGTAATCGACTGAAAATTCTATCGATTAATCAAGTAATCGGATAAAACAAATATATTTTTAGGTGAAGAGCAATTATAAATATACATGAGAAAACAAGACATTTCATCTAATCGTGAACCATTTTCAGCCAATCAATGTCTTTATTTTCGATGTATATTGTTGAAAACAGCCAACAATTGCATCTCAGATGTAACTGGAATTAAAAAAAAAAAAAACACTAATTCACTGCTTTCACTCCAAAAACTTTTAGATCTTATTTAAATATATATTTATATATATAAAACCTAAAAATGCCGTTACGCTTGAAAACACACATCACTTAAAAGTTAGGATTTTTTCCCACGTGTTTCAATTGAATTTCTATTTGTATCAAGCCATTTTTAAGTTCTAGTTAAGTTTTAAGTTAGTCTAAACTGTAAGTCCTGATAGGATTTTGAGTTTTTGCAGTGTTCAAAGTAAATGTACGATACAGGCTGTATTGGAGCACATTAGGGACCAGTGCTACTTGGTGTTTTATCCAGCAGTGACTACTGAGCTAAAATTGATAGTTAGCATTATTAAGTTTTTATTTCACACCCTCATCACTCCACAGTGCTATGTTATGTTAAAGCCTGTATGTAAGACACGTTAGCCACGCATCGACAGTGGTCATAATTAATAGAAACCTAGCCCTCCGCAGGGCTAACGTTACGTGAGCTAGTAGTGACAGTAACATTAATCTTATTTATTAGCGCTTAGCGCTCTATTGCTTTAAGATGGCGGCTGTTTACTAACGCTGCCCAGACGCGGCCGAGTCTGTTATTTCGCATCTAGTTTAACATACTGTACATGTGATCTCTATGAGACGCATCACGCTACCTGCTACCAACGTAGCATCGTGCGGGCTAGTATTTAGCGACGTCGGTGTCGTTTGTAGCAGCTGTCTGCTGCTGTAAGTTTTTTTTCTTTTTTTGTTTTTGTTTTTTTTTTGCTTCTTCCTCTCCGCACGTGACATCAGCGCGTTGTCCCGCATTAAAAGTAGTCCGAGCAAAACATGATGCTTAGAGCTGTCAAAATAAACGATTACTCGAGGTGAATAAAATTACTCGGATCAGTTTTTAAACTCGAGTTACTCGAGTTGCTCGAGTATTCGTTTCAGCTCTAATCATGAGCCTTGTATCGCAAATCGTGAGGTAGCTATCCAGAGGTTCTCACAGCTGAAATTAACAGCTAAAATGTTAATTCCAGATTCAAATAACAACAACGAACATGACTTAGATGAGTAAAAATAATCATTTGTGATAGCCAACCTAATTTAACTCAATGCAAAATACAAGCGTTCTCACTTATAGGTCCCTGATTGCATCGCATGCTCCAGTGTCGCCGAACGTTAGGACTGACAAAGCCTTAATGCTGAGGTTTTCTCATCTATTTTGCAAAATAAGCAGGCTTCGACACACAGTGTGAGCGCTCTGGGCTGGGTGCGCGCACGGCAAGAGGTGTCACGGCGTAGCAGAAGAAGCCGACGTGGCGATTGAGCGGTACCTGTCAAAGGAGGGAAAGTAGCGGCCTAATTAGAACTAACTGTGGACGGATGATGCTTTCTGACAGCTGTCTCATCTGATTCAGCCGCCTGCTGATGGGGAACATTTGTTTGGAGGTGTTTGTTTAGGCTCATTACCCATTTAAAAGGAGACACTTCACCCGTCTGGTTCCCCGTCTTGCGTGTGAAACTCAGGGCTATTGATATTGCAGCGCCCTGAATCTCTGTCAGTGTTCGTCTGAGCTTTACTGAGTTATTTCTGTTCATCTTGTGTAGTTCTGCTTAGCAGAACAGATATTTTAGTGCACCTACTGGAGCAAGAATTCATCGACAATGGCACTCAACGAGAGAGTGATGTATTTAGCTCATTTTCTGCCATTGACGTTCAGTGATTCAGTGATGGGTTCAACCCATTTTGAGCCTCCATTCAGAATGGATTGGACATGTATCACCTGTTGGACTGCCACATTTGGTAGTCGATTAATTATTGATTAATATTGATATTAATTGATGAATAATGATGATAGACTTCATAATGGTATTGATGGGTCAGATTCGACCTTCGCTCTGCCACGCCTTCAAGTAAGGGGCCATCCCACAATCTGCTTCAGTTATTCGCATTCGGTCGCAGCGATACATGCAGCATTCCAACACCGGATTTATGTTGAAAAAGTACGAAATCTGTACGGCATACAAACCGAAAGGGTTGTCTCAGGAGTGACTCAAGGTAATAATGATGTTTTTTTGTTTTTTCACAAGAATTTTTAACGTAAAAAGCTCTTTGTTGTAAGGCTGCCGCCACATTGACTGACAGACTAGCATCATTCAGGGTACCCGCAGGTTATTAAAAGTATTAAAAAAGCATTGAATTTTGTTTTCCATTATTAAAGGTATTAAAAGTATTAAATTAGCTGTTGTAAGTCTGGAATTTTTTTCACCGTGGTCTAATTTTCAAGAACATCTCAGTGCAACCTAAATTATATCCGTGACGAAGTTTTTTTTTTGTTTTTTTTAAATCCATAACGAAGATGACGCATAGAATTTTTACGATGCACTGCACTACAAATCGAAATGCAACTCGTGCGTGCCAAACCACCACAACCGGCAAAACGGGGAATCCATCCACCTCTGCATCGGGAATGCGTCAGTTTGTCGGTGGAACGAAAACCCTGCAGGCGGAAGTATTGTGGATTCTGAACACCAAAACAGACCACCATTTATATCAAATGAGTCCATTGGTGATCTGTTTCGGATATTACGTCATTTTTGGTCGGCATCGGCTGTCACAATGTTGGTCATATTGCGTTTTGTTCCAGAGTGAGCGTTCCCAATGCTTTAACTGTCTTTTGTAACGAATTTTCAGTTGGCAGAGAAAAAAACGCACATTTTCTTAATGTTTAAATAGTCTACATATTTTTATGACCATTATAAATGCATTTACACAATGAAATAACGCTGGAAAAGTTTGTTCAACATAATGTTACTCAAATCGTGTTTTTTTTCCGGAGGGAGCATTCCCGACTTCGCAGCCAATTTAAGCTCATCAAGACTTTAAGATAGAGGTAAAATCGGGCCTAAAAAGTCCAGCCCTACCCGAACTGGTCCGCGGGTATTAAAGCCCGACCCGCGTTTTGTGTGATAACATTTGTGACGATGTCTGCATAAAAGCCTGTCTTTTATAACGAATTCTCAGTTGGCAGGAAAAAAAATGCACATTTTCTTAATGTTTAAATAGACTAGATATTTTTATGATCATTATAAATTTAATATAAATAAACAGATGCGGTTTTGCGGACTCGCAGCGGGGAAGATTAAAAATGGCGTATAGGCACACTCTGGCTCTGCAATGACCGTACAGTGCCTTCTTTTTATTTTTTATTTATTTATTTATTTTTATCCAAATTATTTATTCTATAACAAGTATTCCTTAGTTTATCATTCATACATCGTTAATATATAGTTATTTCAAAAAGTTAGCAAGAAAGAACCCTGGCCCGGCTCGACCAGTGGCGCCCCCAGGGGGTGGCCAGGGGTGGCCATGGCCACCCCTATAAATTTGTTGGCCACCCCACTGGCCACCCCGCTTGCCAGTATATCGTTAGATTGTTGTAGCATCAGTTATGCATTTCATCCCAAATGCAAATCGGCCAGCACCTGCTTTTCCCCAGTAATTATTTTGTTTTGTTAAATGTACACCTTATGCCTAATATATACATAACACAATAAGACAGAATGGTTGTGGAACTCAAAATGTTGACTGGACAGTATAACCTGAAAATGTGGCTTTTAGGGGTAGTTTACGTGGCGACTCTGCGACACAAAGACGCAATGACTGAGTTGCGGACTCGCCTCGCGTGCATTTGGTGTCGGCGAGGATGGAAGGCGAAGACAAAAAATTCTGAATCCTGCCTCCAAAGTGGAAGAATCCGGTTGTGGGGGGCTTCCTCGGCATGCATATCAAAGGCTCTTGCGGCGCAACACCGCGCCGTAACGTCAGCACTCATACACGTCACATTGGGCGTGCGCAGTGGTATTAAACATTAAAACAGCAAATATGGCAGAATGTCGGCTTTATCTTACTATTTTAATAATATTTTTAAATTAGATATGTTGAACGTTTCAATTTTTTTGCCTTTTTGAACAAAAAAAAAATGACATTGCTTCGAGTTGGCGGGCATATTTTTTTTCCGGGCTGAGGGAGCTTGGTGGGGTCAAAGTGCATAATTCTCTGTCGCCCTGTAAATCTGCACTGCCCCCTAGGGTCTGGCATGAATACTACATCGTTTTCATGCGTAATTGCGACATTGTTCAAATGGAGACGCAAATGCAAATTTGAAATTTTTCGTATTCTCGGAGAGTCACCATGTAAACGGCACTTTAGTTTTGGTGTGCCACCCCAAGATTTTAAGTGGCCCCATCCGGCCACCCCTATGAAAAATTTCTGGAGGCGCCACTGGGCCCGACGTAATAATTGACATTTTAATTTTGGTCATGTTTTCAGTTTAATTTAGCTGTTTCCAGCTTGCTATGTTTATAATTGCGATGTTTGTTTACCGCTTTTCCTCTTACTGCGAAGAGGGAGGAAGTTACGTCGACCGCCACTATGATATTTAAGTCATCAGCCATCCGCTGTGACCCGGGAATTTAACGCCTGCTTTCACGCACACTGCTTCCCATGTCAGTCGACACGGGAAATTGTTTTCACACGCAACTGCTGCACGGTTAAGTCCCGCGATATTCCTGTTGTTTTGGAGTATGTGATAGGGGCTCAAGTTACATCCAGAGACTTTAGGTTGCAGTTTATGGGTCATGCGAAGGCAGTGGACGTGCTTAAACATTTCGGTTTGCCTTTCGAATGAATGTGAATTTCGCCGTTTTAACTCGAGAGTTAGCCGTGTTCACTGGGGTCTTGTCAGGTGCACTAGCGGCTAGCCTGTTACAGAAGATGGCTGGTCTGAGTCCTGTCCTCCTCCTCTTTTTGTCCATACTTATTGTGTGTGTGTTTAAAAAAATTCTGACAGACTTTATAATGTTACTTTAAATGTGTTTTAATTGTATCTTCAATATATGTGCATTCTTTTGTCAAACACACATAGTAATTGAGGTTAAACTTGATGTTCAGTGCTTTATTTATTTAATATGATTCTATATGATCTAAATAACGGGTGCGAGAAAAGTATTTTCAGTTGAAATGGCATTAAAAAAGGTCTTAAAAGTCTTGAATTCAGATTTATCAATCCTGGGGGGGGGGGGGGGGGGGGGGGGCTGATTACGGTATTTACGTAAAATAAATGCTAACTGCTGGTTGTTTTTTGCTTTTAACCAAGAATTGAGACTGTTTTATATCCATATCTGTAAAGAATTCAGGGATTTAAGCATCTATTGACAAGAATTTTCAACATAAAAAGCTCTTTGTGGGTGTTTCCACTTGGTCAGCTTTGACGGAGATAGGCCCCCTATTAATCGGCCCCGCACCCCATGTCCCATCAATATATTATTATTATTAGTCTACGCACGTCTCAGCACACACGAACACAAGCCCCCACAAATGCACGCACGCCGCGATAAATGGCAGCCGTGAAGTTTACCGTCCCCATTTTTATTTACCGTGCAATTATTGCATATCGCGACAGACTTAGGTGTTATAGTCCAGTACGGCTTATCTGTGAACAAATGCCATTTTCGTGTCAAATTTAGTGGGTGACGGCTTATTGCCAGGTACGCCCTATAATCTATCTAGGAAAAATTCTGCCAAAGTGATGTGCATGGCCTTTATAGGGTTGGACTTGCAATTTGCTCTATCGTTAGCCTCCTACTCAAAGGAAATGTAAAGACTGATGATGATAGGCTGTACAGTGAGAGTGCAGTAGGTGAATGACTACCATCATGTAAAAGAAATCCTTACACTCCATGTGGCATTGAATGTTTTGCTGCCTTTATTACTGTAAAGTACATAGATTATGGCTGCTTCTTTATGCCTCGGGGTGTTTCAAGGAAAAACTCACCTTAATCGTGCTCAAAGCTCCGTCACCCGCGCGACAAGAATCATACACAGCCGAGCAGGTATTGTAACAAAAGTGAATTTAAGGCCGCACGGCGACAGGATTAGCCCGTTAGAAATTAGAAAAACTCATTTGCATAACCTTCAAATCAATCTTTATCTGCAAGGCGCTTTTACGAGAAGTGTCACCGCAAACAAAGCCCGACGCAGGTTTCGTTGCGCTTTGATGTTCCGATCCGCCGTTCGCGTGACAGCGTTCGCCTTGAAGGCTGCCGAAAATTATTATCCCGACAAAAACACGGACGCAAAATAGTCTGTTGTTCAAGTGAAAAATAACAACAGCCGTTCGCTATCAAACAAATCATGTTCGTTGGCAGCGACGGGCTCCCAATCGAGTTACCGCGAACTGCAGTCGCCTTGATTTGTTCCCAGTAAACAGGTTAAAGGTCTTATAATTCACACAAATCTTCTCCATTTGGTTCTCCAAGGCTTTTATTGGAGTTGTTCTTTCCATAAACATGTACTTTCACCCCCCAGCCTCTTATGTTCCTTTTCATCCAAAAACAATTTGTTCCTCTCACAGGCGAAACAGAATAATCACGCTACCGCAGCCCACATTCATTGCTCACCGGCCATTTTCAGTTCACAAAACTAACTAAAACGTGCGTGCGTGAGTCAGTTGTCCAAAAAAATGGTCTGTTTAGACTGTATCGGCACTTGGCAGATTTTCTTGCTTTAAAGTAGCATGCTAACCAAATAGAAAAAAAAGACATCATTCAAGCTATTTTCTGCTGTAAGTCCTTCTCCCTTTGTCAATTCTCATAGTAAGGTTTGTTGTGAACAATGTTGTTTTTGGGAGCCCTTTTCATTTTCTTAGTCTGAGTGTTTTGGATGAAAGTACTTAGTACTCTTAGTCATATTTTATTTTATTCCATTTTTTTACCTGTCTAGTTCAGCTGCTTTGACATGGAGAATTGGAATCTGACTGTCCTTATGGTCTCATTTAATGTATCGCATGGGAGTTTGATACTCATTGTTTTATTTTAGGGGTGTCAAACGATTAAAATTTTTAATCGAGTTAATTATAGCTTAAAAATTAATCGTAATTAATCGCAATTAAACGCAATTCAAACCATCTATAAATTTTTTTTTGTAAATTAATGTTGGAATGGAAAGATAAGACACAAGATGGATATATACATTCAACATACGGTACATAAGTACTGTATTTGTTTATTATAACAATAAATCAACAAGATGGCATTACCATTATTAACATTCTGTTAAAGCGATCCATGGATAGAAAGACTTGTATTTCTTAAAAGATAAATGTTAGTACAAGTTATAGAAATTTTATATTAAAACCCCTCTTAATGTTTTCGATTTTATCAAATTTGTAAAATTTTCAATCAAAAAATAAAGTGGTAGCCCGCCAATGTTGATGTCAATAATTACTTACACAATGCTCATGGGTGCTGAAGCCTATAAAATCAGTCGCACCGAAGCGCCAGCAGAGGGCGACAAAACTCAACAAGTACACAATTCACTCTGCTGTCATTTTAATCTGTATGAGCGGGGAATTTGTGTGTTAATTGCGTCAAATATTTTAACGTGATTAATTAAAAGAATTACTGCCCGTTAACGCGATAATTTTGACAGCCCTATTTTATTTATTTGGATAAAGCAGCGAACAACAACAAAAACATTATTACACATTAGGCATGTGCCTTATGAGATGTTGACGTTATGATCAGTTTAAAGGGAACCACGCATAGAAAGACACGTAGTTCTTAAAAGATAAATGTTAGAACGAGTTACAATAATTTAATATTAAAACCCCTCTAATTTTTCGTATCAATAAAATTTGTAAAATTTTAAACCAAAAAATTAACTAGTTGGTCACCATTGTTGTTGACGTCGCTGGGCGTTGGCGGCAGTGATGTCAGAGATTACTTGAAAAAGTAATTTAATCACTGATTACTGATTACTCCTTAAAAAAAGTAATCTAGTTACTTTACTGATTACTTTATTATCAAAGTAACTAAGTTACTTTAAAAGTAATTTTTCAGTTACTTTCCCCAATTTTTCTCCCTTTGCTGCCTCAACAGAAAAATTTCATCGCATGTAATTGAATTTTTCAGATAAGGCTTTATCTTCGAGTTAGCAGGGGTTTAATGGAGTTGATTTCAACCACCACTGACTTGCGCTAGCTCAGCCACTCCGGAGCCCTGAAACTAACAAATAACTGACAAACTGCACCGAATTTGTTCAAAACAACTCCAACGACAAATCAAACCCCCACTAACTCGAAGATTAAGCCTAATGTCAAAAATTCTGAACTCCCCCTTTAAAATAAAGACCTAGCCGTTAAAATGCTGTCTATAAAAGTTGTAAAGCAATAAGACAAACAACAAAAACAAATGAAATGAACAAGAATCCTACAAAGTATTTCATAATGCATTCAGTATAGGCCAAAAGTTTGGAGACACCTCAAGGGTGGATACTTTGAAGAATGTACAATATAAAACCTGTTTTCAAGAACATAATTCCTCATGTTCATTCATAGTTTTAATATTTTCACTGAGAATTTACAATAGTAGTGAAAATATATAAAAAGCACAAATGATGAGGCGTGTCCCCCCCACACACAAAGTCACACTCCGCCTATGGTTACAAACTATAACTATAAAATGTACGTAAAGGCTGGTTACAAGCTGTAAAAGTGCTGGCTGTCTCGTCACCTGTTGGCTTTGTTTCGATTTTGTCGCGTTGTGCTTTAATTCCAAGTGGTTCCTTGAATTAGATGTAGAGTTATTAGCGGTCGACTGCCCTTTTGAGCCAGCGCAAAGTTTGCGACGCACGTAGATATTTTTTGTCATCTTTATTGGAGAGAAATGTGAAGTCATGGCTCTGGTTTGGCCGTACACGTTTCCAGCTGAGTCGCAGGACAGTGGAGGGTGGCGGGGGACTTGAGTGGCCGAGCACGGCGGGGCGGACTCTGCTCGGTGAGCAGCACCGACTCAACGGCATCGTCCACTGCACTGGTGGTCCCGGTCGTTCTGCTCTTTCGTCCAGTGCCTGTTAATCCGGGCATCCTCCGGTTGTTCTGCTCGGTCGTCCGCCACCTGGCCTCCTGGTCGTCCATTTGGTCGTTTTCCGCCGGCGCCCCGGCCGTGCGGCCTGGCCGTTCGTTCCGTTGAATCGGGTTGCGGGTCAAGGTTCTATTGGTTTATTTTGAAAGTGTTTGCATTTCGTGTTATAAATTAAGGTTCATACACTGCCCTCTGGTCTGCCTCATTTCGCATGGCTGAATCCAACTACTCCCTGTTAAGACCAACGTAAGCAAAGTTTTTGTTTGAGCTCATTTTTTTTTAATGCATTCGTAAATTAGTTTATAGCTATATTTAGCCGTTTTTTGTGGGGATATGTGTCTGAACCATTTGTCAATAGCATTGTAGAAAAAATGGTAGCAATTTGTAGCATTTAAGCTAGCGGACTTTTGCTATGTAAGTTAGCCAATTGTTTTTTTTAGTAAATAGATCCTCATTTATTTTTTTATACCGTTTGAGGCTCAGCTCAGGTATTTTAATATTTCATGTTCCTTATCCGATTTCTCGATTATTCGAACGAACTAGTTCATCGATTAATCGACTACTAAAATAATCGTTAGCTGCAGCCCGAAATTTTTAGCCTGGTACACCAGACTCCCAACTGTTCCAGCTATTGGGTCTGGCCACCATTCAGCGGATAAAATTTCCAGGGGGGGCAAGCCACAGCAAACAGACAGCGGAGTGGACCAATCAGCGACGGGCGGACGTGACATTATTAAAGCGACGAGGGACTTGCGCGCGGAAGTAAACATACGAGTAGAGCGGAGTTTATTCAACATGGCTAGCGCGAGACATATTGTTGTCAATGACTTGTGTCGATGTGTTTTTGGTCATTTAAAACTGATTTTACCGTGGATTGGAACATATTCTCGGCTCTCCTGTTCGCCATCTGTGTTGTTGTGGAGACTACTTTCGACGCGGAAATAAACGACGGTCACGCAAATAAATCTGATTGGACGTAGGGCTGGGCGATATGGCCTTAAGTACGTATCACGGTAAATTGAGCAAATTTACCCCGATAGCGATAAATGACGATAAATTGTAAACTGTTTCTCGTTTATTTATTCACCAGCTTTTAATTGAACATTTTTAACAATTGTACATGCACTATAAACATTAAATATATAAAAAATATTGTAAACAATAAGAATTCAAGTGTGACCATTTATAACAGCTTGTATGACTTGAACAATGTACAACATTATAAAAATTAATACGACGACTGTGCAAACATGTCATTATAACAAAAATGACTTACAGTTTGAAGCAGTACACTTCAAACAGACAACTTATTTTTAATGGCTGCTGTGACATAATTACTCAACACAAGTCTTTACGTCAAGGTTTTTTTTTTTTTTTTTTTCTTCCCAGAGCATTTTTTAATACATACACATACATATGCACCCCCCACACAGACACATACACACATCAAAGCTGTTTTGCCAATGAAACATTTAAGATTTTGCACAGAATAAAGCAAGCACATACAAAAGAATAGCTGTGGCCATTAAATGGTCATATTATAGGCTTCACTGTTGGATTATAATTTGTCATGAATGCTTTACCCACACACCGACTGTTTTCTTAAAGGGGAATGAACATAGCCGAACAAGAGTCAAAGCGGGAAAAAAAGACTATTTTCTTGTTTTATTAAAATTATCGAATTTACCGATATGGTCAAAATTACGTCGGTTATCGTGAAGAATTTCGATAACGATAAATTTTCGGTATATCTTCCAGCTCTAATTGGACGGTTGATTTTGTGCTTGCTCGAGAGGCCGTTAATGGGCTGGGTCCCAGACTATTCTTACAGTGTTTAAAAAATACAGGAAGAACAGTCTGGTCGTGCCAGGCAACTAAATTTTACCATGTGTTTTTAAACAAGCAAGCCTGTAGCAAAGCCTCGCTTGAAGGACACCGGTGAGTGTGGGAAGGGGGGCGCAGCACGTCACAACAGAACTAAACACTGCTGAATTTACGAGCCCTGTCTGCAGCGGCTATTGCTCCTCTCGCTCGCACTCGTTAACCTGCAAGGACAAACAAATGAAAAGGAAACAAACACGGCGGCTAATAAGCATGTTGTGACATCACCGAGAGAAGAAAGCGGGAGAGAAGAGAAGGGCACAGTTGGAATCTTTACCCCAACCCATCCGATTCTTCGCTCTCCTTCCCGCAGGAGATCATCTCCGGGCGAAGACAGATGGGCGGATGATGGATCTGACGTGATAGGCAGCGGGGTGATGGATGGATGCTTTGGCTGATAGGGGATTAATGCAGTGCAGGGGCCGCCATAGATAAAACCGGACGAGCAGATAAACAAGAGAGTGCTAATCCGAGCCCCGCACCCCCTGTTGATGGACAGAAAATCAAAGCTGGGCAAAGGAACCACAATGGGTCGGACAGTGGACCTTTTTTTAGATTACCATCGTGGGGTTGAAGAGCTTTAAATGCTAAGGGGGTCGCGGCCGGAGCGAGAGTGGCTGCGGACCACCGCGGTTCGCCAACGTTTTGGCACGGGGTCGGTGATAGCGCGTCTATCCATCTGTGCTCGAGGCGGGATATATCGAACAAGAAAGGGAGGCGCGCTCAGTAATATGACACCACAGGCGACAGCGGAGGCCGCTGATGGGCTATTTTGAGCCATGGCCAAGCGTGAGATTGGTCGAAGCGGCAAATTGGCCGTAGTGGGACGCGATGAGATGATGGTCTTCGGCTGGGGATTGAAGGAAGATGGCAGCAATGATAATTCTTCCCTTCGGAACGGCGTCACGTGGCGTCATAACAAAGAGGACGATTTTTATGTTGATGCCGTTCTGCCAAACTTGAAAAGAAGCGGGCGGGCCAGCCCGGTGAGAGTTCATCAGAAAATACAGAGCAAGCCGCCCATCCTCACGCTATTATCGAGCACTAAACTTGGTCTCTGTTCACGGTTTGAGGAGGACCCCCAGGGGCCTCTGGCATCGATCCGCTGTGCTCAGAATGCACTCCGGTGTCACCTATTTAAGCACAGCGAGCTGCCAGCCAGCACAGAGGAGCCTTTATTTAACAGGCCTCTGATTTCGGCCTGCACGGATGACAACCTGATTATCACTTAAAGGACCTTCTAAATCTTTTATTGGAAGCAGTCCGTATGAAGAGCCAGACAGCAGTCTTGGGGAGATGAGGTGAGCTGAGGGTCTGTGTCATCCTTCCAGGAGGCTAAATGAAGGAACGGACTGGATCAGAAGTGTGTGACGGAGAGAAAGGACAGTGCAGACCGGAACAATGGCTGAGAATCTAAGCGGGAGGTGGTGGAGATTTAGTGGAATAACAAACTGGAGGACAAGTGGAATAATGTGCAAGGCGTGATGCGCTCATCCCTGATTATCCACTCTGTCCTGCGTGAAACAATTACCCGACGACTCGCTACAACTGACGGTTACTGGACAGAGAGACAGTGAGAACGAAAAGTGGTATTTGGTATATTTGGCAGTTTGGCAGTTTTTTTTGCCATGTGGCATTTTTTTGGTATGTGGCAAAATTTTTCTGGCATGTGGCATTTTTTTGGTTTGTGGCATAATTGATTTTGCAATGTGGTGTTTTTTTCTGCAATGTGGCATTATTTTTTGGGGTATATGGCAAAACGGATTTTGCCATGTTGCATTTTTATGGGGCAAAATGGATTTTGGAATGTAGCTTTTTTTTTTTGTATATGGCATTTTTGCAGGACATGCACGTCCATGCCATTGATGGCTATGCATGTCCAAATTTTCCATTCATTTTAAATGGCAGAAAAGCATATGTGGCTTTGATTTTTGACCTACACACACAAATCGCAGCCACGCATTTTTCTGCCATTTAAAATGAATGGAAAATTTGGACGTTCATAGCTGTCAGTGGCATAGCCTGACTTGGGTGCCAGTTGATTGTCAATGCACTGTAATGGTAAGTGTATGATCAAAAATCACACCCACTCATGTTTTTCTGCCATCTAAAATGAATGGGAAATTCGGACGAGCATACCCCCCCCCAAAAAATGCTACATGTCAAAATTCATTTTGGCACATGGCAAAAAAAGCCACATGACCAATTCCATTTTGCCACATACCAAAAAAAATGCCACATGCCAAATTCTATTTTGCCACATACCGAAAAAATGTCACATGGCAAAAAGAATGCTACATGCCACATTTTGCCACATGGCAAAAAAAATGCCACATGCCAAAATCCATTTTCCCACACACCGAAAGAAATGCCACATGCCAAAATCCATTTTCCCACACACCGAAAGAAATGCCATATGGCAAAAAAAAAAAAATGCCACATGACCAATTCCAGTTTGCTACATACCAAAAAAATGCCACATGCCGAATTACATTTTGCTACATACTGAAAACATGTCACATGGCAAAAAGAATGCTACATGCCACATTTTGCCACATGGCAAAAAAAGCCACATGACCAATTCCATTTTGCCACATACCAAAAAAATGCCACATGCCAAATTCCATTTTCCCACACACCGAAAGAAATGCCATAAGGCAAAAAAAAAAAAAATGCCACATGCCAAATTCCATTTTGCCACATGGCAAAAAAAGCCACATGACCAATTCCATTTTGCCACATACCAAAAAAATGCCACATGCCAAATTCCATTTTGCCACATACTGAAAAAATATTGCATGGCTAAAAGAATGCTACATGCCACATTTTGCCACATGGCAAAAAAAATGCCACATGCCAAAATCTATTTTCCCACACACAGAAAGAAATGCCACATGGCAAAAAAAAATAGCACATGCCAAATTCCATTTCCCCACGTGGCTAAAAGAATGCTACATGCCAAAATTAATTTTGCCACATGACAAAATAAAATGCCACATGCCAAAATCCATTTTACCACGTACCAAAAGAAATGCCACATACAGTAGCTACAAAAAAATGCCACATGCCAAATTCCATTTTGCCACATGGCAAAAACACGCCACATGCCAAATTCCATTTTGCCACATACCAAAGAAATAAGTAACTAATTACTATTACACTCAAGTACCTGAGTTTCTATCTCAATGACTTTTTGGGAGAAGTAATTTGCAATTACTTACTTTTTTTAAAAGTAAGATTAACAACACTGCTTTTAAGTAGTACATTTTTCTCCAAAAGTTACTCTAGTACTCTGCCATTAGTACAAAAAAAGTTCAAAATGACCTCAACAATAAGCACAGTATGTGTACGGATACCACCTGCTGCTTAACAGTGCAGTAAGAAACACAGAGGGGCACATCAACTGTGCAAATAACAGGGGTTAGAGATGGATGTGTTGACGGAACGTGTCAGCTTTAACCATGTTGACCCGCGGATTCGGTCCGCATGCGCAAGTGACTGAATTTGAGTGCCACCCCGTACGTGCGGCGACTGCAAAATCGGACGTGCGTTTCGGCGACTCGGATGTGAAATGAATGCAAATAAGAGAGCGAGAAAGAAAGGAGGAGAGGTGTACGTGGCGGCTGTTTGCGCATCTATCTCCATGTGTCAGTCCGCTAGCGCTCCGACATTATTTTCGATGAGCCCAGGGGAGAGAGAGTTTCTGTGCATTCTCGGCGCCACATAATTGTTGCCGCATCGGAGCGCCCCATTTCATCTTCTCTATAATTCCAGCCAATTTGTTTCATCTGCTTTTTGTTTTCTCCTCATTCTGTTTTCGCCTCGCCGAGACACCGAAATGACATCTTGCATTTTTAATATGGTGTATATTAAACCTTAAACAGTCTGTATCCGCTGTTTATTTTTTGTTGACTTTACATTGGCTTCAAGACGGAGTGATTCACATGTACATAATGATTTTTTTGTAGTATTAACAGAAAAATATAAGAACCTGGGAATTTAATAGAATGTATTCTTTTGGTTTCCATTAATTTATTTTTAAATACAAATATTGCTCTTGTGAAATGAAAGTGCAATTCTGCATAATATGAAGAAACACTCAGGAATGGCATTTAATACTCTATTACAAGTGTAATTTTAGCAAGCCAAAATAAATATTATTGCAAGCATGAACAATTCTTTGTTTTACATATCATGCAAATTTATTCTTCAACGCATAAAATGTTCGTAATCCGATTACCTGATTATTAGAACTAATTGATGGATTCATCGATTATCTAAATAATTAATAGCTGCCACCCTACACACAGGTGGAACACATCACCAGCGTTGGTTTATACAACCCCGAGCAAAAAGTATGGAATCACCAGTCTCGGACGAGCACTCACTCAGACATTTTTTCATGAAGAACAAACTCAGATAAAAAGCTTGAAAAAATAATGAATAAGTTCAAAAGTGCAACTCTTTAACATTCAGAAACACTGAAAGAAATGAATAAAAACACATTGTGGTGGTCAGTAAACGTTACTTTTATAGAGCAAGTGCAGGGAAATATATATGGAATCACTCCATTCTGAGGAAAAATAATATGGAATCATGAGAAACAAACAAAGAAATAACAATCAAAACACATCTCTAGGATTTAGGAGCACCACCTCTGGCTTTTATGACAGCTTGCAGTCTCTGAGGCATGGACTTAATGAGTATTCTTCATCAATTTGGTGCCAACTCTCTTGGATTGCAGTTGCCAGATTATCATTCCAGGTCGGAGCCTTGCCGTGGCCCATTTTTTTCAATTTCCAAAACAGGTTTTCAATAAGGTTGAGATCTGAGCTATTTGCAGGCCATGACATTGACTGGATGAGTCTTTCTCCAAGGAATGCTTTAAGAGTTTTAGCGCTGTAGCATGATGGATTGTAGAGTTTTAACTCTGTGGCATGATGGGTTGTCATCTTGGAAAATGACAAACATATGTTCAAATGAAGGGATAAAAAAGCTGTCTAAAATTTCAATGTAAACTTGTGGATTTATTGAAGATTTAACCACAACCGTCTCCCCAGTGCCTTTGCCTGACATGCAGCCCCATATCCAGGCATGAAAATGGGTCGGGGTTAAAAAGGTGAGAAGTAGGGATGGGCGGATCGATACCAAAATATCGATATTTCGATCCAGCGCGTTAAATTTCAGGTATCGATCCCCAAGCAAAAGTATCGATATATATATATGGAATTAATATATTATATTTGTCAATTTTTGGGTATATTTTTGTGCACACTTTTTGTACTACTTTTCCCTTTCGCATTCTACACGCACGTAAGCTGTGCACACACATAAGCAGTGCACCGGCGGTTGCTCCCGCCCCCATTCACGTCCCTATCCTGTGTCGAACAGCATGCTTTTCCTCCACACCTCTCACGCCTAATTTCTTACTTCACCTTATTATTATTTCTTATTCATTTATTATTATTTCTTGTGAATTTGTTTCATATTTTAATTTTTTCATGAAATGTTTTTCCATATTTTTTTATGTTACAAACAATTAAATGCTTGATTTCATATGTTTTGTTGCTACATTTTTTTTTTTTTTTGTTAAAGGTCTGTTTCAATTATTTCAAGATCTGTTTTTTAAAATTTATTTATATTATTATTTTTATTTCAAAATCTGTTCGAAAATTGTGTTAGTAAAATAAAATTCAAAAACGGCAAGTGACTTGATTATTGGATTTGTTTTTAGTGATCTACCATTTGAGGGCGGTAACATGCGACTATTAATTCGTTCTTTAATTAGATCAAAAATAATTTAGGTAGATTAAAATTTGATCAAATACAACGTGTAGCAGGGAAATGTTCAGTGCATATGAATTTGAGGGTCATGGTTAAAGAGTGAGACTGACTATTTAATATATATAGAATATGAACTTCCGGTATCGATATCGGATCGGGATTGCAATATTTGGCCTTGGTATTACTTGGTATCGGATCGAATCCAAAATCACTGGTATCGCCCATCTCTAGTGAGAAGGGTATGGAGGAAATATGTTCCGGTACACTGTACAACTAGGGCTGTCCTAAACGACTAATTTTCTCCCAATTAGTCAGCTGACTATTTTTACGATTAGTCGACTAAACTAAAAATGTTTTTTTTTTTTTTTTGTTACTAATTTAGCAATGAAATTTTTGATGATGCTTATAATTCACAAAAACATTTTAGAACACTTAAGTTCTTTATTACAGTACAAATAAACATGTAAATAACTAGAGGCGTGCGAAATTTCCAATTCTTAGATTATTTGCGATTCGGCCGTGGAAGGTTCGAGAACGATTCACAAACATTCAAATTCCGATTATTGACCTAAAACACAGTCAGCGCGGTCTTCGGGACGCAATGAGGAATGGACCGAGAGTAAATATCATGTTCAACTCATGCCGCTAGATAAAAAAAAAACAATGATACCTGACTGCGGCTGACAGCTGCTTCAAACAACGCCCAGTTGCTAGTTGCTACAAACATACGGCCACATACGGCTATAGTCGATATCACATACAGTGGGGCAAATAAGTATTTAGTCAACCACTAATTGTGCAAGTTCTCCCAAAATCTGTGGAGGGAGTTGAAAGTCCGTATTGCCCAACGACAGCCCCAAAACATCTCTGCTCTAGAGGAAATCTGCATGGAGGAATGGGCCAAAATACCAGCAACAGTGTGTAAAAAGCTAGAGCTAAATACTTATTTACCCCACTGCATATGTTGAACTCGATGCAAAATGACAGACGACGGCGGAGTTAAAACATGTAAAAAGAACTAGATGCAAAATGACTGACTTGCAGTTTAGTAAATGCCGCGTTGTTAACAGCCGCCACCTTAAAGCAGTAGACTTCTCTAGAAGGCTCTGGTGTAGCAAACCTAATAAACTTTTTATCTAAAATACACCTAAATCGGCAAAATCTTAACTTGAATCCATCTTTAAATGATGAAACTGTTTTAAAACTTTGACATGTTGAAAGTAGACAGAAGGGAAATTATGGAATAACGGGAGCAATTTTAACAACTTTAACGATTCACATCATTAAATTAAATTGAATTTAGTTTAAAGCTGCTGATACAGAATAGGACTTGAGTATTTTATTTTCTGTTTTTAACTGTTAACTTGATACTGAAATATTAGTTTGTTTTAGCATGAGAGGATTTTTGAACAATTTTGAAACTAATGTGCAAAAAATTAAAAGTGTGTGGGGGGGGGACATCACTAATCGAATCGGAGCCTCTGAATCGTAATTGTAATCAAATCGTTAGGTGCCAAAAGATTCCCACCTCTATAAATAACAATAAACAATGAGGTCAAATGCTTATTAAAATTAACTAGTGTAAAAGAATGGAATGGAAACAGATTCAGAACACCGACTTCGCCTTTCCAACATGATTCAAAACAATTCTTAAAAAAATATATCTAGCATTAATATTATAGTATACTACTATGTATAATAGTAGTATAATAGTTATTCATTGCCAATCAGATTTTTCATAAAGGGTGACGTTTTAAAGCTATTCTTGGTGTAGAATCTGAATTCTTAAGTATGCTGGATTAACTCCAGAAACCGTTATTTGTATGACGAACATGACGTGCTTTTATTTTGGAATGTTCACCAGAAATACGTTTGCTAAACCGCTAACACTCCGCAAAAAAAAAAAAGCACTTTTTGTCATTGCATGTGGTGTCAGTAATCAAATTTTTTTTTTTCCATTTTTTTCGTTTGCAAATGCTGTTACCCAGCGATTTTTCATGTTTGAAGTGTCACCTATTAACTGCAAGTTTGTGTTTTGGAGAAGACTGCCAATGTTTTATAGCAGGCTAAAGTAGGTTGTCATTTTTCCCCATTAGCCTTAATGTAGCAATGCTAACGTTTACAGTGTTTAATATAGATATAGTTTCCTTATTTTGTATGTCTGAACTTTAATTATACGGCGTGCTGATCACCAATAAACATCTGTGAAAAGAACTGGAGTCTCATATGCCATCGATACACACGTGTACACGCACGCACAAATGTATACACGCACGCACGCGGCGATAAAACGCAGCCGTGAAAATTACCGCCCTCATTTTTTTTTTACGGTGAGATAAATGGACTCATTGCATATCGCGACAGGCTTAGTAACGTCAATAAAACGTGGTTAGTTTTGGCCACTCTGGTGCGCTTTTTTTGGCTTTGTACCGCGTTCCCTGCTTGCATAACAAGCGTCCGACAATAAAAATATCTACCATCTACCGACCCCCCACCCCCTCCTTAAAAATTTTCTCCTCGGATATACACAATTCACATAGGTCACCCTTTTTGACTTCAAAACGGCAAATTTCGCCGAAAGGTGAGACATTTTCATGCCTGCATATCATCAAAGACTGAGGGAATTTTGATTTTTTCTTTTCTTTGTAAATCTCACTGGAACAGCACCAAACAAAAGTCCCAGCATCATCACCTTGTCCAATGCAGATTCTTGACTCTTGAAAAGCGGTTGCGCGACGTCTGTAAACGGGGTTTTCCAGGGTAGAACGAACAAATTAAAAACAGTTTGGGGACTTAATGCGCCATGAATCTGCTTTGGCAGCATATAGACGTATTGTTCTATCCAACACAACAGTTCTTCTGGCTTAAAATACCGCATTTCATTTTAACGAGGATTGCAAGAGCAAAACCTTAAACTGCTTTTTCAGTCTTGTCTGCAATTTCCGCCATATATAAATGCAACAACCGGTGGGGGAGGGTTGAGCCGTGCAGCTGCAAGCGAGGGATTTCATGATGTTTTCATATCATGATATACCTTGAAAATCTTGAAATTGGTACTCGGCACATGTCTTCTTAACCCTAAATTGCCAAATGTATCAAAAGCTTTTCTGGGCCTCATTGCAGTAAAAAGCTTTGTTTTAAATCTTATTGTGTTCAAATCTCACTTTAGTTTTGTTTTACCACGAGAACTGCATGAAATGTTTAATGTATCATTTATGATACAAATTACAGAACATATATGCAAATTAATAATAACAAAAATATATACTGTTTATGACGGAAAACACTAAGGTGACTTGAAGTTCCGCTCTGAGACACCCAATTTGGCCAAATTTCAGAATTGCCCAATATACACGTGTAATACACAGTGTTGTTAATCTTACTGAAAAAAAGTAATTAATTATAGTTACAAATTACTTCTCCCAAAAAGTAATTGCGTTACTAAATCAATTACCTGAATGTAAAAGTAATCAGTTACTTGGCAAAGTAATTGGTGATAATTACTTTTTTTTTTTTTTTTCCAAAAAAAAAAAAAAAAAACATTGGCCACACTATGTGAAGTTTTTTGTGGAGGTTTTTGGTACAATTGGCCCGAGCCCAATTCTTTACCCTAATTTACCCTTTACCCTGAATCAACTGTTAAAAGTTGTTAAAATTGCTCCCATTATTGCATTAGTTCCCTTCTCTCTACTTTCGACATATGAAAGTTTTAAAACTGTTTCATCATTTAAAGATAGATTCAAGTCAAGATTTTGCCGATTTAGAAGTATTTTAGATAAAAAGTTACTTAGGTTCGCGAGGAAGGTTCTCTACAACAGAGCCGTCCTAAAAAGCCTACTGCTTTAAGATGGCGGCTGTCATTTTGCATCTAGTTATATCTATATACAGTACATGGGATATCTACCATGTCTACCATATCTACCATAACATGCGGGCGTAGTTTGTCCGGCTATCGGCTACAACATGTATTATTGGAGCTACCTAGCATCGCGTTTGCTCGGCGTCACAACTTTCTTGCCTCCTCCCCGCTCCTGCTCTGCTCTGTCGTCTCGGTGAGTCCGTCTCCCTCAGACTTTTCGACCAATATAGTAACGCATAGTAACGCATGCCTTTCCGTCCTCAGTAACGGTAACGGCGTTGCCAAGATGAGAAAAGTAATTAATTAGATTACCCACTACTGAAAAAAATAACGCCGTTAGTAACGCCGTTATATTGTAACGCCGTTATTAACAACACTGGTAATACATCATTGGAAAGCTTAAAATTTCAATTTTCTGGGGGAAGAAAATTTTTGAACAGGAGGGCTTATAGACCAAAAATAAATAAATAAATTAATTAATTAAACAGCGAAACCCTAACCGGAGGTGAGAGCATGAGAGAGCATAATTAATGACGCCATGCTTTTAACGAGATATTATTGTGTACTTACCTTGTTTCGATCGAAAAACTCCATGTGGCATGTATCACCGAGTGACAAGACAAAAATGTGAATGGCCACAGCCGGATTTTATGGGTGAAACACGGTAGTATAACAAGGGTCGCGATGCAGAAATCTCGGACATCAAGGAGTGGTCGGGATGTTGTTTTTCATATATTTACCATTTTAAACGTTTTTATTTTTATTATTATTATTTTTAATTTTCTTTGTTTGGATCGATTATTTATCATCGAACATATCGGGGAAAATGTGACAGTCACAAAAAAAAATATATATACAATTAAGCGATAGTTATGAGGTAGTTATTGGTGACTTATTAACACTTTTTTTTTCATTGTGACGTAATTAGTTTAAAAGTTTAAAACATGCGAGTGAATAATTTTTTTAAAAGTTGTTTTATATTTTGAAACGAAATATTAGACATCAATTAATGATTCTAAGCTAAAAATGACATATTGAATAATAAATGTAATTAATTACCTTGTTTTAATGGCTGGGTTGAAACAAAAAATGCTTGCGCGACATCTGTAAATGGTGGTTTCCAGGGTAAAACGGGCAAATTAAAAATAATTTGGGGGCTTAATGCGCCATGAATCTGCTATGGCAGCATATAGACATGTTGTTCAATCAAACACAACAGTTCTTTTGTCTTAAAATACAGCAGTTTATTTTAAAGAAGGGTGCAAGAGCAGAAATAGCTTTTTCAGTCTTGTCTGTGTTTTCCGCCATATGTTTAAGGACTAAATTTAAAATATTAGAATTTTCTGTTCATTGTTTCTGGGATCAGGCATTGTATGGATAAATTTAGACTATTAGTTATGATTAACCCACTGCAACATATTTAATATTCTGGCTCAAATATTTTCCAACAACATCAGCACAGTTGCTCTTTTATGTTTACTCCTATTGTTCATTTTTTTAAAATGTAATTTTATTTATATATTTTTTATTTTTTATTTTATTTTATTTTTATATTTTTATTTATTTATTTTATTTATTTATTTATTTTTTATATTTAAATCTGCAATAGTGAGCGGTTCTCCTTAGCTAGTATAACCTTACAATCGTCACATATCAAGATACTGACTATTCTAGTGTATTCTTAATAAAAATAAGTAATTTCACCGTCTCCTGAAATAAATCCTTTGATTAATTGATCATTAATTCTCCGAGTAGACATAAATTGTGTCATGTACTTGTAAATCAATCCACGAACAAGCTCCCATTGTGTGTTCCATCATGTGGACAAGGTCAGGTGACGCTTAGGTCAATATCGTCTGGTTGATTAAAACTCTTATTGTAAATCAGCGGGAGCCATTTTGTTTTGCACGTAAGAGTTGTTTACTCTCCCAGCGACGCCGGCGCATTCTGGCGATGAGATAATTCAGAACGCTGATCCATATTCTACGCAAACGCGCGCATACATGAAGATGCGCTTTGTGCGCGGGGGACGTCCTGTGACAAAAGCTATTGTGCGCCCTAATCAAATGCTTTTCTCCTTTGTCGTCTGGTGTTGCGATGGCGGCGCTAGTGTAAAATGTCAAGAGAATTAGCTTGGCATTAATGCGCACACTGTGTTTACTGTCTCCTTCTGTTTTGGCCTTTCACATTACTCTGCTCGGTTGTCGTCCTCGTTCGCCGTTCCCTTCGCATCGGGGCCTCTCGGTGATCAAACTCAATTTTTCGCGCTTTCGCCATCAATTGGCGCGGCGGGACAATCGAGACGGATTTGGCCGTCTGTCGCGATAGTAGCGAGACTCCTCCTTGTCCAGGTCCGGGGCAATGGGATTAGCTTTAAATGGAATTTAATTTCCACCATTGTTGATGCTGAAGCCTGTCTACCTCGCAGACGCGGTGACGCTAGCCGGCGCTTTCACCAGTCGCCGCTCGCTAAATCACTCTAATTGAATCGAGTTCAAGTTTTTATGTCTTCCACTGACAATTCGCTGTCCAAACGGTATACGTCAAAGCCACAATGCTAACGCGCTCGATGCTAATATAGTAGCGGCAAATGGGTAGGCTTTTTTTTTTTTTTTTTTTAATCTGTCTGACGCCGGTGAAAAATGAGGTCAATGTAATACAAAAGGAAATGTGCCGACATAACTAAGGAAAATGAGATGCGCGTTGTCCAAATTAATAAAACATTTAAAAGCGATTTCTTGTTTTAACAAAATTACACCAACATTTTAACCTGTTTGGGCAAAAAAAAAAAAAAAACAACAACTTCCAGTCCAGAAAACACTTAATTGTTGCTAGGGTTGCCAACCGTCTTTTGAAAAATTGTCCCGTATTCAGAAACAAAAGTGTTATGTCCCGTAATATCATGAAACTCAAAAATAGTGTCTTACTTGTAGAACGAACAAATACTGTTATAATGCTTTCAGAAGCAGATTTTAAAGGAGGGCCAGGGCCCCCCTGGTGGCCGAAAAGTGCCATTGCATGCAATTGACTTTCCTATATATACCGTAATTTTCGCACTATAAGGCGCACCTGAGTATAAGCCGCAGCCCACCAAATTTGGCACGAAAATGGCATTTGTTCATAGATAAGCCGCACTGGACTATAAGCCGCAGCTGTCCTCACTGTATCATGGGATATTTACACCGAAAGATATTAACCGGTACAACCTTATTTGACAGCGGCATCATACGACCGACTGTCATAAGACCAAATGAACCATCATTAGACTTTGAACCAATTACTGTAAAGCTTTATTGCTTCAAGAAGCTTCATTTGGCCATCACTGCTCCCTTGGGGGAGACAGTCAACCTCTGCTGCCACCTGCTGTTGACTGTTGTCATCCAACATGCCTCTTAGCATGCATTGCAGCGCTACAGATGTAAATAACAATCAAAAATCATGTTCTGTGCTAAATATTTCTTCAGTTACTGTTCCAATTGTTTCATCAATTGCTAGTTATGGTATTTGCTAACACTTTATTTGACAGTGGTGCCATAAGACTGTCATTACACAATCATAATTATGACATGTCTCTGTCCTGAGCATTCATGAATGCTTATAACAGATGTCAGTAAGTGTGATCGGGCAAATGATCTCACTTTTGAATGGATGCAAAAGATCCAAGATGGACAAAAATTGAGTTAGTGACATAATTTGCCAAATGACACTTAATGACATAAGCATTCAGTAATGTCCATGATAGTGTCATGTCATAATTTTGATGCTCTTATGACAGTCTTATGACACGGCTGTCAAATAAAGTGTTATCTAAAAAAAAATCAACGAATAAGCCACACTGGACTATAAGCCACAGGTATCAAAATGAAGGAAAAAAGTAGCGGCTTATAGTCCGAAAATTACGGTATGTAAATGTTGTAAAGCAATAAAACTGCAAACATAATTAATGAAATGAACGAAAAAACATTTTTATAATGGGTCAAAATTATTTTTCGAACACTGTAGACAGTCATTTGCTTTGCTTGTAATTTTAAAAATATATATAAATTGGAGAAAAATAATATATATTTAAAAATGTTTTTTTTCTTTAATTGAAAATATAACTTTTTGTGGGATTGAAGGATTTAGACAAAATATATAATACATAATATGGCCCAAACACGAAAAGGATTGCCTCAATCAAAGAAAACTTTTTCAATGAGAAATGAAGTGTTCATATGCAAATTTTTCAATCTTAAATATTTTTTCGTATCCAAAAACTTTTTTTCTATAATTTAAATTTTTCTTTTATTTGATTGAAGTGATTTTTCTTTTTGAAAATCTATATTTTTTTGACGCAACTTATTTTTTGATTGAATAGTAAAGTGAAAAATGTCCTAGCCAAAATGTGGCCCAAACACAAATCAACATTAGTTCAATAAAAAAAAAAACTTGACTTCAATCAAAAAAAAAAAAAAAAAAAAAAGCTTTCCATGCATTTTTTTGGGAGTATTTTAAGTTTCAAATTTATTTTTGCATTTCAACACATTTTTTTTATTGAACTGACTGTTTTTTGGTTGAAAATATCAATTTTGATTGAAACAACTTTTTTTTTTTTTTTTTTTTATGAGGGGATACAGGGGATAACATTTTTGTCTGAGGTAACTACATTGGCACGACACAAGCAAGTGTACCAAATTCAATGGATAACGATCTTGCCGAAAAGTATTGCCTAAGCAGCTTGATTTCGAATTCCTCTCAAGAATGATGGGAAACAATATATTTTTTAAAAATATTCTTGTATGTCAATTTTATAGCTGACACTGCATTTTGGGGTCATCAACATGTTGTGCCCCCCCTGCAATCCCTTGCCTCACCTGCTTTTTGACCAATGAGATCTCATTGATCAAGGTACTGAGGTATTGTCGCTTGCCGTGATGATAACAGAACAACATAAGAGTGTGGGAGATAAGAGGTTTGAGTGAAGCTTGAGTAAAATGCATGTTCAAAATGATCATTTATGTTTGTTTTTTTTTTTGTTTGTTTGTTTTTTTGGATTTTCTCTGTGTAGTTTACAAGGCAATGGCCCATATAGTAAAATTCAAAACCTTTTTTATAATGGCGTTTCTTCGGCGTGCCACACACACCAAACAGTTTGACCGATTTTCACCGTTCGAACATCAAAATGATCGGAATTTTTGCCGACGCAGGAAATTTTTGGAATCAAAAAAAAAATCTCTACCTGTAAACTAGAGCTGAAACGAATACTCGAGCAACTCGAGTAACTCGAGTTTAAAAACTGATCCGAGTAATTTTATTCACCTCGAGGAATCGTTTATTTTGACAGCTCTAAGCATCACGTTTTGCTCGGACTACTTTTAATGCGGGACAACACGCTGATGTCACGTGCGTAGAGGAAGAAGCAAAAAAAAAAAACAAAAAAAAACTTACTGCAACCGACAGCCGCTACAAACGACGCCGACATTGCTAAATACTAGCCCGAACGATGCTACGTTGGTAGGTAGCGTCTGAAGAGTCTCATAGAGATCACATGTATGTTGAACTAGATGCAAAATGACAGACTCGGCCGCGTCTGGGCTGCGTTAGTAAACAGCCGCCATCTTAAATCAGTAGAGCGCTAAGCGCTAATAAAGAGCGCTAAGCGCTAATAAATAAAGATTAACGTGACTGTCACTAACTCAAGTAACGTTAGCCCTGCGGAGGGCTAGGTTTCTATTAATTATGACCACTGTCGATGCGTGGCTAACGTGTCTTACATACAGGCTTTAACATAACATAGCGTTGTGGAGTGATGAGGGTGTAAAATAAAAACTCAATAATGCTAACCATCAATTTTAGCTCAGTAGTCATTGCTGGATAAAAGAGCAAGTAGCACTGGTCCCTAATGTGCTCCAATACAGCCTGTATCATACATTTATTTTGAACACTGCAAAAACTCAAAATCCCATCAGGACTTACAGTTTAGACTTAAAACTTAACTAGAACTTAAAAATGGCTTGACACTAATAGAAATACAATTGAAACACGTGGGAAAAAATCCTAACTTTTAAGTGATGTGTGTTATCAAGCGTAACGGCATTTTTGGTGTATGTATATATATATATATATATATATATATATATTTTTTTTTTTTTTTTTTAAAATAAAATCTAAAGGTTTTTTCAGTGAAAGCAGTGAATTCGTCTTTTTTTTTTTTTACATCTGAGATGCAATTGTTGGCTGTTTTCAACAATATTCATCGAAAATAAAGACATTGATTGACTGAAAATGGTTCAAGATTAGATGATGGTTCAAGATTAGATGAAATGTCTTGTTTTTTCATGTATATTTATAATTGCTCTTCACCTAAAAATATATTTGTTTTATCTGATTACTCGATTAATCGATAGAATTTTCAGTCGATTACTCGATTACTAAAATATTCGATAGCTACAGCCCTACTGTAAACGCTGGTTTTTGAAAAAATATATTTTTTTTTTAAATGCATCTAGTCCTACAATTATTGACCAAATTGCATAATTTGCACATGAAAAAATTCCAGGATGGTAAGGGGCATAAAAGATTTGCCAAAATGTACGATTCTGCCAAAATTCACCAAATATCCATTCATTTTTAATGGGATGCCATTGACAGCCATGTATGTCCAAATTTTCCATTCATTTTCGATTGCAGGAAATCTTGTTAATGTAATGTTAAAAGAAAAACGAAAAATCAATTTAGCTGGTATTGAACTTTCTATTGGCGTTTTGTACAAATGCCTGAAACTGTAATGGAAGGGAGATAATAGGCCATTTAAACTCAATTCATTGGTGTCATTGAAAAGGAAAAAAGGTAGAGAAGTGTTCTGAATAATTTTGGTAGGATTTTAATAGTCTTTTTTTATGGTCTGTGTATGCAACTCATATTGAATAAGACCAAATAAAATAGTGGAGGGAATTTGTGTTGTTCGTTTGATTTTGCAAGGAAATAAAATTTATTGTAAAAAAAAAAAAAAAAAAAAAAAAAAAAAAAAACTGAAAATGGATGCATTGGCAAAGATGATAAATGGGAATTGATGCAAAACACTTCATGGAGTCTAACAAAAATAATGTTGAAAAATATTTTGGAGTGACTTAATAATTTCCCACATAACACATTATTATGTAATTTCACGTTATTTTCACAATAAACTACAAGAGGGCACCCACAGCCTGTGTTTCTACATTGGCGTTAACTTATAAAAACAAATAAAAACAACTAAGAAGGGCTGAACAAAATGGTACCAAAAATAAAATCGTGTTTTGCAGATTACAACTGCAAATTGTGAAATATGCAGCCGAAAACGTTAATCGAGCAGCAATGTAACGTTAGCATACCATACACTTATTCAGCCTGTTGTTATATGTTCTATTTTTATTTTAAATTGCCTTTCAAGGTGACATGTCTGTTCTTGGTGTTGTATTTTATCTAATGAATTTCCACCAAAAGTGCGACTTATACTCCGGTGTAGGGCTGCAGCTATTGATTATCTTAGTAGTCGATTAATCGATGAGTTGTTTCGAATAATGGAGTAATCGGATAAGGAACATAAAAATTCAAATACCTGAGCTGATTCTCAAACTGTATGGAAAAAAAAAAAAAGGATCTAAGTAAAACAAAAGAACAACTGGCTAACTTACATAGCAAAAGTCCGCTAGCTTAAATGCTAAAAAATGTTATATATTTTTTAAACATTTTCTTTTAAAATGCTTGTAAATGGTTCAAACACATATTCCCGCAAAAAACGGATAGAAATACCTTTAAACTAAATTACAAATGCAAAAAAACAAAAAACAAAAACAAAAACTTAGCTTATGTTTGTCTTAACAGGGAGCAGCTGAATTCAGTCATGTGAAATGAGTTATGTCATATTCATTGTCGCCACTAGAGGGCAGTGTATCCACCCAAATCAATAAAACTAAATGCAAACACTTTCAATGCAAACCATCACAACGCCACTTTAATAAAACAAATTCTCGAAGCAGTAAAATTTAATTTGAATCTTTATGCTAATCAAATTACTCCAGTTAATCGATTAATCATTAAAGCACTACTCCGGTGCGATTTATGTTTTTTTCCCTCTTCATTGTGTATTTTTTTGGCCGGTGCGACTTATACACAGGTGCGACTTATGGTCCAAAAAATACGGTATTTGATTGATTTAGTTGAAAATCGATATCCAAGATTGTATCTGAGCTCTTGTTGGATGACTAGTACAAAACATAGTTCAAATCTGTTCTTAAATTTATGAAACTAAGTTTTTTATTCGCGGAGAATGTTGGTTCATTATATTTTTGTCTTGATCTCCAACGACACAATCATGAACTCCCGTTACAGTACCACATGGTAAGCGGAGGTTGTTGACTTCTAAAACTAAATACAATAAATGAGAAGCCGTCCACTTTAGTCACGGCGGCCCTCAGTTCTTTAAGGAGAAGGCGCAAGTGAACGAATGAGTAAATAGATAAACGAGTAAGAGCCGCTGAAGCATGAATCGATGTTTATGGATCGACACCCAAAGACTTGCTGCGCGGCTGATGAAATGAATGCCGCGTGCTCGTGCCAGCTGGGTTTTGAAGCTCGCCGTGGTTCTCCTTATACATTTGAATGATGTCTTAACGAGGAGCGGCGTTTGCCATCAGCATTTTCTATTGCCGGACTCTTTTCGGTGTATTTCTTCGCTTTCTTTTAAAGCTTGAACACACACCTGATCAATAGTTGAAGTCATTCTAATAGAAGAGGAGAAACATGCTGCTCAGCCACGTTTACAGAGCTACATGGAAAGGCTGGGCAAATTATGGCTCGTCGATCACATATGTCAGAGACCTCGGTAAAATTGGCCCCCTTATCAGATTCAAATTTATATAAAAATGATATCAACCATTTGTAAAATGTTTTGCCGAACCGTGACCCCCGTACCGCTACATCCCTAATGACTAATATTTATTAGATGTCTATACAGTGGGGCAAATAAGTATTTAGTCAACCACCAATTGTGCAAGTTCTCCTACTTGAAAAGATTAGAGAGGCCTGTAATTGTCAACATGGGTAAACCTCAACCATGAGAGACAGAATGTGGGAAAAAAAAAAAAAACAGAAAATCACATTGTTTGATTTTTAAAGAATTTATTTGCAAATGATGGGGGAAAATAAGTATTTGTTCAATACCAAAAGTTCATCTCAATACTTTGTTATGTACCCTTTGTTGGCAATAATGGAGGCCAAATGTTTTCTGTAACTCTTCACAAGCTTTTCACACACTGTTGCTGGTATTTTGGCCCATTTCTCCATGCAGATCTCCTCTAGAGCAGTGATGTGTTGGGGCTGTCGTTGGGCAACAGGTACTTTCAAATCCCTCCACAGATTTTCTTTGGGGTTGAGATCTGGAGACTGGTTAGGCCACTCCAGAACCTGGAAATGCTTCTTACCAAGCCACTCCCAGCCACGTCTCATCTTCAATGCCCTTGCTGATGGAAGGAGATTTTCACTCAAAATCTCTCGATTCATGGCCCCATTCATTCTTTCCTTTACACAGATCAGTCGTCCTGGTCCCTTTGCAGAAAAACAGCCCCAAAGCATGTTGTTTCCACCCCCATGCTTCACAGTGGGTATGGTGCAATTCAGTATTCTTTTTCCTCCAAACAAGAGAGCTTGTGTTTCTACCAAAAAGTTCTATTTTGGTTTCATCTGACCATAACATAATTCTCCCAGTCCTCTTCTGGACCATCCAAATGCTCTCTAGGGAACCGCAGACGGTCCTGGACGTGTACTGGCTTTAGCAGGGGGACACGCCTGGCAGTGCAGGATTTGAGTCCCTGGCGCCGCATTGTGTTACTGGTAGTAGCCTCTGTTACTAGGGTCCTAGCTCTCTGTAGGTCATTCACTAGGTCCCTTCGTGTGGTTCTGGGATTTTTGCTCACCGTTCTTGTTATCATTTTGACGCCACTGGGTGAGATCTTGCATGGAGCCCCAGATTGAGGGAGATTATCAGTGGTCTTTTATGTCTTCCATTTTCTAATAATTGCGCCCACGGTTGATTTATTTAAACCAAGCGTTTTACCTATTGCAGATTCAGTCTTCCCAGCCTAGTGCAGGTCTACAATTTTGTCTCTGGTGTCCTTTGACAGCTATTTGGTCTTGGCCATAGTGGAGTTTGGAGTGTGACTGACTGAGATTGTGGACAGGTGTCTTTTATACTGATAATGAGTTAAAACAGGTGCCATTGATACAGGTAACGAGTGGAGCCTCGTTAGACCTCGTTAGAAGAAGTTAGACCTCTTTGACAGTCAGAAATGTTGCCTGTTTGTAGGTGACCAAATACTTATTTTCCACTCTAATCTGGAAATAATTTTTTAAAAAATCAAACTATGTGATTTTCTGTTTGTTTTTTTTCACATTCTGTCTCTCATGGTTGAGGTTTACCCATGCTGACAATTACAGGCCTTTCTAATCTTTTCAAGTAGGAGAACTTGCACAATTGGTGGTTGACTAAATACTTATTTGCCCTACTGTATGTGTCTGAGCCATTTGTTAAGAGCATTGTAAAAAAGCGTTAGCATTTTATAGCATTTAAGCTTGCGGACTTTTTCAATGTAAGTTAGCTAATTGTTCTTTTGTTGTACATAGATCCTCTTTTTTTATATACCGAGTGAGGCTCAGCTTAGGTATTTTAATTTTTTTTGTTCCTTATCCGATTACTTGATTATTCGGAATAAATAGGTCATCGCTTAATCGGCTACTAAAATAATCGATAGCTGCAGCCCTATTTCAAATGAACGAACGTTCCCAGTCTAAATTGATTGGGGGTCGAGCACCGTCAATGGCAGCCTAAGAGTAACCTGAGACACTATTATGGTGGAAGATTTTGGTGGCAAGTTGTTGCTCCCTTTTTTTTTTTTTTTTTAAACACTGATACCTTTTTAAAACGATATCTCGATTCTTGGCAGGAGCATATCGATAACCTTATGGGATACAAACATAGGCGGATCTTCTATTCAGGCGAAGTAGGCGGTCGCCACAGGCACCCAACCAGTAGGGGGCCCCCAACCAGCTGCTCTTGCCACCAGAGCCAGCGGCACCCCCAACTATTCGTCATGTATAATTATGTCAGCATACCAAACAAACAAATAACAAAACAAAAAAGAAAGCCATTTGAATGCTGCATTTATATTATCTCTCCCCCCACACACGCACTACAATGGACTGTTCCATGACGACGGACTGAGTATCAGTCGCTTAGCTTCATTTAGCGCCGTTTAGCTTCGCTTAGCTCCGTTTAGCATCGCTTAGCTCCGCTTAGCTGTTCGTTAGCTTCACTTAGCTCTCCTGCGTTTTTCACCCCACTAAGCTCGCTTTTTTTATAGCTCACTTGCTACTTTGCACGTCGGCTATCGTTTATTTCGAACACATGAGCGAACGTGCTCTCCATGACAGCCAAAGTGCAGTGAGGGAGAAGTTGAGAACAGGCCGGAGGCCGCTAATGCCTCTTTTAACTTTCTTCTTCTTCTTCATCACACCGGACATAAAATACACGACAGCACACCCTGTGGCGAAACAATGCAGTACAGTTCCAATCAGTCATACTATAACACTCAACAGCTGGTTCACAACATTTGCTAAAAATTAAATCTATTAATGACACCACAAGCAATGACGAAGAATGTTTTTTTACGGAGTGTAAAGCTTTTGGTTAGCGGTTTAGCGAACGTACCTCCGGTGAACATTTCAAAATAAAAGCCCATCATGTTCGTCGTATAAATAATGATTTCTGGAGTTAATCCCACATACTTCAGAATTAATATTATAATATGTTGAGTAAATACTACAGAATACAGATTCTACACTAAGAATAGCTTTCAAATGACACTCTTTATGACAAATATGATTGGCAATGAATAATTATTATAATTATTATCAGGGCCGGCGCTAGCTATTTTGGTGCCCTAGGCATAAATGCTTTGTGGTGCCCCCCCATCCACCAATACAAGACAAAACATTCAGGGATTATACGGTGAAATATTGTTTTGAACCATGGTACAAACATTTTCTACATTAATTATAGTATTATGCAGGCCCATATTTAAAACACAGATACATGAAAACTTTAATATTATACCTTTATAGACATGGACTGATAGGGCACTATATAAACATTCTGGACGTAATGTGGAAACAATGAGTATGAAAGGGGAAATCTACATAGCTTTAAGATTGTTTTTTTTTTTTTTCGAATTAGGTTCACCAGTAGATGTCGCTCTTGGCCTCTGAACCTCTCGAAAATGACTACGGCTTCTTACTAATGGAAAAATTTCGGTATCAACATAGTCGTTGCATAAACCCACTACCGGTATGTCTCGTAACATTCCATTTAATTTTCATTGTGCAATGAATTTGCAAGTCACATCATTTCCACCACAGTGTTTTGGAGTGTTTTTTTTTTTTTTGGTTGTGCATACTAATAAACCGATCATAACCCGATTTCTAGAGTTACCAGATTATTCAAGTGGTCATGTAAAGAGCATGATCCACTGTCCTTTATCTGATAAACACCGCTATTTTACATCTCTGAGCATGTGTACAAATGGAAAAACGGATGTCGCTAGAGAGGCCTTAGGGATGCCAAACTGATTCGCTTTCAGCCTATGGGCCTACTCTGCAGTTAGCGAGCTTGTGTAAGGCAATCGCCACACTCGCATTTGAAGAGGTTCAGTGGGACAACAACTTCAAGCAAGCATTGGTTTTTGGTAGACATGGAGGAAGGCCTATGCTGAGACCGAGTTTTACGTCATATACTTGGAAAGAAATCGAACTATTGACTTAACATGTAAACCAGGTTTTTCCTGATTATCACATCACTGAAGTGCACGTAAATGCGTCAAATCTCATTATTGTCATTACCTGGTTATTCCCAGTTATCAGATTATTGTAGTCATGTAAACGTAGCTGATAATAAATAAACAATTGTTTAAAAAAAAAAAAAAAAATTCTTACCTGCAAGTGATGCGCGGGCGTCATCTCGCTCCTTTTTCCTCTTCCTTTTTTCCGCCCCCGACTCTTGTTGTCTTTTCGATGACATTTCCTTTCAAGAATAAACTTCTGCCAAATTTGCGACTGAAGCATAATGGAGCAAACCACTAGGGAAATGGGGGGGGGGCACCCAAGGTAGACTGACGAGAGGGCCGTTGCCTGGCACGGCCAGACTGTTCTCCCTGTTTTTTTCAAACACTGAGACACGAGTCATTGACAACTGTCTCGCGCTAGCCATGTTGAATAAACTCCCCTCTCCTCGTATGTTTCCTTTCGCGCGCAAGTCCCTCGTCCTGCCCTCGTCGTTTTACTAACGTCACGTCTGCCCGTCGCTGACTGGTCCACTCCGCTGTCTGTTTGCTGTGGCTTGCTCCGCCCTGGAAATTGTATCCGCAGAATGGTTGCCAGACTCAATAGCTGGAACAGCGGTGAGTCTGGTGTACCAGGCAAAGAAGGCCTCACAGGAGATTCTTTTTGTGTGTAAATAATGAGCCTATGTTACTTATATTTGTATGACTTGCATTTATCAGTTATACGTTTTATTTTAAATACTATATATTGTTGTTATTATTACGATTACTATTTTTTAGGATTTTTTACAAACTTGATTTTTTTTTTTTGTGCCCCTTCAGGCAGAGTTGGTGCCCTACGCGCAGTGCGTGTTATGCGAATGCGGAGCGCCGTGTCTTATTATTATACTACTATTATATATAGTAGTATACTATAATAATAATGCTAGAATTTTTTTTAAAGAATTGTTCTGAATAAGCGGCACGGTGGCTGAGTGGTTAGCACGTCTGCCTCACAGTTATGAGATCAAGGGTTCAATCCCGGGCTTCGGCCTTCCTGTGTGGAGTTTGCATGTTCTCCCCGTGCCTGCGTGGGGTTCCTCCGGGAACTCCGGTTTCCTCCCACATCCCAAAAACATGCATGGTAGGCTGATTGAACACTCTAAATTGTCCGTAGGTATGAGTGTGTGCGTGAATGGTTGTACGTCTCCTTGTGCCCTGCGATTGGCTGGCAACCAGTTCAGGGTGTCCCCTGCCTACTGCCCATAGTCAGCTGGGATAGGCTCCAGCACCTCCGCAACCCTCGTGAGGAAAAAGCGGCATGGAAAATGAATGAATGAATGTTCTGAATAATGTTGGAAAGGCAAAGTCAGTGTTCTGAATCTGTTTACTTTCCATTCTTTTGCACTAGTAAATGCTACCAGCATTTAACCTCATTGTTTATTTGTGATTAATTATTGTTATTTACATGATTATTTGTACTTTAATAAAGAATTGAAGTGTTCCAAAATGGTTTTGTGAATTAATAAGCGTCAACAAAAATTTCATTGCTCAATTAGTAAAAAAAAAAAAAAAGAAAATTATTAGATTAGTGGACTAATCGTAAAACTGGTCGGCTGACTAATCAGGAGAAAATTTGTCGTTTAGGACAGCCCTAGTGTACCGGAACATATTTCCTCCACACCCTCCTCACCTTTTTAACCCCTGACCCATGAAGAGGACCCCTGGATATGTTCGCCTTAGGCCCCAAAATTGCCAAGTACGCCACTGGATACAAAGTATCACGATATATCACTATTTCAATATTCTGTCACACCCCTATCGTGCACATTGTATTTTTTTTAAATAACATACCAGCTCATATATTTAGTCTGCTTTGAAAATAATGCCACCCTTGAGAACAAAGATTTGCCCACTCGTGGTTTATCGGAATAGCGTGTTGTCTAATCAACACATAACGGAGGTCAATTCATCAATTTAGCTTTTACTCTTTTTTTCGGCTTCTGTATTAATTATTAGTTAGGAGGTAATTAGATCTCATCGCACGGGTGAATGGATGCTGGAGATGAATGGGCTCCAGTGTAGAATGACACCCGCGTATGACTTGAAAGGATTGCATTTGTGTAATCTACTCACATCAGATAAAAACTGCACCGCTAAGCCACATTGCACCTTTTTATTTTTGAGTCGCCTCTCTTGCTTTTGCTTCCGAGCCCCTTTATTTCCCTTTTCCCTGCAGCGAGAGTCTGCTTTGCTGCAGAGGCAAAAGATTGAGATCGAGTCTCGAAAGAGTTAAGAAGACGGATGGTCGAAAATGGCGACGGCACAAGCTAAAAAGAGGGACGGTTTGCTGCATCCTAATGCTCTATCAAATAGTCTGCTTTCACTGTACCGACACAAACACACACACGCTTGTTTGTTTTGCGCCAGCGCTGGGCGGCGCTTGGCACAGCAAATTGGGGGCCTAACGAGCCCGGCATCTGTCTGGGCAGCAGGAGCGGCCCGCCTCCCCACCCGCACATGACCCGGCCCGCTTTTTATACGCCGGCCTCGGGATGAGCCGCAACCTTCGCCGCTGCCCGCCATGTCCTTTCATCCCACACTGCCAAGCAATACTGACAACCCCATCCTTAGCCACAAACAGGTTCTTACCTTCACGGCTTCTTTAAATATTCATTACATAAGTACTAAGAGTGTAACGGTATTTGTATTTGTCGTATTAGTATTCAAGCCTTAATGCTCATAACAAGAGAATTACATGTTATACATTTAACCAAACTAACTTTGCCTTACAAGCCTTTTAACCCTTTAACACCGAACGTGTCGGCAGCGACGCGTTTACGCATGTCGTCTTTGAAGCTTCGTCACGCTGTAATTACGTCACCCACGTGCCGCCGGTTGGTCTCATTTGAAAGTGCGGAAGTTGATGTCCACACCAGTTTTTATTTGAAGTCAATCGACCAAGAAAAACGGGAGATAATGTCATTTGAGTTTTATAGTTTTATTGCACTCATAAATATGCATTAAAACGCTGCATGTACCATGTATCTACCTCCATATTTCCATCATTTCTTGTCCTTTTTCAAAACCGAAAGCAGCACAAAAGACTACATATCTCAAGAGCCGTTGTGATGTCAAGAAGGATGAACCGAATGTTAACATTTTTTATAAATTTCCGAGCGAAGTGCCAACTAAGGAAAAGGAGGCATGCGAAGCAAGCAACGGCCGGTTGGTTTGAGCGAGCGACTTTGAAACGTGCAGAATGAATCTAAAACTAAATTTAGCGCAAGCTAATGCATTATTTCATTTACTCAAGGATGAAGATGAGCCGTATTTGTCGTTGTTTTCCTGGGATGAGTCGGCGTCTCGGCGAGTAGAAGTGACAGCAGCATGCAAACGTCGAAAGAGTAGGCTGTGTGATGTTGTGTGGGACGCAGCTCCGTGACCTGTTCAAGCAGAAGCTTTATTGAGTGCACAAAAAAAAAACAAAAAAACTTTATCGGGTTGCATGCCAGAAAAATTTGAATTGAACTGAACTACTAGTCAATATTTTTGAAAATACTTTTTTTCAATGTTAGATGTATTTTTTCTTCACTATAATCTTTTCAATTTTTATATAGATGTGTGTTCGAGAAGCTTGATTGCATGTACGTATATACTTTAGATAAGGTAATGGGTATAATACCTAACTCCACAAAGAGACATCCTCCAAACGCTTTTTGTGTTAGATGATATATATATATTTTTTTCTCACTATTTTGCACACTATATAGACTGTTTTGACCTTAGTATGTGTAAAGGCCAAAAACGCCTATGACCATACCCGCTGTTTGTGTTGAATTGTCAAACATAAAACTATTCAATCTTATTTTATTCTATTGAATGTTTATCCTAACTAGTTGAATAAATATTATCAAGCTTCAAAACAGTTGGTCGAGCATGTTTGGTTGTCAATGGGACACCAACATGACAAATTTTGAAAAAAATATTTTGGGATTTTTTTGTCTTTTTGGGTCCAAAATGTGGATTATAATTGGTCAGTGAAGAAAACAAGGGTTTGGACATAAAGTTCAAGGTGTCATGAAAAAAGGGACCCAACTTGGCCATTGTGAACATTTTTTTCTTTGAAATATAAAGGCAACATCAAATGCATGCAAATTCGGCCAAAATAGGCTTAGGTGTTAAAGGGTTAGCTAAACTCTTTATAGGTTAAGTGATTATTTTTGGTCTATAAGGCGCACCTGACTATAAGCCGCCATATCCACCAAATTTGAAATGAAAACTGCATTTTTTCATAGATAAGCCGTACTGGACCATACTGTAAGCTGCAGTTGTTCTCACTGTATCATGGGGTATTTACACCAAAAGATATTAACCGGTAACACTTTATTTGACAGGGGAATCATAAGACTATCATAAGAGTAAATTAACCTTATGAAGCTTTGAACCAATTTGCTGTCAAGCTTCAATGCTTCAAGAAGCTTCATTTGGCCATCACTGCTCCCTTGGGGGAGAGAGTCAAGTCCTGCCAACTGCTGTCAGCACTGTTGTCTTTCAACATGCCTCCTAGCATGTTACAGATATACGTATATCAAGGGTACAAACAATGTGGTCCAGCTAAGCCTGTGACCACTCCAGAAGTACAGTGAGACAAAGTGGGCCATGTTCCTTTATACTATTGAAAGGGCGTTACCAAAGGATGCCTACTGTGAAACATAAGTGAAACATTGTAGCCCAATCTGGGGATTTTCCACAGAAAAACATAATGAGTTATGAACTTGGGAACTAGCTCTGGCTGGTACAAGAGGGAGTAAAATCAGATAAGGCAGTCCACAGAAATTCTTTGTATTATGTTCAGAGAAATACATGTGCAGCGCAAGAACGTAGATGAATACAATCTAGCAAACGAATATAGTTTCACAGCAGTTATGTGCTTTATAAGCATGAATAAAATATTCTATTCACAATTTCGCATATAGTTCTCTATACATGTAATATCTACCATGGCATAATTTGGGCGTAGTTTGTAGCAACGTGGGCATAGCTTGTAGCGGCTGTCGGCTTCAGTCAGGTATAATTTCTTCAAGCTACTGCAGGGTCCTTTCGGGGTCCTACCATTTATCAGCAACGGCCACAGTTGCCCACACAGATCCCTGATTAAAACACTTTTTTATCGGCTTATTTTTTTGTTTGTTTATCGGCCGATGTTGAAAAAAAAAGTTCATATATTGGCCCGATATATCTGCTATCGGTCGACCTCTATATTTGAACCCATTATTTATACTATTACATAGTTTTCTTTTAAAATGCTTTATACCGTGCCTTGTTGTTGCCTCCTACATTTTTTTTTTATGATGCATTCATATGTCCTAAGTAGGGCTGCAACAATTAATCGATTAACTCGAGTATTCGATTAGAAAAAAAGATTCTAATTAAATTTTGCTGCTTCGAGTATTCGTTTAATTAAAGTGGCGTTGTAATGGTTTGTTTTGAAAGTGTTTGCATTTAGTTTTATTGATTTGGGTGGATACACGGCCCCTCTAGTCTACCTCATTTCACATGGCTGAATCTATCTGCTCCCTGTTAAGACCAACATAAGCTAAGTTTTTGTATGAGCAAATTTTTTTTAATGCATTCGTAATTTAGTTTATAGGTATATTTAGCCATTTTTGGGGGGGAATATGTGTCTGAACCATTTGTTGTGAGCATTGTAAAAAAAAAAATGTTAGCATTTTATAGCATTTAAGCTGGCGGACTTTTGCTATCTAAGTTAGCCAACTGTTCTTTTGTTGTACATAGACCCTCTTTTTTTTTAAATTTTTTTTTTTAATATATATCATTTGAGGCTTAGCTCAGGTATTTTTAATTTTTTATGTTCATTATCTGATTATTCGATTATTCGAACTAAATAGTTCATCGATTATTCAATTACTAAAATAATCGATAGCTCCAGCCCTAGTCATTTTTGTAGCATTCACGGTGGGAGCCCTGCTTTTTTGCTTGGAGCCCCAAGAGACTCTAGCAACGCCACTTAGTGGGCTGGCAGCGATCATTCGCTATTCCACTCCTGTCTAATAAAACGAAATTTACCCTTTAATACATTCCTCAGTTGAAACAAAACAGATCCAGGTTTAGCATTTTTAACTCTAGTGTGGTGAAAATGATGTCTTAATACACACACTCATCCTTTGTCTTCCCCCTCCCCCTCAACCAAAGCTGAGCCACAGCTCGCTAAAGGGGTCGAACCACTTTCCACCACTCTAAAACCCCCCAAGGAGAGCCGCTAGTAGAGCACATGCCTACTAGGCACCCGTCGTAACAAGCACCTGATCCTCATGCCGACATGTCATAAATGCACGGTTAAGTAAAGCAAGGTGAGAGGTGGCTTTCGGGGTAGGACTAGGCTGAATAAATATCCACGTAGTGCATTCGGTAGATGCACCCCATTCCCCGACTCCCTCAACGCCTGTTTCAGGCTCCCTCATTATAACCCCACATCTCCCATCCCTCTCTCCTTTAATGAAACCCTTCCCACTCGCTCTCATCTTCTATACTTTTCTCTCAATATTGTCTTTCATTGAGCCATCCTTACTCCTTTTATCCCACTTACTTCTATCCTACGCTGCTATTGTATCTCCTGATTTTTTCTGGGAGGGGGGCTCCCCATGCAACCGCGCTATCACGCCGTGGTATCTTGCTCATCAAGTGGGCTTGAAGTGGATCACAGTGGGCGGGGTTGAGCCTTGGCTTTTTGGCAAACAGGTGGAGAGGGATGGATGGTCAGCAGGTTGTGGGAACTTTCTGTTCACATTTTAGGGCTAATTAGCAAGGAATCATCAGGAAGTGCTTCTGTTCACATGTGGGTTGGTTGTGAGGAAGGTTTGCTGGATAGTAGAGTTGTCTGACAATTACTTTTTAATAGATATCCCGATATTGTCCAACTGCAAAAATCTGATAACGAAATATGCGGTTGTGGACTTAGCATATTACAGGGTTTCCCCTACATATAAGAGATTGTGGCGCACCGCCACACCAAAATAAAAGCCTCCAGGCCTCGCAAATGCAATTTAAAAAAAAAATAAAAAAATAAAAAAATTTAAGGTCGTTTCAAACTAGCGGCAGCCGAGTCTGAAGGCAATCTATTCAGTGTGTATTGTGATGTCCGTAACTATGTGCGGCCCCCTTAACTAAATCACTCCCAGCCATTTTCACCGGTGCAACCCGCTTCACTTCCGGTCGTTTTACTGGGTTTTGACTGATTTTGCAAGGCCCACAGAAAATTCTGTTCTATTGCTATATAAACATGGAACCCACCAAAAGAAAGACTAGACTCTTCTTTCAGCTGAAAAAAGTTAGGTTATATCTTTTTCTATTCTTTAGAAATTAGCATTAGAAAATAGCTTAGTTTGAGCAATTTTCCAATTTCTGATGAAAAAACTGAGAAATTGAGCTTTTTGTGAAAGCATACAATTGACAAATGACTTCAACACATTTTTTTTTTTTTTTGCTTTAGTTACATCCCAAACATCTGAATAATGTTTTCCTTTTACAAAATAAGATTAACAATGAGACAAATAGAGCTTTTGATAGCAAAGTAACAATTTATTTACACATAACTAACAGAGATGACGCTGTTGTGGCCACGGCAGCCGGGTAAACTTTTCCCTCATCGCCGCCTGTCTCATAAAAGCACAGACTCAATGGCATCGTGCGCTGCACTGGTGGTCCCGGGCGATCTGCTCGGTCGTCCAGCGCCTGGCATTCCGGGCGTCCTCTAGGTTGTTCTGCTCGGTCATCCGCCGCCTGGCATCTTTCTGCCGGTCTCCCAGCCGTGTGGCCCGGCCGTTCGTTGCCGCTGAATTGGATTGCGGGTCTTACCAAATGCGCTACTGCCCTCCAGTGGCCAGTTTTATTGCTTTAAAATGGATTTTCAGCTTTGTGCTTTGGAGCTAAATTGAATCAGAACCTAGAAACGTAAACCGTAAAAGACGTAATTATACGTCTTTGGGACACTGAAATAGTTAAAAATAGAATGTATTTATACGTTTTTGGGAGCAAATGAGTTAAGAGACGATCGGACTGGGCAGCTGTGACCCAGGGGGAAGCGAGTAGGAAAAGAGGGAGAATGGGCAAGATTAGAGGTGTGACAAAATATTGAAATGGTGATATATCGTGATACTTTGTATCCCAAAAGATTATCGATATGCTTCTGCCAAGAATTGAGATATCGTTTTAAAAAGGTGTCAATGTCTAAAAAAAAAAAAAAAAAAAGGAACCATCCTCCCAGTTCAAATGGATTGGACGTCTACTCATGACAAACTCATTCCAATTCAAAGCAGAAGCTTGTTTTTCTGTTAATTAGTTGTTTGTAGAATATATTGTAGAATGATTTCCTAACCAATGTATCGATAATCGTTGTGTCGCCATATCGTCAGATCATCGTTATTGTGAGATTTGTATCGCAAATCGTGTCTTATATCTTATATCTGTGCTATCAGGCTGTTTCGGCGAACGGATATACGCAGTCACGGCTGACGAAACTTTGATAAATGCGCTTTTTTTTCAAGTTTCACGAGCTCTGAGACACACGGGATCATGACTCTCATACCTCTCCTTGCTAAGTTAATGGTACCTTGATGTGATTTTGTGTGAAAAAGTAGTTCACGTACAATAGCAAAAAAAAAAAAAAATAAAAAATTCACCATCTCACCGAAACTAGTAAAACTTTTCCCACGTCTATTAGAACCCCCCCCACCACCACTCCTTGAAATGAGTCCGATAACAGAAGGACTATTATTGTTGTGGTAATGTAGTACGTAATAGGACCAAAGAAAAGCAAAAAGAAGGACAACGACGGGGGTCTGAAACCCGCGGCTCTAGAGCTGCATGCGGCTCTTTAGCACGGCTCTAGTGGCTACCTGGAGCTTTTTCAAAGGTTTTTGAAAATGGAAAACGATGAGGGAAGGAAATATATTTTTTTGTTTTATGGTTTCTTTAGGAGAACAAACATGACCCAAACATTATAGTTTCAGTGAGTCAGCTGTGCTACACGATGGCTGGAGGAGGTGAAACGCAAAAAAAAAAAAAAAAAAACGTGCGTTTAGCATTTATTTTACGTGAATATGTCAAAGTACGATGCCAGTCTGTCAGTCAATGTGGCCCCGCCATATGTAAACAGAGCTTTTCTGGTGAAAATTCTTGTGAATAAATGCTTAAATCCCTGAATTCTTCATAGATATGGACGTAAAACAGTTTTAATTCTTGGTATAATGCAAAAAAAAAATTAAACGTGCAGTTAGCGTTTTATTTTACGTAAATATGGTGAACTATGATGCCAATGCAGTAGCGGCGGATTTCTCCCATTGATTTTTTTCACGTTTCAAAATGCATGCATGTTACGAAAAATCTAATAATTACCTTGAATTCTCGAACAAATCACTCCTGAGACGATCCTTCCTGTTTGTATGCGGTACAGCTTTGGTACTTTTTCAACATAAATCCGGCGTTGGGGCGCTGTATGTGTCACCGCGACGGACTGCGAATAACTGAAGCGGATTGTGTGATGGCCCCCTACTTAAAGGCGTGGTGCATATAAATATTTGGCTACTCTGTCCAATTTACAGCAGAAGGGTAAAAAGAGCTTGTTCTTCTTCAATCGCCACATTGTGAGATCGTTATCAGCTTGTATCGCAAATTGTATCATGTTGTGAGGTACCCAGAAGTTCCCACCCCTAATTTGCAAGAGTTACTCCTCGTCCCCTTCCATTCAAAAATCGGTTAAGTTGTTAAAAATGGGTTTGTGTGAAGCCAGCTTAAGACATCACATGACCCAGGCTTCTTAATGTGGGTCGATAACCCGCTGTTCCTTACTCCTCACAACAGCCTGTCTTTTTCCCAGCTCAGGCTTTGTGTTTCTGTTTTCCTCCCACATAATGGCAATGCCTTTGTGTCAATCACACAGTGAAGCATCTTAACAAGCACAACCGTCTCTCTTAAGGCAATGGCGCTTATTGTCTCTCATTATCTCATATAAGGCGGCGCGTTGTCAAGATGTTCGGCGTCGTTGAGGAACGGTATCCGAGTATTGCCAAGTGACTATTTCTTTTTGACGCTTGATCGTTTGTAGATAAACTTAACAGTGGTTCAGCAATATAACATATTTTGTTTAACAATTGTTGAGTGAATGAGAAGGCTGTGAGAAGTGAACAAATTTTAAGCTTTTTTGTCTGAATTGATCCACTGCATGTATCGCACAGTGGAATAGTCAATGACTGATTTAGTGTTTGGTCTGGTCTTTGACTCTGAAGGAGTTTTTTTTATTCTTATTTTTTTTTTTAAATATAAGTAGAAAATGCAAATTCTGGGGAAATTGTGATGGTAGCTTTTAGGGGTGTGACAAAATATCAAAATGGGGATATATCGTGATACTTTGTTATCAATATGCTTCTGCCAAGAATTGAGATATCGTTTTAAAAAGGTGTCAATGTCTAATAAGGCAGGCATGCAAACTTGCCACCTTTCGGCGAAATTTCGCCGTTTTAAAATCAAAATGGGTCATTCTTAGAGATGTCCCGATCGATCGGGATGTGATCACGTCACGTCATTTTCAAAGTATCGGAATCGGCAAAAAAATATCGGACATGCCTTTTTTAATTTTTTTTTTTAAATTAAATCGTTTTCTAATTGTATTTAACGTTACAGACATAATGTGTTACACTCTTCCAGAGTCTTTAGTTTAAGCTTAAGGTAGGGTTATCAAATTTATCGCGTTAACGGCGAGAATTAATATCTTTTACATTCATCACGTTACAATATTTAACGCATGCGCTGCACGACCCACTCACGCATTGTCGCGTTCAATCTATAAAGGCGCCGTTTTACCAATACAGTATATAGAGCTAAAAGGCAGCGTAAAATGAGTAGAGTGATTTTTGGCAGCCTTTGGAGCCTTTTTTTAAATGGTTAAAGCTTTACAATTCTTCTCCCAACGATTAGACTAATCGTGGTAAGCAATGTGTGGAAGAAAGGTAGTAGTAGTTGATCTTTTTCTTAACACCCTATGTTATTTCCCAACACAGAGAAGATATGTCAATTGGTACCACGACGCACAGTCATGGTTGCACTTCCCATCATGCATTTGGGCAGAAGTTAAATGGCTACAGTATCATTTACTGAAAGCTCAACAAATACACTAGATGGCAATATTTAGTCACAATATACAAAGTCACATTTATCCTTTAAGAATTACAAGTCTTTCTATTCATGGATCCCTCTCACAGAAAGAATGTTAATAATGTAAATGCCATCTTGAGGATTTATTGTCATAATAAACAAATACAGTACTTATGTACTGTATGTTGAATGTATATATTCGTCCGAGTTTTATTCATTTTTTTCTTAATGCATTGCCAAAATGTATATGATCGAGAAAAATTATCGGGAATGATTGGAATTGAATCGGGAGCAAAAAAAAAAAAAAAGCAATCGGATCGGGAAATATTGGGATCGACAGATACTCAAACTAAAACGATCGGGATCGGATCGGGAGCAAAAAAACATGATCGGAACAACCCTAGCTGCGGGCGCAGCACGTTTGTTCCCGGAAATAATTAGGCGTTTTTGGAGATATTTTTACGGCGAAAAGGGCACCTGATGATACTACAACCTCGAAGACCCACGAACGGCGAAGGAGTGGATTCATGACCCGTTTGTGAATGAGCCGAGTGATTCGAGCATGTCTGTGCAACAGGAGGATCAACTTGTAGATATCGCAAATGACGGCAACCTTATTAAACGTACATTTGAGACAACAACTCTTCCGAGGTTCTGGATTAAAGTCATTCCGGAATATCCTGATATCGCTACGAGAGCATTGAAAGCCTTGCTGCAATTTCCAACATCTTATCTTTGTGAAGCGGGCTTCTTAAATAATGCTTAACGACAAGGCGAAGCCGTTAATGGTGATAGCGGTGTGCAGTTTTTGTGTGCAGCTAACATGGCTGGATGTATCTGTGGAGAACTTTTTTATAAGTCCTTCCATGATCAAACGTAAGTTAATATTCCTTTCTTTCAAGAAAGTTTGTGTAGTGTTTACTTTGGAATGGCTGCATTTGCGCATTTTGCGGCTATGTTTAACGTTACGTGCATGCGCAGAACCACATCGATGCAATTTTTGATGGGTTGCAAAATTTGTCAGAACACCGGTCCGTGAAAAAAAGAGCCAAATAACACCGGTCCGTGGTGCAAAAAAGGTTGGGGACCCCTGCTCTAGTCCGATGACCTAGACCTATCACCGCCACTCTCTTCTTGTGACAACAAATGACTGACAATAGTGAGAGACGGTAGTACAGCTGTTCTCTGCTTAATGCAAATGGGGCATACTGCATATTTCATAATTTAGATTTTGTATAATTTGCTACTTAATGCGTCTTATATGTTCTGATTTCAGGATGATAGATTTAGACTTGTATATGTTAAATTATTATGTACCGTGTTTAATTCGAGATGTTTCTGGTTGCACTATGAAATGCATTTTTCCGCGCATGCCATGTGTACATGTTACTTTGTCACCTTTTTCACCCCTAATCAGTTTGAATGCATGTAAGTAACCAACAAGTCTCTACCAAAATCTTCCACCGTAATAGTGTCTCAGTTACCTGCTGCATTGACTGTGCTCGACGCCCAACCCATTTAGACTAGAAACGTTCGTTCATTCGAAACCAGAGCATTCACAGTCATTCTGTCGGATTTTCAGGGCATTTATAGGTCATTTCCTGTTGAGTTGGAATCACTGCCTATTTATTTGGGTGATTCCCAGGTCACTTCCTGCTATGTAACTCAAAATAAACAGGAAGTGACCCATAAAATACCCCAAATTCAACGGGAAGTAACTGAAAATCAACACGTAAATGACCTTAAATGGCCCAAAATTACTTCAAGTCAAGATTTTGCCGATTCAGGAGTATTTCAGATTAAAAGTTAGTTTAACGCAGTACTTCTCAAATAGTGGGGCGGGCCCCCCCAGGGGGCCACAGAGAGATGCCGGGGGTGGCGCATGTGACCTTGGGGAACATACTTTTTGTCGTACTAGAATGAACTGTAATTGCACATCCATTCAGTGGGTGGCAGTGCCGCTCTCATTTTCAGCGTGTGCGCAATATTTTTGAACCGAACAAGAGCACACAGCAAAGAGCATTGGAGATATGAAAAGCTTAGACAAGGAAATATGACGAAGCGTATGTAGCATTTAGCTTTTGGCTATGACTTTTAGTACAGTGGGAGACAAGGAAAGACCGGACTATTTACTTTGTCTAAAAATTATTTTTTTTAGCGAGTGCCAAATATTGCCAACAATCCTCCCGGTTTGTCAGTGTTACATCAGTAAACCAAGGAGCACTGTCACCATCGTGTACGGTGGCATACCAAGCTGCTCAGTGCAAAATAACCCTACACCATAGCAAAGGAGGTGACACTGCCTGCAGCAAAAATAAAAACTGTTCCTCTGTCCAATGAAACTGTCGTTTTGTTCTATTAATTTTTGTTTTTTCGGTCTAATTGTTCGACATATTGTCCTAATGAGTTAATGTTGCTAATCAATCTGAATTTATTATTATTTATTGATTTTATTAAATTTTATTTTTCAGTATGAAACGGTCAAAAATGTATCTGGAGTGTATTTTTACACATTTGATGTGTTTTTTTCCACTTTATTGTAAGTTGATCTATATTTTTTCTTTAATATTAAAAAGAACACAATGTTATGCAGAGGTGTACTGATAAGAATTTGTATACAAATGATACTACAGTATATACTTACAGTGGTGGCAGAGAGTTGGGGTTGGGGCGCGGAACGTTTACGTCTTCCTGGGGGGGCGTAACAAAATAATTGAGAAGCACTGGTTTAACAGCAACAGAGCCTTCCAGAGAAGTCTACTGCTTTAAGATGGCGGCTGTTTTTCTAACGCCGGCAAGTCTGTCATAAAGCATCTAGTTCTCTATACATGTTCTAACGCACCGGTCGTCTGTCATTTCGCATCTAGTTCTATATACAAGTATATATGAAATCTAACGTAGAATTATGTGGCCGTATGTTTGTGGCAACTAGCAACTGGGCGTTGTTTGTAGCGACTGTCAGACGCAGTCAGGTATTATTATTATTTTCTAATCTAGCGGCATGAGTTGAACATGACATTTACTCTCGGCCGGTTCTTCATTGCGTCTCGAAGACCGCGCTGACTGTGTTTTAGTTCCGCTTTACCTGGTATAATTCAATAATCGGAATTTGGATGTTTGTGAATCGTTCTCGAATTTTCCACGGCCGAATCGCGAATAATCTATGAACCGGAAATTTCGCACACCTCTCCTTAATATTGATTTTGGGTCACTCCCTGTTGATTTAAGCATTTTTGGATCACTTCCTGTTAATATCTATATCACTTCCTATTGATTTGGAGGCATTTTGGGGTCACTTACTGTTGATATCGGGTCACTTCTTGTTGATTTGGGATTTTTTTGATCACGTCCGATTAATATCAGGTCAGTTCCTGTAATTTGGGGTCATTTTGGGTCACTTACTAGTGATTTCGGGTCATTTCCTGTTGATTTTGGGGCATTTTGGGTCATTTCCTATAGATTTGGCCATTTTTTGATCACTTCCTGTTAATATCGGGTCACTTCCTATTCATTTGGGGTGCTCCGGGGAAACTTCTTATTAATATCTGGTAACTTCCTGTTGATTTGGGATCATTCAGGGTCACTTAGCTTACGATATCGCGTCACTTCTTGATTTGGGGGCATTTCCGAGTCACTTCCTGTTTACTTGTGGGCATTTTAGGTCATTTCCTGTTAATACTTGGTCACTTTCTGTTGATTTGGGGCATTTCGGGGTCACTTCCTGTTGAGATTAGGTCACTTCCTGATTTGGGGGCATTTTGTAGTCACTTCCTGTTGATTTGGGCAATTTTGGACCACCTCCTGTTAATATAAATTCACTTCCTGTAAGTTGGGGGCATTCTGGGTCACTTCCTTTTAGTATCTTGTCACTTCCTATTAATTTTGGGGGCATTGTGGATCACTTCCTGTTAATATCTGGTCAAGTCCTGTTGATTTCAAGGCATTTCAGTGTTACTTCCTGTTGGGATCAAGTCACTTCCCTAATTTAAGAACATTTTAGAGTCACTCCCTGATGATTTCGGGGCAAATTGGGTCACTTCCTGTTGATTTGGCCATTTTTGGATCACCCCATACTGTTTAGTTGGGGATATTTCGGGGTCACTTCATATTAATATCTGGTGACTTTCTGTTGATTTGGAAGCATTTTGGGGTCACTTCCTGTTGATATCGGGTCACTTCCTGCTTTGGGGGCATTTCCGAGTCACTTCCTGTTGATTTGGGGGCATTTTTGGTCATTTCCTGTTAAAACCTGGTCACGTTCTGTTGATTAGGGGGCATTTCATGTCACTTCTTGTTGAATTGGGGGCATTTTTCGATCACTTCCTGTTACTATGAGGTCAAATCCTGTCAATGGGATTGACGTGCAGTACCGTCAATGGAATTGACGTCCATAGGCGTCAGTTGAATAGACATTATAGGGGACTTTGCATGGATGTACACGGCCGTACTTGAATTGTGCATACATGACCGACATTGGAATCATGTAAATCTCAAGAAAAGCAATGGGAAGCTTTCCAAGCTGAAATATTCAATGTGCCCTAGGAAATGTATATGGGACATCTTACCTTTCTGTTTGACCCTCCCCTCGCCTAACCACGCCCACTTCACCGGGCCCGGGTGCGTTCGCCCGTGTCTTATAGGTAATCGTGGTAGCAGTTTAAAATATAAAACTGGTCTTTTGAGTCAAGAGAGCCAGCACAAATCTCAGTTTTTCACCTTCTTACTCATTATACAACTGTAAAAACAGTTGAAACCACTTTAATTTCTTAATAATGGAGTGACTGCATTCGTGATGACGCTGGACCTTAATTAACTTCTGTACATGCTTCTCTTAAAACCCCTTTGTGTTTGCTCCTTCTTTTAGGGTAAGTGTCACAACAAAGGCTTAATCAGCCAAAGTAAAGAAAAACGTGCCACTTAATTAATCTGAGACGCGTTATCGTGTAACTCTGAACTTTTTGCACGATCATAGTTTTGGTATTGATGAAACAGCTTTCACAAGTATTGATGTGATTGTAGTCGGGCTTATACTAGTATATCAAATTATGATAGAAATGAAGATTTGTATTTTTGCACCCGAGTTTGAGTCCGAGTCACCCGATTTTGAGGATCTGCCGATAGGGAGTACCAATCCGATACCTTGGTAATGTATTAAACCTGCCACACAAAAAAAACTACAAATGTGCTGACTGCTTTACGGCATACGTCACTTCCCCCTTTCCCCATTCATTATAAAGACGAGAATCGATGTAAACGCTTTCGCGCGAATTCTGCAGAGTTGGCAGAGCAACAAAAGAGACAAAAAGTTTTGTCCGAGGAGGAAAAAATCTGCATCATTTACAGATGAACCCCTTAGCCTGGATTAATCGGTAGTATATGATTACTTGGGATTAGGGGTGTGACAAAATATCGAAATGATGATATATCGTGATTCTTTGTATCCCAAAAGGTTATCGATATACTCCTGCCAAGACTCGAGATATTGTTTTAAAAAGGTGTCAATGTCTAAAAAAAAATGAAATAAAAAGGAACCAACAAGTTGCTACCAAAATCATCCACCATAATAGTGTCTCAGTGAACTCTAAGAGTGCTCGACGCCCAATCCGTTTAACCTGGGAACGTTCGTTCATTCGAAACCAGAGCATTCACAGTCATACTGTCTGATTTTCAGGGCATTTACTGGTCACTTGCTGTTCATTTTAGGGCATTTACAGGTCATTTCCTGTTGAGTTTGAGTCACTGCCTATTCATTTGGCTGATTCCCAGGTCACTTCTTGTTCTGTAACTCAAAATCAACAGGAAGTAACTGAAAATTAACAGGAAAATCAACTTAAATGGCACAAAATTACCTCATTGCCTGGCATAGGCTGCCACTGACGGCCATAGACGTTCAATCCGTTCAAATGGATTGGACGTCTACTAGTGATAAACTAATTCCAATTCACAGCAGAAATTTGTTTTTCTGTTTATTAGTAGTTTGTAGAATATCCTAGAATGATTTCCGAACCAATGTATCGATAATCATTGTATCGATAATCGTTGTATCGCCATATCGGCAGATCATCGTTATCGTGAGCTTTGTATCGCAAATCGTATCGTATCGTGAAGTACCAAGAGGTTCCCACTCCTACTTGGGATTAGGCATGTGCCAGTTACCGGTTTCACGGTTTACCGTGGTGTGAAAACGTCGCGGTTTCAAAACCACTAAAATTTTCCGTCAGACCATAGTACGGTATTCGCTATTTTTCTTGTGTCAAAAATGCAGCCAGAAGCGGCTTGGCGCAGCAGCGCTCACCCCCTCCCGTTTGTTGCTGTGTGTGAAAGTGACGCTATCGGCTAGCCAGCCAGCTAACCCAAAAACAAATACTCCAAAAATAAGGCGTACGGTTCTTCAATTTATTGAGCTCTCAAATCGTGGTAAGTGTAATATACAAAATGAATACATTTAAAATGTTGTACAATTAGATTTTTCCATGTGAGTAGCTTCAACAGATTAGCACCATGGAAAAAGTTCGCCAAAAACAAAACACACATTTTCCTTTCAAATTCAATATAAAAACTAACGAAACGCTTTCAAAGATGAATGTTAGCCTTGGCTTACCTGGGAGAGCAACTTCGTTGAGTGTGACAGCCGCAGAGTGAGAAAACAAGCTTGAGTCGCTTGAATGAAGGGGAAAAAGTGATAGCGTCAAAGATCGCTAATTGCGAAAGATGATCTTGCCCTAAGCACAAATCCACGTTCGCTGGATCAAGGAGAGGTCTCACTCCCAATGTTTTTTTTATTTTATTTTATTTTTTAGATGAAACCTTTCCACAACAATATTGACATTTTAACTAACTTATACATTTTTAAGTAACTTATTAATTCTTTATGTTCTTTTTAACACAGAGGCATGACATCATTCAGACTAGAGTTGACACAGTGGCTGAAAATGGCGAAACTTCACTTAAGCTTTTCCACCCTCAAAAAAAAAAGTCATGCAGTATAAATTTCTAAAAAAAATTTATTCAGAAGTGTTTTTACTTTTTTATAGAAATTATTTTGTTCTTGCTCTAATCTTGAGCAACTTGAGCTGTGGCTGTGAGTATAGTCTATAAGTTATATTTAGTTTAATTTTATTTAAAATATTTTTTAATTGATTATTTATTTTAACAATATATTCATGTTCCAATTTGCAACTATGGTCTGAAAAAAAAAAAATCCTGTTCAATGGAAAAAAGTTTTTTTTTTTAACCCATACATCTCAAAATTTTTTTGAGCTATAATTGCAATACCGTGATACCGTGAAACCGCGGTATTTTTGCTCACGGTTATCGTACCGTCAAAATATCATACCGGCACATGCCTACTTGGGATGTCCTGATATTTCAATATTTTTGCCTCCGAGTCCATGTCACCTGATTTTGAGAGTCCGCCAATACAGAGTCCCGATCTGATACAGATTGTTTTTTTTTTTTTGACGCTCACACTGCCGAGAACAGCCTCTCACTTAAACAATGAATTAGTTCCCACAATACACGTCAAACTGTACCAAGCTTAATGATGATTAACGCATTTGTGCCTTTGATCGTAGAACTACCGAGGCATCTCTGGACAGATAAAAGCTACAAATCTGTCAATCGTCCTTAATTTTAAGAAACAAAAACCAGGTGCACTGCTGACCAAGAAAAACAGTTTGGTCGCACTGCTTTTTAGGAGGGAGGGTGAGAGGCTGTACGAGCGCGAAGCAGAAAAACAAAATTAAATTCTATTCTTATCACCCGATTCCCGATCATGTGATTGGATCAGGACTAGGCATGTGCCGGTAGCAGATTTTGACGGTACGATAACCGTGAGCAAAAATACCGCGGTTTCACGGTATCACGGTATTGCAATTATAGCTCTAAAATTTTGAGATGTATGGGTTTAAAAAAAAAAAGAAAAAAAAAAAAAAATTTCCATTGAACAGGATTTTTTTCAGAAAATATTTGCAAATTGGAACATGAATATAATGTGAAAATAAATAAATGAACAAAAAATAACAAATATTTTATATAAAATTAAAATAAATAGAACCAAGACTATACCCACAGCCACAGCTCAAGTTGCTCAATATTAGAGCGAGAACAAAATAATTGCTATCAAAAAGTAAAAACACTTCCAAATCAAATTAAAAATATATACTGTATGACTTTTTTTGAGGGAGAGAAGCTCAAGTGAAGTTTCGCCATTTTCAGCCACTGTGTCAACTCTAGTCTACATGATGTCATGCCTTTGTGTTAAAAAGAACAAAGAATTCATAAGTTAATAAGTTAGTTAAAAATGTATAAGTTAGTTTTATAAGTTAGTTAAAATGTAAATATTGTTGAGGAAAGGTTTCAGCTAAAAAAAAAAAAAAGAAAAGTGAGGAGTGAGGCCTCTTTTCACAATTAACAATCTTCGACGCGATCCTTCTCCCCCCCCCCCCCCCCCCCCCCCTTCACTCAAGCTTGTTTCTCTCTCAGCTGCTGTGAGACATAAAACCTCGACGAAGCTGCTCTCCCCGCTTAGCCTAGGCTAACATTCGTCTTTGTAAGTTTTAGTTAGTTTGTATATTGAATTTGAAAGGGAAATGTGTGTTTTGTTTTTGGCAAACTTTTTCATGGTGCTACTGCTATCCTGTTGAACCTACTTACACGTGGAAAAATACAGTTGTACAACGTTTTAAATGTATCCATTTGTATATTTCACCACGATTTGAGAGCTCAATAAATTGAAGAAAAGTACGCCTTGTGTTTGGAGGGTTTGTTTTTGGGTTTGCTGGCTCTTTAGCAGAATAGCGTCACTGACACTCACGGCAACAAACAGGGGAAGGGTGAGCGCTGCCGCACCAAGCCACTTCAGCTGCATTTTGGCACATGAAAAATAGCGAATACCGTACTAAGGTATGACGGAAAATTTTAGTGGTTTTGAAACCGTGACGTTTTCACACCAAGGGAAACCGTGAAACCGGTAACCGGCACATGTCTAATCAGGACATCTCTAATAAATAAAATATGGTCATAGTGAGTCAACCAAAGTCTTCCCAAACAGAGCTATTCAAGTCTGGTGAAAATTCTTCTAGTTTTAATATAGCAAGATACAGTATATAGCCCTCAAAAATCGCAATGTCAGTTTTTTCCTTTATCGTTCAGCCCTAATATCTATAAAGAATTCAGGGATTTAAGCATTTATTCACAAGAATTGTCATCGCAAAAAGCTCTTTGCTGTGATAAGGCGGCGTCCCATTGGCTAAAAGACTTGCATCTCATTCGACATATTTCCGTAAAATAAATGCTAACTGCTGGTTTTTTTTTTTTTTTTTTTTTTTTTTTTTTGCTTTTAACCAAGAATCAAGACTGTTTTATGTTGAAATCTATGAAGAATTTGGGGATTTAGGCATTTATTCACAAGAATTTTCATCATAAAAAGGTATTTGTTGTGATAAGGCGGCGCCACATTGGCTAAAAGACTAGCATCTCATTCGACTTATTTATGTAAAATGAATGCTAACTGCCCGTTGTTTTTTTTTTGCTTTAAACCAGGTATCGAGACTGTTTTATGTTCATATCTATAAAGAATTCTGGAATTTAAGCATTTATTCACAATAATTTTCATCACAAAAAGCTATTTGCTGTGATAAGGCGGCGCAACATTAGCTAAAAGACTAGCATCACATTCGACATATTTGCGTACATGTCTGGGTTTTTTTTTTTTTTTTTTTTTTTTTTTTTTTTGCTTTTAACCAGGTATCGAGACTGTTTTATGTTCATATCCAAAAGGAATTCAGGGATTTAAGCATTTATTCACAAGAATTTTCATCGCAAAAAGCTCTTTGTGGTGATAAGGCGGCACCACATTGGCTAAAAGACTAGCATCTCATTACAATATTTACGTAAAATAAATGCTAACTGACCGTTTTTTTTTTTTTTTTAATCCAAGAATCAAGACTGTTTTATGTTCATATCTATAAAGAATTCAGGGATTTAAGCATTTATTCACAAGAATTTTCATCGCAAAAAACTCTTTGTTGTGATAAGGCGGCGCCACATTGGTTAAAAGACTAGCATCTCATTCGACATATTTACATAACAAAAAATGCTAACTGCCCGTTTTTTTGCTTTTAACCAAGAATCAAGACTGTTTTACGTTCATATCTATAAAGAATTCAGGGATTTAGGCATTTATTCACAATAATTTTCATCGCAAAAAGCTCTTTGAGGTGATAAGACGGCACCACATTGGCTAAAAGACTAGCTGAATCGAGACTTTTACATTCATGCTTCCTCTGGATCGACAATATCAGTTGAAATATCCACACTTGAACCAGAATGGCTGAAAAACACTTGCTCCTCTTTTGTTCTCATTGATAAATCTGCTGAAATCCCTCTTTGCTGACGTCATCACCCAGACGGAGGAACCAGAGTGCTATAATGACAGGAGGACCCAAACGGCAGATTTATTGACTCATTTCTCATCATTTGCGCTTTGCCAAATTGTCTTTTATAGTCGAATTGTCTCAAAATATGATTTTAATTCCCAATAATAATGCTATTTGACACTTTTTTATCATGTCACAGGTGCTTTAATTCAAAACACTACCGCTTTTGTCCACCTGCGACGCTAAAATCGACCAAAACTAAAACAAGTGTTGTTTTAAATAACTGCAATTTACCGAATTGGCCCGAATATAAGAATTTTTGTATTGAAATAAGACTGAAAAAGGGGGTCGTCTTATATTCACGGTCTAGACGTTATACCCATTTACGCCGCTAGATGGCGCCAGATATCATTGAAGTGATGTTCTGTCATGACATATCTCAGCTACTCTCAAGTTTAACCAGTTTGCATTATTTTATTGCAATGTTTTTCCTTATTCAGATTTGTTTCAAGACTACAGTTACAGTTAGACGTCACTTTGATGGTTAATGCAGTTATTGCAATTTTGTTGTTTTATCACAATAGATTGGTTTATTTACATTTCAAAAACCAGAAGCCATTCATTTACAAATGTGATTGCACTAAACTTTACATATTTAAATGTTCAGATATTAAGATTTGAATGGGGCAAAATAACATGCTTTTTCTCTCAAATATATTGTTATCATTTGTTTCAGATGTACCCCCTGTTGGGGCAGGGAGGGCACAACATGTTGATGACCCTGAAACGCAGCGTCAGCAATAAAATTAACTTGCAAGAATATTTATAATGATAAGATGACATTGAGCGTTTTTTGTTTCCCATCATTCTTGAGGGGAATTCTAAAGCAGGGTGCTTAGGCAATACTTTTCGCCAAGATCGTCAACCACTGAATATAGTACGCCCGCCGGTGTCGTGCCAATGTAGTTACCCCAGTCAAAAATTGTATCTCCTGGGCGGAGCCACATGGAGGTAGATTTGTGTCTTAATTATTCAATGAAAAAAAAAAGTTGCTTCAATCAAGTTTTTTTTGATTGAAGCAACTTTTTTTATTCAAGTAATCTTGATTTTTGTTTGGACCACATTTTGGCTAGGACATTTTTGTCTTTATTATTCAATCAAAAAATAAGTTGCTTCAAAAAATATATATTTTAAAAAAGAAAATCATTTCAATCAAAAAAAGAAAAACATCAATCATAGTAAACGTTTTTGAATACGAAAAAATATTTGAGATTGAAAAATTTGCATTCGAACACTTAATTTTAGTTGAAATTGTTTTCTTTGATTGAAGCAATCCTTTTTGTGTTTGGGCCATATTTATGGGTAGGACATTTGTGTCTAAATCATTCAATCCCAAATAGAGTTGCTTCAATCAAAAGAAAAATTTTCAATCAAAGAAAAGAAAATTATATGCAAAGTAGGCATGTGCCGGTATGAGATTTTGACGGTATGATAACCGTGAGCAAAAATACCGCGGTTTCACGGTATCACAGTATTGCAATTATAGCTACAAAATGTGTTATTTTGAGATGTATGGGTTAAAAAAAAAAACTTTTTTCCATTGAACAGGATTTTTTTTTTATTTTTCAGAACATAGTTGCAAATTGTAACATGAATATATTGTTAAAATAAATAAATTTTCAATTAAAAAAAAACATTTTAAAGAAAATTAAAATATAACTTATAGACTATACCCACAGCCACAGCTCAAGTTGCTCAAGATTAGCGCAAGAACAAAAAATTTCTATAAAAAAGTAAAAACACTTCTGAATAAAATTTTTAAAAAATTTATACTGCATGATTATTATTTTTTTGAGGGTGGAAAAGCTCAAGTGAAGTTTTGCCATTTTCAGGCACTGTGTCAAATCTAGTCTACATGATGTCATGCCTTTGTGTTAAAAAGAACATAAAGAATTCATAAGTTAATAAGTTAGTTAAAAATGTACAAGTACAAAAACATTGGGAGTGAGACCTCTCCTTGAGCTAACGAATGTGAATTTGTGCTTAGGGCAAGATCATCTTTCGCATTTAACGATCTTTGATGCTATTCCTTTTCCCCTTCTTTCAAGCGAATCCATCATTTTTTCTCACTCTGCGGCTGTAACACTCGACGAAGTTGCTCTCCAAGCCAAGCCTAGGCTAACATTCATCTTTGTAAGCTTTTAGTTAGTGTGCATATCGAATTTGAAAGGAAAATGTGTGTTTTGTTTTCGGCGAACTTTTCCATGGTGCTAATCTGTCGAAGCTACTCACACATGGAAAAATACAATTGTACAACGTTTTAAATGTATTCATTTTGTATATTACACTTACCACAATTTGAGAGCTCAATAAATTGAAAAAAAGAACGCCTTATGTTTGGAGTATTTGTTTTTGGGTTCGTTGGCTGTCTAGCCGATAGTGTCACTTTCACACACAGAAACAAACGGAAGGGGTGAGCGCTTCCGCGCCACGCTACTTCTGGCTGCATTTTTGACACATGAAAAATGGCGAATACTGTACTACGGTCTGACGGAAAATTTTTGTGGTTTTCACACCACGGTAAACCGTGAAACCGGTAACCGGCACATGCCTATTGCAAAGCAAATGACCGCCTAAGGTGCTAGTCACATGATATGTTTGAAAAATAATTTTGACCCATTATAAAAAATTTGGTTGTTGTTCATTTCATTCGTGTTGCCGTTTTATTGCTTTACAACTCTTCTATATATAGGAAAGTCAATTTCATGCATTGACAGTTTTCGGTTATCAGGAGGGGCCTAGCCCCCCTGGTCCCCCCTTAAAATCAGCTTATGAGGGCCGTCTTATATTTGGGCCAATGCGGTACATTTTTTTTCCCACCCGATTTCGATCTTTTAAAAATGACGCGATCTGTCCCGAATTCCAATCACGTGATCTTGACCCTCCCTAATTAAAAGGTGTGTCTCAGTTCTCTCCAAATTGGCATACATCATTGGCTGGCCTTTTGTGTTTATAACGTTGGTAGTGTAGCCCGCCCCTTGTCCCCGCGCCTTCTTAAATGGCAAAGCCCCTCGTCACGAAGGAGCGGGAGCGTGAAAAGCACGGAGCCCTTATTAAAGCTGTCCTCCAAAGGCTGCCCTCTGACTGATTCCCCTTGTAAATCTCCCCATTAATTGCGAGAAGGTGGAATCTCCGTCTTGCCGGACGGATTGCGGTAGAAGGATGGAGACGGCTCGAGAGGGCGAGGTGGGAGGGGGGTCCGCGAGTCCCGGATAGAAGCTTGATGAAGGCTAAAGAGCTGAGAAGATGAACAGGTAGCTGGCTAATCGTGAGCCAAGGGCAGACAAGTTTGTTGAAAGGAGAGCGACCAATAGAAGACAAAAGAAAAAGGTGTGTCAGTGGAGAGAGAGAGAGGAAGAGGCTGATTTTTACTAGAGTTGAAGCCCCGAGTGGCTCCCTTAATGGGGTTGCTATGACAACAGCGTATAAGGGAGTCAGACTCCGGCAGGAGTGCTGTGGGAATGTGTGAACGAGCACGTGCTCTCCTGCCCGAGTGATTGATTGCGTGTGAGATAACAAACAGCGCAACGCTGCAACACCAGTGCACTCTGGGCATTAAGAGAGCGCGGCGTTTGTTTCTTCTCTCTCTTAGCGATGACGAGGCACCGCCGCGCCGAGGTGATGTCACGGCGGGCCCAGCTGTCACGCCGCTCGCAGAGGCCGTCTCGCCGGAGCGCTAATCTGTCATCATTATATTAATGACACGCGTTTCGCAGCTCGCAATGTCATCTCATGTGTGCGCCGCGGCTAACGAGCGATGCCCTGATTGGAGAGTAATTGAAAAAACATTTTGTTTAAGGGTTACCCCTGCACCTGCTCCATCTTTGACCTCGTCAATGTGTCGCAGTCTGGATTAGGGAGATCAAAATTCACACTCAGACTAGGGGTGTGACAAAATAACGAAATATTGATATATCGTGCTACTCTGCATCCCAAAAGGTTGTCGATATGCTCGTGCCAAGAATCGGGATATCATTTAAAAAGGTGTCGATGTTAAAAAAAAAAAAATAGTAGGGTTGTCCCGATCATGTTTTTTGCTCCCGATCCGATCCCGATCATTTTAGTTTCAGTATCTGCCGATCCCGATATTTTCCGATCCGATTGCTTTTTTTTTTTTTTTGCTCCCGATTCAATTCCAATCATTCCCGATAATTTTTCTCGATCATATACATTTTGGCAATGCATTAAGAAAAAAATGAATAAAACTCGGACAAATATATACATTCAACATACAGTACATAAGTATTGTATTTGTTTATTATGACAATAAATCCTCAAGATGGCATTTACATTATTAACATTCTTTCTGTGAGAGGGATCCACGGATAGAAAGACTTGTGACTTTGTATATTGGGACTAAATATTGCCATCTAGTGTATTTGTTGAGCTTTCAGTAAATGATACTGCAGCCATTCAACCCAAATGCATGATGGGAAGTGGAACCATGACTGTGCGTAGTGCTACCAATTGATATATATTCTCTGCGTTGGGAAATAACATACGGTGTTAAGGAAAAGATCAATTGCTACTTTGCTTCCCCAAATTGCTTCCCATGATATTTGTAATCGTAGGGAGAGGGATTGTAAGACTTTAGCTTATTCAAAAAAGGCTCCAAAGGCTGCCAAAATTCACTCTACTCATTTTACGCTGCCTTTTATCTCTCTATATAGGTAAAACGGTGCCATTACAGATTGAGCGTGACAATGCGTGAGTGGGTCGTGCAACGCATGCATTAATTGCGTTAAATATTTTAACGTGATACATTTTCAAAAAAATTAATCACCGCCGATATCGGGATAAATTTGATAACCCTACCTTAAGTCTAAACTAAAGACTCTGAATGAGTGTAACATATTATGTCTGTAACATTAAATACAGAAAAGATTTAGATATAGAAAACGATTAAGTTAAAAAATATATATATACAGTATTAAAAAAAGGCATGGCCGATATTTTTTTTTTCGATTCCGATACTTTGAAAATGACGCTATCGGACCCGGTCAATCGGCAAAGGTAACACTTTACAATAAGGGTCGCTTAATTACAAGGGCGTAGGTTTGAATAGGGACGGTAGGGACAAAACACCACCAACTTTTCAGGATGCTCAAATTGTACCCACCAACTTTTAAGCAACCTTATTTGCATTATATAATGAGTTCAGGTACGTATATAGTAGGGCTGTCAAAATTATCGCGTTAACGGGCGGTAATTAATTTTTTTAATGAATCACTATCAAATCAATATTTGACGCATTTAACGCACATGCCCCGCTCAAACAGATTAAAATGACAGCACAGTGTAATATCCACTTGTTACTTGTGTTTTTTGGTGATTTGTGGCCCTCTGCTGACGCTTGGGTGCGACTGATTTTATGGGTTTCAGCACCATGAGCATCGTGTAATTATTGACATCAACAATGGTGAGTTACTAGTTTATTTTTTGATTGAAAATTTTACAAATTTTATTAAGAGTGGTTTTATTATAAAATTTCTATAACTTGTACTAACATTTATATTTTAAGAACTACAAGTCTTTCTATTCATGGATCGCTTCACCAAAATGTTAATAATGTTAATGCCATCTTGTTGATTTATTGTTATAATAAACAAATACCGTACTTATGTACCGTATGTTCAACGTATATATCCGTCTTGTGTCTTATGTTTCCATTCCAACAATAATTTACAGAAAAATATGGCATATTTTATAGATGGTTTGAAATGAGATTAATTACGATAATTAATTTTTACGCTGTAATTAACTCGATTAAAAACTTTAATCGTTTGACAGCCCTAGTATATACAGTAGGTAATTTAGATTGTCTTCCCATATGTTGTAAGGATAGAATTGACCCAACTATAATTAAGTGAATTATTTTCATTATGTTCAGACTTACATTACCACTCCCACCTTTCCGGTGGACAAGGAGCATTGTCACCCACAAAATGCAAGCCGCGTCCTTATTAAAACGTGTGCCATGATCCCAGTATTTGACATAATATAAAACAGGTAGCTTACCCACTTCCTCGTACGTCCTATGGTTCCACAGTTGTCGACTTGTTTTGCCCTTTCTTCGCGGTGAACAGGATCTTTTTGAAACCCAAAAAGGCTCAGATGCCTCGCTCTGTTGCAGCAACAAAAGCCTGCAGCACATTGGGCTGGCGTGATGGGAAACATAAACGAATTAATACGCAAAATCAGATGAATCCGCAGTGGTTCTGAATACTATATTAATGGCTGTAAAGTAAAGATCATCTCTACCGCTGACGTCACATTTGCCTTCTTCCTCAATCCAGACTTTGGCCAGAAGTCACTCAATTTAATGGCGCTAGACTAAAAAAAATTGAATATATATATTGATCGTGTCCAGAGGCGTAGCAAGGGTCCCCAGGGGCCCCAGGCAACAAGCAACATGGGGCCCTTCGAGCGTGTACAAGTAAGGGGGACAGTTGGACTTGGAGCAATAGCATATTTAATAAAAGAATAATAACGCCTCGGTCTCATAGAGCGCTTTTTAGGACACTCAAAGGGCCCGGCTTCTACTACATTAGGACATAAAACTACAGTAGTACACTCACAGCTGTCTTGCTTCCTTTTCTCCTCTTCTGCTTTTTTTTCTTTCTTTTGTCGCTTCCAGAAGGATAACTTCTCTTCATTTTGGATATACGCCAATTAAAAAAAAGCCAAATCGCCACTCACTCTCACTCTGAGTCACGTGTGTGTGTGTGTGTGGGGGGGGGGGTGTAGAGCGAGTGAAGGGGCCCCATCAGGGAACTCAGACACTCAGGCTTTCACTGGCACTGTCACACTTGTCGCTGCGACAGTGAAGTAAAGCTGCGTGTACTATATCTGTTGACCCTCTGGGGCCCCCTGCTGGCTGGGGGCCTTATGCAATTGCCTGTTTTACCTAATGGGACGCGACGCCTCTGATCGTGTCCACACACTTCCAAGCAGTCCATTCAGGAGCATAAAATACCGCGTGAGATATGAAATAAACATGCTCTAACTATCATTAGGTAATAGATATTAATGCATCTGACCAAACATTTCACATCGACCATTAACTCATTCCCAGCCATTTTCACCGGAGCAAGACCCTTCGCTCCCGGCCGTTGTACTCGATTTTGACTGATTTTGCAAGGCCCACAGAAAATTCTGTTCTATTGCTATATAAACATGGAACCCACCAAAAGAAAGATTAGATGCTCTTTTTTTCAGCAGGAAAAAAAAGTTGATATCTTTTTCCATTCTTTAGAAATCAGCATTAAAAAATAGCTTAGTTTGAGCAATTTTCCAATTTCTGATGAAAAAAAGAGAAATTGAGCGTTTTGTGAATACATTTCAAACATAACTTTGACTTTAACACAGCTATTTTTTGCTTTAGTAACATCCCGAACATCTGAATAATGTTTTCCTCTTACAAAATATCATAAAGAACAAGACAAATAGAGCTTTTGATAGCAAAGTAACAATTTATTTACACATAACTAACTGAGAGATGACACTGTCGTCGCCGAGATGACGCTGTTGTCGCCGCGACAGCCGGGTAATCTTTTCCCTCATCGCTGCCTGTCTCATAAAGATGGATTGTTTTGAGTCTCTGCGGGGTCTGCTCTGCGAGCACTACGGAGTCAAGGGCATGTTCCGCTGCACTAGTGGTCTCGGTCGTTCTGCTCGGTCGTCTACCGCCTGGCATCCTGGGCGTCCTCTTGGTTTTTCTGCTCGGTCATCCGCCGCCTGGCATCCTTCCGCCGGCGCTCCGACCGTGCAGCCTGGCCGTTCGTTGCCGTTTAATCGGGTTGCGGGTCTTACCAAATGCGCTACTGCCCTCCAGTGGCCAGTTTTATTGCTTAAAATGGATTTTCAGCTTTGTGCTTTGGAGCTCAGTTGAATCAGAACACAGAGATGTCTCTTATGAAAAAAAAAAAGTAAAAGATGTATAAATATGTCTTTGTGACACTGTAACAATTAAAAATAGAACGTATTTATACGTTTTTGAGAGCAAATGAGTTAATGGCGGCCATTTTAACCCTTAACAAATGCAGAATTGGGTTTTATTGAGTTTCATGCATTACAATTGGAAGTGAGGTTACTTTCTTTCACAGCGCTTGTGCAGTTAATAAATGTTTAATAGCTCGATATGATTGGACTTTCAATTATTTCTTCCGGGGGAGGGGGGGTTCTTTGAAATATAAAGAAATCTCAAAGGAATGTGTTTGACCTACTGTATTGTGCATAAAATGACTGTATAAAGTCACACTGAGGGCAATGATTGAGATGTGAGGAAGGAAGATGAGAGTGTGAGAAGGCAGCATCACAGCAGGGGGCATGATGGGAAAAGACAAAAGAGGAGGAGGAAAATGGGTGAAGAGGTGCGAAGATCAGCCACTTAAGAGTAATTTGCTTAACGAAAGTGACAGACGCTCGGAAACGAGCGTGTTCGGTGGGGAAATAGTGAGAAAATTGGCGAGCTGGGAAAAGGTTGAGGTAATAACAAAACGGCCATTGATCCATTTTTATAACGTTTTTCCTCATTAGGGTGAACAGGAATGTTTTGATTGTTCGTAGAAACTTGCACGTCTTTTTTTTTTTTAATACATTGGCTTTCATTTACTGGCGCCTGTGCAACAGCAATTTAGCTTTTTTTAAATCATTATTTGCTCCAGACTTGTTCGACAGGTTATTGTTGATAATGCACTATTGAGATGCTTAAGTCTTTCATTCACGAATTCTGAAAAAATGTTGCCGACGTCTGGTGCAGTCAACGGCACTGAACCTATGATATTCTAAATGTACTGTATCAACTCATTGAATGATTGGCATTGAGTCCAGGTTATAGACTGCCTCTCACCCTATGTCAGCCAGAATTGCCTCCAGCTCATCCTAATGAGGTCGAGCGCTATAGAAAACGGATGGATATCCAATCATATCTATATATATCATTTGGTCAATGCCCATTGCATGCTTGAGTGTGAAAATACAGCACGTGCGAGAGTCCATACGGTATCTGTGAAGGATAACGGCAAGTGCGCGGCTCGATAACGCCATTTGTCGCGATGATGAAACAGACGAAGGGGAGACGTTGATCACCAGCGATCAATAACGGGCCTTATTGATCAGGACGGCAGTTTGTCACCATGCAGATTTTATTCATCTTCCATATTCTGTTATTGTTGGCACTGAAACAGCTTTATTCTGTAAATGGGCTTAGACATGTATAGCACCTTTCTTCCTTTAGGGTACTTTCATGGTTTACCCACTGATGACGTTCAGCAGGGCTGAGAACGAAAATTGGTATTTGGTATGTGGCAAAATGGATTTTGGTAAGTGGCATTTCTTTTCTTTCTTTTTTTTATATGGCAAAAAGGATTTTTGTATGTGGCATTTTTTATGTATGTGGCAAAAGGGCTTTTGGTAAATGGCATTTTTATTTGGTATGTGGAAAAATGTATTTCTGTATGCGCATTTTTTTTTCATGTATGCGGCAGAATGGATTTTGGTATATGGCATTTTTTTTTAGTATGTGGAAAAATGGATTTTGGTATGTGACAAAATGGCTTTTGATATATGGCTTTTTGGGGGGGGGGTATGTGGCAAAATGGATTTGTGTATGGCATTTTTTCATGGATGTGGCAAAATGGCTTTTGGTATATGGCATTTTAATTTGGTATGTGGAAAAATGGATTTTGGTGTGTGGCATTTTTGTTTGGTATGTGGAAAAATGGATTTTGGTGTGTGGCATTTTTGTTTGGTATGTGGAAAAATGGGATTTTGGTATGCGGAAAAAAATGATTTTGGCATGTGGCATTTTCATGTACCATATGTGGCAAAATGGATTTTGGTATGTGGCTTTTTTTTTTTTTTTTTTTAGTATGTGGCAAAATGGCTTTTGGTATATGCCATTTTTATCTGGTATGTGGAAAAAATTAGTTTTTGTATGTGGCAAAAGCGCTTTTGGTAAATGGATTTTTATTTGGTATGTGGAAAAATTGATTTCTGTATGCGCATTTTTATTTATGTGGCAGAATGGCTTTTGGTATGTGACAAAATGACTTTTGATATATGGCTTTTTTTGTGGGGGGGTATGTGGCAAAATGGGTTTGTGTATGTGGCATTTTTTTCATGTATGTGGCAAAATGGCTTTTGGTATGTGACAAAATGACTTTTGATATATGGCTTTTTTTGTGGGGGGGTATGTGGCAAAATGGGTTTGTGTATGTGGCATTTTTTTCATGTATGTGGCAAAATGGCTTTTGGTAATAGGCATTTTAATTTGGTATGTGGAAAAATGGATTTTGGCATGTGGCATTTTTGTTTGGTATGCGTAAAAATGATTTTGGAATGTGGCATTTTCATGTACTATATGTGGCAAAATGGCTTTTGGTATGTGGCAAAACGGATTTTGGTATGTGGCTTTTTTTTTAGTATGTTGCAAAATTGATTAGGGTATGTGGTATTTTTATGGTATGTGGCAAAATGGCTTTTGGTATATGCCATTTTTATCTGGTATGTGGAAAAAATGATTTTTGTATGTGGCATTTTTTTACGTATGTGGCAAAAAGGCTTTTGTAAATGGCATTTTTATTTGGTATGTGGAAAAATGGATTTCTGTTTGTGCATTTTTTTTATGTATGTGGCAGAATGGCTTTTGGTATGTGACAAAATGGATTTTGATATATGGCTTTTTTTTGGGAAGGGGGTATGTGGCAAAATGGATTTGTGTATGTGCCATTTTTTCATGTATGTGGCAAAATGGCTTTTGGTATATGGTATTTTAATTTGGTATGTGGAAATATGGGATTTTGCTATGTGGAAAAATGGATTTTGGTATGTGGCAAAATGGCTTTTGGTATATGGCATTTTAATTTGGTATGTGGCAAAATGGATTTTGGCATGTGGCATTTCTTTTTTTTTTTTTTTTTTTTTTGGGTATGTGGCAAAATGGATTATGGTATGTGGCATTTTTTCATGTATGTGGCAAAAGGGCTTTTGGTAAATGGCATTTTTATTTGGTATGTGGAAAAATGGATTTCTGTATGCGCATTTTTTTATGTATGTGAAAAAATGGCTTTTGATATATGGCTTTTTTGGGGGGGAGAGGTATGTGGCAAAATGGGTTTGTGTATGTGGCATTTGTTCATGTATGTGGCAAAATGGCTTTTGGTATATTGTATTTTAATTTGGTATGTGGAAAAATAGGATTTTGCTATGTGGAAAAATGGATTTTGGCATGGCTTTTTTTGGGGGGGGTATGTGGCAAAATGGATTTTGGTAGGTGACATTTTCATGTACTGTATGTGGCAAAATGACTTTTGGTATATGGCATTTTAATTTGGTATGTGGAAAAATGGATTTTTGTATGTGGCAAAATGGATTTTGGTATGTGGATTTTTTTTTTTTTAATATGTGGCAAAATTGATTATGGTATGTGGCAAAATGGCTTTTGGTATATGCCATTTTTATCTGGTATGTGGAAAAATGGCTTTTGGTATGTGGCATTTTTGGGGGTATGTGGAAAAATGGCTTTTGGTATGTGGCATTTTTTGGGGGGGTAAGTGGAAAAATGGCTTTTGGTATTTGGCATTTTTATTTGGTACATGGAAAAACGGAATTTTGTATTTGGCATTTTTATTTGGTATGTGGCAAAATGAATTTTGGTATGTGGTATTTTTTTGGTGTGCAGCAAAATGGATTTTGGTATATTCCATTTTTTCATGTATGTGGCAAAATAGCTTTTAGTAAATGGCATGTTTTTTTGGGTATGTTGCAAAATGGCTTTTGGTTCAGTTCAGTTTGTTTATTGTCCCCTTACAAGGGGAAACTTGAACTTGTCTTGTCTTTGGTATGTAGCATTCCTTTTGTTATAGCATTTTTTTTTTTTGTATATGGCATTTTTTGCAAGCCACGCACATCAATGCCATAGATGGCCATGCGTCCTAAATTTCCATTCATTTTGAATGGCAGTGGTTGTGTTTTTTGACCAAACACTTACCATTACAGCGCATTGACATTCAACTGGCATCCAAGTAAGGCCATGTCGGCTATGCACATCCAAATTTCAAAAGGTAAGTGTATGGTCAAAAATCATACCCACACGTTTTTCTGCCATTAAAAATGAATGGAAAATTTGGATGTGCATAGCCGTCAATGGCATAGACGTGTATGGCCTGCAAAAATGCCATATACCCAAAAATGGTATATACAAAAAAAAAACCAAGTACCAAAACTCATTTTGCCACAATCAAAAAAAAAAAAGCCATACACCAAAAGCATTTTACCGTACACCAAAAAAAAAAAAAAAAAAGCCACATCCAAAAATCCATTTTGACACATACCAAAAAAATGCCATATACCAAAAGCCATTTTGCCACGTACCCCCCCCCCCCCCCCCAAAAATGCCGTGTGCCAAAAGCCATTTTGCCATATACCAAATACCACTATTCTTTCTCGCTGTCTCTCGCATCAGGAGCAACGTGGGGTTCAATATTTTGCTCAAGGATACTTAGACGAGGTCACCAGGGCAGGGAATCAAACCCTCAACCCTCCGGTTTGGCAAACAACTTCTCTGCAACAGCGCTACGCCGCCCCACGTCATACATTTGAATGGAATCCATATTTAAGTATTCTTCGGTTTCCTCAGCCAAGGGCGGTGTTATCATTCTTGGAGAGCTGCGTATTTTGTTAAGTGCTACTTGGAATGAAAGGTTTGAGAAACTTGATCTAGCACATTCGTCACAGCCTCTTTTTTTGAGGACAAACACTCCCCCTCCACAAACAACAAAAAAAATAAGCTGACAGTGACTGTACGGCAGCAAATGTTGCCGTAGAAACCTGGCGTCGCACCCCCTCTGCCGATTACACATTTGGCGCTATTGTCTTTGTTGCGATTACCACATTGGCGGATGGAGAAGCGAACAGATGTGATGGAGCGCCTTCGTTAAATATTAGCGGGTAGAAAGTATTTGCTGCAAGAATGGAAACATCCAGTCGTTACAAGATGTTCACTGTGTCTTGTCTGTTTTGGACAGGCCTGAAGGCAGACCACCAGACAGCTGTGTGTTAAGAGGGGTTGCTCTGTTCCACCTATAACACACTTGGCGCTGGTTCTTTGTCAGTCCACTCCCACCTAGATCATTCTTTCTAGTGGGACTCTTTCACCAACACATTTCTGCATGATTCCTTCGATTATGTGCAGGTGTATGAACAGCTATTGAATGAAGGTTGTGGATCGGTTGCCTTCAGATATACATCTGAGCTTTTTTCAGTATATATAATAGTCAAGGTTAAATGTTTTCTGAAATTTTCTGAAAACTGTCTTTTAATGATGCTCAATATATGACCATGAAGGTCTCATGTTAGGATACAATTTGTGATTCAAGACTCACGATAATGATGATCACACGATATGGCGATACAGCAATTATCGATACACGGGTCAGGAAATCATTACGGTATATGAAACAACAAATAAACAGAAGAATATGCTTGTTTCATCCATGTGCTGTGAACTGGAATGAGTACCGTAATTTCCCGAATATAACGCGCACTTTTTTCCCCCAAAATCAACTGGTAAACTCATGGTGCGCATTATAAACGGGTACATGGATGGAGACAGAAATATATATGTATTACATATATATATAAACCGATTTTTTTCATTGACACGGCCACGTTGTGTTGAAGAAACGTATGCGGCCACCCGTTGCCGACCATTACGGTACGTGACGTCACCGTTTTGTTTCGGTAATACTTCACTCTAATCGGCCAAATGATTTCGTCTGTGTTAAATTCTGCTTTTTTCACTCTTCATAAAGCACAGAATTTAGTTTCTTGAACTCATTTGAGTCGACGTTTATTGCAGCTCCGCAATTCGGACTATAACAAATGTAAGGACACACACTTCCTGTGTCCGTCAACTATATCGGTCCCTCGGGAAACTCAAACCCAAATAACAATAGTTCCTTTTGTTACTAGTGTCGTGCTGACAGCTATGAGCTCTCACGGATTTCCGACTTACGTTCTCACTTTCATTTTATTGTATCAATCCATGAAAGAAACATTTATTCATCATGAGGAAACGAGCAAGTTATACAGCAGCCTTTATAAGAAAAGTCACATCTGTTTTGTTTTCTCCTAGATTCTGGTAAGTTGGAGAAGTTGTCAAATCATATTATTACCGTAAATATTGTCAGTTCACGTTAATGTTTTGAACTACCAATGTGCTATGCTTGAGCTGTGTTTCACCAGTCAGTAAAATGACATCTCTGTATCTGTACACAAGCTCTGTTTTCTTGTATTCTTCTATTTATTGGTGCTAAAATTAGGGTGCGCGTTATAAACGGGTACAATAATTTTCCCTAGATTTTACAAGTAAATTTGGGGTGCGCATTATACACGGGTGCGCCTTATATTCGGGAAATTACGGTATATCACTGTTTGAATTGGGTTCCACTTCAAACAGATTGGACGTCTATAAGTAGCAGACAATACATGCAAGTGAGTTCATTTGAGGACATTTGACGTCAGTTCCTGTGGATTTTGGGGCATTTATAGTTCACTTCCTGCTGGTTGAAATGGTTGAAATCAAATATATCTGCCACCTCTGTCTTCTTCCTGTACGCACATGATGTCAGCGCATTGTTCCGCGTTAAAAATAGTCCGGGCAAAATGTCGTGCTTAGAGCTGGCAAAATGAAACGATTCTTCGAGGCGGAGAAAATTCCTCGATCAATTTTTAAAACTGAGTTACTCGAATTATTCGAGTAATCATTTCAGCTCTACATCGTATATTAGCATTAAGCTAGCAGGCGCTTGACAAATAAAATGAATGTCATATTTTAGGGCCCAATTTGTGTGTTTGCTTTCTTGACATTTCTTGACACACATTGACATTGTGTTTTTCTTTTATTATGTATGTTTAACTTTACAGTTGACCTCACTTGGAGTGTCATAAAATGCTTTAAAACCAACAACTTTGACTCTTTTTGAGGGATGGTTCAAAATCTTGTTTACCATTTCATTACTGAGCCCTGTAAATTCTGCCTAGCAACAAGCGTCAAGGAGGGATTTTTTATTTTTATTATTATTATTATTTTTTAAATTAGATTGCTGCCATTGTTCACATTTAACATTAGATTATATTATATAATAGGGGTGTAACGGTACATGTATTTGTATTGAACCGTTTCGGTATGGGGTGCTCGGTTGGGAACGGAGGCGTACCGAACGAGTTTTTGACGTAATGTAACCCTGACTTTTCGAGGCTGTGAGTCGATCGGGTTACAGTTTCTTTGTGTAGATTATATTTACTCGGTCTTCTCTACTATAATGAGTAGAGGTGTGCGAAATTTCCGATTCTTAGATTATTTGCGATTCGGCCGTGGAAGATTCGAGAACGATTCACAAACATCCAAATTCCAATTATTGAAATATGTCAAGTAAAGCGGAAGTAAAACACACTCAGGGCGCCGCGCGGTCTTCGGGACGCAATGAGGAACGGAGCGAGAGTAGCTAAACATCATGCTTGTCATTACCCGGCCCCTCGGTTAATGCCAATGCTCAACTCACAGCTCTAGCTTAACTCATGCCGCGAGATAAAAAAACAACAACATACCTGACTGCTGCCGACAGCTGCTACAAAGTACGTCCACATAATGTTACAGTAGATATCATATTTATATAGGACTAGATGCAATATAGACTCGGTGGGGTTAGCAGCACATCTACAGAAAACTAGATGCGGGTGTTAGTAAACGGCCGCCATCTTAAAGCAGTATTCCCTGCAAGGCTGTTGTCGCGAACCTTCTAAGCGAACCTAATTAACTTTTTATCTAAAATACTCCTAAATCGGTAAAATATTTACTTGAATCTGTCTTTAAAATAGTTTTAAAACTTTCACATGTCGAAAGTTGACAAAAGGGAAATTATGGAATAACGGGAGCAATTTTAACAACATTAACGGTTGATTCACAACATTAAATTAATTGAATGTAGTTTAAAGCTGCTGATACAGAATGCGGATTTGAGTATTGTTTTTAACTGTTAACTTGATACTGAAATAGTCGTTTATCGAAGCCTTTTTTTTTTTTTTTTGGTTCCAGTTTTTGTAACTAATGTACAAAACATTAAAAGCAGCTAATAGCGGGGGGGGGGTGTCATCAATAATCGATTTATAATCGAATTGTAGCCTCTGAATAGTAATCGTAATCGAATCGTTAGGTGCCCAAAGAATCCCACCTCTCATAATGAGGACCAACACGGTATGACAGTATAACCCAGAAACGTCAACGGCGCGACAACGTGGCCGCTGCGAGAACACAGTGAAACGCGGGCGTTAAAGTCAATCAGCTAATGCACACCAGTCGCAGTGCGGCCGCGTGTTAGACGCTTCCCAGAAGTGGCTCAACATGACGCACGCAAAAAAAAAAACCCGGCAGAGTTTATTATTTGACGCGAGACGCGACCCTCCTGCGTCAATACTACTACCGGTAGCTAGGATCGCGCAGACCGGAAGTCACTCGTGTAAAAATAGGGTGAATTCGGTCGATTTTCAAACTAATATGCAATCGTAACCCACTTTTTGAGTCCATCACATCTCTTGAGTGGTAGATCGGGGCACAGTTGACTTGTCTTTGTTGATTTACTGCTGTCTTCTCTGCTATAATAATAACCAACACGGCCCCGTGTTCAATACAAAACCCTCCTACCACAACAAAACAAGTAGGAACTAATATTCAAATAGGAACCAAAGTTATACAACATAAAATATACAATATAAATGAATACGACATCACATTTGTAAAATATAAACACATAATAAAATAGATGATAGCCCATTTATATAAAATAAATTGAAATGAGCTAAAACACCTGTAATTAAATAATAAGAAACATACACAGATCCTGCTTACACAATTAAATTTAATAATTTTTGTGTGGCGCTTTAACCTGAGAAAATCCACCAATAAAGCTTTTGAAAACCGTTCATAAGAAGAAAAAAAAAGATTCATTGAGGCATTTCATTTGTAAAATACATGTTAAAATCTTTGTCATTGGGATTGCTTTTCTCTTTAGCACAGGACTTATTTTTTCTTCTTTCTTTCAGAAAGAAAGCTGACCAATATGCGGGGTCTGAAAGGCCAATTGTCGTTGGATTATCCTTAAATACCCGCTACATTTTGAGCAGAATTTCAGCTTTGTATAGTCTAATGTTCCTATTGTTGAAAGCACAAAGGTTTGTGATAAAAAACTAGCACATTTATGTTTTGAATTTTGTTTTCTTACTGTACCGAAAATGAACCGAACCGTGACCTCAAAACTGAGGTACGTACCGAACAGAGATTTTTGTGTACCGTTACACCCTTATTAAATAATAATTGTGTTCCCAATGACCCTCGTGAGGAAAAATAGTATTGTAGATGAATGAAAAATTGCTCTTTGGAGTGTTTTGTATGTTTGAAACGTATCAGTATATCGTCATGGAGCATTCATGATGGTACCAACGCAGTTCTTTTCGCAGCAACCTGATTTCATATTTAAAACAATTTGAGTGAATTACAACAGTTCTTTGGTGTTATCCTATCTGAACATATTAAGTAAATGATTGCCAATGTCCACAGGGCTTTGGGAGCCCCCTGCTAAAAACTGATCTGCTCAAACATGCACAGGTGCGGCAGGGGGGCCTTTCCCGCTGCCAAACATTGTGCCGCCTCTTCTTCGCTCGCCTCCGGGCTTTGCGGCGAGGGCCGCTAAGGCTTCTTCTTTCGCTTCTGGAGGATTTAACAGGAGGGAAAAGGTGCACTTGCAAGTGTTTGATCAGTCTGCCAATACAACTAGAAACAGGCCAAGTGAGTGGGCCTTCAGGATGTACTGAAGATAAGGCGAGGAGGAATGAAAGAAGCTTGTTCATGAGTACTTAACTAGTGCTGCAACGATTAATCGATTAAATCGAGTAATTTGATTAGAAAAACGATTTTAATTAAATTTTGCTGCTTCGAGTATTTAATTAAAAGTGGCGTTGTAATGGTTTGATTTGAAAGTGTTTGCATTTTTTAATTGATTTGGGTGGATTTTAATGCATTCATAATTTATTTTATAGGTATATTTAGCTGTTTTTGTCGTAATATGTATTTGAACGATTTGTTAAGAGCATTGTAAAAAAAAAAAAAAAAAAAGTTAGCATTTTATAGCATATAAGCTAGCGGACTTTTGCTATGCAAGTTAGCCAGTTGTTCTTTTGTTGTACTTAGATCCTCATTTATTTATTATTTCATTTATGTATTTTTAATACCGTTTGAGGCTAAACTCGGGTATTTTAATTTTTTTTTGTTCCTAATCTGATTACTCGATTATTCAAAGTAAGTAGTTCATAGATTAATCGACTACTAAAATAATCGATAGCTGCAGCCCTAATTTGGTGGCATTTCGGTGTCACTTCCTGTTGATATCTGTTTTTTTGGTTTGGAAAGGTTTTTGTGTTATTGATATGAATGACAAATAGGGCCATTGGGAATGAATGGGAAATTTTGGCTATTAGAACTGAATGGGTGTGTTTGGCAAGTTTGGCCAAACTGTTTTTATAGGGCTGTCAAACGATTAAAAATTTTAATCGAGTTAATCACAGCTTAAAAATTAATTAATCATAATTAATTGCAATTCAAACATCTCTAAAATATGCCATTTTTTTCTGTAAATTATTGTTGGAATGGAAAGATAAGACACAAGACGGCTATATGGCAGAAAACACAGACAAGACTGAAAAAGCAGTTTCTGCTCTTGCACTCCTCTTTAAAAGAAACTGCTGTATTTTAAGCCAAAACAACTGTTGCGTTTGATAGAATAGAAAGATTCATGGCGCATGAAGCTCCCGAACTATTTTTAATTTGTCCGTTTTACCCTGAAAACCCCCGTATACAGGCGTCGCGCAACCGCTTTTGTTTCAACCCAGCCATAAAACAATGGTAGTTAATTATATTTATTATTCAAAATGTCTGTCGTTTTTAGCTTAGAATCATTAATTGATGTCTCGTATTTCGTTTAAAACAAAAAACGACTTAAAAAAAGTATTCACTCACTTTTTAAATTTTTAAACAAATTATGTCACAATGAAAAAAAAAAGCGTCTTTAAAAAAAGGCCCGGTATCTACCCCATAACTATCGCTTAATTGTATTTTTTTAGTCACTGTCGCATTTAATCCGATATGTTAGATGATAAATAATCAATCCAAATAAAGAAAAATTGAAAAAAATGTTTAAAAGGGTAAATATATGAAAAAGAACATCTCAACCACTCCTTGATGTCTGTTATTTCTGCATTGCGACCTTTGTTGTATTACCATGTTTCACGCATATAAATCTAGCTGTGGCCATTCATAGCTGTATCTTGACAATCAGTGATACATGCTACATGGAGTTTTTGGATCGAAAACAAGGTAAGTACGTGATAATATCTCGTTAAAGACATGGCGTCTGTAATTCTGTTCTCGCATGCTCTCACCTCCAGATAGGGTTTCGCTGTTTAAAAAAAACATAAAAAATAAAATACCCTCCTGTTCAAAATTTGTCATCCCCCAGAAAATTGAGATTTTAAGCTTTCCAATGATGTATCACACATGCATATCGGACAATTTTGAAAGTTGGCCAAATTGGGGGTCTCAGAACGGAACTTCAAGTCACCGGAGTGTTTTCTGCCATATACTTTCAACATACTGTACATAAGTACTGGATTTGTTTATTATAACAATAAATCCACAAGATGGCATTAACATTATTACCATTTTTTCTGTTAAGGGATCCACGGATAGAAAGACTTGTAGTTCTTAAAAGATAAATGTTAGAACAATTTATAGTAATTTTATATTAAAAACCCTCTTAATGTTTTCGTTTTAATAAAATGTAAAATTTTCAATCAAAAAATAAACTAGTAGCTCGCCATTGTTGATGTCGCCGAGCGGGGACGTCACATTGGCTCCCTGCCGTTCTTCCACAGTGTCTTTAACTACGTAAGGTAGTGATTGAAATACACCTCAAGGTGTCAATGGCGAGTTTTAAATTACTTAGATATCAAGCCAATAAGTGTGTTTTGTCCCTCGACTGGCGCTTCACAACGTACGAGACCTCTGATAGTTTGTATATTGTGACTAAATATTGCCATCCACTATATTTGTTGAGCTAAACAAAATGTGTGAATAGAGTTTGACCAAAGTCTGAGTAGGTTCTATGTGTATTTTGCATAGCTATTTTGAGTCATTTTTGGGGTGTCAAACAAATAAGAGGCCAGTTGTTTTGGTGTATGAACGGTGTCCGGGTCAAACAGTTTTGGCTAGGCGGCGCACCGAAGAAACTCCACTGAAAAAAAAGAACATTTATTACATATTTGAACTCATTTCCTGCCATTGTTGCCGATAGACATCGGATTTATTTAAACTGTGAAGAGTGAATGCTCATGTTTCATTGCCATTGACAGCAGGAGACATCCTCTCGGACTGGATTGAACGTCTAGTGCTGTCGATGGCTGCCAATGAGTTAATGTCGGCCCTGATGGTGGTTTCGGAGAAAAACCTCCTAGTTATAAAACTACTTAATGCAATGAATGGCGAGAATCTAAGCTAGTGGCTCCTGACAGCACAAAGCTAGCGGCAGCAGCAGTGTGAGCAGCTTCTCCCTCCCTTCTCCATGCCCTTGCTTTCTCATTGGCTTTATGTCTCCCAGGACAGTGCTCAGAAATGTTGAAACGGGGCCTGGCCCGCCGAGCAAAGAGGCGAGAGTCGTTTAAGCCAAGTTAAACAAGGGCGCTTCCATTTTTAAAGGGCAATAATCTTCGGAAACGAGCACTTTAGAATCAATCGACAAGAAATATAAAAGGTAAGAGGCTGATTGAGAGCAGTTGTTGCTGATTAAGTGGCTTAATTTTTACGAATGAGCATGCATAATTAAACGCACGGCGTCGTTTGCGAGCGCGTGTGTGTTTTTGCCGTAGCGACGCGGTCGGATCAGGTGGCGTGGACGTTGACCAATCGGAGCCCTCGCCGGCATTGATGTCACCGTGTCAAAGAGGGTGCGGGAGGGGATGAAAGCGATAAATCATAGCTGTGTAAATGTGAAGAGCTCAGTTTTGATAAAGACAGGAAATTAAAAATATGTTTATGAATTCATAGCAACACAAGCTAACTCTACTTCTTGTATAAGCCATGTTTAAAATACAGTGGTATGAAAAAGTATCTGAATCTTTTGGAATTTCTCACATTTCCGCATAAAATCACCATCAAATGTGATCTGGTAAAATCACACAAATGAAAAAATAGTGTATTCTTTAACTAAAACCACCCCAAACATTTATAGGTTTTCATATTTTAATGAGGATAGTATGCAAACAATGACAGAAGGAGGGGGAAAAAAAGTAAGTGAACCATCACATTAATATTTTGTGGCCCCCTGTTTGGCAGCAATAACTTCAACCAGACACTTTCTGTAGCTGCAGATCAGTCTGGCACATCGATCAGGATTAATCTTGGCTCATTATTCTCTACAAAACTGCTGTAGTTCAGTCAGATTCCTGGGATGTCTGGCATTAATCGCTGTCTTTAGGTCATGCCACAGCATCTCAATGGGGTTCAAGTCTGGATTTTGACTTGGTCACTCCAGAACTTGTATTTTGTTCTTCTGAAACCATTCTGAAGTTGGTTTACTTCTGTGTTTTGGATCATTGTCTTGTTGCAGCATCCATCCTCTTTTTAGCTTCAACTGTCTGATAGACGGCCACAGGTTTTCCTGCAAAACATCCTGATAAACATTTGAATTCATTCTTCCATTAATGATTACAAGTTGTCCAGGCTCTGAGGTAACAAAACAGCCCCAAATCATGATGCTCCCTCCACCATGCTTCACGGTGGGGATGAGGTTTTGATGTTGGTGAGCTGTTTCATTTTTTCTCCACACATGACGTTGTATGTTAACTCCCAAACAATTCAACTTTGGTTTCGTCAGTCCACAAAATATTCTGCCAAAATTTCTGTGGAGTGTCCACGTGCCTATTTGCGAACATTAAACGAGCAACAATTTTTTTTTTTTAGACAGCAGTGGCCATCTTCTTGGCCATAGTTTTATATATAGTTGATTTGTGCACAGAGATATTGGACTCTGCCAGTTATTTCTGTAAGTCTTTAGCAGACACTCTGCGGTTGTTTTTTTACCTCTCTGAGTATTCTGCGCTGAACGCTTGGCGTCATCTTTGGTGGACTGCTACTTCTGGGGAGAGAAGCAACAGTGCCAAACTCTCTTCATATGTAGACAACTTCTCTGGCTGTCAAAGGATGAACATCCAGACTTTTAGAGATGGTTTTGTATCTTATATACATATCAACAGTTCTTGATCGCAGGTCTTCAGAAAGCTCTTTTGACCGAGCCATGATGCACATCAGACAATGCTTATCATTAGGGTTGTTCCGATCATGTTTTTTTGCTCCCGATCCGATCCCGATCATTTTAGTTTGAGTATCTGCCGATCCCGATATTTCCCGATCCGATTGCTTTTTTTTTTTTTTTTTTTTTTTTTTTTGCTCCCGATTCAATTCCAATCATTCCAGATAATTTTTCCCAAACATGTACATTTTGGCAATGCATTAAGAAAAAAATGAATAAAACTTGGACAAATATATACATTCATACAGTGCATAAGTACTGTATTTGTTTATTATGACAATAAATCCTCAAGATGGCATTTACATTATTAACATTCTTTCTGTAAGAGGGATCCACGGATAGAAAGACTTGTAATTCTTAAAGGACAAATATGACTTCGTATATTCTGACTAAATATTGCCATCTAGTGGATTTTTATGAGGTTTCAGTAAATGATAATTCAGCCATTTAACTTCTGCCCAAATGCATGATGGGAAGTGCAACCATGACTGTGCGTAATGGTACCAATTGATATATCTTCTCAGCGTTGGGAAATAACATAGGGTGTTAAGAAAAAGATCAACTACTACCTTTCTTCCCGACAATGCTTCCCATGATATTTCTGATCGTTGAGAGAGGGATTGTAAGGCTTTGGTCAATTAAAAAAAGGCTTCAAAGGCTGCCAAAATTCTCTCTATCCATTTTACATTTTACGCCTTTTAGTTCTATGTATACGTAATACGGTGCCATTATAGATTTAACGGAATGATGCGTGAGTGGGTAGTGCAGCGCATGCGTTAATTGCGTGAAATATTTTAATGTTATTACCGCCGTTGACGCGATAAATTTGACAGCCCCACTTTAAGCCAAAACTAAAGACTCTGGAAGGTTAAATACAATTAGAAAACGATTTAATTAAAAAATATATATATACTGTATATATATATATATATATATATATATATATACACAGGGGTGCACATAAGTGGTCCGCATGCGCGCATGCGTACCGGACGTAGACAAACGCGCTGGCCCTCAACGACTTCCATACGCTTTTGCGTACCGATGGCTGACCACCGTATTTGCGGCGGACACGAGAAAATAACTTCTCAAAATGTCAAAGAGGCAGGCCACACTGAGTAATTACTTCCGTGTTCCCCCACCCCCGTCAAAAGACAGACAGACGACAGAGACGTCACCGGAGCTACCGGAAAAAAGGACTTTTGCTGAAAAGTAGGAGGTACCATGGCTAGAAGCAAATGATGCTCGCACGGAAATGCGGTACAAAATGTGCCGTGAGAATCCCAATGTCGCCGATAAGAGCAGCGCATTTTATGTAGGGTCAAAGAATTTCAGCCATCCAAACTTTGAAAAGCACGAAAAAAAACAGAGAGCATGTGGCAATTAAGCAAACTATCGATGTCAAACAGGACCCCGCTCGCCCTATGGACAAGTGGCGGAATAAAGGTAATGAACAGCGACATGCACTGACAAACGTGTTTTTGCTCGCATTTTACAAAGCTAAACATGCACGTTCAATAAGGTCTTATGAGGAGGACATCCCACTTTTAAAAAGGGTTGGAGTTAATGTGGGAGCCGCATAATGCCCTTTATTTTGAATTGGTGCTTTTTATTTCTTTACATTTCACTTCAAAGTAATGGCAATTTTGTTGTGCCAGTTGATGTTAATCAAGCATTAATTGTTAATGTAATTAATTAAAGTTAATTGGCTCTAAGTAAAGCTTGTCATAAATTTATCGCATCAGGCGGGTCGGCTCTCAAGCTCAATGAGGACCAAGTCACATCTCCAGGTCCTCCTCTGAGAACCTGGGCAAAAAAATTATGTGCACCCCTGTATATACATGTATATATATATATATATATATATATATATATATATGTATTAAAAAAGGCATGTCCGATATTTTTTTGCCGATTCCGATACTTTGAAAATGATGTGATCGGACCCGATCGATCGACATCTCTACTTATCATCAAGACAATTCTTACCAGCTGTGTGTTTTATAGTGGGCAGGGCAGCTTGAAATCACTCAGCAGTTGTTGGGCACACACCTGACTTAAAATGTTTGGTAATAATTGGTTTCAATTGCTCTTTAAGTCTCCTTAGGCAGAGGGTTCACTTACTTATTTACCCCCTTCTGTCATTGTTTGCATGCTATCCTTATTAAAATATGAAAACTTATAAATGTGTTGGTGGTTTTAGTTAAAGCAGACACTGTAATTACATCTGTGTGATTTTGACAAAGATCACATCACATTTGATGGGGATTTTATACAGAAATGTGAGAAATTCCAAAAGGTTCAGATACTTTTTCATACCACTGTAGATGCTCCAGATGCAGTTCTAACAAGAAAAAAAAAATCTAGTCTATAAAAGATGATAATTAAAGCCGTGAGTCGCGATAAATGCGCACCCAAATGATCACCAAGCTTTGGTGTAGGAAAGAAAACTTGCAATTTAGCATGGCCCATCTGTCTAGTACATTCCTCCTTCAAATCAGGGCTCATTTGGGCAAAATCCTTAGTAGGCATTTGTACAAGTACAAGCCTTGGAAATTGTCCAAAATGGCTGCTTCGAACCAAAATGGAAGCCATCCTTCTCAATTATGGGCGTGGGTCCTTGAGACTTTTTTCGTGAATCCTATCATGATGTTCGTGTCTTTTTGCTTCTGTCGATGAAACTGCTGTTGAAGGTGATATTACGATATATACGAGGGGTATTCAAAAAGTAATGCGCCCAACTTTATTATGTACAAACAAATTATAATAGCAACATGTATTATATATCAAAAGAAAGGTACAAGTGTGAGGATTACATTTTTACTTCTCCACATAGTCTCCACCTCTCTCAAGAGCTACAGTCCACCTATGAACAAGGGCATGTATACCAGTGTTATAGAACTCAGCCGGTTGATCTCTAAGCCAATTCTTGACAGCAGTTTTCACTAGGGTTGTTCCGATCATGTTTTTTTGCTCCCCTGTTCCGATCATGTTTTTTTGCTCCCCATCCGATCCCGATCGTTTTAGTTTGAATATCTGCCGATCCCGATATTTCCTGATCCGATTACTTTTTTGTTTTTGCTCCCAATTATATTTCAATCATTCCCGATAATTTTTCCCGATCATATACATTTTGGCAATGCATTAAGAAAAAAATGAATAAAACTCGAACGAATATTTACATTCAACATACGGTACATAAGTACTGTATTTGTTTATCATGACAATAAATCCTCAAGATGGCATTTACATTATTAACATTCTTTCTGTGAGAGGGATAGAAAGGCTTGTGACTTTGTAAATTGTGACTAAATATTGCCATCTAGTGTATTTGTTGAGCTTTCAGTAAATGATACTGTAGCCATGCCCAACTGCATGATGGCAAGGGGAACCATGACTGTGCGTAGTGCTACCAATTGTTATATCTTCTCTGCGTTGGGAAATAACATAAGGGGTTAAGAAAATGATCAATTGCTACCTTGCTTCCCCACATTGCTTCCCATGATATTTCTAATCGTAGGGAGAGGGATTGTAAGGCTTTAGCCGATTAAAAAAAGGCTCCAAAGGCTGCCAAAATTCACTCTACTCAATAAACGCTGAATTTTATCACTCTATATAGGTAAAACGGCGCCATTACAGATTGAGCGCGACAATGCGTGAGTGGGTTGTGCAGCGCATGCATTAATTGCGTTAAATATTTTAACGTGATACATTTTTTAAAAAATTAATTACCGCTGTTATCGGGATAAATTTGATAACCCTACCTTAAGCCTAAATTAAGACTCTGGATGAGTGTAACATATTATGTCTGCAACGTTAAATACAATTAGAAAACAATTAAAAATGATATATATATTAAAAAAAGGCATGGCCGATATTTTTTTGCCGATTCCGATACTTTGAAAATGACGTGATCGGACCCGGGGGCAACCGATATGGCTTTCTTTCATTGGACCAAAGAGGAGGTAGTCTGATGATGCCAAATCAGGAGAATATGGCGGATGTGGTATCACAGTCCATCCAAATGAAGTGATGACCGCCATGGTCCTGATGCTTGTATGAGGACGTGCATTGTCATGCTGGAGGAGCACATTTGCCATGTCCAAGTTGGGCCGAACACATCGAATTCTTGCTTTGAGCTTCCTAAGAGTCTCAATGTATACCTCTAAGTTAATGGTTTCCCCCTTCGGCAAAAAATCCACAAGGATCACACCTTGAGAATCCCCAAAAAACGGTGGCCATAATTTTGCCAGCTGACTTTTGGGCCTTGAACTTTTTGGTCCGTGGTGAATTTGGGTGACGCCATTCCACTGATCTCCTTTTAGATTCAGGTTCAAAATGGTATACCCATGTTTCATCTCCAGTAATGAGGGATCAGGGGTCAGAGGGGTTTCTCCCTCTGCAACAAGGAATTCGTTGACAGCTCTTTGTTTCTGACGAGCTTCAAGAGCCATTTTGGAAGCTAGTTTAAGCTTTAAAAAAGCTTAAAAATCTGAAAATAAGAAAAACACCTATAACAATCACAAAAGGTGTGTCCTATCATGTTTGTGCCAAATATAAACAAGATTGGTAAAATCCTGTACGAGCAATGCACTTGAGTGCATTAGTTTTTGAATGCCCCTCGTATATCACATAGTGTTGTTCTCTTTAACTCATTCTCTCCCAGCCATTTTCACTGGTGCAACCCCCTTCGCTCCCGGCTGTTTTACTGGATTTTGACTGATTTTGCAAGGCCTACAGAAAATTCTGTTCCGTTTCTATATAAACATGGAACCCACCAAAAAAAGCCCGCCCGTCTCATCAGACCATAGGACATGGTTCCAGCAATCCATGTGCTTTGTTGACATGTCTTCAGCAAACTGTTTGCAGGCTTTCCTGTGTACCGTCTTCAGAAAACGCTTCCTCCTGGGGTGACAGTCATGCACACCAATTTGATGTTGAGTGCGGCTAATGGTCTGAGCACTAACAGGCTGACCCCCCCACCTCTTCAATATCTGCAGCAAAACTGACAGCACTCCTGTAATGAGTCACATGACATTTTGGAGGGAAAATGACAAGCAGTACTCAATTTGGACATTGAGGGATGTACGTTTTTTCAAAGGGATGTACTCACTTTTGTTGCCAGGGGTTTGGATATTAATGGCTATATTTTGAGTTATTTTGAGGGGAAAATAAATTAACTCTATTATATAAGCTGCACACAAACTACTTTTCATTGTGTCAAAGTGTCATTTTGTCAGTGTTGTCCCATGAAAAGATATACTTAAATATCTGCAGAAATGCGAGGGGTGTACTCACTTTTGTGATACACTGTATTAGCTGAAACAACGTACAGCCTTATGTGGGCCAAACCAGAGTGCAGCTATCCTTTATCCACGTCAGATGTCGGAGTCTGCTCCTGAGTTATACGATGACAGTCCAGCCAGACCCAATGCTGCCACCAGAGGGCAGTGTGTCCTCCATCATTAAACAAAATACAGTACTTTTGGGCTTTTTGGGTAGTTATTTGGAAATTTTAAAGGGTTAATTCCGACTTACGCGGAAATTTGGGTTAAGTCGCCAGCATAGGAACGGAACCCGTTTACTGTTTACAGTATTTTAGAACATTTGGCATTTATTTGGATCCAATAGATTAGTCTGTTAAAAAAACACAAATGTAAACGGACCATTAAACAGTGGAAATCTCTGAAACCGCATTAGGCCTATTCGTAATGCACAATAAGCTGAATACTATCCTTAAATATAACGTTAAATATTGTGCCCCGATCCATGCCGATCGATCGGGTCCGATCGCATCATTTTCAAAGTATCGGAATCGGCAAAAAAATATCGGCCATGCCTTTTTTAAATATATATATATATATATATATATATTTTTTTTTTTATTGTTTTCTAATTGTATTTAACGTTACAGACATATATGTTACACTCATCCAGAGTCTTTAGTTTAGGCTTAAGGTAGGGTTATCAAATTTATCCCGATAACGGCGGTAATTAATTTTTTAAAAATTGTATCACGTTAAAATATTTAACGCAATTAATGCATGCGCTGCACGACCCACTCAGGCATTGTCGCGTTCAATCTATAATGGCGCCGATATACCTATATATATATAGAGCTAAAAGGCAGCGTAAAATGAGTAGAGTGAATTTTGGCAGTCTTTGGAGCCTTTTTTTAATTGGCCTAAGCCTTAAAATCCCTCTCTCAACATTTAGAAATATCGTGGGAAAGCAATGATGGGAAGAAAGGTAGGAGTTGATCTTTTTCTCAACACCCTATTTTATTTCCCAACACAGAGAAGATGTATCAATTGGTGCCAATATGCACAGTCATGGTTGCACTTCCCATCATGCATTTGGGCATGGCTACAGTGTCATTTACTGAAAGCTCAACAAATACACTAGATGGCAATTTTAGTCACAATATATAAAGTCACATTCATCCATTAAGAATTACAAGTCTTTCTATCAGTGGATCCCTCTCACAGAAAGAATGTTAATAATGTAAATTCCATCCTGAGGATTTATTGTCATAATAAACAAATACAGTACTTATGTACTGTAGGTTGAATGTACATATTCGTCCGAGTTTTATTCATTTTTTTCTTAATGCATTGCCAAAATGTATATGATCGGGAAAAATTATCGGGAATGATTGGAATTGAATCGGGAGCAAAAAAAAAGCAGTCAGATTGGGAAATATCGGGATCGGCAGATACTCAAACTAAAACGATCGGGAGCAAAAAAACATGATCGGAACAACCCTATTAAATATTACTCAAGTTTGAGAACGCTACCTTTGAAATTCCCTGTCCCGTCGCCATTATCGCTGTCTTGGTATGCTTGCCAGAGCGTGCAGTTACAGTGAAGCAGGACATGATCCGCCCACCTAGCAACGGCGTCACCATCCGATTCCCTCCTCCCCCTACTGCTCTGCCCTATCCAAGCAGGAAGCAGCTAATGTGTGACAAAATCAACGAACAACACTGCCAATGATATATTTTCCCCTTTTGATAACTATAATCAAATAAAAACAGCACATCATTATCGTGATATGAAAAGGCCCTATTTGTAATAACTATACTTTATCCCATCTGTGTTTTGCATTGTTTTTGGAGACCCCTCAAACAAAAAATTCCATATCCAATGAGGAAAATTCACAGATTTGTCTCTGCAGAAATGCACTGATGAAAAGTAGGAGAAAATCATCCGTGGAGACAAAGTGTGACAGTTATTCCCTCAGACGGTGGCATTGACATTAATTGTGATTCCAGCCTTTGAGGGCATCAGTCATAACGTCTGAAGCCGAGGGAGATAATAGATTTTGAGGGCGCGAGCGTGTGTGTGTTTTAATGAAACTGGCGAGCTAGTGAAAGACGCAATTCTTATCGGTACGGCAACTAAGCTCCGCTGAGTGCGAGGAGTTGTAATTATCTCACAGTCTGGAGGCTAAGGAGAAAACACCTGGTGTCAGTGGTGCGAGTACACGCCTATTTGCACACAGCTAAACACATGCGCACTGCCGTTCATGCGTGCTCACACCTCGCTCATTTCCATGCTGGGGTTTTCTCTCTTAGCGGGTTGTCTTTTCCTGATTTTTTTGGGTCGCAGTCACATCCCATGCAAAGAGTGTGAAGAGTGTTGTGTGTGTGTGTGTGTGTCCCTCCTGTTCTCTTACGTAGAAGGTGATGTCAACGCCGCAGGGCATCTACTGTATGTCCTTCCCTTCATATAATATATATATATACCTGTATTATTACACTGGGGCAAATAAGTATTTAGTCAACCACCAATTGTACAAGTTCTCCTACTTGAAAAGATTAGAGAGGCCTGTAATTGTCAACATGGGTAAACCTCAACCATGAGAGACAGAATGGAAAAAAAAAAAAAACAACAGAAAATCACATTGTTTGATTTTTAAAGAATTTATTTCCAAATTCGAGTGGAAAATAAGTATTTGGTCACCTACAAACAAGCAAGATTTCTGGCTGTCAAAGAGGTCTAACTTCTTCTAACAAGGCTCCACTTGTTACCTGTATTAATGGCACCTGTATTAAACTCATTATCGGTATAAAAGACACCTGTCCACAATCTCAGTCAGTCACACTCCAAACTCCACTATGGCCAAGCCCAAAGAGCTGTCGAAGGACACCAGAGACAAAATTGTAGACCCTGCACCAGGCTGGGAAGACTGAATCTGCAATAGGTAAAACACTTGGTGTAAAGAAATCAACAATCAGGATTTGAGTCCCTGCCTGCGCATTGTGTTACTGATAGTAGCCTTTGTTACTGTGGTCCCAGCTCTCTGTAGGTCATTAACTAGGTCCCCCTGTGTGGTTCTGGGATTTTTGCTCACTGTTTTTGTTATCATTTTGACGCCATGGTGTGAGATCTTGCATGGAGCCCCAGCTCGAGGGAGATTATCAGTGGTCTTCCATTTTCTAATAATTGCTCCCGCAGTTGATTTCTGACTGAGTTTGTGGACAGGTGTCTTTTATACCGATAATGAGTTAAAACAGGTGTCATTAATACAGGTAACGAGTGGAACCTCGTTAGACCTCGTTAGAAGAATTTTGACCTCTTTGACAGCCAGAAAGCTTGCTTGTTTGTAGGTGACCAAATACTTATTTTACACTCTAATTTGGAAATAAATTCTTTAAAAATCAAACAATGGGATTTTTTTTCCACATTCTGTCTCTCATGGTTGAGGTTTACCCATGTCGACAATTACAGGCTCTCTAATCTTTTCAAGTAGGAGAACTTGCACAATTGGTGGTTGACTAAATACTTATTTGCCCCACTGTAAATAGTTAATCGATTAATCGTTGCAGCACTAGTATGAACGCTGATAACCGATTCTTACTCTCGCGATAGCCGAGTCGTTGTTCTACTATTGATACATTTAAGATTTACTGGCTATCTACTGTCAATTGGTTAGTTTGCTATCGGTATAGCTGTATCGCTCGCCCGTAAAACCGGATATCCGGTCATATCTGTTTATCGTTCTCAAGCTCAATAATTTTACTATATGGGCTTTTGCCTTGAAAAGCCCCATTTAACAAGTACTTTGACTTCCAAGTTCTTTTTTTGATATCCAATTTTCAAAATTTGACCTGTTCTTGGCCTGAAAACAAAACAAATCATGCATCCCTCAGTATTGTTGACGTGCCACTTGTATGCGTGACCGTGTATACGAGGGCCCCGTTGCGTGCCGTCGCTGATGTTTGCGCTCGTCATGCCTATTGAACACGGCTTATGTCCGGGTTTTGATATTAAATCCCGACGCTGAGGGGGTAGCTTGCTCGCTGCACTGATCAGATAAGCGCCAGAAGGAAGGAGGGTGGATTTAAATGCTTTTAGTAATCACAATCCAAACAATCCACCCCTCCCGCTCGCGCTACGTACAATCCGTAGGGGCTCTGCTCCACATCCCAACTTGGGGATTTCCATTAATACCGTTCAGGCCCGGCTACCGTAGAAAAGGCCTGAGCCGTCGACGCCGTATCGCAAGTACTGTGGCCGCGCCGTAGCCGACCTGCTATATTCTACTAGTCGCTCAAGGCGTGATGAAATATTCACAAGGCGGAGTGTTACAGCAATATCTGGCGCTGTGAAGCTTTTTAAGGTCAACCTTCACTGAAAAAGTCTCACTTGCCAAGCCTGTCCTCTTTCCCCTCTGCTGATCTCGCAGGGAGGGGGAGGCGGCGCTAGTGACAGTCGCCGTTCTCCTGTGACTTCCTTCTCGGTGTCAGCCAGTCATACACGCCACCACTAGCCAAAACCCCCGCGTGAAAGTTAGGAGAGTTTCCTCAGCGATTCGCTCGGGTCGCCGCGTGTGTATATGTGAGTCACTTGGGATTGGAGCGCACCCTCGCCCAGACTGTTTTACATTAGCGAGGCGCATACTGCAGTCTTGCAATATTCATCACGTCGGAATTAACAGAGCTGTCAGTCACGGCGGTTAGCGCGTGTCCTCCAGCCCTGTCGGAGTCGTATCCTGGGCAGCCGCCATCATTTCCCACTTCATACGACAAACCGGTTTATTTTTTTTCGATACTCTTTGTCACTCAAAAAGGAATTGGTCCAATATGAGCACTGAGGTATAGTGCCGAGTCAATCGTCTCAAAAGAGCTTTTAACGCATTCAGTACCATTGATTGCGGCAAAACATAAGGTTGAGAACGATAAACCGATACGACCGGATATCCGGTTTTACAGGTGAGAGATACAGCTGTATCGATAGTAAAGTTACCATTCGACAGTAATTAGCCATTAAATATTCAATAGTAGAGATAGAATTCGGCTATCGCGAGCACAAGAATTGGCTTCTAATGCCTCGTTCAATGCATTGCTTAATGGGATAATAATTTAGCTTTTACTTCACATTAAGCCTGAACGATATATCGTTTAAACATCGCCATCGCGACGTGCGCATGCACGATAGCCCCATCGCAAGGACGTGCGATAGTTGTTGTTTTTTTCCCCAATCCATTCGCTCGCACAGCCTCTCTCACCCCCTTTCCCAGCTCTCAGCCACTGCGGCACTTGCTTATTTAAGTTAACGATGACTTTGATCTGGCCAAAGAAGCCAGGCAGCAATCTGTCAATCATCATTTAACTTGTTAAGCAGTTTCTGCAAGGAAGCGCGGGCTGGAATGAATGTGTGTGTCTGTGGGGGGAGAATGTGGAGACGTTCGAGGCATTTAAAATAAACGCCAGAAGTGATTATGAGGAGTTTGTAATTTCTACATGTCACTCCAAGAGTCACAGCCATGTTAGGTAAACAGAAGCATTTAATAAAGCCAAGCATTTTTCTACTACAGTACTTTATTCTTTTTTAAAAATGATTCAGTGGGACAGTTATGTTTAAAACTGATCATAATTATTACATTTGAAGTGCTTAAAAAGCATTTACTAATATATATGTAATATATATGTATATATATATATATATATATATATATATATATATGTATATATATGTATACATACATTTTTTAAAATCATACTTTGGGGGGGAAAAGTGAGAAAAAACATGTCTTATATGTATCTCTTTCCAGTGCTAGATCTGAATAAATACATTGAGCGCACCCACCCACACACACACACACACACACACACACACACACACACACACACACACACACACACACACACACACACACACACACACACACACACACACACACACACACACACAAATGGGGGGGGGTATGCGCTACTTCGCGGTTTTTCGCTTATTGCGGCGGGTTCTGGTCCCTATTAACCGCAAAAAACGATGGAATACTGTACACTGTGGTCATGATGAGTCATCCAAAGTCTTTCCAAACAGCTATTCAAATCATCTAGTAAAAATTTCTTTATGAAAAAAAAGAAAATATATCTATATATATATATTAGGGCTGTCAAACGATTAAATTTTTTAATCGAGTTAATTACAGCTTAAAAATTAATTAATCGTAATTAATCGCAATTAATCGCAATTCAAACCATCTAAAATATGCCATATTTTTCTGTAAATTATATATATATTCTGTTAAAATAATTTGTTGGAATGGAAAGATAAGACACAAGATGGATATATACATTCAACATATGGTACACAAGGACTGTAGTGGGCATTTCACTCTACTGTCATTTAAATCTGTCTATGCTCTCCTCACTCTGAAGCGTCTACTTTTTCCAAAGCTAGACAGCTAGTGAACGACGCCTTAATAATCAGACTTCTTCCTTTTTCATCTGATTTATTAATAAAATGGCCTCAAACCACTGTCCTCTTTAGACCGTAGTGAAACTACAAAAAAAAAGTACACAAGCATTGAATTAGGAACAACGTTAGCTTAGCACGCTATACAGGTTCACTAAACATAAACAATAAGCGTCTCATACAAAAAATACAACATTTCGCTTACTAACATAATATGTACATTCTTTACAACAACCATACTTACGGACAAATCTTGTCCAAGGATCATATAAGCACAACATTACAACGTAGGCGTCAGCCCAAGACGTCGTGCAGCCATATTGAACTGGCAAGAAAGCAATAAACCATGTCGCAAAGCGACCACAAGAGTTCGCTGTTAGACAGCACAAAAAACCTTGCTGTAAAACTTACCAAAAGGCAGAATACTGTCTGAGCGGGACATGTGCGTTAATTGCATCAAATATTTTAACGTGATTAATTTAAAAAATTAATTACCGCGCGTTAACGCGATAATTTTGACAGCCCTAATATATATATATATATATACATATATATATATATATATATATATTTTTTAATATCGCAGTATATCGCAAACCCCCCAAAAATCGCACCAATAGTTTTTTTCCAATATCGTTCAGGCCTAGTATGAACCTAGCCTAAGTTAGCTAACATTACTGTATATACTGTATATACAGTATATATATAGTGTGTGTGTGTGTGTGTGTGTGGGGGGGGTTATTTATCTATTCAGCGATATATTGATCTATTGAAAACACTACTCTTATGTTTCCTTATCCAAAATGTCATAGCTGTTAGATTTACAGCTGAAATGGTCCTACAGATGTTGGATGATGGAGAGGCAGTGACAGGGTTGGACTGAAGTGTCCGAAATTTCTGTTGATGAGGACCCAGACTATTGTCAAGGTGGCAGTGGCAGGTGTCCACCTGGTAATCCAACTGAACAGGATCAATCTGACTCATAAAATTCCACTTATGTGTCCTCTGAAGAAGAAAGTGTCCAAATCATGGCCAAGAGAATGAGTTGGTAGGGCTCTTACTAGAGAGAATTACCTCCCACCCAGGGCAGAACACAGAGCCACAATATCCTCAGAAATCGGTCAGGGCCTCCACAACGGCTTAGCACCGCGGTTTCACCCAAAAGATGCATGGGAGCTCTTGATCATTGATGATAAAATACAAGGAAGGATAAAGTCTATTGCTGTTCTATTTTTATTTATGTATTTATTTTTTTTTTCAAAAATGTTACTTGAATCATAGAGATATTTCAAGAATGGAATCATTCTTGTGTGGCCCTAAATATAATACTAATTAATATACAAGTGATTATTCTTCACCAAAATGGCATAAAAACACATTGGTTCTAATATGGGTCATTTTTGACCCACTTATGGAAGAGTGTAGGGTCCAGTAACTTGTGCATCTAAGGGTTAAACCTCTATTTTTCAAAGGACTGAGCCTTGTCGCAAATTTCGAAAAACTGCGAGTATTCGTGCTTTGGCGCCACCTTGCCAATTCTTATGAAATTGCAGAAATAGCACAAAAAATGGTTACCAGATGGGTTTTTCAGTTAGTTAATGGCTGAAATTCAAAGTGAGGACCAACTCCAGTTTCGCTCTTGCTAAATTGATTGATTAACTCGGTAACTATGGATTATGCCTATATCAATAACAACATTTTAAAAGAGAGCAGGTAATTTACAATTCTGCTGTGAAAAATATTGAATAGCTGTCATCTTGTGATGTTTTATTAATTAATGGCACTGATCTTTTGCAAGTAAAAAAAAATCGTTCATTGGACATTGATTTTTTTTCCCTCCCACGATACATATTTTTGAAATTTTTAATTTTTAAATATTTCCACCACTTGAGCCCCTGTATCCTATTCAACTCGTGAAATATAGCTGTATACGTAATAAATAGCATATTCACTGGTTGCCATTCATGAAGTCCAATCTATTTTGACTGGGATTTGACTGCACTTGAAAGATGAGCATTCAGAATAGGTGTGTGACAAAATTAGGGCTGTCCCAAACCTGTACTTCTTTCCCGATTAGTCAGCAGACTATTTTTACAATTAGTTGACTAATCTAATATATATATTTTTTACTATTTTAGCAATGACATTTTTGTTGACACGTATTAATTCACAAAAACATTTTGGAACATTTAAATTCTTTATTAAAGTACAAATAGTCATGTAAATAACAATAATAAATCACAAATAAACAATGAGGTCAAATGCTGACAGCATTAACTAGTGCAAAAGAATGGAATGGAAACAGATTCAGAACACTGACTTCGCCTTTCCAACATGATTCAAAACAATTCTTAAAGAAAAAATATCCAGTATTAATTAGGGCGGTCAAACGATCAAAAATTTTAATCGAGTTAATTACAGCTTAAAAATTAATTAATCATAATTAATCGCAATTAATCGCAATTCAAACCATCTATAAAATATGCTATATTTTTCTGTAAATTATATACATATATTCTGTAAAATGTTGGAATGGAAAGATAAGACACAAGATGGATTTATACATTCAACATATGGTACATAAGGACTGTAGTGGGCATTTCACTCTACTGTCATTTAAATCTGTCTATGCTGTCCTCACTCCGAAGCGTCTACTTTTTCCAGAGCTAGACAGCTATTGAACGACGTCTTAATAATCAGACTTCTTCCTTTTTCATCTGATTTATTAACAAAATGGCCTCAAACCTTTGTCCTCTTTAGACCGTAGTGAAACTACAAAAAAAAAGTACACAAGCATTGCATTAGCAACAACGTTAGCTTAGCACGCTATACAGGTTCACTAAACATAAACAAAAAGCGTCTCATACAAAAAATATAACATTTCGCTTACTAACATAATATGTACATTCTTTACAACAACCATACTTACGGACAAATCTTGTCCAAGGATCATATAAGCACAACATTACAACGTAGGCGTCAGCCCGAGACGTCATGCAGCCATATTGAACTGGCAAGAAAGCAATAAACCATGTCGCAAAGCGACCACAAGAGTTCGCTGTTAGACACCACAAAAAACCTTGCTGTGAAACTTACCAAAAGGCAGAATACTGTCTGAGCGGGACATGTGCGTTAATTGCGTCAAATATTTTAACGTGATTAATTTAAAAAATTAATTAACGCCCGTTAACGCGATAATTTTGACAGCCCTAGTATTAATATTATAGTATACTACTATATAGGGCTGCAGCTATTTTAGTAATCGAGTAATCGACTGAAAATTCTATCGATTCATCGAGTAATCGGATAAAACATTTTTTTTTAGGTAAAGAGCAATTATATATATATATATATATATACATGAGAAAAAAGACATTTAATCCAATATTGAACCATTTTCAGTCAATCAATGTCTTTATTTTCGATGCACATTGTTGAAAACGGCCAACAATTGCATCTCAGATGTGACTAGAAAAAAAAAAAAATCACTGCTTTAAGTCCAAAAACTTCTAGATTTTATTTTAAAAAAACATATTGCTTACCTAAAAATGTAATTACGCTTGATAACACACATCACTTGAAAGCTATGTGTTTTTCCCGCGTGTTTCAATTTAATTTCCATTTGTGCCAAGCTATTTTTAAGTTCTAGTTAAGTTTTAAGGTAGTCTAAACTGTAAGTACTGATAGGATTTGGAGTTTTTGCAGTGTTCAAAATAAATGTATGATACCTGCTGTATTGGAGCACATTAGGGACCAGTGCTACTTGGTGTTTTATTCAGCAATGACTACTGAGCTAAAACTGACAGTTAGCTTTATTATGTTTTAATTTTACACCCTCATCACTCTACAGAGCTCTGTTTTTACAGATTAAATAAAGCCTGTATGTTAGACACGTTAGCAAAGCATCGACAGTGGTCATAATCAATAGAAACCTAGCCCTCCGAAGGGCTAACGTTATGTGAGCGAGTGACAGTAAAGTTGTATTTATTAGCGATGAGAAGTCTACTGCTTAAAGATGGCGGCTGTTTACTCACGCTGCCCGGACGCGGCCGAGTCTGTCATTTCGCATCTAGTCCTAAATGCATGCGATATCTATGAGACGCATTGGACACTACCTGCTACTAGCATCATGCAGGCGTAGTTTTTAGCAACGTCGGCATAGTTTGTAGGGGCTGTCGGCTGCGGCAAGTTTTTTTTTTTTTTTTTAATTGCTTCTTTCTTTTTGCACGTGACGTCAGCACATTGTCCCACATTAAAAGTAGTCGGGGCAAAATGTGATGCTTAGAGCTGGCAAAATTAAACGATTTCTCCAGGTGAATAAAATTACTCGGATCAGTTTTTAAACTCGAGTTACTCGAGTTGCTCGAGTATTCGTTTCAGCTCTACTACTATATATTATAATATTATAATAATCATTCATTACCAATCAGATTTTTCATAAAGGGTCTCATTTTAAAGCTATTCTTAGTGTAGAATCTGAATTATGAATTCAGAAATGTGTCCCCCTGCTGAAGAAAGTACACGTCCAGGCCATAACACATTCTCCCAGTCCTCCTCTGGATCATCCAAATGCTCTCTAGCGAACTGCAGACGGGCCTGGACGTGCACTTTCTTCAGCAGGGGGACACGACTGGCAGTGCAGGATTTGAGTCCCTGGCAGCACATTGTGTTACTGATAGTAGCCTTTGTTACTGTGGTCCCAGCTCTCTGTAGGTCATTCACTAGGTCCCCCGTGCGGTTCTGGGATTTTTTGCTCACCATTCTTGTTATCATTTTGACACCACGGGGTGAGGAGGGAGTTGAAAGTCCGTGTTGCCCAACGACAGCCCCAAAGCATCACTGCTCTAGAGGAGATCTGCTAGGAGGAATGGGCCAAAATACCAGCAACAGTGTGTGAAAAGCTTGTGAAGAGGTACAGAAAACGTTTGGCCTCCGTTATTACCAACAAAGGGTACATAACCAAGTAGGGCTGCAGCTATCGAATATTATAGTAATCGAGTAATCGGCTGAAAATTCTATCAATTAATCGAGTAATCGGATAAAACATTTTTTTTTAGGTAAAGAGCAATTATAAATATATGAGGAAAAAAAGACATTTAATCCACTATTGAACCATTTTCAGTCTTTATTTTACATTGTACATTGTTGAAAACAGCCAACAATTGCATCTCAGATGTGACTAGAAAAAAGAATTCACTGCTTTCACTCAAAAAGCTTCTAGATCATAAAAAAAACAACATATTTCTTACCTAAAAATGTAATTACGCTTGATAACACACATCACTTGAAAGCTATGTGTTTTTCCCACGTGGTTCAATATAATTTCCATTTGTGTTAAGCCATTTTTAAGTTCTAGTTAAGTTTTAAGTTAGTCTAAATTGTAAGTACTGATAGGATTTTGAGTTTTTGCAGTGTTCAAAATAAATTTGTGATACCTGCTGTATTGGAGCACATTTAGGGACCAGTGCTACTTGGTGTTTTATTCAGCAATGACTACTGAGCCAAAACTGACAGTTAGCTTTATTATGTTTTAATTTTACACCCTCATCACTCTACAGCGCTGTGTTTTTACAGATTATATAAAACCTGTATGGAAGACACGTTAGCCACGCATCGACAGTGGTCATAATCAATAGAAACCTAGCCCTCCGAGGAGCTAACGCTACGTGACCGAGTGACAGTAACGTTGTATTTATTAGCGATGAGAAGTGTACAGCTTAAAGATGGTGGCTGTTTACTAACGCTGCCCAGACGCGGCCGAGTCTGTCATTCGCATCTAGTCCTAAATGCATGCGATATCTATGAGACGCATCGGACACTACCTGCTACCAAACTAGCATCATGCGGGCGTAGTTTTTAGCAACGTCGGCGTAGTTTGTAGCGGCTGTCGGCTGCAGTAAGGTTTTTTTTTATTTTAATTGCATCTTCCTGTACGCACGTGACGTCAGCGCGTTGTTCCGCATTAAAAGTGGTCCGGGCAAAACGTGATGCTTAGAGCTGGCAAAATTAAACGATTCCTCGAGGTGAATAAAATTACTCGGATCAGTTTTTAAACTCGAGTTAAACTCGAGTTACTCGAGTTGCTCGAGTATTCGTTTCAGCTCTATAGCCAAGTATTGAGATTAACTTTTGGTATAGACCAAATACTTATTTTTCATTATGATTTGCAAATAAATTCTTTAAAAATCAAACAATGTGATTTTCAGTTTTTTTTTTTTTCCACATTCTGTCTCTCATGGTTGAGGTTTACCTATGTTGACAATTACAGGCCTCTCTAATCTTTCAAGTGGGAGAACTTGCACAATTAGTAGTTGACTAAATACTTATTTGCCCCACTGTATATCGACACTTGACGAGTCTAATAAAATGATGTACAATAATGTGCTGGGGTCCACATTGTCGCAAACAGAAAGGTGGCTAATGGCTAGAAATCCGAGCAGTTCTTGAATGCGACACAATGCCTCGCTCATCTGCACATGACCGAGAACTTTCTACCTACTACTTCCTTCCTAATGCAAATCCGCCCGACGACGTTAAAAAAAAAAAAAACGATATTAGATCATTTCTCGCAGCACACCTGACAATCTCTAATGGTACATGAGTGTGCCATGGCACACCGCTTGAAAACACTGGTCTACAGTACATGCATGTAAGGCAGGATTTGGCAGCGCCGTTGTGTGTCTGCTAGCTCGATTGCAGCTCCCACCACGTCCCCTCAAGTGACGGCAGTGAGAAAACAGATTGATTGCTCCCCTCCAACTCACTAACAATTAACTACACAGCGCTCAATTAGCTGTACACCGGAGACCCACCTTCGCCTTGACCCATCGCTAACCTGTAAAGTTCCGAAGTGAGAAAAATGATGCGCAGAAGTGTGATGAAGCTAGGAAGGCGTTGTCAGCACTTCCTGTTGTTTTTCGTGGCGTCTTCCCGAAGCGTGACAGTCTCTAATGAAGGTGATGGTATGAAGTTTCATTATCGCCCCGTGACGCCCCCACAGCTTGTCACGCCGTTTGGCAGAAGGGACTACATTTTCAATTGTCAGGGAATTATATATATATTGTATATATGTACATGTTAAAAAAAAAATAAAAATAGAAATCCAATGCATTTAAGATGGAAGGACTGGCTGTGAATTAGTGCTTTTCATCCTTCTGCTGTGAAGCGAATTGACTGTTATCATTAGTAGACGTGCAATTCGTTTGAAGTGGGAGGGAAGGCAGCGGATGAAGGAATGTTCCCAAAATTTGGCAGAACACGGGCGACGAGATCTGCCTGCCTGCCGGGGCTGCAGCAGACCGATGAGCAGAAACTCGCTCGCCGCCGGGGGCTGGCTGATCGGTGAAGACAATCAACCCCGCCGCCGTGTGTGACATTAGGTCGGGGTGGTTTTGTGTGATTTTTGGTTTTCGAAAGGCGAGGAAAAGACTTGGAAAAGCCACTCGGTTCGGGTTAGCATGTCGCCTTTCTGTCACGCCTCTTGTTTTGTTTAAACTCTTTCCTCCATCTCCAAAGCCGGGGCAGGAAAATGGCAAAAGCCAGAGTAACTCTGGTGGCATAAAATACCTTTCGAATACCTTAAGAAGTAGGCAGATTTGACCATTATGCAGTAATTTTGCCATTTCGTACTGAATAAATGCAGTTTTAATTAGTGCTGTCAAAATTAACACGTTAACGGGCGTTAATTAATTTTTTAAATTAATCACGTTAAAATATTTAACACAATTAATGCATGCGCGGAACGACCCACTCAAGCATTGCCGCGAACAGACTACAATGGCGCCGTTTGAAGCATATTGAGAGCTAAGGGCAGAGAAAAGCAAGTGGAGTGGACGCAGGTGTTACCGGCACCCGCCAAGGGAGCCGCTGTTATTTTCAATGTGACCGGAATAGTCAGATTGAGCAGTGAGGAAGAAAGTGGTCGAGCGAGAAAGGGAGCGAGAGAGTAGAAAAAGTGCACTGTTAGCGCAGGCTCAAGTGCTGCGTCCCCCACATGCTTTTGTTTTGTTTATAAAAGTACCCCCAAAAGCCATCCAACGCCTCTGTGTTTATATGTACGCCGCCGTCTTCCTCAGGAGGAAGTCGGACGAACCGAGCCAACCGACCACAACGAGCCAACATGAATCGCCGGTCAATAGCACCGCTAATTACCAAAAAGGGCGAATTGGTAACGCAGGCATTTATTGGAGGCGCGCTATTTAATGGAATAAGCGGTGGCATCTCTTCCACAACTGTTATAACTATTGTGGCAAGCGACATGGGAAAGAAAAACTGGAGGTGATCTTTTCCTTAACACCATGTGTTGTACTCAACACAGAGAAGATATACCATTTGCAGCAACCACTGTGACTCATGGTTGCTCAAATTTCCATCATGCATTTGGCCAATTAAGAACATTTAATTTGCTACAGTATCATTTCGTGAAAGCACTACAAAAATAATATTCCTATGTCTCAAAAATAAAATAATGCTCACAAAAAGAAAAGCGCTCAATGCAAAGAGATCTGGCATTCCCAATCAAAATAGCTATGCAAAATAATACTCTATTCAAACATTAAGTTTAGCTCAACAAAACACTAGATGGCAATATTTAGTCACAATATACAAACTATCAAAATTACTATAACTTGTACTCACATTTATCTTTTAAGAATTACAAGTCTTTCTATCTGTGGATCCCTTTCACATAAAGAATGTTAATGTTAATGCCGTCTTGTGGATTTATTGTTATAATAAACAAATACAGTACTTGTGCACAGTATGTTGAATGTATCTATCCGTCTTCTTATCTTTCCATTCCAACAATAATTTACAGAAAAAAATGGCATATTTTAGAGATGGTTTGAATTGCGATTAATTGCGATTAATTATGATTAATTAATTTTTAAGCTGTGATTAACTCGATGAAAAATTTCAATCGTTTGACAGCCCCAGTTTTAATATTTCATATTCCACTTAGCACGAGACTGTTATTTGTCATGACCATACAATTTATTTAGCAATTGGGAAAATAATTAGATAAAAAGAATACCCTGTAAAAACATTGGATTAGAGAGATAAAAACAATGATGACATTTTGCTGCTCTCTGTCGCATTTTCCTCGTTCTGAATCTTCCTCCTCCATTGGGCTGAATTCTAAATCAGCTGAAATCGTTACTCTGCCGACGTCATCACCCAGATGGCGGTGCCTGACCCCCCCACCTCTTCAATCTCTGCAGCAATGTTGACAGCACTCCTGTAACGAATCACGTGACATTTTGGAGGAAACATGACAAGCAGTACTCAATTTGGACATTTAGGGATGTACATTTTTTTAAAGGGGTGTACTCACTTTTGTTGCCAGGGGTTTAGATATTAATGCTAAATTTTGAGTGGAAAATAAATTAACTCTATTATATAAGCTGCACTCAGACTATTTTTCATTGTGTCAAAGTGTCATTTTGTCAGAGTTGTCCCATGAAAACATATACTTAAATATCTGCAGAAATGCGAGGGGTGTACTCACTTTTGTGATACACTGTATAACCATTTCAATAGTGTGTCAAAAAGCCAAAATCCCCGTCTAGACGCTCTTGGGAGAAAGTCGAATGCTCGAATGATGGCTTGGCGAGTCAGAGGCCAGTTATCGATCGGAGGAGGCAATGTGAGAGCTGCCTGGGGTCATGGGGGGCCAACCGGCAGACTGGATGAGAAAGCCTACAGCTAGGATACACCCCACTTCACCAACCCCTTTTAAAGTGCATAGCTAGCTTTTTCCTGTGTATTTTTTCCCCCCAACCAAGCTTTGCCATTTGACACATCAATGGCAACCCGAAATGAATCCCGACTAATGGCATCTAATTGTCGTCTTTATCTTTTCATCTGGATCCACTGGTTCAGATTATTACACACTTAATATATTATATATATAATTAATCTGCGGCGCACAACCGCCGTGTCAATTAACATATTAATGCCGTCTATGAATAATAATTCCATTTGCATACCGGGCTAATCAGCTCATTTGCATGTGTTTGCTTGTCTTTAAGGGTGTTTCGCTTCATGACGGAGTGTTGCAAGTCAGCCAGAGCTGATTTGCATTGGAAATCTGACGTCCCCCGCTTTTCCGTTCCTCCCGCAGAGAGAGCGACAGAGGTGCGCTTTCACAAGAGGTAAAAAAACTCACCTGAATAATTTAGGCGGGCTTTTAAGGGATCATACACGCTCGTGATCTCATTTCAGCTTTTCATCGGCTTATTATTTTCATCAATCTTTCCGTCGTGGATGGCGAGCAAACAAGCCAGATGTGGAAGTGAGAAAAGAAGTTGGGCAAAAAGACGGAACAGGGTCTTAGAAAGCCTTAAATTGGGAATTTTGATGAAGTGTCTTGAAAAGGCATTGAGTTTTTCTAATATGTATTAATTCCTCGTTCCTCGTAAATTGCGCTAAGTTGCGTGAAATCCTGTCTGAAAAATGCATTTTGAGGTTGATTAGGTTTATGTTTGTTTATTTTTTATCTTCAGGTTTAGGACTGTAACCCAATCTAGACTGCTTATATGGTTTATATTAAGCCTGTCGCAATATGCAACAATTCCATTTGTTGCACGATAAATAAAAATGAAAGCGGTAATTTTTCTGGTGCGATTTATCGCCGCACGTGCGCGTGGGGCAGACGTGCTGTTAAAAGTCTGGATTCCTTGTTACCAACTGCGCAAAATGCATTTTCGTTCCAGGTCCGGCAAAAAATAGCGCCGGAGCCAATCGTTCCCATTATATCCTATTGTTCAACGTATTCCGGCCGCGTCAGTGCTTCGGATAGACTGCGGACCATCTCCGGCGCGCCGGTGTTGTTGACGTGTGGGCGCTCCCGTTAGGGGTGACATTTCACGCGGGGCGGCTATTTTTCTGCACAACGCCGAATATTTACAACGAAGTCCACCAAAACATTGTTACCGACTTGGCTGCTACGAACAACCTCGCTTTGACAACGGACAGCTGAATGGAAATGATGAACATTGAGTGGCAAAATAATAGCGCTGTGCTTCAAACTCGTCCTGTTTATGAAAGTCGATTGTCATATGCTGGTGTTGTGCAGTAATGAGCAGACGTGACTTCAGCAGCGTTTGCTAACTTTTTTAATGCGCGCACACACTAGATATCCTGAAATAGCAAACTAGATGTGCTACGTCCCATGCCATTGGCTACGTGAGCCCAGAGTGATTATGGGACACGTAGTCCATATACTACATCGATGAATTCTAAACTGTCATGACTTAATGCAGTGCTTCTCAATTATTTTCTGTCACGCCCCCCCAAGGAAGACGTAAATGTTTCGCGCCCCCCCCAAACTCTCTGCCGCCGCTGTAAATAGTATCATTTGTCTATAAAATTACTATTATAAATACGCATCTGCCTAACATTGTGTCCTTTTTTTCTAATAAAGAAAAAAAGTAACATAGATCAACTTATAATAAAGTATAACTTTTTTGTTTGTAACAGAGAAGACTTGACGTGCATCAATTTGTCTGAATTTTTAAAAAAAATTCACATCCAAACTAAAAAATACACTCAAGGTACATTTTTGACCATTTGATACAGAAAAATGAAATGTAATAAAATCAGTAAATAATAACAAATTAAAATTGATTAGAAACATTCACTCATGAGGACAATGTGCCAAAAAATTTGACCGAAAAAACAAATCTGAATAAAACAAAAAGTGTCCTTGGACAGCACAGTTTTTATTTTTGCTGCTCACAGTATTTTTACCTCCTTTGCAATGGTGTGGAGTTATTTTGCAATGAGCATGCTAACAATGCTCACTGGTTTACTGATATAACACTGACAAAGCAGGATGATTGTTGGCAATATTCGGCACGTTTTCACTGAAAAAATCAAGCGGCTTAACAATGAGATTGGGGTCTAATGTCTTTAAGTGGCGTCTTAATTGATTTGGCTTCTGGCTGTCTGCTATAATTATTTTTAGACACAGTAAACAGTGGTCTTTCATCATCACCCACTGTATTAAAAGTCAAAGCTAAAAGGCAAACGGCACGAAAAAAGCGCATTCACGGCGGCCGAGGTAGAACCGTAGGTGAGGGCGGTCGTCGTGACGATCCCAAGCCGAAAATGGCACTTCTCGGGCGGCGACATGAGAACCGGACAAGACAGTGGGTCGCTGCGTGAGTGAGTCCAGTCGGGAAACGGCTTTCGAAAACGGCGGTGGCACACTGCTCTTCATATCTGTTGTCTGTGTGTGCTGAGTGCTCTTCCTTAGTTCAAAAATGCTGCGCGTACTCTGAAAATGAGAGCGCCACTGCCACCTACTGAGTGGATGTGCAAGTACACTTTATTCCAGTACGGCCAAAAAAAAAAAAAAAAAAAAACACGTTCCCCGAGGTCACATGCGCCCCCCCTGGCATCGCTCTGCGCCCCCCCAGGGGGGCGCGCCCCACTATTTGAGAAGTACTGACTTAATGGAAGTTAGGAAGTCCAAATCAATCCCTACCAGTGACTATAGATAATGTTGCAAATAATATTAATTCAGTACGTGACCCAGATGGATTAGGACCACAAATAGGATGCCTTGCTCATGTAGTAAACCTAGCTGCTAAGAGAAATGTAGCAATCACCAGTGTGCCCCGCCTCACTTTTCAAACAGTAAAAATTGTTCTCAGCACTTTTATACAATTTTTTTTTCAGATTAGTAAGAAGTAAGCTCATAAATATTATGCACTAAAATGCATGTTTATGCATGCAATTTAATTTTTGCTCGTTTGCAAAAAAAAAAAAAAATAATAATAATAATAATAAAATAAACGAAACAAAAAAATTAAACAAAAAATTAATTATTTAATATAATTAATGTTATCTTTGTGCAGAGCATTAACTGTATTGAATCGGATCGAAAATTGTGTCCCCCCATATCGAAAATCGTACCGAACCTTGACTTAACTGTATCGTTGCATCCCTATGGAACACCATTGCAGAAGCTATGAGGGGAAAAGTTTTCATTTGCCTTAATGCTTAAGTTATTAAGTGCAATTTTATTTTATTTTTTCTTGAAAAACACATTTTATTTATGCTGTGTTTCTGTGTGGTATTAATATTATTGTCTTTTACTTAAGAGGCATGGTCTATTGTTTTTAGTTGTGATTTCTTAAAAAAGTATTTTTGAATTTAAGAGTAAATATTTATCACGTTTAAATGGGTGTACTTGATCTATTAATATATACTGTATTCTCACTGTGTTATTGTAAATTGGCTTGAAAAAAAATTGGGGCGCACAATAATATCGCATATCGCAATAATTTATGAAATAAATTATCGCACACTGAAATTTGTTATCGCGACAGGCCTAGTTTATATACATATTTTTTTTTCTTTCAAAGGGAACCTCGGACTTGTAGACTTATAGGCTTTAAAAAGCCATAGTTGTTCTCTTTTACTAAAATATGTTATTAGAAGCACATAAAATATTGCCATTGATTTTAAAATCTATAATGTTTAGTACATGTTTTCACCTATGGAGGGTGCCATGTTTTATGCGCACAATGGAGGTTCGGGGTGATGACGTAGATTGTCACGGTCACTAGACAAACACTACCAGTGTTCTGCCAAAATGTGCTACATCGTTGAAACTAGTGCTGCAACGATTAATCGATTAACTCGAGTATTCGATTAGGAAAAAAAGATTTGAATTAAATTTTAAAGTATTCATTTAATTAAAGTGGTGTTGTAATGGTTTGTTTTGAAATTGTTTGCATTTAGTTCATTGATTTGGGTGGATACACATCCATAGTCTATCTTATTTCACATGGCTGAATCCATCTGCTCCCTGTTAAAACCAAAATAAGTTATGTTTTTGTTTGAGTTTTTTTTTGTTTTTTTTAATGCATTCGTAATTTAGTTAATAGGTATAATTAGCCATTTTTTGTGGGAGTATGTGTCTTAACCATTTGTTAAGAGCATTGTAAAAAAAAAAAAAAAAGCATATAGTTAGCATTTTATAGCATTTAAGCTAGCGACTTTTGCTATGCAAGTTAACCAACTGTTCTTTTGTTGTACATAGATCCTTATTATTATTATTTCTTTTAATATCATTTGAGGCTCAGCTTAGGTCATTTTTTTATGTTCCTTATCCGATTCCTCGGTTATTCAAACTAAATAGTTCATCAATTAATCGACTACTAAAATAATCGATTGCTGCAGCCTTAGTTGAAATGTCTACATGAGGCAAATTTGACCACCGAAGTACGACCGTGCGCTTTCAACTTGTTTTGCTTACATGCGTACTGGCAGAACGTACTAAAAAATGCCTGAAAAAAATACTTAAATGTAGTTATTTCAAATAAGGCTGGTTTAAATACACTACGTGACTAATGTGGTCAACAGATCGACACTCTGCTTTAAAGCTACAACACAGTGGTTAAAAGTATGAGAGGGAAATACATGCAAAAAGTATTTTTGAGACAATGAAAAAGTAAAAACAAAAATAGTGAGTACTCTCCACTTTTAATCGATGTGCGCATGCGTGCGGATGCTTGCGCAAATGCATTGTGTAGGACATCTCAATGGTGTAGCACATTTTGGCAGAACACAGTTTTTTTTTTCCTACTTTCATCTCATCTCATCCTGTCTTTCCTGTTCATTTTGCTTTCGCTGCTCATTTTGTGAAATATCGACAGTGCTGTCATGCTCATCAATGTTCTTCTTGGGTTCAAATATAAAGGGTTGAACAGATGATATGTTTATGTTGCTCGAGTCATATTCTGGAAGCCAGCCATCGTAACCATGTGACGTCACTGACCAGCGACATCAACAACAATGGCGACCTACTATCTAAACGAATTTTACAAATTGTATAAATTAAATTACAAGCCTTTATATCTGTGGGTCCCTTTAAAATTAAGGAGTCAAATTCATTTATATTTTATTTTCATACGTTTATGTGGTTTACATCTAGGTTTTTCTTAACCCTCGCATTGTGTTAGTGTCAGAAATAACTCGTTTCTAAGTACTACTACTCGTGCTACAAGTTAGAGATGCCGATCGATCGGGTACGATCACGTCATTTTCAAAGTATCGGAATCGGCAAAAAAATATCGGCCATGCCTTTAAAAAAAAAAAAAATATATATATATATATATATATATATATATATATATATTTTTTTTTTTTTTAAATTAAATCGTTTTCTAATTGTATTTAACTTTACAGACAAAATATGTTACACTCATCCAGAGTCTTTAGTTTAGGCTTAAGGTAGGGTTATCAAAAATATCCCGATAATGGCGGCAATTAATTTATTAAAAATGTGTCACGTTAAAATATTTAACGCAACTAATATATGCGCTGAACGACCTTCTCACTCATTGTCGCGCTCAATATGTACTGACGCCGTTTTACCTCTATAGAGAGATAAAAGGCAGCGCTAAATGAGTAGAGTGAATTTTGGCAGCCTTTGGAGCCTTTTTTTAATTGGCTAAAACCTTGCAATCCTTCTCCCTATGATTAGAAATATCATGGGAAGCAATGTGGGGAAGCAAGGTGGCAATTGATCTTTGTCTTAACACCTTAAGTTATTTCCCAACGCAGAGAAGATATATCAATTGGTAGCACGACGCACAGTCATGGTTCCACTTCCCATCATGCATATGGGATGGCCACAGTATCATTTACTGAAAGCTCAACAAATACACTAGATGGCAATATTTAGTCACAATATACAAAGTCACAAGTCTTTCTATCCGTGGATCCCTCTCACAGAAAGAATGTTAATAATGTAAATGCCATCTTGAGGATTTATTGTCATAATAAACAAATACAGTACTTATGTACTGTATGTTGAATGTATATATTCGTCCGAGTTTTATTCATTTTTTTCTTAATGCATTGGCAAAATGTATGTGATCGGGAAAAATTATCGGGAATGATTGGAAATGAATCAGGAGCAAAAAAAAAAGCAATTGGATCGGGAAATATTGGGATCGGCAGATACTCAAACTAAAACGATCGGGATCGGATCGGGAGCAAAAAAACATGATCGGAACAACCCTACAACCTGGACGGAATTTTTGGAAATCAACTCCACCAACTAATTAAACCCCTGCTAACTCGAAGATTAAGCTTAATGTAAAAAAAAATCTGAACTTCCGCTTTAAATTCTGCTCTAAAACATCTCAAAAAGCCATTCGTTTCACTTCATGAAATCTGTAGCAACTCTGGAAAGAATATGAGTGTGTGGTCCTCCCACCCTGAGATGACTATGGAGTCCTCTCCACCTTTTATGTGCGCACTGCAAACCGACCTTTTCAGAAGTGAACAATGGTTGACCGGGCCGAGCGATACAGAGTGACCACACGCCCGAGACTACTGGAATAAAACCGGAGAAAGGTCACTTGAAACAGGAGGCTCCACCGAGACCGCCACTGTGTCCGTGTACTCGGCCCTCCAGAGACGGCGTGGCGGGTGAATGCGCATTTGAAACTGCGAGGAAAAGATAGACTCGGTGTAAAGAGAGGACGTCGGTTGAGGTATTATCATTTCACCTGCAGTCGATAACACACAAAGGATTGTTCAAAACCATGTATGAACATTTTGTGAGGACATGTCACTATTCTTCATGTCCGGTGGTGCCTTGACATAATGGCGACTTGGCTGAGGAGCGTTTTGAAATATAAACTGTGGTTTTGCATTTTCGACTCACGTCACGAAATAATAATATTGAATAATTCCTCAAATGAGAGGCGTCAAGCTGTTTAATTCTACTGTCAAAATAGACATACTAGAAATAATCCGATAATGTGGGAAAAGATTAGCCTTTGGAAGTGCAAAAAGTGCAAAGTGCCGATGATAGTTAGAATGGGGGAAATTCACATGGCTGCATATCCTCTTCCGGTTTTGCCCAGACGAGTGTACAGTCCCTGACAAAAGTCTTGTCGCTTATCCATTTTGTAGAAACAATTGCTAATAGCCTGACTTTTAATTATTCAATTGGTTTCAGAAATGGCTCATATGAGAGCTAAGACCCTCCCAAATGATGTTGAATGTACAAAAATATATTTGTTTCACTGAAAAAAAGATTTATCATTATTATTATTATTTTTTAACCTGTCCTGTTCAGCTGTTTGACACAGAAAATGGAAGTTTAAGTGCCCGGGTTGTCTGAACAGTTTTAATGTTTCACATTGAGAGTCTGATATACTCCCATTGTGATCATTCAAAATACCTTTTTATTATGACAAAGCAGCGAACAGGAAGGGATTATGGGGGGACAGAAGAAAAGCAACACAAAAGAAAGAAAAGAAACATACACAAACAACAACAAGAAATACATAGAACATCTAGACTAATTATCAATATGCTGGTGTCATCATCAGCGAGATGTATTTCCGGTTTACACCATGTGGGGGCCTATTGACCAGTGAAAGAGGGGGACGGGGATGGGGGTGTCTATACGCTAAGTGAATCAACAAATCTGTTCTGTGATCTAGAACCCAGTAATCATGTGAATCCCTTATGAATGTAAGCCCGTTGGCGACCAACCCTACGCCGCCCCATCGCCAGTCCCGGCACCAGGACCCCCAACCCGAGCATGCCCAATCACACGAGCCCCACCGGACACGCGACAGCCACGCAGACGGGCGGAGAAGCCGCGCGGGAGCCAACCCAAGGCCACGGCCCCGGTCCCCACCCAGCCAGCCCGGGGAGGGAGGGTGGTCGGGGGGCCGGGGGGTCAAGCGCAGCCCATCCCTCCTCCCGCAGCCCAGCAAAGGAGCCATCGCCCCCCCGGGATCCAGGGTGGTACCCCGGGCCACCCGCGCACCCATCAACCGGCCTTCAGAGATGGCAGGAGGGGACGCACCACCAACCCCACGTCTACCCCCAACCCCTGCCCGCCCACCCGGGCCACGAGCCACAGCCGCAGCCCCCCAACCGGCATGGCACGCCACGGAAACCCCTGCGGCCCACTAAGCCCAAGGCAGGACAGGGCCCCCCGCCGGTGCAGGCAACACCCCGCTGATACACCGGCGCCCAGCCAGCGACCCGCGACGGAGCGCAGGGCGGATGTCCAGTCAGAGAAGAGGGGAAGGCGGAGGCAGGAGAACGCTGAGGAACTGTAATGGGGCGATGCAAGATCGGAGCCCCGACCCCCCCACCCCACTCCCGCGGCCGGCAGCCCAGGCAGAGGGGAGGCCACACCCCAGGAGCCACGCCATGAGGAAAAAGTGTGGGACCCACCTACCACCCTTTTACTGTGGCTGCCAGGTTCCCGGCTGGCAGCCATCATCCAGCACCGTGATGGGATTGTGAGGGGAGGGTAGTGATTTAAAAGTGATTAAAGATTTATCATTAAATGAAGACATAAAGGTCAAATTTTGGCAAAACAAAAGTTTTGTCGCCTGCAGAAAGTTTGCCTGGCACGACCAGACTGTTTTCCCTGTATTTTTTCAAACACTAAGAGAAAAGTCTGGGAACCAGCCCATTAACAGCCTCTCGAGCAGGTACAAAATCAATCGACAAATCAGATTCGTTTATTTGCGTGACGTGTTCTTAACGAGCAACGTCACCCTTGCGCGTCGGAAGTCGTCTCCACAACAACACAGTTGGTGAACGGGAGAGCCGAGAATATGTTCCAATCCACGGTAAAATCAGTTTTACATTACCAAAAACACATCGACACGAGTCATTGACAACAGTCTGTCTCGCGCTAGCCATGTTGAATAAACTCCGCTCTCCTCGTATGTTTCCTTCCGCGCGCAACTCCCTCATCCTGCCCTCGTCGCTTAACTAACGTCACGTCTGCCCGTCGCTGATTGGTCCACTCCGCTGTCTGTTTGCTGTGGCTTGCTCTGCCCTGGAAATTGAATCCCCTGAATGGTGGCCAGACTCAATAGCTGGAACAGCGGTGAGTCTGGTGTACCAGGCAAGCAGAAAGTAGTGTGAAAATTGAAAAAAGTGTACTTCAAATACAAAATATTTTACATAACATAAGTGAATGAAGTAGTGGTGCTGTGAGCTCTAAATTTAATATTTTGTATGACTTCCATGGGCTTGAAGGACTGCATACATGCGGTTCGGCAAGGATTGATACAATTTATTGATGAAGTCATCAGGAACATCAAAGAAAGCAGTATTGCATGCCTCCCAGAGTTCATCAACATTCTTGGGTTTCGTCTTCCATGCTTCCTCTTTCATCTTGTTCATGTCTGGTGACTGGGCTGGCTAGTCCTGGAAGATCTTGATCTTCTTTGCCTCGAGGAACTTTGAGGTAGAGATTGAAGTATGCGATGGAGCACCATCCTGCTGCAGAATTTGTCCCTTTTTATGGTTCGGAATGTAAGAGGCAGCTAAGATTTATTGATATTTTAGACTATTTATGTTGCCTTCCACCCTGCAGATCTCTCGCACACCCCATTCTGGATTTCACCCCAGACCATGATTTTGCCACCACCAAACTTCACTGTTTTCTGAGTGAATCTCGGATCCATGCGGGCTCCAGTAGGTCTCCTGCAATATTTGCAGCGACTCTGGTGTTATTGAATTGAGTGAAAGATTAATCTGAAAAATCCACCTTTTGCCACAAAACAGTGAGGTTTGGTGGTAGAGCCTTCTAGAAAAGTCTACTGCTTTAAGATAGTGTCTGTTTACTAGCGCTGGCAAGTCTGTCATTTCGCATCTAGATCTTTGTACATGTTCTAACGCCACCGTCGTCTGTCTTTTCACATCTAGTTCTAAATATATATAAGGGATGTCCCGATCCAGGTTTTTGCCCTTCTGATCCGATACCCATATTGTTTTGCACTTCCGATCCGATACCGATACTGGCCGATACCGATACCGGCCTACCTGAGCATATGTTAAAGTTTAAAGTTATTTAGCCTCCTTACTTAGTTGTCAGAGTCATGTTGAAAAAGGTTTTAGTACTCTTGATAACAACTAGCCAGCTGAATTAGGTGAGTTTGAATAACACCCAACGGTTGGTAACAAGAAACTGACCTGTCTATTCAGTGACAAACACAAAACACTATAAATAACAAACAGAAATGGCATAGTCAGTCAGTAAAACGTGCAAATAATATTGTAAACTGTCTTAAAAAAGCAAAACACATAACCTCAGTGGAAAATCCCACAAACCCCCCAAGCTATCAGATGCTTTTAATGTTTCGTGCATTAGTTACAAAAATTTTATAAAAAGCCTCTCAGGTTTAAATAAACGACTATTTCAGTATCAAGTTAACATTTTAAAACAGTAAATAAAATACTCAAGTCCCCATTCTGTATCAGCAACTTTAAACTACATTGAATTCATTTAATTTTGCAAATCAACTGTTGAAGTTGTTAAAATTGCTCCCGTTATTCCATAATTCCTTCTGTCTACTTTCGACCAGTGAAAGTTTAAAAACTGTTTTGAAAATATAATTCAAGTCATGATTTTGCCGATTTAGGAGTATTTTAGATAATAAGTTAATTAGGTTCGCTTGGAAGGTTCACAACAGCCTACTAGGGAAGTCTCCTGGTTTAAGATGGCGGCTGTTTACTAACGCAACTAGTTTTCAATACTTCAATGTTGCCATCGCTGTCGAGTCCGTCATTTGTCATCTAGTTCTATATACATATGATATCTATTATCTACAGTAAAATGATGTTGACGTAGTTTGTAGCGGCTGTCAGCAGCAGTCAGGTATTCTTATGTTTTTTATCCAGCGGCATGAGTTGAGCTAAAGCCGTGAGTTGAGCATTGGCATTACCCGGGTCTATGACAAGCATAATGTTTACTCTCGGGACGCAATGCAGTCCGTTTCTCATTGCGTCCCGAACACCGAGCTGTGTATTATTTCCGCTTTACTTGACATATTTCAATAATCGGAATTTGGATGTTTGTGAATCGTTCTCGAATCTTCCACGGCCGAATCGCTCAAGGATGTAATGACGGCTGGGCATGTTGTACCGTGGTTCTAAGTGTTGGATGGTGCGTCTATACTCACGAGAGATAATGGCTCGTCATGCAGAATGAATTCTTCGGCAATGACTCTTGTTATTCCCTGGGCTTTGGGACTGTCGAGTGCCAGTTTGTCACGCATAGCAAAAGTTTCTGCCAGTGTTAGTTGCGTAGGACCTTTCTTTTTGTCTTCGGTTTTCTTAACATACTTCTCATATTGTTTGTGGTGGTATTTGGTGGCATATGTTGCACTCTGCCTCTTTGTCTTTGTCGTCCTTTAAGGTGAAATGATCCCACACAGCTGACATTTTTACCGATAAAGTCTCTTGGTAAATTGGGAGACGGTAATGTAAATGTAGTGTGTTGAAGGTGTGCCGTAAAATGCGGACTGGATTTTAGGGAAACCAAAGCAAAAACTGGAATGGATTATGTAAATCGGTGCGCTGGAAAACCCGGACCGGACTTTAAAAAAAAACTGGATGGGAAGTCTGGATCGGAATTTTTCCGTGTTGGCCAGTCCGATACCAATGCGCTTTTTATGCCCATATCGGTGTCCGATCCGATCCAAATATCTGATCGGGACATATCTAATATATATGATATGTACCATAGCCGTATGTTGCCGTATGTTTGTAGCAACTAGCAACTGGGTGCTGTTTTTAGCGGCTGTCGGCCGCAGTCGGGTATTATTGTTTTTGTTTTTTTATCTAGTGGCATGAGTTGACATGATTTTTACTCTCGGTCCGTTCCTCATTGTGTCCGAAAACCGCGCTGACCGTGTTTTATTTCCGCTTTACCTGGTATAATTCAATAATTGGAATTTGGATGTTTGTGAACCATTCTCGAATCTTCCACGGCCGAATCGTGAATAATCTAAGAATCGGAAATTTCGCATGCCTGTATGAATCGATAATATTCCGAAATGTTGAACGTTACGTTGTCTTTTGTGTTGTTAGATCCTGAAGCTAATTGCGTTGTACGTAATCTTTGTTGATGAGACATTAATACTTATCAAGGAGCACAAAGCTAGTTAGCGATAATGCTAATCAGTGTTCTAAGCGCCCGTTTGTATTGTGTTTTGGAGAAGCATATTGGCGCTTGAGTTATTGTTAGCTAGTAAAGTCGAAAGTACTTTTTTTTTTTTTTTTAATAAAGAAACCACACACTTAAACCTATTTATATACCAATTTAGAGTCTAACCACAAATTCACATTCAAACTGTAAATTGTCATACAAGAGATTGTGCTGTGAAATTGGATTTTGTCTTCATTGTTACTTACAACATTTCTAAAACAACTTCAAGTTAATCTGTGAGAGTAATTGAAAGAGGTGACATTTATCTGATCAATTATGTGGCCGATTAATCGATTATAAAAAAAATTCGTTAGTTGAAGCCCTAATATACTTTTTTTTTTTTTTTAATGATTCGAATTATTTTTTTTATTAAACATGCTTTATATGTACGTATCTCTTTCCAACGCTAAATCTGAATAAATACATTGAACATACACAATTTTTTTTGGGGGGGGTGGCGCTACTTCGCGGTTTTTCACTTATTGCGCCGAGTTCTTGTCCGTATTAACTGCTAAAAACGAGGGATCACTAGATATGTTTTTTTTCCCTCTTTATAGTGCATTTTTGGGTTGTTGCGACTTATACACCGGCGCGACTTATAGTCCGAAAAATACGGTACTGAAGATACACGCAAGTTGAGTGACATCACTGACAATTGCAGTTATTGATCGCCATACTATTAAGAAGAACAGAAATGTGCGCACACAAAACAAAATGGCTTCTTTAATTGAAACCAAACTGAATTTGCTCAGGCATTTGTGGAACATGACTCGTAAACGTCCTGTTATTACACGGCCTGCTTGTAAATCCACTTGTAAAGATTTTAAAGGATTAATAGACGAAGTTCTGTTGCTAAATCTGTCCAGTCATATCTGCTGTTTGTAGTTCTTTTTTTTGAATATGCAGTCAAACACTTTTTTTTCTTGGCTGTAACTAAAAAAAAATAGTAATTTCTCCTTGGATGGTGACAAAAAGCTTGTGTAGGGAAGGCTTGTGTTCGCTGGCGTATGTCACCTGACTTTGGTCAGACGAGCCCTCTGGATGGTCTCCATGCGCTAATGGCTGTTCACCTGGCTCAGCTTTTGGCTCTGGTAATTAACAGGAGCAAGCAGTGGAAAGTCACACTTGTTACGCCCTGACTAACTTGAAGTCCCGAACCCCCATGGCTGGCAGGTTCCTCTAATAATCTAAGCGCTGCGACTTCTTCCACAGGGGACTAGTAGCACTCAAGTGTGCTCTTATGTTGATTAACCCCAACCCCCAAAATATATACAATCTCAAAATATAGCGATTTCACAATTATCGATACATGGGTCAGGAAATCATTCTACAATATTTTAAAGTACAAGTAATAAACAGATGAACAAGCTCTTTTCATCGTTCTGCTGTGAATTGAATTGAGTTTATCATTAGTGCTAGTGGCACTAGCGCTGCCATCCCTCCCACTACAAATGGATTGGACGTCTATGGCGGTCAGTGGCAAACAATGAGTTTAATTACCGTAATTTTCACACTATAAGGTGCACCTGATTGTAAGCCGTTACCCACCAAATGTGACACAAAAACGGCACTGGGTCACGCTTCTGTGGCTGCCTGTCTCATACACAAATTTATTTTCTAGTCTTTTAAAAAGGAGTGAAGCTCGTGCGTGCGTACGTTAACGGTGTCCGGGCGGCAGACGTGTCTTGAATTTCGTTCCGCTATGCGCGACTGTCATAAAGTTATGAGAGAAAATCATCGTTTTTGAACCTTAATGAATCGTAATCGAATCGTCACGTGTCGAATCGCGATGCATGTAATAATCAATTTTTTGGAACTCCTCTATTTGATGTTGATTTTCAGTCACTTCCTTTTGATTTGGGGGTATTTTTGGGTCACTTCCTGTTGATTTTAAGTTACAGAACAGAAAGTGACCCGGGAATCTCTCCAAATAAATAGTATCAGAAACACTGGCTGTTAATGCTCTGGTTTCCAATGAACGACCGTTAGTTCGACCCACATTTTTTGGCTGGTGCGACTTATACTCAGGTGCGACTGTTAGTCCGAAAAAGACTGTAATTATAAACAAATTAAATTAGATTAGACTTTCATTTTCATTTTAAGTAGTACAGTAAAACTGATAATCCACCTTAAGCGCTGAGTCTTACAAAAAAAGACTTTCTTGAAATACAGTTTTAACAAACAAACAAAAATACAAAGCAATCCAGTGCAATAGTAGAGAGCTGAGACGGCACTCACGCCCACTCTATCACGCATTGACATTTCAACTAGAAAATGTCACAATTCCGCTTTCAAACTTCAAAAGACCCGGTTAAATATGTTAACATTTCAGATTTTCTTTTATAGCACTGTTTTAGTCTGGCAGGCGTTGTAGCAAGAAAAACCTGGTAGCCCACCAAGCTTGTAAAGCACTAGGGGAAACCCTGTGTTAAATGCTACTCTTAGAAGTTGTCCCTAAATACAGTATATGAAGAAAAAAAAACAGTTTAAAACATTAATTATTTGTAGTTTAAATTGCAACCATACTTACTAGTTGTTTTCAAAGAAATTACTATTTGTGATTAACGACTGTGTTAGCTTAGCTTTCGGGCTGCCGCACAAGAGACTGATGTTTTATTTTTATTTGTTTTCCTTCTCAAAAAATTAGCGTATTGTGATAAAGTTCATTATTTACTGTAATGTACTGATAAACATTAGACTTTCATATGTTTTACATTCATGTAACACAACTAGAGGTGCACTATAATTATCGGTCCGATAATTATCGGTCCGATAATAGGAATTATGACGTCATCCCAATAAATCCAATAACAATACTGTATATGTTATCGGGCCTATTAATCATATTTTTGGTGTCGGATTGGTATTTGGATGTGCATTTGTTTCCACTCCTGTTTTGCCAGTATGCAAAGGCTTGTTACTGTTCTAGAGGCTGTATTTTTCCTTCACTGAGTTATAAACCTTACTAGGCATTTAGCAAATGTTTGTATTTTACAGAGTTACGTTTAGAAGTTATTGAGAGGCCTTTTGGTTATTGATAGGCTTGCTGTTCTGTAATTGCCAGGTTAAAGAAGTTGTTTCATAGACCAAGACGACAAAAGTCTCCTCTCTTGTTGCACCAAATGTTTTATCTGCTGACAAAGCACAATACCTGTTGGGTTTATGTTTGTTTTCGATCAGTGCTCATTGTTCAGGGGAGGCATCGTCAATGATATTGACGGATTGATATACATTAAAAAATTATATATATATTATCGGTTATCGTATCGGTATCGGCCTTGAGGAGCAGGAAGTTATCGATATCGGTTTCAAAAAATGGATATTGTCCACCCCTACACACAACTGAAGTAGTTCAAGCCTTTTATTGTTTTAATATTGATGATTTTGGCAAAAAAAGAAAAAGAAAGAAAAAAAACAAAAGTCCCTAACTCAAAAAATTAGCATATCATGAAAAGGTACTCTAAAGAAGCTACTAACTTAATCATCTCAATCAACGAATTAACTCAAAACCCTTGCGAAAGATTCCTGAGGCTTTTAAAAACTCCCAGCCTGGTTCATTACTCAAAACCGCAATCATGGGCAAGACTGCCGACCTGACTGCTGTCCAGAAGGCCATCATTGACACCGTCAAGCAAGAGGCTAAGACACAGAAAGAAATTTCTGAATGAATAGGCTGTTCCCAGAGTGCTGTATCAAGGCACCTCAGTGGGAAGTCTGTGGGAAGGAAAAAGTGTGGCAGGAAACGCTGCACAACCAGAAGAGGTGACTACACCCTGAGAAAGATTGTGGAGAAGGGCCGATTCCAGACCTGGGGGGACCTGCAGAAACCTGGAAATGGGCTACAGGTGCCGCATTCCCCAGGTCAAGCCACTTTTGAACCTGAAACAGCGGCAGAAGTGCCTGATCTGGGCTACAGAGAAGCAGCACTGCACTGTTGCTCAGTGGTCCAAAGTACTTTTTCAGATGAAAGCAAATTTTGCATGTCATTCAGAAATCAAGGTGCCAGAGCTTGGAGGAAGACTAGGGAGTAGGAAATGCCAAAATGCCTGAAGTCCAGTGTCAAGTACCCACAGTCAGTGATGGTCTGGGGTGCCATGTCAGCTGCTGCTGTTGGTGTATTGTGTTTTAACAAGGACAGGATCAATGCAGCTAGCTATCAGGAGATTTTGGAGCACTTCGTGCTTCCATCTGCTGAAAAGCTTTATGGAGATGAAGATTTCATTTTTCAGCACGACCTGGCACCTGGTCACATTGCCAAAACCACTGGTAAATAGTTTACTGACCAGGCCACAGGCTGATTGCCTCCATGCCACGCCGCATTGAAGCAGTCATTTCTGCAAAAGGATTCCCGACCAAGCATTGACTGCATAGCTGATATTATTAATTGAAGGTTGACTTTTTTTTGTATTGGTCAGATTAAATATGCACATTTTTTGAGATAGGGATTTTTGGTTTTTCTTGACTTTTTTTGCCAAAATCATCAATATTAAACCAATAAAAGGCTTGAACTTCTTCAGTTGTGTGTTATGAATCTTTGAAGGGCTAATGTTTATCAGTACATTGCAGGAAATAATGAACTTTATCCCAATATGCTAATTTTTTTAGAAGGACTAGTATAATTCAGAGGCCGGCACAGTTTGGCAGATTCCAAATATCATAACCTTGACAGATGTCTACACAGTAATTCCCCATCTAGCTATGAGGCTCCTACTACTCTACAAACTACTTCCGCTGCTGTATGTAGGCCACTGTCATTGCACCTTCATGTCGCGTCTCTCAGTGCGCCGCATATGTGCGTGCTTGACCAAGGTAGACGAGAGGAAAGGGAGTGACAGCCGTGTTTTGGAAATTGGGACGTGGCAGCCGGGCCTGCTGTGTCAGGATCTCGCGATGACCACTCGGCCCGTCCCCGAGCTGGATAACCTTGGCAGGCAGATTGGGGTCACTACCATCCAATTTGATTCATCACAAAGGCACACCGTTGCACATTGGTTAACAGTATTTGCTTGTTTTATTCATGAAGTACCACATGTTACTCTGAGACTCTTTTCTGATTGGATGTTGACCAATTCAGTCAAAGGATAGACTAATGCTTCTTTGCCCCATGTCACAATACCTAGTCTGCTACTTGCTATTGATACTTTTCCATTTGAGAAACAAGGTGCTACTTTTCCACTACTGAGTGCAGGTAGTCCTTGGGTTACGACGTACCCGACTTACGGGATTTTGACTTCAGGTTACCGGAGTCTCGTCCATTTTTTTCCTCTAGTTAGGGCCCAAACACCAACATGGTGCTCGGGGCCTTGTTATGCAAAGGATGATTATTATTCTTTTTTCATGGCAAATGAAAATCGCCAATTTGGAGGTCTCAACATGCTCAAAAACTCACCAAAATTTGCACAAACATGCGGATTCGTGAAAATTTCGATAATTTGGCAACGTTGTGAAAAAATGTAACAACATGGCTCAGTGGCGCCCCCTGGAATTTAACAAAAAGGCCTCTCCATTTAAGTTTTTTCAACGTGGAGCGATGAAATTTGGGGAGTCGATACCTTGTATAAAAATGCTTAAAAAAGTCTCTTGCACCTATATTCCAAACCCAACAGGAAATCGGGTATTTTGGATTAAGTATTGAAAAACATGCCATTTTTGTCGAAAACCAGGGTGCACGTTGGAGACCATTTCACCAAGGCAGTTAGTTGGATCCTCCTCAAAATTGGTGAGACTCTTTATGAGACATATGAGATGTTAAGTTATCAAAATGGTGAGTTTTCATTCACGGGCCTGACCTGGGCAGAGTACCAAAGTCGGGCTTATTTGGGGATTAGGGTTAGGGTTTAGGGTTAGGGCTTCTTCAGGGCAAATGAAAATGGCCAATTTGAAGTTCTGAACATGTTCGAAAACTCACCAAAATTTGCACATATCAAAATGGTGACTTTTCATTCACGGGCCTGACCTGTGCAGGGCGTTTTTTTTTTTTGTGTGTGTTAGGGTTTAGGGTTAGGTTTCACACTCTGCTACTTCTTCCGTGGAAGAAAAAAATACTATGTATTTTTCGATGAAATATATGAGGGATAAATTAGTTCATCTGATGACAGCAGTGAAGAACTGCTTTGACTCATTAAGGGTGTTGCTTTACACTCTGCTACTTCATCTGTAGGAGAAAAAAAGATACAATGTATTTTTCATCGTGCCAAAGTCGATGGGGTCCCAAAGTCGTACATTTTTTTGACAAAACACCAAATTCTGAAAATGACTAATAACTCCCCGATACAACGTTCAATCTTTTTCATATTTGGCATGTACGTGATGTATCCCAGCCTGAACTCGACTTTGTTGAAATATCACCCATTAGGCCTGGCGCCCCCTGCTGGGAGCAGGAAATGTCCTTTTTTACAAGACCGACTCCTGCTGGAAGGGAAAAAAACCTAATGAGCCCCAAAAAAAATCACCGAAAAGAAATTGGAGAAATTATTATTATTATTATTAAGTGGTTGATATCTTATTTTCTTGTATTATTCTTTTTTCATGGCAAATGAAAAGGACACTTGCTTTTTGAATCATTCTACTTCCTTCACTTTTGACAATTTGTAAAGCTGTAAAACACATATGTGCACGTGTGTTGTACAAACTGTAGCTGTAAATAGAAGGAACCTGACCATCTAGCCAGATTGCCGGAATCACGCCAGCCGAACCGCCGGAACCGCGCTAGCGCAATTCCAACAACACGGGCCAGCGGAACCCAACAACCAGGCCAAAAGGCCAAACTCTGCATGTTCAGTTCAGTCTTAACTAGAGCTGAAACGAGTACTCGAGCAACTCGAGTAACTCGAGTTTAAAAACTGATCCGAGTAATTTTATTCACCTCGAGTAATCGTTTATTTTGACAGCTCTAAGCATCACGTTTTGCTCGGACTACTTTTAATGCGGGACAACGCGCTGTCACGTGCGGAGAGGAAGAAGGGGGAAAAAAAAAAAACTTACTGCAGCCGACAGCCGCCACAAACGACGCCGACGTTGCTAAATACTAGCCCGCACGATGCTACGTTGGTACAGGTAGCGTCTCATGCGTCTCATAGAGATCACATGTATGTTGAACTAGATGCTAAATGACAGACTCGGCCGCCTCTGGGCAGCTTTAGTAAACAGCCGCCATCTTAAAGCAGTACAGCGCTAAGCGCTAATAAAGAGCGCTAAACGCTAATAAATAAGATTAACGTTACTGTTCTGAAGTAACGTTAGCCCTGCGGAGGGCTAGGTTACTATTAATTATGACCACTGTCGATGCTTGGCTAACGTGTCTTACATACAGGCTTTAACATAACATAGCATTGTGGAGTGATGAGGGTGTAAAATAAAAACTTAATCATGCTAACTATCAATTTTAGCTCAGTAGTCATTGCTGGATAAAACACCAAGTAGCACTGGTGCTAATGTGCTCCAATACAGCCTGTATCATACATTTATTTTGAACACTGCAAAAACTCAAAATCCTATCAGGACTTGCAGTTTAGACTAACTTAAAACTTAACTAGAACTTAAAAATGGCTTGACACAAAGAGAAATTCAATTGAAAGACGTGGGAAAAAATCCAAACTTTTAAGTGATGTGTGTTATCAAGCGTAACGGCATTTTTAGGAAAGATATATATATATATTTTTTGTAATAAGATCTAAAGTTTTTTGAGTGAAAGCAGTGAATTAGTCTTTTTTTTTTTTTTTTTTTTTTTTTAAATTCTAGTTACATCTGAGATGCAATTGTTGGCTGTTTTCAACAATATACATTGAAAATAAAGACATTGATTGACTGAAAATTAGATGAAATGTCTTGTTTTCTCATGTATATTTATAATTGCTCTTCACCTAAAAATATATTTGTTTTATCCGATTACTCGATTAATTGATAGAATTTTCAGTCGATTACTCGATTACTAAAATATTCGATAGCTGCAGCCCTAGTCTTAACCAGTGTTGGGAATAACGCCGTTATAAATAATAATCTAACTAATTATTTTCTATACCGTTACAACGCCGTTACCGTTACTGACGGTCAAAAACGGTGCGTTACTTACTTTGAATAAATTGAAGAAACTGCCAGCCGTAACGAGTCTACTCTTCTCTGTTTATTTGTCATCCAAGACTTTGGGTGCGTTCAGGTTCATGGCAATGAAAATAGTAAACACACATAGCCTACCTTTGCAAAAACAATGGAGTTGCCGTTTGATACGGTCATAATGGATTGCTGCACCAATCCGCAACAAAACTGTTCGTAGCTTTGTAGCGATTTGTAATTTCGGAGTGAGTTTAGTAACCTACACCAAACAAAAAATACAGCAGAATGTCCATTTCGCGTAATTGTGGAAGCCCGTTGACATCTTTACTCCATTTGTCTTCGGCTTGCTCGTAAGGGTCAACATAGTTCACATCCTTAAGTTTAATCACATAACTGTTCTTCGCCTTAGTAACGAGTTTGTCTCTTTGTCGTACTGGCAAGTTAAAGTTTGATGTCCCGCGAGCCAGACCTGCTTCCAATATGGCTGCATTGTTGTCAAATCTCACGTGATCCCCCATTCTGTGACGTAAACGCTCAAGCCTAATAGCGCATGTACTTCAGAGCCGGTGTTTTCACATAAAAACTGGAACAGCGCGTGCGGCAAACACACACATGCAAAACAGATGCAGAGGGATATGATGGCAGAGCATTCAGAGGAAAATTTGTCACTTATGAGGTGGAGATGTAAACACTATTTCAAGTTGGTCGAAATTAAAGGAAAGAACGTGCATGTAAAGTGTCATTTATGTCCAGGAGCAAAGCTTTTGTCGAGATCTGTGGTGAGCAATTCAAATCTGTTTATTTTTTTTGCACTTCAAGTGTAGGATAAATCTGTTGCTGGTGAGGTGCAATAAATATTACAAGGTTCTATAACACAACTACCTGTCTGTTTTTCTCTATTCAACTGACTCGAGTACTGCTCAGAAAATTTCATATTCTTTGACATACAACAACTTCTTTTTAAAGTAACGGAAATAGTTACTTTCCCTGGTAACTAGTTACTTTTACTATAGAGTAATTCAGTTACTAACACAGTTACTTTTTGGAAGAAGTAGTGGGTAACTATAACTAAATACTTTTTTTAAAGTAACGTGCCCAACACTGGTCTTAACCCCTTGGACTGTCTCCATTTTAAAAGCTGGAAAAAGACTTTGAAACACAAGTTGACCATTTATTCCATGTTGGCAGCAATCATATAGCACAGAGAGACCCAGCCAAGGCAAGGAGACAAGCTGGATCCAGGGTCTCATATGAGGAGTCAACAAAAGATTGTTGAGAAAAATGACAACGATTAGTTAAACATTGAGTCAAGGCTCTGGTGAGACGGGCTATGGTCTGGAAGAAGGGTGTGTTGGGTGTGACGGCTCTGGCCGTTAAATTGTTGTTTTATTTTGGGACGCATCCAGTCAGCTGTTCTTCGCCTCCACCAGCTGGCTGCTTTCCCCTCCCAGCGTAACGTGTACTGAGCAGACATCGAGGCCGCCGCTGATTGGCCGCCAAAGGACACCGCCAAACTTCAAAAGTTAGCTGCTGAAAACAGACAGAGGTCGCATTGACAGCATTCGTGCCGCGTACCTCCTCGCCAGCTGTTTGCTCGCCATCCATTCACCTTCGCATTAGATAGCTTGCTAGTTACACTCCCACTTTTTCGGTAAGGTATTTTGTGTTTTACCATTATTGGATCGTTTTTGTTCACCACTGTAAATAAGAGCACCGAAGCTGTAGGGGTAAGCTGCCATTTTGTTCAACCCGTTTTCTCCTGTTTTGTCTATTGTAGGAAGCCAGGATAGTGGCTGTCTTTTGTTATTTATTTTTGTATGATCAGGGTTTAGTTAGCGGGTGGAGTTTACGTGTAGATTCCTTTTGTTTGTTGTTTTGGCCTGGGCTTACCCTGAAGCCAGCTTCTTTCGTATTCTGTACTCATTGTTATTTGATTTGTGCAACTAAATTGTGACTTTATGAACTCATGGCTCGTTTTATGCTGTGTCCTGAGCGAGTCGTCCATGGGACATAACATTGGGCGTTGTTTAGGATTATTGTCTGTTGAACAGGATAATTTGCCGTTACTGTTGTCAGGGCAATGAGAGTTGAGGATTTTTCCATCCTCAGCACCACATGAGTGCTGAGTGTTCACTTCTCAGTCGCGGGTTCCTTCGTATCAGATGTTCCTTGTGGCAAGACAAGATGTCCCGCCATTTGTTCTGGATTGTCCAGAAGAGTTGATTGCGGGATTTGGTGGTGTAGACGTGGGCTTGTAGATGCCTTGCCTGTCACCTATTTGTCAGCATCAGTCTTACTCAATCAGCTACATTACTCGCGTTGGCCGTCCGTGGTCAGAAGGCGTCCTGTATCTGTTCTGCCCTTATCTGCCCGTTGTCTTGGCACTGCAAATTCTAATCAATTCAAGTCCAACTGTTCATAATATGAAATATATTCTGCTTGTTTTTCTTAAACTATGATATAAATGCTACGTATTTTATATTAGGTGTGTTATAGTAATACAAACAGTCAACCAGTAAATATGTGAAAGATACTATTCTGTGATTGATTATATGAAGTATGTTAGAGTAATACAGTCAAACAGTAAATGTGAGAAAAGATACCATTCTCTTCAAAACGTAATTACGAATGCATACACAAACATACAGTGGGGCAAATAAGTATTTAGTCAACCACTAATTGTGCAAGTTCTCCCACTTGAAAATATCAAAGAGGCCTGTAATTGTCAACATGGGTAAACCTCAAACATGAGAGACCGAATGTGGAAAAAAAACAACAGAAAATCACATTGTTTGCTTTTTAAAAGAATTTATTTGCAAATCATGGTGGAAAATAAGTATTTGGTCAATACCAAAAGTTCATCTCAATACTTTGTTATGTACCCTTTGTTGGCAGTAACGGAGGCCAAACGTTTTCTGTAACTCTCCAAAAGCTTTTCACACACTGTTACTGGTATTTTGGCTCATTCCTCCATGCAGAGCTCCTCTAGAGCAGTGAGGTTTTGGGGCTGTCGTTGGGCAACACGGACTTTCAACTCCCTCCACAGATTTTCTATGGGGTTGAGATCTGGAGACTGGCTAGGCCACTCCAGGACCTTGAAATGCTTCTTACGAAGCCACTCCTTTGTTGCCCTGGCTGTGTGTTTGGGATCATTGTCATGCTGAAAGACCGAGCCACGTCTCATCTTCAATGCCCTTGCTGATAGAAGGAGATTTTCACTCAAAATGTCTCGATACATGGCCCCATTCATTCTTTCCTTTACACAGATCAGTCGTCCTGGTCTCTTTGCAGAAAAACAGCCCCAAAGCATGAGGTTCCCACCCCCATGCTTCAAAGTGGGTAACACGAGAACCTGTGTTTCTACCAAAAAGTTCTATTTTGGTTTCATCCGACCATAACACATTCTTCCAATCCTCTCCTGGATCATCCAAATGCTCTCCAGCGAACCGCAGACGGGCCTGGACGTGTACTTTCTTCAGCAGGGGGACACGTCTGGCAGTGCAGGATTTGAGTCCCCGGCGACGCATTGTGTTACTGATAGTAGCCTTTGTTACAGTGGTCCCAGCTCTCTGTAGGTCATTCACTAGGTCCCCCCGTGTGGTTCTGGGATTTTTGCTCACCGTTCTTGTTATCATTTCGACGCCACGGGGTGAGATCTTGCATGGAGCCCCAGATTGAGGGAGATTATAAATGGTCTTGTATGTCTTCCATTTTCTAATAATTGCTCCCGCAGTTGATTTCTTTACACCAAGCGTTTTACCTATTGCAGATTCAGTCTTCCCAGCCTGGTGCAGGTCTACAATTTTGTCTCCGGTGTCCTTCGACAGCTCTTTGGTCTTGGCCATAGTGGAGTTTGGAGTGTGACTGACTGAGATGGTGGACAGGTGTCTTTTATACTGATAATGAGTTAAAACAGGTGCCATTAATACAGGTAACGAGTGGAGCCTCGTTAGACCTCGTTAGAAGAAGTTAGACCTCTTTGACAGCCAGAAATCTTGCTTGTTTGTAGGTAAACAAATACTAATTTTCCACTCTAATTTGGGAATAAATTCTTTTAAAATCAAACAATGTGACTTTCTGTTTTTTTTTTTCCACATTCTGTCTCTCATGGTTGAGGTTTACCCATTTTGACAATAACAGGCCTCTCTAATCTTTTCAAGTAGGAGAACTTCCACAAGTGGTGGTTGACTAAATACTTATTTGCCCCACTGTATATTAGCGCAAACAACTTCCATCCTTATGTGGGCCAAACCAGAGCGCAGCTATCCTTTATCCATGTGAGACGTCTGAGTGTTCCTGTATGGAAGCATTATTGAATGACAGTCCAGCCAGACGCAATGCTGCCACCAGAATAAAAATAATACAATACTTTTGGACTTTTTGGATAGGTATTTTGAGATTTAGGGGAACTGAAAGGGTTAATTCCGCTTTATGCGAAAATTCGGGTGAAGTACCCAGCGTACAAATTGAACTCGTTCGTAACGTGGGGACTACCTATAATCCTATTTTAATTTTTTATCTTAATATTTTTAAATTGATTTTCATTTTTATTGAATTCAAAAAATGAACTGGGTGGTATGGCAGTGATTTCTCATGTTTCAGTGCCTTTGACAGCGCTACATGTCCACTCCATTTTGACTGGGTGGGCTTACTGGAAGCGGTCATATGCAGCCAGTGAGTTAATATTGGCCCCAGTAGAAAATCAAAGCCAAAACTGGGCCGAGTAGCTGATAAGTAAAAGTTTCTAATGATATGCAATTGTAAATTTATTATCAACAAGGCCGCTCCTAAAATGAAATATGTAGTTGCTCTGCACTTCGTACCCCAACTGCATCAACAATTTTCCATAAACAGGCGGCCGTTCTTTCACGCTGACGTCATGGCTGTGCATAATCAAATCATGTGAATAACACCAGACAGGTGCAGAGCTTCAAAGGAGCCGTGGAGAGTTTGGTTGCGTTGCGAAAATGGCTCTAAATTAGGACCTTTACAGGCAAGGCCTGTCTTGTTGGGAGAGTACGGCGTTTTGATAAGCCCCAGTGCACTCATCTTGGGCCTAATTTATGTGCGTGCACATTAAAGGCTGGAAGCTGCCCGAGCCAGAGTTACGAGTGCAAACTGTACTATGCCTGTGTGGGTCATTTACATGCTTGTGTGAAAGGGAGTGTTGCAAACAGCCAGGCAGCTCAAAGCAACCTTGTCCGAGGGAACGAAACAGTCAAAGCAAACAACCATGCGTGAAACGACCTGTCTATATGTGTATTTTGTATATTAGAGATGTGTATTAGAAGACATATGCGATGTGATTTTATTGTGATCTTTAAAATGCCGCTATTTTTATCGCTTAGTGAAATATTTTTCTTGCCTTACCTACGGATTCTCATTGAATATAATGTAAATTGAGGCTAAGCTATCATTTGATACTAGGGGTGGGCGATATAGCAAATAGATCATATCACGATTTTGTCATGATTCTTGTTTTAGATTGATTTTTTCTTTTAAAGACTAATTTGCACTAGGGCCGCAGCTATCGATTATTATAGTAGTCGATTAATCGATGAACTAGTTAGTTTGAATCATTGAGTGATCGGATAAGGAACATTAAAAATTAAAATACCTGAGCTGAGCCTCAAACGGTATAAAAAAAAAAGATTCAATAAATGAAGATCTAGGTACAACAAAAGAACAATTGGCTAACTTCCATAGCAAAAGTCCACTAGCTTAAATGCTATTAAAAATTCTAGAGGTGCACGATAATTATCGTTCCGATAATAGGAATTATGACATCATACCAATAAATCAAATAACATTATATATTATCGGGCCTATTAATATTAATTTTGGCACGGTGTCGGTGGATTGGGATGTGTGCGTTTGTTTCCACTCGTGTTTTGCCAGTATGCAGTTTTGTTGCTGCTCTAGAGCAGGGGTCCCCATCTGCCGGGCCGCGGACCGGTACCGGTCCATGGCGCATTTGCTACCGGGCTGCACAGAAATAATAATTTAATAACGACCGCATTCTGGCAGAATTAACCCTGTGCCCCTGCTTAACTCACCAATATCCCTGTCTACTCTAGATATAATACTACGGGATAGACTAGAATGTCGTCATAGAAATCCACTGATTGGACTGCTAGCAGTACATCTTCTTGGTGTATATAATATAACTATGTGCGCTTGTCCTCGACAACAACGTATTGCTAGGCCGCGGGCGCAGCAGCAGCACATTTGTTCCCGGAAATAATTAGCCACCACACGAGCGAAGATGACTGGAGAACAGACGTCTTTGGAGATATTTTTACGGCGAAAAGGGCACCTGACGAGCCTACAACCTCGAAGACCCACGAACTGCGAAGGAGTGGATTCGTGACCCGTTTGTGAATAAACCGAGTGATTCGAGCATGTCTGTGCAACAGTAAGATCAACTTGTAGAGATCGCAACTGACGGTGAGCTTATTAAACGTACATTTCAGACAACAACTCTACCGAGGTTCTGGATTAAAGTCATTCTGGAATATCCTGACATCGCTACGAGAGCATTGAAAACCTTGCTACAATTTCCAACTTCGTATCGAAGCGGGCTTCTTAATTAATGTTTAACAACAAGGCGAAGTCGTTAATGGTGAGAGCGGTGTGAAGTTGTTGTGTGCAGCTTACTTGGCAGGATGTATCTGAGGATAACTTTTCTACAAGTCCTTCCATGATCAAACGTAAGTTAATATTCCTTTCTTTCAAGAAAGTTTGGAGTGTTTACTTTGGAATCGCTGCATTTGCGCATTTTGCGGCTATGTTTAACGTTACGCGCATGCGCAGAACCGCATCGTTGCAATTTTTGATAGGTTGCAAAATTTGTCAAAACACTGGTCCGTGAAAAAAAGACCCAAATAACACCGGTCCGTGGTAAAAAAAAAGGTTGGGGACCCCTGCTCTTGAGGCCTTATTTTTCCATCACTGAGTGATGAACCTTACTATGGCAGTTAGCAAATGTTTGCATTTTACAGTGTTATGTTTACAAGTTATTGAGAGGCCTTTTAGTTATTGATAGGCTTGCTGTCGTATGATTGCCAGGTTAAGAAAGTTGTTTCATGGACCAAAATGACAAAAGTCTCCTCTCTTGTTGCACCAAATGTTTTATCTGCTGACAAAGCACAGTACCTGTCGGGTTTATCTTTGTTTTAGTTCTGTGCTTATTGTTCAGGGGAACACATCGTCAATGATATTGACTGATTGATTGTGATTGACTCAAATTATATTTATTTAAAACAAATTAATATGGGCACTTTATTTGAAGTCAAAACTGTTCTTGTCTTTGTTTTGTTCATTATAATAAGGTTCATGTCATCATGAAAATTCTGGTTAGGTCAAAGGCAAATATATGCTGAATCCAGCACTAGTATTTTTGACCTACAGGTGTTCAAAAACTCAGGTGAATATACATTGAAAAATTATATATACTGTATATTATCAGTTATCGTATCGGTATCGGCCTTAAGGAGCAGGAAGTTATCAAAACTGTTTTCAAAACTGTTCTTGTCTTTGTTTTGTTCATTATAATAAGGTTCATGTCATCATGAAAATTCTGGTTAGGTCAAAGGCAAATATATGCTGAATCCAGCACTAGTATTTTTGACCTACAGGTGTTCAAAAACTCAGGTGAATATACATTGAAAAATTATATATACTGTATATTATCAGTTATCGTATCGGTATCGGCCTTAAGGAGCAGGAAGTTATCAAAACTGTTTTCAAAACTGTTCTTGTCTTTGTTTTGTTCATTATAATAAGGTTCATGTCATCATGAAAATTCTGGTTAGGTCAAAGGCAAATATATGCTGAATCCACCACTAGTATTTTTGAACTACAGGTGTTCAAAAACTCAGGTGAATATACATTGAAAAATTATATATATATTATCGGTCATTGTATCGGTATCAGCCTTAAGGAGCAGGAAGTTATCGGTATCGGTTTCAAAAAATGGATATCGTGCACCCCTAAAAAATTCTAACGTTTCTATTTATTTATTTATTTTACAATGCTCTTAACCAATGGTTCAAACACATATTCCCACAAAAATGGCTAGATATACCTATAAACTAAATTACGAATGCATTAAAAAAAAAATTAGCTCAAACAAAAACTTAGCTTATGTTGGTCTTAACAGGGAGTAGCTGGATTAAGCCATGTGAAATGAGTTATGTCATATTCACTGTTGCCACTGGAGTGCAGTGTATCCACCCAAATAAATAAAACAAAATGCAAACACTTTCAAAACAAACCATTACAACGCAAGTTCTCGAAACAGCAAAATTTAAATTTGAATCTTTTTTCGAATCGAATTACTCGAGTCAATCGAGTTACGTTGCACCACTAATTTAGCAATTTAGACAATTCTGCTTCCATACAAAAAAACCCCAGCTTTTACGTGTTTTATTTTATGTAACATTTCAATCTAAAAATGACGAGGGCCAGATAGCCGGCAAGAATAGCTGAGGCCATAGTGACATCGTAATTCAACCTAAATAAGTTGCGATTGTTTATATAATGTGCAAAATTTGCTTTTGTTGGTTAAAATTAAAGATGATTCTGCATGCTCTCCTCAAGTGGTAAGTTTCTGATGTGAAAATTGAGTGATTTATTAGCTGTTTAAAACTTAGGTCAAAATTGCACACAAAAAAATAAATTGAAGTCGCTATTTCGGGCAAAAAACTTGATAAATGATAGGTTAAATATTGCTATTGATCCTGAAAATATTGGTGATTATCTCTGCATTTGGTGATTTTTGTCTTGGTGGTTATCTAACATAAAATCTGAGAATTTCATAGCCATTTTAAAGTGCCTATGACAGCAAAAATCATGTTTATTTCACATTTCATGTGGTATTTTATATTTCATGCGGTATTTTATGCTCCCGAATGAAATGGACCGCTTGGATGTGTGTGGAAGCAATCGATTTATATTCAATTTTTTAAATCCCGCGCCATGAAAATGAGTGACTTCCTGGATTGAGTAGGAATGCTAATGTAACGTCACCCGGGTCAGCATCTCACAATACAGTATTGCTTTATGGCATGCAGATGGACTGCGGATTCAGCTGATTTTGCCGATTAATTTGTTTATTTTTTGCATCATGCCAGCCAAATGTACTGCAGGGTTTTGTTGCTGCACCAGGGAGAGGCGTGTGAGCCTTTTTGTGTTTCAAAAAGACAAGTCCGACAACTGTGGGACCATTAGACTTACGAGGAAGTGAGTAAACATCGTGTTTTGTATAATGCCAAATACTAGGATCATGTCACACGTTATAATAAGGAGGCGGCTTGCATTTTGTGGGTGACAATTCTTCCTGTCCATCGAGAAGGCCACTTGGCCGACGACTGGTGGCTTGTCGGACACACCCCTTGGTCTTCGCATGCCCGCCGAAAGAATGCTATACTCGGCTTATGCACGTACGGTCCTCCATATCATCCAGACTTCCAGCCCCCTCGGGCTTCTTTCTCGGGTTGGGCTCGGCCAGCTACACGCTACTCCGACGTCGGCCGGTTAGTCCGGCGGTCTTCTCCAGCTGCTTCCCCGGCAAACGAGCTCTCCTGCCCGGAGCAGGGGAACGACGAGCTGTAACTTACTCGCCGCCGGGGGGGTCGCCGATCGGTGAAGACAATCGACAACCCCGCCGCCGTGTGACATGATCCGGGGTAGTTTTGTATGATTTTTTGCTTCAAAAGTCTAGTTTACTGAGTATAAGGAAAAGATACTGTATAAAACGAATAATAAGCATGTTTTTCGCTGTGGAGACGTCATGTCTGATGAAATTGTTACAGTGATCTTTGTGTGCGCCAATTGTTGCCACCATGTACACTTTAGCAATGTATCCTTTTAAGAGACTTATAAGCATTTTGAGTTGCTACTCACACCAGCTGTGATAACACATAATCACTTTTGCCACACACATAGCCACAACAAAATGTTCTTACAGCAAACAGATGCAAAAATGTCAGGCACATGACAGAGCCATAACCTTGTACGCCCTGTAATTAATCGAGCTGCTTGACTGGACGCTGAGTTACTAAACCCAGATTGTTTATTGTACAGTTTTGTGGCCATCTGATGTATGTACCATGTCTGAATGTGTGTCTGTAGTTGTATGGGGGACGGGAAACTGATAAGCATAGGCTTCTTCCCGTCCACCTTTGTCTTCTTCTTCGGTTCCTTCGGGCAAATTATATCACATTTTGTAATTGTAATACAATGATTGTCAATGATACCGATGAGGATGATGACAATAAAATTATTCAAAAAAAAAAAAAAAGGCGAGAATAAGACTTGGAAACTCTATTCGGGTTAGCATGTAATGCCTTCTGCTTTGTTTATGCTCTCCGAAGCCGGGGCAGGGAAATGACAAAAGCCGAACTAACTCCGGTGGCATAAAATATCGTTCGGGAGGTTCAGGAAGTCGACAGTTTTGACCATTACGGAGTAATTTTGCCATGTCGTACTGAATAAATGCATTCTTAATATTTCGTATTCCATTTAGCACAAGAATGTTATTTGTCATGACCATCCCATTTATTTAGCAGTTGGGGAAAACACTTGGATAAAAAAGAATATCCTGTAAAAATATCCGAGTAGAGAGATTGAAACAATGGCATTTTCCTCGTTCTGAATAATCCCCCTCAATGGGTTTAGTTCTAAATCATAAGAAATCGTCACCCTGCCGACGTCATCCTCCAGCTGGGGATGCTAGAGAGCTATAATGACAGGCAGGGCTAAATGGCAGATTAAAAAACTAATTTTTCATCATCTGTGCATTGCCAAATTGGGAATTTTTATGTTTTTTTATTGATGTTGTTGTTGTTTACAAAGTCCAAACGTAACCATGCGGGATGCCTGGCAATGCTCATTTAAAATTATTTTAAAGTTTTAACTTATTCATTTTCATTGACAGCGATAGACGTCCAATCCATTGTGGCTGGGAGGGCTGGAAGCGATCGTTCGATCTCCTCCAATGAAACGCGATCATTCGCTGCCAGTCCCAGAAAATTCAGTGCGTACTATTGTGTCTACCTGACAAATAACTTAAAGTGACGCATCATCGTCCCTGCCGTTGGAACGGCCCGCTGAAGATGTGACAGAATAATGAGATGAAGTTCTCAATGACACAAAAGATTGATACTTCTATTGTACGGCGTCAAGCGGAAGGGATGAAAAGAAACCCCAAGCCTATTTTTAAATGTCACTCTCTCTTTTCTGTGTTCTGGATCCGTGCTCCACTTTGTGCCACACATCTAAAGTGGGTCAACATCACATGTGGCACCCCTGTGGGCTCCACTGTGTGCATATGCGAGTGTGTGGCAGTCAAGTCACGATCATGTGTTCATCCCCCGAACACACTCACGCGCACTCGGTTACTGCTCGTCTTTTAGTTTACGAGCGATTCCCAAAGGTGACTCGACAATTATGAATCTATTTCATTTAATCACCTTTTATCTTGGCCGGTTAGGAATGAACATGCATTATCTGCAAAGGGTTGAACTCTTTTGAGAGTCATTTTAATAGAAAATGATCCATGGCTGTGCTGCTGTAAAGTTCCAATTAAAACCATGGTGGTGATAACACAAGTCAATATTTTTAAAATCTTTTTTTATTTTATTTTTTTCATCTAAACTGGTTCTCAAGGACACCAATAATGCATTAAATGTAATTTTCTGCTATCGGTTTCGGCATTCTAACAAGAACGAATGTGTAACTATCAGATGGTAGTAGAATCGTTGACCTTTATTCTGAATTAGCGCACAAAAAGAATGCACTTTATGACTTTTCACCAAAGTTTACACTCAAAAAAGCCATAGGTTAAATATTTGTACTTTCTTATATATGTTGCATTTATTATTTACAGGTATGTTGGATAAGTTACCGTAATTTCTGGACTATAAGGCGCACCAGACTATAAGCCGCCAGCCATCAAATTTGACATGAAAACGGCATTTGTTCATAGATAAGCCGCACTGGACTAAAAGCCGCAGTTTTCCTCATTGTATTATGGGATATTTACACCAAAAGATATTAACTGGTAACACTTCATTTGACAATGGCACCATAAGACTGTCATGAGACCAAATGAACCACCATTAAGCTTTGAACCAATTGACTGCAAAGCCTTATTGTCACTAAAAGCTTCATTTGGCCATCACTGCTTCCTTGGGGTAGTCAACCTCTGCTGCCACCTGCTCTCAACACTGTTGCCATCCAACATGCCTCCTAGCATGCATGGCGGCGCTACAGATGTAAATAACAGTCATATTCTGTGCTAATTATCGCTTCAGTTACTGTTCCAGTTGTTTCATTAACTGCTAGTTATGGTATTTGGTAAACTTTTCTTGGATAGTGGTGCCATAATACTGTCATAAGACAGTCATAATTATTACATGACACTGTCATAAGCATTAATGAATATTTATAATAGATGTCAGTTAGTGTCATTCAGCAAATTATCTCACTTTTGAATGGATGTAAAAGATCTGAGCTGGACATAAATGGATTTAGTGACATAATATGCCACATGACACATATTGACATCTGTCATAAGCATTCAGTAATGCCCATGATAGTGTCATGTCTTAATTATGATGTTCTTATGACAGTCTTATGATGCCGCTGTCAAATAAAGTGTTACCTATTAACCCAAATAAATCAACAAATAAGCCACACTGGACTATAAGCCGCAGGATTCAAAATGAGGGAAAAAAGTAGCGGTTTATAGTCCAAAAATTAGGGTAGCTTTTTTAACCACTGCGCTGTGGAAAAACATCCACTTTCACCTAGTCGATGTTAAAAATGTTCATTGTAAATTAGGGCTGCAGCTATCGAATATTTTAGTAATCGAGTAATCGACTGAAAATTCTATCGATTAATCGAGTAATCGGATGAAACAAATATATTTTTAGGTGAAGAGCAATTATAAATATACATGAGAAAACAGGACATTTCATCTAATCTTGAACCATTTTCAGTCAATCAATGTCTTTATTTTCGATGTATATTGTTGAAAACAGTCAACAATTGCATCTCAGATGTAACTAGAATTTTTTTTTAAAAGACTAATTCACTACTTTCACTCAAAAAACCTTTAGATCTTATTAAAAAAAAAAATATATATATATATATATATATATATATATATACATATATATATATATGTATACATCTTACCTAAAAATGCCGTTACGCTTGATAACACACATCACTTAAAAGTTAAGATTTTTTTCCCACGTGTTTCAATTGAATTTCTCTTTGTGTCAAGCCATTTTTAAGTTCTAGTTAAGTTTTAAGTTGGTCTAAACTGTAAGTCCTGATAGGATTTTGAGTTGTTGCAGTGTTCAAAATAAATGTATGATACAGGCTGTATTGGAGCACATTAGGGACCAGTGCTACTAGGTGTTTTATCCAGCAATGACTACTGAGCTAAAATTGATAGTTAGCATGATTAAGTTTTTATTTTACACCCTCATCACTCCACAATGCTATGTTATGTTAAAGCCTGTATGTAAGACACGTTAGCCACCCATCGACAGTGGTCATAATTAATTGAAACCTAGCCCTCCGCAGGGTTACGTGAGCTAGTAGCGTCAGTAACGTTAATCCTATTTATTAGCGCTTAGCGCTCTTTATTAGCGCTTAGCGCTCTACTGCTTTAAGATGGCGGCTGTTTACTAACGCTGCCCATACATGGCCGAGTCTGTCGTTTCGCATCTAGTTCAACATACATGTGATCTCTATGAGATGCATCAGACGCTACCTGTTACCAACGCAACATAGCATCGTACGGGCTAGTATTTAGCAACGTCGGCGTCGTTTGTGGCGGTTGTCGGCTGCAGTAAGGTTTTTTTTTTTTTCCTTCCTCCTCTCCGCACGTGACAGCGCATTGTCCCGCATTAAAAGTAGTCCGAGCAAAACGTGATGCTTAGAGCTGTCAAAATAAATGATTACTCGAGGTGAATAAAATTACTCGGATCAGTTTTTAAACTCGAGTTACTCGAGTTGCTCGAGTACTCGTTTCAGCTCTATTGTAAATGAATGTTGAGTGTGTGCTGTCCAGTGGTCGGTAATCATGCAATACTCTTATGTAAGAGGTAAGAGTGGCATTGGAACTAGCGGCTAGCGGTGACATCGATAGAAAGGTTTTAAAATAGAAAGATGGGTAACACTTTACAATAAGGGTCCCTTAATTAACATTAGTTAATGCATTTTTAGACAATAACTAATGTTTTAGTAACATTACAATAATTAATATAATTGTTTATCTGACATTTATGAATATATTAATTAACATGAGTCAATGCATTAGCTAATGCATTAGTTAATGCATGACCAGACAGTAACGAATGGTTTGATAAAATGAAAAAAAAAAAAAAAATAGGCCTATATAGGGTTAGGGTTAGAGGTTTGGGTTTAAGGTTAGGGTTTGTTAACTCAGCATTTATAATTTCTTAGTTACATGTGCTACACTTTACAATATAAGGGTCCAAAAAGCATTCAGTAATGGTTAATTAAGGTTAAGTAATACTTATGAGGTACGTTCACGTGAAATAATACCATATTACCTCATATCAATGCATGAGACTGTCATGAGCATTAATGAATGCTTATAACAGATGTCATTTAGTGTTATCCGGCAAATTATCTCACTTTTGAATGGATTTAAAAGATCCGATCTGGACATAAATGGAGTGAAATAATTTTCCGGATGATACTTAATGACAAGCATTCAGTAAGGCCCCTGATAGTGTCATGTCATATTTATGACAGTCTTATGACGCCACTGTCAAATATAGTGTTACCTATTAACCCAAATAAATCAACAAATAAGCCGCACAGGATTCAAAATGAAGGAAAAAAGTAGCGGTTTATAGTCCGAAAATCACGGTACTTTTCTGTAGTTTAGAAATTGTTTCCTGTAATTCACTTTCAGTTAGTTTTTAAGAGTGAATTTGTTGGTATTTTTTTAGTTTTTAGTAGGGTGCACGATATCCATTTTTTGAAACCGATACCGATATTGATAACTTCCCGCTCCTTAAGGCTGATACCGATATGATAACCAATAATATTTATAGAATTTTTAGTTTTTAGCTTAATTTTTATCAGCTTGAGTGTTAGTTTGTCATAAAGTGGGTTATTTGTCATGTGCATTATTCAAGAAGAATAAACTTAAAAAAAGAAATGTATTCAATGCTTTTGATTTGATCATTTGAGATGTTAGTAAAATACAAAAAAAAAAGGAATTGGTGTGTTTAATTTCAATACGTTTTAGTCAATTTTAAGAACACACAATACAGTTTTAGTTGTAGTTTTTATCATTTAATTAATGTTTTTATTTATTTTGGTTAACGAAAATGTTTTTTTTTCTTAATTCTATTTTTCGGCATGTTGTTCTTTTTCAATAATAACCTTGGTAGACCAATTACTTGAATTCATCTAATGTGTGTCAAACATATGTTAGTTAGCATACTACTTTTTGGTTCATGAATAAAATTAGATGAATAGGATTCTGCTATTTGCATTAAGGCCCAAGGGGGAAACTTCCACTGTTAATTAAATATAGTTCTAATCCATTGAGAATGACAAAGTAAGACCCAACCGGTCGCATTCTACTGCAGTGTGAAAACAAATTCAACAGATTCTTCCTCATGTGTCACCTTTTTATAAAGTATCACGTAAGTGGGTCATGTAGTTTTTGTGAAAACCCGCTTCCCGTTTGGTGAAAATCTGTCCCTTGGGAAGCAACTCAAGTGATCAAAACAATACCTCTCAACCTTTTGCTTTTGCCCTTCGGGGGAGGTAATATGGCTTGGATCTCGCCGAGCTTGCCACTCAGAGCCGCGGGACACGCGGGAGGAGCGATCCGGCACAGGCGGAAGGAGGGGGAGTTCAATTTCATAACATTACCATAATCACGCTATCGAGGGTGGCTCACCGTCTTGTACGTTATCACTCACTCTTGTTGTTTACCCCTCACGGTTGGAGTGAATTATTCATTTGCCTCTATTGATTCGCGAGGCTGACGACATTGACGGCGAAGGGTGACTGATACGCACCCTTGTCTGATTTGACCCTGAGCTTGGGTAACGCTGGCTTCGAAGTAGGTTCGGTAGCATCTAAGTTGCTGTTTTGTAAAATGCAACTCGAGCAATTACCCTCAAAGTTTAGAGTTTAGCAAACCTCTCACCATTCCAATTTCAAACACAATTTAGAAACATTGAATATTTCGTCGATGAACAATTATTTCATGACGGTGACGAGATGATAACGAGCTAAAAATGTGTCTTGGGAGACTAAAACATAGCGCGACGAATGCCAGTAAATGTGCCATAGTTTTCGTCAAATGTTCAGAATGTGTGACATTTTCTTATTGTTTTTATAGTTAGCCTGCATTGTAGCAGTTTGGTTGTCTCACTCATGTGACGTGCCGTACCCACCCAATAGTGTACCACACGCAGGCTATTTTTAGACCGTGACGTCACATCGTAAAGCGGAAGTAGGACATCATCTACAGTGGGGCAAATAAGTATTTAGTCAACCACTAATTGTGCAAGTTCGCCCACTTGAAAATATTAGAGAGGCCTGTAATTGTGAACATGGGTAAACCTCAACCATGAGAGACACAATGTGGAAAAAAAAAAACAACAGAAAATCACAGTTTTTGATCTCTAAAAAATGTATTTGCAAATGATGGTGGAAAATAACTATTTGGTCAATACCAAAAGTTCATCTCAATACTTTGTTATGTACCCTTTGTTGGCAATAACGGAGGCCAGACGTTTTCTGTAACTCTTCACAAGCTTTTCACACACTGTTGCTGGTATTTTGGCCCATTCCTCCATGCAGATCTCCTCTAGAGCAGTGATGTTTTGGGAATGTCGTTGGGCAACACGGACTTTCAACTCCCTCCACAGATTTTCTATGGGGTTGAGATCTGGAGACTGGCTAGGCCACTCCAGGACCTTGAAATGCTTCTTACGAAGCCACTCCTTTGTTGCCCTGGCTGTGTGTTTGGGATTATTGTCATGCTGAAAAACCCAGCCACGTCTCATCTTTCATCCCCTTGCTGATGGAAGGAGATTTTCACTCAAAATCTCTCGATACCTGGCCCCATTCATTCTTTCCTTTACACAGATCAGTCGTCCTGGTCCCTTGGCAGAAAAACAGCCCCAAAGCATGATGTTTCCACCCCCATGCTTCACAGTGGGTATGGTGTTCTTCGGATGCAATTCAGTATTCTTTCTCCTCCAAACACGAGAACCTGTGTTTCTACCAAAAAGTTCTATTTTGGTTTCATCTGACCATAACACATTCTCCCAGTCCTCTTCTGGATCATCCAAATGCTCTCTAGCGAACCGCAGACGGGCCTGGACGTGTACTTTCTTCAGCAGGGGGACACGTCTGGCAGTGCAGGATTTGAGTCCCCGGCGGTGCATTGTGTTACTGATAGTAGCCTTTGTTACTGTGGTCCCAGCTCTCTGTAGGTCATTCACTAGCTCCCCCCGTGTGGTTCTGGGATTTTTGCTCACCGTTCTTGTCATCATTTTGACGCCACTGGGTCAGATCTTGCATGGAGCCCCAGATCGAGGGAGATTATCAGTGGTATTGTATGTCTTCCATTTTCTAATAATTGCTCCCACAGTTGATTTCTTTACACCAAGCATTTTACCTATTGCAGATTCAGTCTTCCCAGCCTGGTGCAGGTATACAATTTTGTAGAGCTGAAACAAATACTCGAGCAACTCGAGTTTAAAAACTGATCCGAGTAATTTTATTCACCTCGAGGAATCGTTTAATTTTGACAGCTCTAAGCATCACGTTTTGCCCGGACTACTTTTAATGCGGGACAACGCGCTGACGTCACGTGCGTAGAGGAAGAAGCAATAATTTTTTTTTTTTTTTTTAATTACTGCAGACAGCTACAAACGTTGCTAAAAACTATGCCCGCGTTATGCTAGTTTGGTAGCAGGTAGTGTCCGATGCGTCTCATAGATATCGCATGCATTTAGGACTAGATGCGAAATGACAGACTCGGCCGCGTCTGGGCAGCGTTAGTAAACAGCCGCCATCTTTAAGCAGTGCACTTCTCATCGCTAATAAATAAAACGTTACTATCACTCGGTCACGTAACGTTAGCTCTTCGGAGGGCTAGGTTTCTATTGATTATGACCACTGTCGATGCGTGGCTAACGTGTCTTAAATACAGGTTTTATATAATCTGTCAAAACACAGCGCTGTCGAGTGATGAGGGTGTAAAATTAAAACATAATAAAGCTAACTGTCAGTTTTGACTCTGTAGTCATTGCTGAATAAAACACCAAGTAGCACTGGTCCCTAATGTGCTCCAATACAGCAGGTACCATACATTTATTTTGAACACTGCAAAAACTCCAAATCCTACCAGTACTTACAGTTTAGACTAACTTAAAACTTAACTAGAACTTAATAATAGCTTGACACAAATGGAAATTATATTAAAACACGTGGGAAAAACACATAGCTTTCAAGTGATGTGTGTTATCAGGCGTAATTACATTTTTAGGTAAGAAATATGTTTTTTTTAATAAGATCTAGAAGTTTTTTTGAGTGAAAGCAGTGAATTTTTTTTTCTAGTCACATCTGAGATGCAATTGTTGGCTGTTTTCAACAATGTACATCGAAAATAAAGACATTGATTGACTGAAAATGGTTCAATATTGGATTAAATGTCTGTTTTCCTCGTGTATTTATAATTGCTCTTTACCTTAAAAAAAAAATGTTTTATCCGATTACTCGATTAATCGATAGAATTTTCAGTCGATTACTTGATTACTAAAATATTCGATAGCTGCAGTTAAAACAGGTGCCATTAGTACAGGTAACGAGTGGAGCCTTGTTAGAAGCCAGAAATCTTGCTTGTTTGTAGGTGACCAAATACTTATTTTCCACTCTAATTTAACCATAAACAATGTGATTTTCTGTTTTTTATTCCACATTCTGTCTCTCATGGTTGAGGTTTACCCATTTTGACAATAACAGGCCTCTCTAACCTTTTCAAGTAGGAGAACTTGCACAATTGGTGGTTGACTAAATACTTATTTGCCCCACTGTATACGTGCAATATCTAAGAGGCTGACCACTTTGGACTGACAGCACATTTTCGTAAGGTGGCGGTTGCACCGCAAATGTAAATGTAATAGTTATAAGATCCGGCGACATTAGAGCAGGGGTCCCCAACCTTTTTTGCACCACGGACCGGTGTGATTTGGGTCTTTTTTTTTCACAGACCGGTGTTTGTCAAATTTTTCACCCTTATAAAATTTTGCTCCCAAAGCTTTTGTGGCGGTGAAAAAGCCCTCTTATATATTCAGTTGGATTCTCAATGTTATCCAACGGTGCTTGACAACTATTTACACCATAAACATACATGTGCAACACGAAAATGGCATAAATCAGGGTTCACTTAATCCGGACCTCGGTGCCACTTTTCCTGTCGTGTTTTCCATGTCTCCGTCCTCCAACACACCTGAATCAAAAATAATCAGGATCATTATCAGGCTTCTAGAGAGGTTGCTGATGACATAATCATTCGATTCAGGTGTGTTAGTGGAAAACTCGACAGGAAAAGTGGCATCGAGGTCCCGATTTAGTGAACCCTGGCGTAAATTAATGCTTAACGACACGGCGACGTCATGAGAGAGCTGAGTGCAGTTGTTGTGTGCAGCTAACATGGCAAACGTAAGTTAATATTCCTTTCTTTAAAGAAAGTTTGTAGTGTGTACTTCGGAATCGCTGCATTCGCGGCCATTTTTAACGTTACACGCATGCAAAATGGTCAGAACACCGGCAATGTGCGGCAGAAAAATACAGCAAATATAAAATAACATGTGTTTTTAGCCCTGTCGTGTTAAGTGCAGGGAAAATATAACTCACCCGCTGAATCAGTGGGAGGCCTGAGTTTGTTTCGTTGAGACGAGATGGTCCCATTAATGTGTGATGGGATAGTGAGAGAAGCCCGTTTCACAAAGATAAGATGTTGGAAATTGTAGCTTGGTTTTCAATGCTCTCCTAGCGATGTCAGGATATTCCGGAATTACTTTAATCCAGAACCTCGGTAGAGTTGTTTTCTCAAATGTACGTTTCAGGTCGTCGTCATTTGTGATCTCTACAAATTGATCCTCCTGTTGCACAGACATGCTCGAATCACTCGGTTTATTCACAAACGGGTAACGAATCCACTCCTTCGCAGTTCGTGGGTCTTTAGTGATTGGGAAGTAGCGTAGATTTTGTTTTCTACGAGGTTGTAGGTGCATCTTCTGGCTCTCCGGGTGCCCTTTTCCCCGTAAAAAATCTGTCCAAAGGCGTCTGTTTTTCAGTCATTCTAGTGTGGGGGCTAATTATTTCCGGAAACAAATGTTTCGCACATAGATATACAAAACAAGATGTACTGCTAGCAGTCCAATCAATGGATTTCTATGACGACATTCCATCCTGTAGTATTATATCAAGAGTAAAAAGGGAGACTGGTGTGTTAAGGGGCACAGGCCAAAGTTAATTTGGTCATTATGCAGTTGTTAATAAATTATGATTTCTTTTTCGGCCCGGTACCAAATGCGCCACGGATCGGTACCGGTCTGCGGCCCAGCGGTTGGGGACCCCTGCTTTAGAGAATGGCCTGAAAAGAGACACAATCAAAAGCGTGAGAGTTGAGAACCGTGTATCAACTCTCCATTAGCGCAATAGCGCAGGTGGAACGCCGAGGTCACTTCCCGGCGGGGCGTCACGGGGCCAAGCGTTGACGGGCGACGGCGCTACCTCCTGTCCTAGCAGACGTAATGAGCGCTGACAAGGTCGGCACTCGCCACGAGAGATCACAGGACAGGCACGGGGAAGGCCGGGCCATGCTACGCCGAGCCGGATAAAGAAAACAATCTGACCAACTGCCACCGCTACTTGGAATATTCATGCAGTATGCAGACCTGCCAACCTGTATGCGTATTGCCCAGCAGATACAATTTGTCACCCAAAACTACACAAAAACAAATGTGCAAGAGCGCTAGCGTGATACCTGACAAGAAAATAAAAATAATTTGGACTGTTCGTTGTGCCTGACTCTGCTAAAGAAATGTCCGTTTGATGTAGTATATACAATATATGTTGCGCTGACAGCAAAATCTCAGTTGTATCATACTAAAATACCAGGTTACTGTAAATTTGTCAACAGATTTACATGGAAAACCTGAACATTTCAATAGCAGGTTTTGTACTATAACCCTATAAAGGCCTTAACCTTTGATAGGGCAAATGCTGGAACCAAGGGCAGATATCCCGGGGAGGACGTATGGAACACGTCCCCCTCCTCAACTAAGCTGCCCCCCCCCCAATCATTTGGGACACAGTATTTTTGGAGCTGTAGATTAGGGCTGCAGCTATCGATTATTTTATTAGTCGATTAATCGATAGTTAGATCGCTAGTTAGTTCAAATGATTGAGTAATCGGATAAGGAACATTAAAAATTAAAACATCTGAGCTGAGCCTCAAACTATTAAAAATATAACAAAATATTGGCTAACTTGCCTAGCAAAAGTCCGCTAGCTTAAATGCTATAAAATGCTAATGTTTTTTTATTTTTTTTAAACAATGCTCTTGACAAATGGTTCAAACACATATTCCCACAAAAACGGCTAATTAAACCTATAAACTAAATTATGAATGCATTAAAAAACTCAAAGCTCGGAGCTTAAACAAAAACTTATGTTGGCCTTAACAGGGAGCAGGTGGATTCAGCCAGGTGAAATGAGTTATGTCATATTCACTGTTGCCAATAGAGGGCAGTGTATCCACCAAAATGAATAAAACTAAATGCAGACACTTTCAAAAGAAAGCATTTCAAGGCCACTTTAATTAAACAAATACTCGAAGTCGCAAATATTTAATTCAATTTTTTCTCATCGAATTACTCAAGTTAAACGATTAATTTCTGCACTGGATGCACTACTGTAGATTTAATTCAAAGTAAAATCTAGTCAGTTCTCATTTTAGTTGTGCAATAATGTGCTACGTAAATATTAGAATCTTTCTCTCACCATCCATTTTCTGAAATTGGTTTAATCTAGGAATCTCCCGGTAGCATATTTTTTCACCCGAGTCCGAGTCACCTGATTTTGAAAATCTGCTAATACCAAGTCCTGTTCCATTTTTTTTTTTTTTTTTTTTTTTATCAAAACATGTTACTGTCCCACCGTGCTGCCTTCATGTTTATTATTTGTAAACAAGAATAACATAGAAAAATGCTTGTCTTTATTAAATGCTTCATTGAGTGAGACCAATCAAATCCATTCATGCAGCTGATAACAGCCTCTCACTTAAACCGAGTTGCCACAGCACAATTATGCAAGTTTAACAATGACGAACACATTTGTGCATTTGATCGTAGCGCCACCAAGCTCCTCTGGCAAGATCAAAGCTACAAACCTGTCAATCATTGTTAACTTCAAGTACCAAATGCAAGCTGGACCGTTTGGCCGCACTGCTTAGTAAGAGGGAGGGTGAGAGGCTGTTGCACTGTACGAGCATGAAGCAGATAAACATAAATATATTTTTAAAATTAAAAACCCGATCCTTTTCACCCAATTCTGATCCTTCGAAAAATGGCGTGATCGGCCCGATTTCTGATCACGTGATCGGATCAGGACATCCTTAGTTTAGTCCACTGTACACTGTCGAGGCTGAACTCAGTAGTGTCTGCCCTCTGCATAAGGGTCTATAGTGCACCACTGCAGGATTGGGAGAGACTTCCAATGTCAAACAGATAGTCAAGTTTTAAAACATCCCATGAACTCAAACCTCGAGGTTCACACGATCAGCATCATTTCTCCTGCTTTGTTCAAAGGTCTACTCTTCATTACTTTGAGCTTTTAAACTAAGCTGAAAGCTAATAATTAGGGTTGTTCCGATCATTTTTTTGCTCCCGATCCGATCCCAATCGTTTTAGTTTGAGTATATATTTCCCGATCCGATTGCTTTTTTTTTTGCTCCCGATTCAATTCCAATCATTCCCGAAAATTTTTCCCGATCATATACATTTTGGCAATGCATTAAGAAAAAAATGAATAAAACTCAGACGAATAGATACATTCAACATACAGTACATAAGTACTGTATTTGTTTATTATGACAATAAATCCTCAAGATGGCATTTACATTATTAACATTCTTTCTGTGAGAGGGATCCACGGATAGAAAGACTTGTAATTTTTAAAGGATAAATGTGACTTTGTATATTGTGACTAAATATTGCTATCTAGTGTATTTGTTGAGCTTTCAGTAAATGATACTGTAGCCATTTAACTGTTCTGCCCAAATGCATGATGGGAAGTACAGCCATGACTGTGCAAAGTGGCACCAATTGATATATCTTAACATAGGGTGTTGAGAAAAAGATCAACTACTACCTTTTTTCCCCACATTGCTTCCCACGATATTTCTAATTGTTGAGAGAGGGATTGCAAGGCTTTAGCCAATTAAAAAAAGGCTCTAAAGGCTGCCAAAATTCACTCTACTAATTTTACGCTGCATTTTAGCTCTATATATAGGTAAAACGGCGCTATTATAGATTGAACGCGACATTGCGTGAGTGGGCCGTGCAGCGCATGTGTTGATTGCGTTAAATACTTTAACGTGATTAATTTTTAAAAAATTAATTACTGCCGCTAACGCGATAAATTTGATAACCCTACTTTAAGCCAAAATTAAAGACTCTGGATGTGTGTAAGACATTTTGTCTGTAACGTTAATACAATGAGAAAACGATTTAATTAGAAAATATATATATTTAAAAAAGGCATGTCCTATATTTTTTTGCCGATTCCGATGCTTTGAAAATGACGTGATCGGACCCGATCAATCGGCGTCCCGATCGATCAGGACATCTTTACTAATAATAGCTAAGCATAAGGTGACAGTCACAAACAGAGAGGAGCACCCTGTAATTATTTATTTCTGTCACTCGAAAATGCTAACTGGATATTGATATCAGAAATAGTTCAGATTTGAATTACATTTTAGATTTATATCCCGGAAAGATTTATGATATTTGGTATTGATGGTTTAAGCGAAAGATTGCTGTAAAAAATGCTGTATAACTCTTAACTTTAATCATTGTCCCCCCCCAGTATATATTCTCCAAAATGTCACTGTTTATTGTGGGGCTGCAGCTATCGATTATTTGGGTAATCGATTAATCTATCATTTAGTTAGTTCGAATACTCAAGAAATCAGATTAGATGTAAAGCAAAGGTTTGCTAAGATTGCACTTTCAAAAGAACATTAAATGCTTTTAAAAATAAATGAAAATTACTGATCCTAGCTTCAAACGGTATTAAAAAAATGATAAATGAGGATTGAAATGCAACATAAGAACAATTAGCTAACTTGCATATCATAAGTCAGCTAGCTTATTTGCTATGAAATGCGTTTTTTTTTTTTTTTTCAACACTCTTAACAAATCGTTCGAACACACATTCCCTCAAAAAACTTTTAAATATATATTCAAACTAAATTAAGAATGCATAAACAATCATATTAGCTTAAACAAAATAATACAACCTTATGTCGGTCTAAAGAAGGAGCAGTTGGTTCCAAACATGTTGCAATACTTTCAAACAAACCATTACAATGTCACTATAATTAAACGAATCCATGGAGCAGCAAAATTTGATTCAAAGCTTTTTCCTAATGGAATTACTCAGGTAATCGATTAATTGTTGCAGCACTAATCATGAGCTTCATATCGTATCGTGAGCGAACTAGAAGTTCCCAGCCCTAATAGACTATAAAAATCAGAGAATAATCAACAATTTTCAGCGAAAGATTGTCTCTTAGCGATTAATCAATTATCAAAATTATCGGCAATTCATGTAATAACCGATTTTTTGTCAATGAATTGGAGGGCTGCAGCTATCGATTATTTTAGTTGTCGATTAATCGATTAAGTAGTTTCGAATAATCAAGTAATCGGATAAGGAACATTAAAAATTAAAACACATGAGCTGAGCCTCAAACGGTATAAAAGTAAATAAATAAATGAGGATCTAAGTACAACAAAAGAACGATTGGCTAACTTACATATCAAAAGTCAGCTAGCTTAAATGCTATAAAATGCTAATTTTCTTTTATTTTTTAACAATGCTCTTGACAAATGGTTCGAACACTTATTCCCACAAAAACTGCCATATATACCTATAAACTAAATTACTAATGCATTAAAAACATTAGCTCACACAAAAACTTACCTTATGTTGGTCTTAACAGCGAGCTGCTGGATTCAGCCATGTGAAATGAGTGTGTCATATTCACTGTTTCCACTAGAGGGCAGTGTATCCACCCAAATCTATAAAAATAAATGCAACCACTGTCAAAACAAACAATTAAGATGCCACTCAAACGAATCCTCGAAGCAGCAAAATTTGATTCGGAGCATTTTTTTCTAATCTAATTACTCGAGTTAATCGATTAATCATTGCAGCACTACTTCATTATCCTCCCGACCAACTTTGAAAATGGATCTCCACCCCTGGTTGGAGCCTACAGATTCTGCGCTAACTAAAGGAATTAGGCGGGGTAAACTTCACTTTATGACTTCATGCATCATAATCAATCCGGAGAGCTGGTTTGACGCATTTTCATATTTTATTTTTTCACAAAGGTTAATATGCAAAGTTCACATCTCAATTGACTTGAATTCAAGCGGAAAACCTAATAAAGTTTGTGTACCATGACGGTATTAGCAACCTTGTCTTTTACTGTGTGGACATTTTCCTACCATATGTACATTGTGGGACTATGCCATCCATGTTGTCCTATTGACTCCCTCTTATTCCAAAAGGACGAATCAGTGGTCGACTGAAGAATATGTGCGCAGTGTGTATAAGTGCTACTGTCTGTGTGTTGAATGAAGCAAGAGCTTTCTTTTCCCCGTCTTTCCCTTTTGCGTTTACCTCTTTGACAACCTCACCAGTCCTGTTTGATATCCCCGCACAGCTCTGCACATTCCCTCATCTCATTTACATTCCCTCAAAGCACACGTCCATTAAAGTCTCTGCGTTTTCCCCCGTTTCCTCACACTGCTGCCGGATAGCCAACTCGTCTTATATTCCCTATTGAGTTGGTAAAAGGATAAAAAAAAAAAAAAAAAAAAACTCAGAAAACTTGAAACGTGCTTGTAGTGGTAGTGCAAGGTGAGAAATGGATTTGCCTAAAAAAAATTCACTCCTTGCCACAGCCGATAGATATGGTTGGCAAACTGTGGAAAAAAAATTTTTTGAAAAAATAATCAGAATACATTTGTTGTCATTGAAATAGATGGAAATACTAATCATATGTTCCAACTTCCCAAATAATTTTTTTTTGAAACGAATATAATTGAAATCAATACAATACTTCAATATTTTACTTTGAGTGTATAAAGTAATGATGAGATTAAATGGAAAGAAATTTAACCTTTTTTTGCCACATTTAGATGCCACAATTCAATTGACATTGTGCCGCTCTTTCCAATGTTGACATCTTGGCCAGTGTAATACAAATTGATAAAGTCATTCTTTGCTTTATTATTATTTTACGTTTCCGTGTGTTGGTGCGTTGCCACGAATGAGTATTTCGAAAGTTTGCTTATTCCCAGTGACTTCAAACTATGCAGAATTGCACTTTCATTTTACAAGAGCAATCAATGCACTTGAAAAGAAATTCAAATTCCCAAGCTTAGCCTCAAACGATATTAAAAAAAAGAAAAAGAAAAAAAATGAATAAATGAAGAACTAAGTACAACAGAAGAACAATTGGCTAATTTGCATAGCAAAAGTATGCTAGCTTAAATGCTATAAAATGCTAAGGTTTTTTTCGTTCCCTTAAATCATTCAAAAACATACTACCACAAAAAACTGCCAAATATACTTCTAAACTAAATAATGAATGCTTAAACAAGCATATTAGTGCAAACAAAAAACATACCTGATGTTGGTCTTAACAGGGAGCTGCTGGATGCAGCCATGTTAGAGGGCAGTGTATCTGCCCAAATCAATAAAATTAAATGCAATACCGTATTGGCCTGAATATAAGACGGCCCTGATGATAAGACGACCCCCTCTTTTTCAAGACTCAAGTTTGAAAAAAGACTTTTTGAACACCAAATTAATTTTTATACACAAAATAATTATAGTACATCCGAAACAAATGATTATAACAATATATTTGAGAGAAAAAGCATGTTATTTTGCATCATTCAAATCTTAATATCTGAATATTTAAATATGTTAACTAAACTGCAATCACATTCCTAAATGAATGGCTTCTGGTTTTTATAAATGTAAATAAACCAACCTATTGTGATAAAACAACAACATTTCAATAACTGCATTAACCATCAAAGTGAAGTCTAACTGTAACTGTAGTCTTGAAACAAATCTGAATAAGGAAAAACATTGCAATAAAATAATGCAAACTGGTTAAACTTGAGAGTAGCGGAGATCTGTCATGACAGAACATCGCTTCAATGATATCTGGCGCCATCCACGAATATAAGACGACGCCCTCTTTTCCAGTCTTATTTCAATGCAAAAAACACCGTCTTATATTCGGGGCAATACGGTACTTTCAAAACAAACCATCACAACGTCACTCTAACGAAACGAATCCTCGGAGCAGCACAATTTGAGCCTTGTATCGTATTGTGAGCTGCCGAGAGGTTCCCACCCCTAATAGAGGACTCGGAGAATAATCTACAATTTTTTGCAAAAGAATGACCTGAAGCGATTAATCAAATATCAAAATAATCAGCAATTCGTGCAATAACCAATTTTTTGTCAATGAATTGTAGGGCTGCGGCTACCAATTATTTTAGTAGTCGATTAATTGATGAACGAGTTAGTTCGAATAATTGAGTAATCTGATAAGGAACATTAAAAATGTAATTACCTGAGCTGAGCCTCAAACGATATAAAAAATCTAAGTACAACAAAAGAACTATTGGCTAACTTGCACAGCAATAGTCCACTTGCTTAAATGCTATAAAATGCTAATGTTTTTTTTTTTATTATTATTACAATGCTCTTGACAAATGGTTCACATATTCCCGCAAAAATGGGTAAATATACATACAGTGGGGCAAATAAGTATTTAGTCAACCACTAATTGTGCAAGTTCTCCCACTTGAAAATATTAGAGAGGCCTGTAATTGTCAACATGGGTAAACTTCAACCATGAGAGACAGAATGTGGAAAAAAAAAACTGAAAATCACATTGTTTGATTTTTAAAGAGTTTATTTACAAATCTATATTTACAGATCTGGAGACTGGCTAGGCCACTCCAGGACCTTGAAATGCTTCCTACGAAGCCACTCCTTTGTTGCCCTGGCTGTGTGTTTGGGATCATTGTCATGCTGAAAGACCCAGCCACATCTCGTCTTCAATCCCCTTGCAGATGGAAGGAGATTTTCACTCAAAATCTCTCGATACATGGCCCCATTCATTCTTTCCTTGACACAGATCAGTCGTCCTGGTCCCTTTGCAGAAAAATAGCCCCAAAGCATGATGTTTCCACTTTCCACCCCCCATGCTTCACAGTGGGTATGATGTTCTTCGGATGCAATTCAGTATTCTTTCTCCTCCAAACACGAGAACCTGTGTTTCTACCAAAAAGTTCTATTTTGGTTTCATCTGACCATAACACATTCCCCCAGTCCTCCTCTGGATCATCCAAATGCTCTCTAGCGAACCGCAGACGGGCGTGGACGTGTACTGGCTTCAGCAGGGGGACACGTCTGGCGGTGCAGGATTTGAGTCCCTGGCGGCGCATTGTATTACTGATAGTAGCCTTTGTTACTGTGGTCCCAGCTCTCAGTAGGTCATTCACTAGGTCCCCCTGTGTGGTTCTGGGATTTTTGCTCACCGTTCTTGTTATCATTTTGACGGCACGGGGTGAGATCTTGCATGGAGCCCCAGATCGAGGGAGATTATCAGTGTCTTGTATGTCTTCCATTTTCTAATAATTGCTCCCACAGTTGATTTCTTTACACCAATCATTTTACCTATTGCAGATTCAGTCTTCCCAGCCTGGTGCAGGTCTACAATTTTGTCTCTGGTGTCCTTCGACAGCTCTTTGGTCTTGGCCATAGTGGAGTTTGGAGTGTGACTGACTGAGGTTGTGGACAGGTGTCTTTTATACCGATAATGAGTTAAAACAGGTGCCATTAATACAGGTAACGAGGGGAGCCTCGTTAGAAGAAGTTAGACCTATTTGACAGCCAGAAATCTTGCTTGTTTGTAGGTGACCAAATACTTATTTTCCACTCTAATTTGGAAATAAATTCTTTAAAAATCAAACAATGTGATTTTCTTTTTTTTTTTTTTTTTTTTTTTTTTTTTTGCACATTCTGTCTCTCATGGTTGAGGTTTACCCATGTTGACAAAAACAGGCCTCTCTAATCTTTTCAAGTAGGAGAACTTGCACAATTGGTGGTTGACTAAATACTTATTTGCCCCACTGTATGAACTAAAATACGAATGCACTTTCAAAACAAACCATTGCAACTCTACTTTAATTACTCAAAAATCTCAAAATTTAATTTGAATCTTTTTTCCAATTAAATTTCTCGAGTTAATTGATTAATCATTGCAGCACTAATGAATTGGTTAGCCTTGGTGTGTTGTCACGCTGTGTTCAAATATCAGTTGAGTTACAACAAAAACAAAAGAGTTACAACACTATGACACCGTTGCTATTAGTTAGCCTGTACATTGTTTTCCATCATGTACCTTCCCTCCGAGCCGCTTCTGTTTCCTCACTCTGCCGACTCAGAGGGAGTCTTACGTTCCCACTCGACGGCGCGGCCTATCCTTGGCGTGCCCGGGTCGGTAATCAAACACACACGGGCCATTACAAGAGCGCTGATGTTCCGTCTGCACAGAGCCCAGCTCAATGGTGTCATTATATAAACAGCCACGCCGCAGATCCGGCCTTGACTAACCCATCTGAGCAAAATGGAGACGTGTTAGGATGGCCTGACCCTCCTGTAACACGCGGGATGAGTAGCACTAGCCATCTCCATCTTTCTCCAGCCGGGCTATCAGTTCTCACCGCCTCGGCGTGTCAATGCAAATGTAATAGAATCGGCTTGTTTTGAAGGAATGATATCTAATGCTATTATGTTGCCTTTGCCAGCGATAGCGTCACCCAAAAAAAGGATTAGAGAGATTAGAGATACGGACCCAACTGGTAGATAACGGAAAGGGAGGAGGGGCAGGAGGGCGCTGCTTTATGCAAGATGCTATCATATTCTATTCTATGCGGTGGTATTGATTCGGGCTTTGTACTGCAGCTGTGTATTGTACAGATGGAGGATTTTAAGGGACGTGGGGGGTGCACAATTGCGCTTAAATCTTGTTTTTTTAGTCTTAGGTTTAAGGGTACTGATTTTGTTGACTTGAAGTATTTTAGTCTAGCTCAGTGCTTCTCAATTATCTCTTACACCCCCCGGAAGACGTAAACGTTTCACGCCCCCCTACTCTCTGCCACCACCATAAATAGTATAATTTGTCTATAAAATTATTTTTATAAGTACACCCATAGACTTTATAATGATATTGACAGGAAATGTAAAAGCAAAAAAAAAAAAAAAAAAAAAAAGTGCAGTTAGCATTTATTTTACGTAAATACAGTATGTCGAAGTACGATGCTATTCTGTCAGTCAATGTGGCACTGCCGTATTTAAATAGCTTTTCCGGTGAAAATTCTTGTGAATAAATGCTTAAATCCCTGAATTCTTTATAGATATAAACGTAAAACCGTCTCCATTCTTGGTTAAAAGCAAAAAAAAAAATAAAAATGTGCAGTTAGCAGTTATTTTACGTAAATATGTTCAAGTACGATGCTAGTCTGTCAGTCCATGTGGCGACCGCAATATGTAAACAGCTTTTCCGGTGAAAATTCTTGTGAATAAATGCTTAAATCCCTGAATTCTTTTTTTATATGAATGTAAAACCGTCTTTATTCTTGGTTAAAAGCATTTAAAAAAAAAAAAAAAAAACGTGCAGTTAGCAGTTATTTTAGGTAAATATGTCGAAGTACGATGCTTGTCTGTCAGTCCATGTGGCTCCGCCCTATGTAAAAAGAGCTTTTCCGGTGAAAATTCTTGTGAATAAATGTTTAAATCCATGAATTCTTTATAGATATGGACATAAAACTGTCTTGATTCTTGGTTAAAAGCAACAACAAAAAAAACGTGCTGTTAGCAGTTATTTTAGGTAAATATGTTCAAGTACGATGCTAGTCTGTCAGTCCATGTGGCGGCCGCAATATTTAAACAACTTTTCCGGTGAAAATTCTTGTGAATAAATGCTTAAATCCCTGAATTCTTTTTTTATATGAATGTAAAACCGTCTTTATTCTTGGTTAAAAGCATTTAAAAAAAAAACAAAAACGTGCAGTTAGCAGTTATTTTAGGTAAATATGTCGAAGTACGATGCTAGTCTGTCAGTCCATGTAGCGGCCGGCATATGCAAACAGAGCTTTTCCAGTGAAATTTCTTGTGAATAAATGCTTAAATCCCTGAATTATTGATAGATATGAATGTAAAACGGTCTTGATTCTTGGTTAAAAGCAAAAAAAAAAAAACACACAAAAAAACGTGCAGTTAATATTTATTTTACGTAAATATGTCGAAGTACGATGCTAGTCTTTTAGTCAATGTGACGGCCGCCTTATGTAAACAGCTTTTCCAGTGAAAATTCTTGTGAATAAATGCTTAAATCCCCAAATTCTTTATAGATATGATTGTAAAACAGTCTCGATTATTTGTTAAAGGAGCAAAAAAAAAAAAAAAAAAAGGGCAGTTAGCATTTATTTTACGTAAATATGTCGAAGAAAGATGATAATCTGTTAGACAATGTGGCGGCAGCCTTACAAATAAGAGCTTTTTTTCGTTGAAAATTCTTGTGAATAAATGCTTGAATCCCTTAATTCTTTATAGATATGGATGCAAAACAGTCTCCATTCTTGGTTAAAAGCAAAAAAAAAAAGAAACAAAAAAACGTGCAACTACCATTTTTTTTACGTAAATATGAGGAAGTACAATGCTGGTATGTTAGTCAATGTGGCGGAATGTGGCGGCAGCCTTTTGGAAACATAGCTTTTCCGGTGAAAATTCTTGTGAATAAATGCTTAAATCCCCAAATTCTTTATATATATGGATGTAAAACAGTCTCACTTCTTGGGTCAAACAAACAAACAAACAAACAAAAAATGTGCAGTTAGCATTAGAGGTGGGAATCTTTGGGCACCTAACGATTCGATTACGATTCAGAGGCAACGATTCAATTATAAATCGATTATTGATGACATATGATGACACATACCCCCCCAAGGTATTAGCTGCTTTCAATGTTTCGTACAATAGTTACAAAAATTGTACAAAAAGCCTCTCAGGCTTAAATAAACGACTATTTCAGTATCAAGTTAACAGTTCAAAATAGTAAATAAAATATTCAAGTCCCCATTCTGTATGAGCAGCTTTAAACTACATTTAATTAATTTAATGTTGTGAATCAACCGTTAAAGTTGTTAAAATTGCTCCCATTATTCCATAATTTCCCTTCTGTCTACTTTAGACATGTGAAAGTTTTAAAACTGTTTTAAAGATATTTTCAAGTTAAGATTTTGCCGATTTAGGAGTATTTTAGATAAAAGGTTCATTAAATTCGCTACAACAGAGCCTTCTAGAGAAGTCTCCTGCTTTAAGATGGCGGCTGTTTACCAACGCCGGCAACTCTGTCATTTCGCATCTAGTTTTCAACACATGTGCTGCTAACGCCATTGAGTCTGTCATTTTGTATCTAGTTCTGTATACTTGTATCTATTACCTACCGTAACATTATATGGACGTAGTTTGTAGCGGCTGTCGGCAGCAGTCAAGTATTATTGTTTTTTTATCGAGCGGCATGAGTTGAGCCAGAGCCCTGAGTTGAGCGTTGTCATTAGCCGGGTAATGACAAGCATGATTTTTACTCTCGGGACGCAATGCGGTCCGTTCCTCATTGCGTCCCGAAGATCGCACTGACTGTGTTTTAGTTCTGCTTTACTTGACATATTTCAATAATCGGAATTTGGATGTTTGCGAATCGTTCTCGAATCTTGCACGGCCGAATCGTGAATAATCTAAGAATTGGAAATTTCGCACACCTCTAGTTAGCATATATTTTATGTACAGTAGATATGTCGAAGTACAATGCGAGTCTGTTAGTGAATGTAGCTTGCAGCCTACTTATGCAAACAGAGCTTTTCCGGTGAAATTTTTTTGTGAAAAATACCCAAATCCATGAATTCTTTATAAATATGGACGTAAAACAGTCTTGATTCATGGTTAAGAGCAAAACAAAAAACAAAACAAAAAAAACGTGCAGTTAGCATTTATTTTACGTAAATATGTCAAAGTACAATGCTAGTCTGTTAGTCAATGTAGCTAGCAGCTGCCTTATGTAAACAGAGCTTTTCCGTTGAAAATTCTTGTGAATAAATGCTTAAATCCCTGAATTCTTTATAGATATGGACGTAAAACAGTCTCACTTCTTGGTTAAAAGCAAAAAAAAAACGTGCAGTTAGCATTTATTTTACATAAATATTGCGAATTATGATGCCAATGCAATAGCGGCTAATTTCTCCCATTGATTTTTTTTCACGTTTCAAAATGCATGCATGTTACGAAAAATATAATAAATAACTTGAATCCTCGAACAAATCACTCCTGAGACAGTCCTTCCTGTTTGTATGTGGTACAGCTTTCGTACTTTTTCACTCACTGCATTTCGCGATAGGCTTAGCAACTTCAGTAAAACATGTCGTTAGTTAATTAAGAGGACTTACGATCTGCCAGCTTGTAATTTTCTCCGGTCGTCTTCCAAAATTACAACTGCGTGACGGCGCTTTAGGTGTTCATTCACGACCAACGTGCAGCCAAGCTTGGCATTGAAGAGACAGGACACAACAGTGTACCCTTCTTTGTTCGTTGAAATAAGTCAATGTTTTGGCCACTCTGGTGCACTTTTTTGGCTTTGTGCTGCTTGCATACCAAGCGTCCGACATTAAAAAAATCTCCCGAACCCCCCCCCCCCCCCCCCCCCCTTAAAAATTCTGAGATATTTCATGCCTTATAATTATGATGTCTTATGGCGCAACTGTCAAATAAATTGTTACCATAACTAGCAATTGTTGAAACAACTGGAACAGTAACTGAAGAAATACTTGGCACAGAAGATGAATTTTGATTGTTATTTACATTTGTAGCGCTGCAGTGCATGCTAGAAGGCATGTTGGATGACAACAGTTTTAACAGCAGGTGGCAGCATAGGTTGACCTTCTCCCTCAAGGGAGAAGTGATGGCCAAATGTAGCTTCTTGGAGCAATGGTGCTTTTCAGCCAATTGGTTGAAAGCTTCATGGTGGTTCATTTGGTCTTATGACAGTCTTATAATGCCGTTGTCAAATAAAGTGTTGCCGATTAATATCTTTTGGTGTAAATATCCCATAATACAGTGAGGAAAGCTAGGGCTTATAGTCCAGTGCGGCTTATCTATGAAGAAATAGCGTTTTTGTATCAAATTTGGTGGGTGGCGGCTTATAGTCAGGTGCGGCTTATAGCCCGAAAATTACAGTATTTCATATAAACTAGTTGGGTAGAATTGTTTGTTAGAGATGTCCCGATCGATCGGGATATCACGTCATTTTCAAAGTATCGGAATCGGCAAAAAAATATCGGCCATGCCTTTTTTTAATATATACATTTTTTAATTAAATCGTTTTCTAATTGTATTTAACGTTACAGACATAATATGTTACACTCATCCAGAGTCTTTAGTTTAGGCTTTAAGGTAGGGTTATCAAATTTATCCCAATAACGGCGGTAATTAATTTTTTTAACAATGTATCACGTTAAAATATTTAACATAATTAATGCATGCGCAATACGACCCACTCACGCATTGTCGCACTCAATCTGTAATGGCACCGTTGTACCTCTATAGAGAGATAAAAGGCAGCGTAAAATGAATAGAGTGAATTTTGGCAGCCTTTGGAGCCGTTTTTTAATTGGCTAAAGCCTTACAATCCCTCTCCCTACGATTAGAAATATCATGGGGAGCATTGTGGAGAAGCAAGGTAGCAATTGATCTTCTTCTTAACACCTTATGTTATTTCCCAACGCAGAGAAGATATATCAATTGGTAGCACTACGCACAGTCATGGTTCCACTTCCCATCATGCATTTGGGCATGGCTGCAGTATCATTTACTGAAAGCTCAACAAATACACTAGATGGCAATATTTAGTCACAATATACAAAGTCACAAGTCTTTCTATCCGTGGATCCCTCTCACAGAAAGAATGTTGATAATGTAAATGCCATCTTGAGGATTTATTGTCATAATAAACAAATACAGTACTTATGTACTGTATGTTGAATGTATATATTCGTCCGAGTTTTATTCATTTTTTTCTTACTGCATTGCCAAAATGTATATGATCGGGAAAAATTATCGGGAATGATCGGGATCGGATCGGGAGCAAAAAAAACATGATCGGAACAACCCTAGTCCTAATTGTTTGTATTTAAAAAAAAGTATCAGTATCAGTGTTGATGTGCATAAGTAAAACTGGCAGTGTCATTTTTTTGTGTTTAAAAATGATTTTCTCCATTATAGGAGGTCTGAGAAATTTGCCGCTTGCAAACTTACATACTTTTAGCTTCAAGGTTATTTATACAACATGGTGTTGTTTTCTGTCCTTTTTAATGGTGCTTAGCATGGTTGTAGCCCATGTTCATGTCGTACTCCAAGAGTCCATGCATTGCCTGTTTACGAAATAAAATCTAAATCTTGTTACACTGATGTCAAAAATGGGGTGACAGCCGAACTCCTTTTTTTTTTTTTCTTCTTTTTTTGCCTGCCGCCACAGCCTGCTATCAAACAAACAAAGGCCGACGATAATTGATTTTTGTTGGCAGAGTTATGAAACCATTACATCAAATCTGGCGTCAGACGTCAACTTGTTGACAGCCGACCCTCGACGACGGCCTCGAGAGGGGTGAACGCTGATTGCAATTTACCACATCAGTCACACGATTATATCTACTTAAGAAAGTGATTAGTTTTACGGGGGTGAAAGTGTATTTAATGATTCCCTCTGCTTTTATTGCGCCACCTCCTCAAATTGCTCCCTGTTGTCTCAATCCAACAGCGGCGGGAGGAGTATCCAGCATGACAAAGTTTGAGCGCCGATGAGTCACCGGCGGAATTAGAGCCCCCCCGGGCGACGTGTACATTTTTTTTGTCATCCTCAGCAGAACCATCAAAGTGCGATAATCCGACGCGGCTAGTCCTAGAGTTGGACATAAAAAAAGAAAATTGCGTCTGCTTCTTGATTTACTTCAATTTGCGTGCGAGTTGGTGGATTATTTTTGCGTGATTACAAATATTTCATCACTGTGATTTGGGAGACGTGATTTGGTTGCCAAAAGGCAAATAGTCGAGCTTGTTTCCCATTGCTATTGCACAGTAATTGGAAAATGCACGTGATGGAAACATTGCGCAGGGACGGTTGGCCACTAAGGCCTGATTTATGGTTCTGTGTTCTGTTGACGCCGGAGCGACGTCGTCGACCCTAAGTCCTCGTTGAGTATTCGATGCAGGGCTGCAGTTATCGAATATTTTAGTACCGTATTTTTTGGACTATAAGTCGCACCAGCCATAAAATGCCCAACGAAGAGAAAAAAAACATACAGTGCCCTCCATAATTATTGGCACCCCTGAAAAAGATGTGTTTTTTAGCTTCTAATAATTTTTTAAAATTCAAATAATATGGGACCTTAATGGAAAAAAAGAGAAAAATCCAACCTTCAATACAAGTGCATTCATTCAGTGGGGAAAAAATCCCGCATAAAGAAGAAACTATTTGACATCAAATAATGTGTGTCACAATTATTAGCACCCCTGGTGTTAATACTTTGTACAACCCCCTTTTGCCAACAAAACAAGGTCTGGGGACTGAGATAGCCTTGGGAGGAGCTTGATTTTGTGTCTCGTGAACCATTTCTGTGTAGATTTGGCCATATGTTTAGGGTCATTGTCTTGCTGAAAGACCCAGTGACGACCCATCTTCAGCTTTCGGGCAGAGGGCAACAGATTTTGATTTAAAATGTCCTGGTATTTCAAAGCATTCATGATGCCATGCAACCTAACAAGGTTCCCAGGGCCTTTGGAAGCGAAACAGCCACACAGCATCACTGACCCACCCCCATACTCCACAGTGGGTATGAGGTGCTTTTCAGCATGCGCATCTTTCGTAGCACGCCAGACCCACTTAGTGTTTGTTGCCAAAAAGCTCAATCTTGGTCTCATCTGACTAAAGCACACGGTCCCAGTTGAAGCCTGGTGAACCAGTTGAAGCCTGGATGAGACCATTCTCCTGGCGACGTCATACACCTGTTGGGGATGCTAAATATGCCAAAGAACTTTCCAAGGCCAGGTTAGCTCACTACTCCAACATTATTAACAGTAACTCAGGTAACTTCAAACAACTCTTCACCACCGTCAAACACCTCCTTAAACCTCCAACTATAGCACACCACAATCAGACAGTCTCACAGTGCAACAAATTCATGGACTTCTTCACTACCAAAATACACAATATCCGCGCGTCTTTCTCCCATACTTACAGTTCTGTCACATTATGTGACATTGCACCCGTCACCCACAACCTGTCTCACTTTTCCCCCACAATGCAGCAGGAGGTCGAGAAGGTCATCAATAAATCCAAACCATCCACTTGCTCCTTAGACCCCTTCCCTTCCCCTCTGCTTAAAGCACACTGCCACTCCATTAGCCACTTAATAACAAAAATGATCAATCTTTCCCTTCAAACCGGGCATGTTCCGGCCACCCTCAAAACAGGTATCATCAAGCCCCTCCTCAAAAAACCCACTCTTGATCCCGATCCTCTGTCGAATTATAGACCCATCTCCAATCTCCCCTTCATTTCCAAAATTCTTGAAAAAACTGTATCCATCCAACTCCATAACCACCTGAAATCAAACCGTTTATATGAAAAATTCCAATCTGGTTTTCGTCCATCCCACAGCACCGAGACAGCGCTCATCAGAGTCACCAATGACCTTCTGATGACCTCTGACTCCGGTTCTACTTCCCTCCTTATCCTTCTCGACCTCTCTGCTGCATTTGATACTGTTGATCATCACATCCTCCTTCACCGCCTCCAACACGATATAGGTATCTCTGGCACTGCCCTACAGTGGTTTAAATCATACCTCACGGGAAGGACCGAGTTTGTAGCCCTGGGGGATGCTAAATCCCGCCCTAACACTGTTGTCTGCGGAGTCCCCCAGGGCTCTGTGCTCGGTCCAACCCTCTTCACCATTTACATACTACCCCTCGGTCGTGTCGTCAGCAGGCATGGAATACAATTCCATTGCTATGCTGACGACACACAACTATATTTCAAGGTCACTCCGTCCTCCACCCCCTCCTCCTCTGTTTCTCAACTTGACTCCTGCCTGGAGGAGATAAAGGCTTGGATGAGTGAAAACTTCCTGCAGCTGAACAGTTCCAAAACAGAAGCCATTCACATTGGTACCCCTCACCAGCTCCGTTCCGCCCCCATTTCCTCAGTCTCCTTTTTCGGCCACAAATCTTCCCTCTCCCCTTCTGTGACTAATTTGGGAGTCAGGTTTGACCCCCATCTTAGCTTTAACAATCACATCAATTACATTTGCAAAACCTCCTTCTTTCACCTCCGCAATATTGCCAAACTCCGGCCATCTCTCTCCCGTCCTGCTGCAGAGAGACTCGTACATGCCTTTATCTCCTCCAGGTTGGACTATTGCAATGCACTCCTCATCGGGATCCCTGGCAAGAGCCTACAGAGGCTTCAGTATGTCCAAAACAGCGCTGCCAGGGTCCTGATGAGGGTGCGTAAACATGAGCACATCACCCCCATCCTCCGCACCCTACACTGGCTCCCTGTTCACCTCCGTATTGAATTCAAAATCCTCCTTCACACCCATCACTGTCTACACGGTGTAGCCCCCACCTACCTCACCGAACTCCTCACATCACATACTTCAGACAGAACCCGGTCAGGCCAACAGCACCGTCTACTCCCGCCCAGGACTCGGCTCAAGACTATGGGCGACAGGGCCTTTACAGCCGCTGCTTCCCGTCTGTGGAACGCCCTCCCAGACCATCTCAGAGCCCCGCAGACGGTGGATGCATTTAAAAAAGGACTAAAAACTCACCTTTTTAAAAAAGCTTATTCTAGCTAATTTTATTTGACTGTATTACTTTTATCTGATTGGTATCTGATTTTATCTGTGCTTGTGTCTGTTTTGCTTTTACTGTTTTATTCTTAGTCTTTTGCATTTTATTTATTATTTTCTTTTTTTGCCAATGTGCACTTTGAGATTTGTTTTTCAAATGTAAAGTGCGTTACAAATAAAATGCATTATTATTATTATTAGAGCCCTATAATGATAGGGGTGGCTAACCGGCAGATTAAAAGACTAAGTTCTCGTCATCTGCGTTTTGCCAAATTGCTGTATATAGTCGAATAGTCTCAAAATATGATTCAAATTCACATAATAATGCTATTTATGACTTTTTTTTTCTCCTGTCGTACGCACTTTAAGGGTGGCTACCTCTGGGTAGCTCACGATAGGATACGATTTGCGATACAAGGCTCACGATATTGCCATAAAACAAATACATGGGTCAGGAAATCATTCTACAATTTTTAACTATACAGGTAATCCCGGTTTACGAATGAGTTCCATTACTGTGCTGGCGATGTAACCCGGATTTCCGCGTAAAATGGAATTAACCCTTTAAATACCTCAAAACACCCTCTAAATAAAAATGTTCAAAAAAACTGTAGCCGAAGTATTCCTATAGCATCGATTTCATTTTCTTGTATGGGGGGAAAAGTTCAGGAGCTTCACCTCCTCCAGCCATTGTGTAGCACAGCTGCCTGAATGACACTGAGCAACAACCAGCGGGGGAGGGTTGAATCTTCCAGTTGAAAGCAAGGGATGCATTTTTAGGCCGTAAAAAATGGCTAATACGTAAGGGTCGGTATTAGAGCTGAAACGAATACTCGAGCAATTCGAGTAACTCGAGTTTAAAAACTGATCCGGGTAATTTTATTCACCTCGAGGAATTGTTTAATTTTGCCCTAAGCATCACGTTTTGCCTGGACTACTTTTAATGCGGGACAACGCGCTGACGTCACGTGCGTAGAGGAAGAAGCAATTAAAAAAAAAAAACTTACTGCAGCCGACAGCCGCTACAAACTATGCTGACTTTGCTAAAAACTACGCCCGCATGATGCTAGTGCGGTAGCAGGTAGTGTCCGATGTGTCTCATAGATATCGAATGCATTTAGAATTAGATGCGAAATGACCGACTCGGCCGCGTCTGGGCGGCGTTAGTAAACAGCCGCCATCTTTAAGCAGTACACTTCTCAGCGCTAATAAATATAACGTTACTGTCACTTGCTCACGTAACGTTAGCCCTTCGGAGGGCTAGGTTTCTATTGATTATGACCACTGTTGATGCGTGTCTAATGTGTCTTACATACAGGCTTTATTTAATCTGTAAAAACACAGCGCTGTAGAGTGATGAGGGTGTAAAATTAAAACATAATAAAGCTAACTGTCAGTTTTAGCTCAGTAGTCATTGCTGAATAAAACACCAAGTAGCATGGGTCCCTAATGTGCTCCAATACAGCAGCAGGTATCATACATTTATTTTGAACACTGCAAAAACTCAAAATCCTATCAGTACTTACAGTTTAGACTAACTTAAAACTTAACTAGAACTTAAAAATAGCTTGACACAAATGGAAATGCAATTGAAACATGTGGGAAAAACACGTAGCTTTCATGTTATGTGTTATCAAGCGTAATTACATTTTTAGGTAAGAAATATGTTTTCTTTTAATAAGATCTAGAAGTTTTTTGAGTGAAAGTAGTAGTCTATTCCGAGATGCAATTGTTGGCTGTTTTCAACAACTACATAAAAAATAAAGACATTGACTGACTGAAAATGGTTCAATATTGGATTAAATGTAAAATTAAAATATATAATTGCTCTGTACCTAAAAAAAAAAAAAAAAAAGTTTAATCCGATTACTCTATTAATCGATATAATTTTCAGTCGATTACTCGATTACTAAAATATTCGATAGCTGCAGCCCTAGTCGGTATTATGGAAACTTTTTGCGGTTTTGAAACTGATGTTTTCAAACCATTCAAATCTGTAACCGGCACCTGCTTATGTCATGACCGTATTTGGCCAAAAAGATGACACAAAAATCATCAAATTCAAACCAGAACAACACCTGAAACATCAACCGTCCAAAGAGCATGAGCTCCCTCTAGTGGAGAAAACCATTGTAACCTCTGATTGGTATAATAGAGTCATGTGGTTAGTGTTGCAACGTCTCATTGGTGACAGTGAGACAGCCACTGTCTGCATCTTTCTTGTAGAATAAAGAGTAAAAACTAGGGCTGTCAAACGATTAACATTTTTAATCGAGTTAATTACAGCTTAAAAATTAATTAATCGTAATTAATCGCAATTTCAAACCATCTGTAAAATATGCCATATTTTTCTTTAGATTATTGTTGGAATGGAAAGACTCAAGACGGATATATACATTCAACATACGGTACATAAGTACTGTATTTGTTCATTATAACAAAAAATCAACAAGATGGCATTAACATTATTAACATTCTCTTAAAGCGATCCATGGATAGAAAGACTTGGAGTTCTTAAAAGATAAATGTTAGTACAAGTTATAGAAATTTTATATTAAAAACCCTCTTAATGTTTTCGTTTTATTAAAATTTGTAAAATTTACAATTGAAAAATAAACTAGTAGCTCGCCATTGTTGATGTCAATAATTACACCATGCTCACTCATTGTGACACCCATAAAATCATTTGGACGCAAGCGCCAGCAGAGGGCGCCAAACACCAAAAAAACAAGTAACAAGCGGACATTACACTGCTGTCATTTTAATCTGTTTGAGCGGGGCATGTGCGTTAATTGCGTCAAATATTCTAACGTGATTAATTTTAAAAATTAATTACCGCCCGTTAACGCGATAATTTTGACAGCCCTAGTAAAAATGTAATTACTCTAGTGTAGCCCAAAGTAGCGGAGTAAAAGTAGTGTTTCTTCTTCACAATTCTACTTAAGTAAAAGTAAAAAGTATTGCGTGATAACTACTCTAAAAAGTAGATTTTTCTCAAAAAGTTACTCAAGTAACTGTAACGGAGTAAATGTAACGCATTACTACCCACCTCCGGCGGTCACTCGGTCAACTATTTGATAAACAAATGCATTTTCACGTCTGATTCCACTTACCACTTTGCATCCCTCCGGTCCCCGCACGCCCGTTGAAGGAGCCCGTCTTGAAATGTGTTGAAATGCCAACGGGCTTAGTGTGCGCAATGTCTTTGGCACCCCATCACTTGGATGTGGAGTTGTGAAATAGAAACTGCAATCAGCAGCTGAGTGCAGTTGCAATGAGTCACTCTCGATTGACTTGAGTCTCACATTCTGCGGCGCTGATTCTCGAAGTGGACTACAGTGCGGTGCAATCACCGACTAAGTGCAATTCGAGTTGTATTTAGCTGTAGAGTCAATATGTTTGCATTTAGCCTTTAAAGCATAGTGTTAATGTGAAGTTTTACAGTATTATACAATCAAACTGGCCTTGTTAACTTATTGGCGACGATAGACGTCCAATCCGTTTGACCTGTGAGGTCTGGCAGAGAACGATCATGCGATTCTCAGCCATCCATCCCAATTTTAACAGTCTCCAAGCCGATGGTCATCACTAATTGTGAGAGTTCTCCCACTTGAAAATATTAGAGAGGCCTGTAATTGTCAACATGGGTAAACCTCAACCATGAGAGACAGAATGTGGAAAAAAAACAGAAAATCACATTGTTTGATTTTAGGAATTTATTTGCAAATCATGGTGGAAAATAAGTATTTGGTCAATACCAAAAGTTCATCTCAATATTTTGCTATGTACCCTTTGTTGGCAATAACGGAGACCAAATGTTTTCTGTAACTCTTGACAAGCTTTCACACACCGTAGCTGGTATTTTGGCCCATTCCTCCATGCAGATCTCCTCTAGAGCAGTGATGTTTTGGGGCTGTCGTTGGGTAACACGGACTTTCAACTCCCTCCACAGATTTTCTATGGGGTTGAGATCTGGAGACTGGCTAGGCCACTCCAGGAACTTGAAATGCTTCTTACAAAGCCAGTCCTTTGTTGCCCCGGCTGTGTGTTTGGGATCATTGTCATGCTGAAAGACCCAGCCACGTCACATCTTCAATAACCTTGCTGATGGAAGGAGATTTTCACTCAAAATCTCTTGATACATGGCCCCATTCATTCTTTCCTTTACACAGATCAGTCGTCCTGGTCCCTTTGCAGAAAAACAGCCCAAAAGCATGATGTTTCCACCCCCATGTTTCACAGTGGGTATGGTGTTCTTCAGATGCAATTCCGTATTCGTTCTCCTCCAAACACGAGAACCTGTGTTTCTACCAAAAAGTTCTATTTTGGTTTCATCTGACCATAACACATTCTCCCAGTCCTCTTCTGGATCATCCAAATGCTCTCTAGCGAACCGCAGACCGGTCTGGACGTGTACCTTCTTCAGCAGGGGGACACGTCTGGCAGTGCAGGATTTGAGTCCCTGGCGGCGCATTGTGTTACTGATAGTCGCCTTTGTTACTGTGGTCCCAGCTCTCTGTAGATCATTCACTAGGTCCCCCCATGTGGTTCTGGGATTTTTGCTCACAGTTCTTGTTATCATTTTGGCGCCACCGGGTGAGATCTTGCATGCAGCCCCAGATCGAGGGAGATTATCAGTGGTCTTGTATGTCTTCCATTTTCTCATAATTGCTCCCAAAGTTGATTTCTTTACACCAAGCTTTTTACCTATTGCAGATTCAGTCTACAATTTTGTCTCTGGTGTCCTTCGACAGGTCTTTGGTCTTGGCCATAGTGGAGTTTTGAGTGTGACTGACTGAGGTTGTGGACAGGTCTCTTTTATATCGATGATTGACGAGTTAAAACAGGTGCCATTAATACAGGTAACGAGTGAAGCCTCATTAGACCTCGTTAGAAGAAGTTAGACCTCTTTAACAGCCAGAAATCTTCCTTGTTTGTCGGTGACCAAATGCTTATTTTCCACTCTAATTTGGAAATAAATTCTTTAAAAATCAAACAATGTGATTTTCTGTTTTTTTTTCCCCCCACATTCTGTCTTTCATGGTTGAGGTTTACCCATGTTGACAATTACAGGCCTCTCTAATCTTTTCAAGTAGGAGAACTTGCACAATTGGTGGTTGACTAAATACTTATTTGCCCCACAGTAGATACTCTTTTAATTTGTAGTGTAGCGCTCGTAGAAATGTTCGTTTGTGATGCTATCGTTTCATAGATATTGAGATAATAATTTCGATTGATGACGTAACTTACAGCCCTTCTGTAGCCTAACTCCTGATGGAGTGTACCAACTATATTAATATCAGAGGGGTGTCCCAACAGCTTGCACATTGAACGGCACCTTTTCAGTTCCATTTTGCAGTAAATGGGGGGCTTGAGATATTAATTTCGGGTGATGACGTCACTCGCAGAAATGGACTGAAATGAACTGAAATGTTGCCATTCGTTTGTGCTAGTTGTTGGGACACTACTCAGTTGGTATGCTCCGTCAAGCACAGGAGTTTGAATACGGAAGAGCTGCAATTGATGTCATCACTACAAATTAAAAGCAGAATATCTACAAATTTGTTGCAGCACAAATGATTGACATCATTTTTTATATGAATTTGTGTCTGATGGTGGGCAAACTTCACGAAGGTCAACGTTATCGATAATAATTTATAAAATAGCATTAAAAACAGTTCCAACAGTAGGAAAGTTGCTTATGTCTTCTCTTTTTGAGTTCAGCAAGTGGTAAAATTGGCAAAATGACTGCGTAGTCAATGTTAAAAAACAGATTTTTAAACATTTAAATGAAATGGCAGCTAACGAGTTAACAGTTGAAGATGAACATTTGTGTGTGTTCCCAAAAAGAACATATTGAAATACTTTGGCAAATATCTCGAGACTTATGGAGGCCATTTTGACATTCATTCATTGCAAACACTCCAAATCACAGCCAAGGACAATTTCAAAAGTTCAAAAACACCTTATTTGCTCATTTTTACTTTCGTTTATACGGTTGTCCTCCGTAGCGAAAAGACCCTGAGCTGAACTTGACCAGCTTTTCTTCATTGTTCAGCAAAAGCCGTCTTTGTTCGCTCCCCTTTTCCATTCACATTGGGTAATGTTCCGAAAAGCTTCTTCTTTTTGTGTGATGGAAAAATGGCCCTTGTCAGCTGCCCCGCATTAAGAGACACCCTGTTCTGGATGGAAAGCAAACTGATCTTAATGATCGCGGTGATTATCGAAATGATCCAGTGGAAGAGGATAATGAGGCTATTTGCTTTGGATCAAGGCCGCCCGCAAATGAATAGCGGCGGGCGCGAAACAAGATAACGCCAGCCGCCATTTTTGCGCGAACGGCGTTGACGCGGACTGCAAAATATTCCCACTGGTGGCGTGAAATTGCTCCCCCGTCTCCCATCTTGAGTCTTGCTTTTTTGCTCTATTAAAATAACAGGGCTTGCGATCCGGTGCAAAAGGTCAGCGCATGGCCTCGGGCCGCCATGCACCCAGAGGTGGGATGACTCATTCAATGTCTTACTGTTTGGAAGAATTGCCACCATTGCTTTTATTGCTTTTTTTTTTTTTTTTAAATGTTTTCATCTCCTCTCCAGCGATGTGTTTATTGTTATAGGAAAACTGCCTTCATTCATTTGACTTTTCCTTTGCTATCAACTTGTATCTGTTTTGTACAGAGGCGTAATAATACTAGACGGTAGGCTGAGAGACTTAATTTGTTTTTTTTTTTTACTTTTAATTAGGGCTGTCAAACGATTAAAATTTTCAATCGAGTGAATCAAGCTTAAAAATTAATTAATCGTAATTAATCGCAATTCAACCCATCTATAAAATATGCCATATATTTCTGTAAATTATTGTTGGAATGGAAAGATAAGACACAAGACGGATATATACATTCAACATACTGTACATAACTACTGTATTTGTTTAATATTACAATAAATCCACAAGATAGCATAAACATTATTAACATTCTTTCTGTTAAAGGGATCCACGGATAGAAGGACTTGCAGTTCTTAAAAGATAAATGTGAGTACAAGATATTATAATTTTATATTGAAACCCCTCTTAATGTTTTCGTTTTAATAAAATTTGTAAAATTTTCAATCAAAAAAAATAAACTAATAGCTTCGTCATTGTTGCTGTCGCCAAGCGGGATGGCACATGGGCTCCATGCCATTCTTCCACAGTGTCTTTAACTACGTAAGGTAGTGATTGGAATACACCACAAGTTGTCAATGGCAAGTGTTAAATTAATTAGAGATCTTGCCAAAGACTGCGTTTTGCCCTTCGTCTGACACCGTAGTTTACGGGTTCATTGTACCTTACGTTCATTTGAGTGTTGATTTCACAACGTACGAGACCTCTGATAGTTTGTATTTTGTGACTAAATATTGGCATCTAGTGTATTTGTTGAGCTAAACGAAATGTTTGACTAGAGTTTGACCAAAGTCTGAGTAAGTTTTATGTGTATTTTGCCTAGCTATTTTGATTGGGAATGCAAGTTCTTTTTGCACTGAGCGCTTTTCTTTTTGTGAACATTTTTTTTTTTTTTTTGAGAGATAGGAATATTATTTTTGTTGTGCTTTCACTAAATGATACTGTAGCGACTCAACTGTTCCGCTGATTGGAAGTTGGGCAACCATGACTGTCAGTGGTGACTGCAAATGGTATTTGTTCTGCGTTGAGTTCAATGAAGCGTGTTAAGAAAAAGATCAACTCCGGTCATACTTCCCTACGTTGCTCGCCACAATAGTTATGTTTGTTGTGAAGGAGTTGCCAAAGCTTGTGCCAATAAACGGCGCGGTCCAATAAACGCCTGTGTCCACTCGCCTTTCTCTGCCTCTTAGCTCTCAATGTGCAAAAAACGGCGTCATTGTAATCTGTTTGAGGCAATGCATGAGCAGGTCATTCGGCGCATGCATTAAATGCGTCAAATATTTTAACGTGGTTAATTTAAAAAATTAATTACCGCCTGTTAATGCGATAAATTTGACAGCACTAATAATAATACTAAAAGTTAGGCTCAGAGTCATAATTTTTGTGTTGTTGGTGTTGTTTTTTTCCTAAATTTGATTATTTTACGTTAAATGCCTAGCATTGTTTTCAAACATTATGGACTGTGATTTAGGGTGCTAAGTCCGTGCTAGACAGTGAGCTAAGCTCTAAAATGACTATGTCAGACGTCCGCGTGGTTTGCTGACTTTAGCTGCTCATTGGGTGACCAAACGTCCTCTTTTGCCCGGACATGCCCACTTTTCACATCCTGTCCGTGGCGTCCGGCCGGTTTTTATAAGTTCATGAAAATGTCCGGTTTTCATGATTTTTCACGGAACCATTTAGCGTGTGTTGAAATTGATTGACACTTTGCACAGAATACTACGGTACTATGCTGCCTGTGACGTGTTCCCTGAGAGCCTGCCCAGTGTTTGAGTTTTTTACAATCAATACTAGAGATGTCCCGATCGATCGGCGTCCCGATCGATCGGCATCCCGATCGATCGGATCTGATCACGTCATTTTCAAAGTATCGGAATCAGCAAAAAAATATCGGCCATGCCTTTTTTTAATATACATATATATATATTTTTTTTAATTAAATCGTTTCCTAATTGTATTTAACGTTATAGACATAATATGTTACACTCATCCAGAGTCTTTAGTTTAGGCTTAAGGTAGGGTTATCAAATTTATCCCGGTAACAGCGGTAATTAATTTAAATAAAAAATGTATCATGTTAAAATATTTAACGCAATTATTGCATGCGTTGCACGACCCACTCACGCATTGTCGCGCTCAATCTGAAATGGCGCTGTTTCACCTGTATAGAGAGATAAAAGGCAGCGTAAAATGAATAGACAGCCTTTGGAGTCTTTTTTTAATTGGCTAACGCCTTACAATCCCTCTCCCTACGATAAGAAATATCATGGGAAGCAATGTGGGGAAGCAAGGTAGCAATTGATCTTTTTCTTAACACCTTGTGTTATTTCCCAACGCAGAGAAGATATATCAATTGGTAGAACTACGCACAGTCATGGTTCCACTTCCCATCACGCATTGGGGCATGGCTACAGAATCATTTTTACTGAAAGCTCAACAAATACACTAGATGGCAATATTCAGTCACAATATACAAAGTCACAAGTCTTTCTATCCGTGGATCCCTCTCACAGAAAGAATGTTAATAATGTAAATGCCATCTTGAGGATTTATTGTCATAATAAACAAATACAATACTTATGTACTGTATGTTGAATGTATATATTCGCCCGAGTTTTATTCATTTTTTTCTTAACGCATTGCCAAAATGTATATGATCGGGAAAAATTATCGGGAATGATTGGAATTGAATCGGGAGCAAAAAAAAAAGCAATCGGATCGGGAAATATCGAGATCGGCAGATACTCAAACTAAAACGATCGGATCGGAAGCAAAGAAAACATGATCAGAACAACCCTAATCAATACCTATATAATCAAATGCTCACATACCCAAAAGAGTAAATTGAAAATACCTTTATTCTACTTTGGAATAAAAAATATGCGCATGCGTACGCAGTCACAGACTGGCTTTATCATGGCGTTAACTGTCAATTCTCATTCACGAACATACCTTCCTCTAGACAGGAGCTCACAGGCTACAGGTAAAACAGGTTAAACTTACTTTTTGGCAACTGTGGCATCTGTTGGCGCTTTGTACTGGCATGATCTGTAAAATCCCGTTTGGTGTCGCATTGTTGCGCTGCCGATGATTGTGAACTTTTATAGCAATGTTTGATTTTGCCTCTGCTACCGGTGCTCTCTAATCGGGTAACTATCAGTGAGCTAAGCCTCGCTAGGCATTATGGGAAATAGTTTTGAAATGCTGCGTTTGACAACATGCTGGTTGAATCGTTTGTCAGTTTATTTCGGTTATTGTTTGCGTGCAATCTAGAACGTTGAATGGGAATAACAATTGAGTGGGAATAACAATTTGTCAACGACAATTGTCGTGATCGTAATTTGTAAAAATGTTTAGTTAGCACATACCCTACTGTGTGTGTGTATTGACTGGACTTCTGTGGAGAGTTTTATTGTTAAAATGCGTGACGTTTGGAACAGACGTGTACATATGTTTGTTAAAGCTTTACAAATTGTCAAAAGTGAAGGAAGTAAAAAGCTTCAAAAAGCACGATTGCTCAGTTTGTTGTCTGTCAAGCTGAACAACTTCACGTATAGTGAGGGCAGAACAAGTCATGTTAATAAAGTAAAGTAAAAATTAAGATACTGTGAGGTACAATTAGGTACTGTTTGTGTGACTGAAAAACTCCTAAAAGACAAAATGGCGGACGAGACTTCTGCGTCATAAAGTCGAAATCGTGTAAGTCCAGTACATTGTAACCCGGGGACTACCTGTATTTAATTTAGGGCTGCAGCTATCGATTATTTTAGTAGTCGATTAATCAATGAACTAGTTAGTTCGAGTAATCGAGTAATCGGATAAGGAACATAAATTAAAATACCTGAGCTGAGCCTCAAACGGTATAAAACAAAAGGATCTAAGTACAACAAAAGAAATGGCTAACTTACATAGCAAATGTCTACTAGCTTAAATGCTATAAATTGCTAACGTTTATTTTTCACAACGCTTGTCTCAAATGGCTCACATATCCGTACAAAAAACAGCTAAATGAATGCATTAAAAAAAATATTAGCTCAAACAAAAACGTAGTTTACGTTAGTCTTAACTGGGAGCAGCTGGATTCAGTCATGTGAAATGGGTTATGTCATATTCACTGTTGCCGCTAGAGGGCAGTGTATCCACCCAAATCTATCAAACTAAATACAAACACTTTCAAAACAAACCATTAAAATGCCACTTAAATGAAACAAATACTGGAAGCAGCAAAATGTAATTCAAATATTTTTTGTAATCGAATTACTCGAGTTAATCGATTAATCGTTGCAGCAATTTATTTATAATTGTGTATGATTAATTTGTTTTTGAATGGTAAATGGTGTTAGACTTATATAGCGCTTTTCCACCTTTCAAGACGCTCAAAGCGCTTTACACTATCTCGCCATCCACCTACTGGTGACGCAGCACCAGGAGCAATGTGGGGTTCAGTGTCTTGCTCAAGGACACTTAGACGAGTTCACCAGGGCAGAGACTTGAACCAACAACCTCTGGGTTGGGGGACAACTACTCTACCACTGAGCCACGCCACCCCTGAGGACGGGAAAAGACATGAAATTGCTTGAAAATTTAAAACGAATGAACTGATTTTACTTTTAATATTTTTGGGCAAACTACCGTAATTTCCCGAATATAGGGCGCACCCGTGTATAACGTGCACCCCAAATTTACTTGTAAAATCTAGGGAAAATTATTGTACCCCTGTATAACACGCACCCTAATTTTAGCACCAATAAATAGAAGAATACAAGAAAACAGAGCTCGTGTACAGATACCGAAATGTCATTTTACTACACAGCACCAGCATAGCACATTGGTAGTTCAAAACATTACCATAAACTGACAATATGTATGGTAATGATATGATCTGACAACTTCTTCAACTTACCAGAATCCAGGAGAAAACAAAACAGATGTGACTTTTTGAAATCGGAAAGAGCGCATCGCTGTACACTAGACTGTAATAATAGAAACTATTGTTATTTGGGTTGGAGTTTCCCGAGGGACAGATATAGTTGACGGACACAGGAAGTCTGTGTTGTTATGTTTGTTATGGTCCGAGTTGCAGAGCTGCAATAAACGTTGACTTAAATGAGTTCAAGAAACTAAATTCTGTGCTTTATGAATCGTTAAAAAAAAGCATAATTTAACACAGACGAAATCATTCAACCAATCAGAGTGAAGTATTACCGAAACAAAATGGTGAAGTCACGACCGTAATGGTCGGCAATGGATCGCCGCATATATTTTTTTAACACAACATGGCCGTGTCATTAAACAAAAATCGGTCTTTATATATATACTGTATAAAATTAGGGCTTTCATACCATTTAAATTTTTAATCGAGTTAATTACAGCATAAAAATTAATTAATCGTAATTAATCACAATTCAAACCATCTATAAAATATGCCATATTTTCCTGTAAATTATTGTTGTTGAAAAGATGAGACACAAGACGGATATATACATTCAATATACAGTACATAAGTACTGTATTTGTGTATTATAACAATAAATCAACAAGATGGCATTAACATTATTAACATTCTCTTGAAGCGACCCATGGATAGAAAAACTTGGAAGTTCTTAAAAGATAAATGTTAGTACAAGTTATAGAAATTTTATATTAAAACCCCTCTTAATGTTTTCGTTTCATTAAAATTTGTAAAATTTTCAATCAAAAAATAAACTAGTAGCTCGCCATTGTTGATGTCATTACACCATGCTCACTCCCCAAACCCATAAAATCATTTGGACCCAAGCGCCAACAGAGGGCGCCAATTAACAAAACAACAAGCGGACATTACACTGCTGTCATTTTAATCTGAGCGGGGCATGTGCGTTAATTGCGTCAAATATTTTAACGTGATTAATTTTAAAAATTAATTACCGCCCGTTAACGTCATAATTTTGACAGCCCTACACATATATATATATACAGTGCCTTGCAAAAGTATTGGGCCCCCTTGAACCTTGCAACCTTTCGCCACATTTCAGGTTTCCAACATAAAAAAATAAAATTTTAATTTTTTGTCAAGAATCAACAACAAGTGGGACACAATCGTGAAGTGGAACAAAATTTTTTGGATAATTTAAACTTTTTTAACAAATAAAAAACTGAAAAGTGGGGCGTGCAATATTATTCGGCCCCCTTGCGTTAATACTTTGTAGCGCCACCTTTTGCTCCAATTACAGCTGCAAGTCACTTGAGGTATGTTTCTATCAGTTTTGCACATCGAGAGACTTACATTCTTGCCCATTCTTCCTTGCAAAACAGCTCGAGCTCAGTGAGGTTGGATGGAGAGTGTTTGTGAACAGCAGTCTTCAGCTCTTTCCACAGATTCTCCATTGGATTCAGGTCTGGACTTTGACTTGGCCATTCTAACACCTGGATACGTTTATTTTTGAACCATTCCATTGTAGATTTGGCTTTGTTTTGGATCATTGTCCTGTTGGAAGATAAATCTCCGTCCCAGTCTCAGGTCTTGTGCAGATACCAACAGGTTTTCTTCCAGAATGTTCCTGTATTTGGCTGCATCCATCTTCCCGTCAATTTTAACCATCTTCCCTGTCCCTGCTGAAGAAAAGAAGGCCCAAACCATGATGCTGCCACCACCATGTTTGACAGTGGGGATGGTGTGTTCAGGGTGATGAGCTGTGTTGCTTTTACGCCAAACATATCGTTTTGCATTGTGGCCAAAAAGTTCAATTTTGGTTTCATCTGACCAGAGCACCTTCTTCCACATGTTTGGTGTGTCTCCCAGGTGGCTTGTGGCAAACTTTAAACGAGACTTTTTATGGATATCTTTGAGAAATGGCTTTCTTCTTGCCACTCTTCCATAAAGGCCAGATTTGTGCAGTGTACGACTGATTGTTGTCCTATGGACAGACTCTCCCACCTCAGCTGTAGATCTCTGCAGTTCATCCAGAGAGGATCATGGGCCTCTTGGCTGCATCTCTGATGAGTTTTCTCCTTGTTTGAGAAGAAAGTTTGGAAGGACGGCCGGGTCTTGGTAGATTTGCAGTGGTCTGATGCTCCTTCCATTTCAATATGATGGCTTGCACAGTGCTCCTTGAGATGTTTAAAGCTTGGGAAATCTTTTTGTATCCAAATCCGGCTTTAAACTTCTCCACAACAGTATCTCGGACCTGCCTGGTGTGTTCCTTGGTTTTCATAATGCTCTCTGCACTTTAAACAGAACCCTGAGACTATCACAGAGCAGGTGCATTTATACGGAGACTTGATTACACACCGGTGGATTCTATTTATCATCATCGGTCATTTAGGACAACATTGGATCATTCAGAGATCCTCACTGAACTTCTGGAGTGAGTTTGCTGCACTGAAATTAAAGGGGCTGAATAATATTGCACGCCCCACTTTTCAGTTTTTTATTTGTTAAAAAAGTTTAAATTATCCAATAAATGTTGTTCCACTTCACGATTGTGTCCCACTTGTTGTTGATTCTTGACAAAAAAATTAAATTTCATATCTTTATGTTTGAAGCCTGAAATGTGGCGAAAGGTTGCAAGATTCAAGGAGGCCGAATACTTTTGCAAGACACTGTATATATATATATATATATATATATATATATATATATTTCTGTCTCCATCCATGTACCCGTTTATAATGCGCATCATGATTTTACAAGTTGATTTTAGGGAAACAAAGTGTGCGTTATATTCGGGAAATTACGGTAGTAGATCTTTTCACAATTTTTTAGAACAGTGAAGCTGTATTTGCGAAGCGAGGAAGTAAAACTTTGTTTCAACAACTTTTCTGAAAAAGAAAATGCAATTTCTGAGAACAGTTACACTGTTGGCAGAAAATCCGACTTTGTGGAAAATCTCCCACGACGTATATATCGTCACAGCAAAACACTTCCTTAGCTCATTTGTTCCCAGGTTTCTCGTGTTTGCCATTAACTCCGCTTTCTTCTGCGCCCTCTTTTCCCAGTTTGGTCGTCTTGTCATGCCGTTGTTTCCCTTCATTCATCATTCCTTCCTACTACATTAAAAGCGCACCTTGCTCGCTTTCCGTTTTTTTAGGTCACAAAATAGAAAGCATTTTTCCAGCTCACACTTTTTCATCCCTGCACTCTGCGCTGTCATTACGACCGCCCTACCCGCTCTCCTCATCGTTTGAGGCCACGGGAGAGCTATTGTCCAAAGGTACAGACTGAAGCAGTTACAGGGGAGAGCTGCAAAAGACTGATTTTTCTTATTAAAAGCTCAAAAGTTTAAGAAACAAGGGGCCTTCACTCAGCGGGAGGCGTCTGCTTTCTGAGCGTTAAATTGCAAAATGGAGGGGAGCTGCCGTCCTATAGCGCATCTATTACTAGTTATTACTGTCTCTTTACTCTTGTTTTTCTCCTGTCTGCGCTCCCTCCGGGCTTGTCCTTTTCTTTAAGCTGTTGGTCATTCTCTGCGCTGACATGAAAAACAAGGCACACCTGATTTAAAGCGAGAACGCAACTTACGTGCGAAGAGCTTTTTTTCGCCCGGTCTCACTCTGTCAGCGTTCGTTTCTGGCGCGTTAATCCACGCGGCGACACCCAGCGGGTCGCAGCTTTGGGCCAGGCGGTGTGCCACTGGGGAGATGGGTAAATATCAGAGAAGGTCATAGCGAGGAGGGGCCGTTGGAGGGGAAGCCAAATGGCGGCCGATGAAGGGAAACCAGGAGAGATGACGATCTGGCGGCTTGTTTTTAAAACAAATCAATAATATCACGTCACTTTCAGAAAATGAAGAACAATATTTTAGTTGGGTTGGAACTAGAGGTGGTGTATTGACAGTTCGGACCGCCGCCACATTCTGCAAAAATGTGGCTTCGTTCATTTGCTGCCATCCCTCCTACTTCAAACAAGTCTATGGCAGTCAATGGCAACCAGTGAGTTTAATTTTGGGGTATTTCAGGTCATTTCATGTTGATTTGGGGGTATTTTCTGAGACACTTCCTGTTGATTTTAGGTTCCTGATTACAGTGGGGCAAATAAGTATTTAGTCAACCACCAATTGTGCAAGTTCTCCTACTTGAAAAGATTAGAGAGGCCTGTAAATGTCAACATGGGTAAAACTCAACCACTGAAGGAAGTTACTCGTAAATGCGCTAAAATGAACAGAAAGTGACCTGTAAATGCTCCCAACATAAAGAAATTGGCTGCAAATGTTCTGATTTCACTGCTATTGACAGCACATACTTCGTGGCCACATTCCGTTCTCGTGTTTTTGCTATATGAATCTACAAAAGCAAAATTGCCTTTTACAAAAAAATTATAATCAAGTATCATACCCTGTGGTGTAAATATAGGCCATAGTTATTTGGCTAATAAGGTGATTTAGTGGTTCTTTCTTTATACATTGGTTGGGTAGTTACTGTATTTGTTGTTGTTGGGTAGTTGCTTACTTGCTTGATCAGCTAGCTGGTTAGCTTTTCATTTGTTGCCGGTTGGTTGGTTGGTTGGTTGGTTGGTTGGTTGGTTGGTTGGTTGGTTGGTTGGTTGGTTGGTTGGTTGGTTGGTTGGTTGGTTGGTTGGTTGGTGTGTTGGTGTGTTGGTGTGTTGGTTGGTTGGTTGGTGTGTTGGTTGTCGTTACTGTATTTGGCTAATGAAGTGGTCAGTTGCTTCTTAAGTTTGTAGGTTAGATAAATTATTTAATTGTTGGTCGGTTGCTAGATCAGTTGGTTGACAAAAAAACGTATTAGGTTGTTGGTCATTATTTTGCAAATAAAAGTGATTGGTGTGTTTATTCTTAAGTTGATAGGGTAGTTACAGTATATGATTGTTGGTTTGTAGCTCAGTTCTTGAAATGACTGTTCGATTTTTTGGTAATTTGATTAGCTTGTTGAATAATTGCATTTTTTTTTTTTTTTTGTTACAGTGCTGACCAAAAGTATAGGCACCCCTGCAATTCTGTCAGATAATGCTCAATTTCTCCCAGAAAATGATTGCAATTACAAATGCTTTGGTAGTAATATCTTCATATATTTTGCTCGCTATGAAAAAACACAAAAGAAAATGGGAAAAAATTAAATCATTATAATTTTAAACAAAACTCCAAAAATGGGCCGGGCAAAAGTATTTGCACCCTGTGAAAAATTATGTGATGCTTCTCTAATTTGTGTAATTAACAGCACCGGTTACTTACCTGTGGCACATGACAGGCGATGGCAATAACTAAATCACACTTGTAGCCAGTTAAAATGGATTAAAGTTGACTCAACCTCTTTCCTTGTGTATACCACATTGAGCACGGAGAAAAGAAGACCAAAGAACTGTCTGAACACTTGAGAAGCAAAATTGTGAGGAAGCATGGGCAATCTCAAGGCTTCAAGTCCATCTCCAAAGACCTGAATTTTCCTGTGTCTACCGTGCGCAGTGTCATCAATAAATGTAAATCCTATGTGGCTGTAAATCCTGTGGCTAACTTCCCTAAATGTGGACGAAAAAGAAAAATTGACGAGTGATTTCAAGGAAAGATTGTGCGGATGATGGATAAAGAACCTCGACTAACATCCAAACAAGTTGAAGCCGTCTTGCAGTCCGAGGGTACAACGGTGTCAACCCGTACTATCCGTCGGCATCTGAATGAAAAGGGACTCTATGGTAGGATTCCCAGGAAGACCCCACTTCTGACCCAGAGACATAAAAAAGCCAGACTGGAGTTTGCCAAAACTTAACTGAGAAAGCCAAAAACGTTTTGGAAGAAAAGAACACGGTCCCCCCAGTCAAACATGGCAGAAGTTCTCTGATGCTTTGAGGTTGCTTTGAGAGCTGAAACAAATCCTCGAGCAACTCGAGTAACTCGAGTTTAAAAACTGATCCGAATAATTTTATTCACCTCGAGTAATCATTTAATTTTGACAGCTCTAAGCATCACGTTTTGCCCGGGCTACTTTTAATGCGGGACAACGTGCTGATGTCACGTGCGTAGAGGAAGAAGCAATAAAAAAACAAACAAAAAAAACTCACTGCAGCCGACAGCTGCTACAAACGGCGCAGACGTTGCTAAAAACTAGCCCGCATGATGCTACGGTGGTAGCAGGTAGCGTCTGATGCGTCTCATAGAGATCACATGTATGTTGAACTCGATGCGAAATAAGCAGTAGACTTCTAAGCGCTAATAAATAAGTTGAACGTTACTGTCACTCATTCACGTAACGTTAGCCCTGCGGAGGGCGAAGTTTCTCCGAATTATGACCACTGTCGATGCGTGGCTAACGTGTCTTACATACAGGCTTTATTAAATCTGTGAAAACATAGCACTGTAGAGTGATGAGGGTGTAAAATAAACACTTAATAATGCTGTCAATTTTAGCTCAGTAATCATTGTTGGATAAAACACTAAGTAGCACTGTTCCCTAATGTGCTCCAATACAGCAGGTGTCATACATTTATTCTGAACACTGCAAAAACTCAAAATCCTATCAGGACTTAGTTTAGACTAACTTAAAACTTAACGAGAACTTAAAATAGCTTGACACAAATAGAAATTCAATTGAAACACGTGGGAAAAACACCCAACTTTTAAGTGATGTGTGTTATGAAGTGTAATGGCATTTTTAGGTAAGAAATTATATATATATAATTATTCTTTTATAAGATCTAAAAGTTTTTTGAGTGAAAGCAGTGAATTTGTCTTTTTTTTTATTCTAGTTACATCTGAGATGTAATTGTTGGCTGTTTTCAACAATGTACATCGAAAATAAAGACATTGATTGACTGGAAATGGTTAAATATTAGATGGAATGTCTTATTTTGTCTTTATTGCAATTGCTCTTCACCTAAAAATAGATACCGTATTAAAGATGGGTCCGATCACGTCATTTTCAAAGTATCAGAATCGGCAAAAAAATATCGGACATGCCTTTTTTTAATATATATTTTTTATTTAACTCGTTTTCTAATTGTATTTAACGTTTACAGACAAAATGTCTTACACTCATTCAGAGTAGTTTTGACTTAAAGTAGAGCTATCAAATTTATTGCGTTAACGGCGATAATTAATTATTTTTTTTTTTAATGAATCACGTTAAATAATTAACGCATGCGCTGCACGGCCCACTCACGCATTGTCGTGTTAAATTTATATAGACGCTGTTTTACCTACAGATACAGTGCCTTGCAAAAGTATTCGGCCCCCTTGAACCTTGCAACCTTTCGCCACATTTCAGGCTTCAAACATAAAGATATAAAATTTTAATTTTTTGTCAAGAATCAACAACAAGTGGGACACAACCGTGAAGTGGAACAAAATTTATTGGATAATTTAAACTTTTTTAACAAATAAAAAACTGAAAAGTGGGGCGTGCAATATTATTCGGCCCCCTTGCGTTAATACTTTGTAGCGCCACCTTTTGCTCCAATTACAGCTGCAAGTTGCTTGGGGTATGTTTCTATCAGTTTTGCACATCGAGAGACTGACATTCTTACCCATTCTTCCTTGCAAAACAGCTCGAGCTCAGTGAGGTTGGATGGAGAGTGTTTGTAAACAGCAGTCTTCAGCTCTTTCCACAGATTCTCGATTGGATTCAGGTCTGGACTTTGACTTGGCCATTCTAACACCTGGATACATTTATTTTTGAACCATTCCATTGTAGATTTGGCTTTATGTTTTGGATCATTGTCCTGTTGGAAGATAAATCTCTGTCCCAGTCTCAGGTCTTGTGCAGATACCAACAGGTTTTCTTCCAGAATGTTCCTGTATTTGGCTGCATCCATCTTCCCTTCAATTTTAACCATCTTCCCTGTACCTGCTGAAGAAAAGCAGGCCCAAACCATGATGCTGCCACCACCATGTTTGACAGTGGGGATGGTGTGTTCAGGGTGATGAGCTGTGTTGCTTTTACGCCAAACATATCGTTTTGCATTGTGGCCAAAAAGTTCAATTTTGGTTTCATCTGACCAGAGCACCTTCTTCCACATGTTTGGTGTGTCTCCTAGGTGGCTTGTGGCAAACTTTAAACGAGACTTTTTATGGATATCTTTGAGAAATGGCTTTCTTCTTGCCACTCTTCCAGAAAGGCCAGATTTGTGCAGTGTACGACTGATTGTTGTCCTATGGACAGACTCTCCCACCTCAGCTGTAGATCTCTGCAGTTCATCCAGAGTGATCATGGGCCTCTTGGCTGCATCTCTGATCAGTTTTCTCCTTGTTTGAGAAGAAAGTTTGGAAGGACGGCCGGGTCTTGGTAGATTTGCAGTGGTCTGATGCTCCTTCCATTTCAATATGATGGCTTGCACAGTGCTCCTTGAGATGTTTAAAGCTTGGGAAATCTTTTTGTATCCAAATCCGGCTTTAAACTTCTCCACAACAGTATCTCGGACCTGCCTGGTGTGTTCCTTGGTTTTCATAATGCTCTCTGCACTTTAAACAGAACCCTGAGACTATCACAGAGCAGGTGCATTTATACGGAGACTTGATTACACACAGGTGGATTCTATTTATCATCATCGGTCATTTAGGACAACATTGGATCATTCAGAGATCCTCCCTGAACTTCTGGAGTGAGTTTGCTGCACTGAAAGTAAAGGGACCGAATAATATTGCACGCCCCACTTTTCAGTTTTTTATTTGTTAAAAAAGTTTAAATTATCCAATAAATGTTGTTCCACTTCACAATTGTTTCCCACTTCTTGTTGATTCTTGACAAAAAAATTAAATTTCATATCTTTATGTTTGAAGCCTGAAATGTGGCGAAAGGTTGCAAGATTCAAGGGGGCCGAATACTTTTGCAAGGCACTGTAGCGCTAAAAGGCAGCGTATAATGAGTGGAGAGAATTTTGACAGCCTTTGGAGCCTTTTTTTGTGTGGTTAAAGCCTTACAATACCTCTCTCAGCAATTAAAAATAATGTGGGAGGCAATGAGGGGAAGAAAGGTAGTAGTTGATCATTTTCTTAACACCCTGTGTTCTTTCCCAGCGCAGAGAAGATATATCACTTGATGCACCTACGCACAGTCATGGTTGCACTTCCCATCATGCATTTGGGCAGAAGTTAAATGGCTGCACTATCATTTACTGAAAGCTCAACAAATACACTAGATGGCAATATTTAGTCACTTTATACAAAGTCACATTTATCCTTTAAGAATTACAAGTCTTTCTATCCGTGGATCCCCCTCACAGAAAGAATTTTAATAATGTAAATGCCATCTTGAGGATTTGTTGTCATAATAAACAAATACAGTACTATGTTGAATGTATATATTCGTCCGAGTTTTATTCATTTTTTTCTTAATGCATTGCCAAAGTGGATATGATTGGAATTGAATCGGGAGCAAAAAAAAAAAAAAAGCAATCGGATCGGGAAATATCAGGATCGGCAGATACTCAAACTAAAACGATCGGATCGGGAGCAAAAAAAATAATGATCGCAACAACCCTATACCGTATGTTTTATCCGATTACTCGATTAATCGATAGCATTTTGAGTTGATTACTCGATTACTTAAATATTCGATAGTTGCAGCCCTAGTTGCTTTGCTGCCTCTGGCACTGGACTGCTTGACCGTGTGCATGGCATTTTGAAGTGTGAAGACTAACAATAAATTTTGCAGCATAATGTAGGGCCCAGTGTGAGAAAGCTGGGTCTCCCTCAGAGGTCATGGGTCTTCCAGCAAGACAATGACCCAAAACACACTTGAAAAAGCACTAGAAAATGGTTTCAGAGAAAGCACTGGAAACTTCTAAATGCCAGCAATGAGTCCAGACCTGAATCCCATAGAACACCTGTGGAAAGATCTGAAAATGGCAGTTTGGAGAAGGCACCCTTCAAATCTCAGACCTGGAGCAGTTGGCCAAAAAAGATTGGTCTAAAATTCCAGCAGAGCATTGTAAAAAAACTCATTGATGGTTACCGGAAGCAGTTGTTCGCAGTTATTTTGTCTAAAGGTAGTGCTGCCAAGTATTAGGTTGAGGGTGCCAATACTTTTGTCCAGCCCATTTTTGGAGTTTTGTTTAAAATGATTATGATTTTTTTTTTCATTCTCTTTTGTGTGTTTTTTTTTTTCATTGCAACCAAAATAAATTAAGATATTACTACCAAAGAATTTGTAATTGCAATCATTTTCTGGGAGAATTTGAGCATTATCTGACAGAATTGCAAGGGTGCCAATACTTTTGGCCTGCACTGTGTATTGGATTAATCAAAAGATTACTGTCAAACTTTGACAATTAGCGCTAATGGGTATAAAATGCATGTATGTATTTTTTCAGTGTCTTTCACTTTGCAAATTAACAATCAGATGCTGGCAGCAAAAAACAAATATTCATAAGATGAAGCAAGATTCTTTGTCTTCCAGCTAAACCCCTGATTGATTAATTATCGATCGAGAGGTGACTTTTTTTCAACCACGTCCACTCGTATATGGAATTTGTATGGATGTTGGTAGCATCCATCAAATAAAAAGGGGATGGAGTTTGGCAGGGATGAAAGCAATCCTCTGAAAGCCGTCGCCCTGCCACCGCAGCCCGCCACAATCCCCCCAAAAAACGCGCGCACACACACAGACGGCGACGGCAAGCTCAGCAGGAGTGGGCCTCGGCAGTCACGTCTCTGCTGTTTACGCTCTTTAAGCCCCCAGAGGGCCCGAGCAGGCTTCACTGTCAAAAAATCAAGAGCTAAAGTTCCAGATTGTGATTTATTTCATTAGGCAAATGAGATGTGCGAGTCCTGCGGCACTACCGACCGACTAACACACGCACACACAATGAGTATTTTTCATCTTGTGCACATGTTGAATACGGCCGCATTAAAGGCCCCACGACATATGTCGCGTGTCTGCTTCAATCAAGCGTCCAATCGCGGCGGAGTGACGAACCGTTCGCGGTGACAGCTGTCGCCGTCGACACTGCCTTGCTTTCCATCAATCTACCTGACCGCCCTCGCTGTAAACCAACAATTGTGACATGTTTTTCTTTTCTTTCAGGTCGGCACCCAGAGAGGGCGTAAGCTGAGCACGCCCACCCCCTTCCACCACTTCGCCTTCACCCAGCGCCATCCGTCATGGCTCTCGCAGTCTGGTTTATGTTGACGTGCGCGTTGGCGCTCGGTAACGTCGCGCCATCCTCTCAAGGTAGGTCAGGTTCGTTAACTCTCATGTTGTGATCAAGCAAAGTGCATCCAGGTTGAACTCGTTCACCGATAAACGTCTGTTAGATTTGAAGCTAGGTTAATGTACACCTAGCTTGGCTAAAAAGAACATGAAGGGAGTTGATACCAATTGAAAGTAACATTCTGCCACCATATAACTCACGAACAATGCAGGTTATGACGCATAGCCAAAAGCAACATAGTTTACATTACAATCCGGCTCGAAGGACCAAAATAATGTTAGTTTTGAAGCTAGGTTTATGAACACCTACCATAGACTTCATAATGATATTGACAAGACACCTTCCTAAGACACTGCGCCACGCCTTCAAGTATGGGGCCATCCCACACTCCACATCAGTCGGTCGCAGTTATTCTCAAACACTTGCAGCGATCCAACGCCGGATTTAGGTTGAAAAAGTACGAAAGCTGTACCGCATAAAAACAGGAAGGATTGTCTCAGGAGTGATTTGTTCGAGGATTCAAGGTAATTATTATATTCATCATACCATGGATGCATTTTGAAACGTGAAAAAAATCAGTAGGAGAAATTAACCTCTACGGCATTGACGTCATAATTTGCATTATTTACATAAAATGAATGCTAACTGCTCTTTTTTTTTTTTTTTTTTTTTTTTAACCAAGAATCGAGACTGTTTTACGCTCATATCTGTAAAGGTTTCAGAGATTTAAGCATTTATTCACAAGAATTTTCATCGTAAAAAGCTCTATGTGGTGATAAGGGGGTGCCACATTGGCTTAAAGACTAGCAGCACATTCGGCATATTTACGTAAAATAAATGCTAACTGTCCGGTTTTTTTTGTTTTGTTTTTTTTGCTTTTAACCAAGAATCAAGACTGTTTTATGTCCATATCTATAAAGAATTCAGGTATTTACGCATTTATTCACAAGAATTTTCAAGGTAAAAAGCTCTTTGTAGTGATAAGACAGCGCCACAGTGGCTTAAAGACTAGCAGCACATTCGACATATTTACGTAAAATAAATGCTAACTGCCCTTCTTTTTTTTTGCTTTTAACCAAGAAACGAGACTGCTTTATGTCCATATCTATAATGAATTCAGGGATTTAAGCATTTATTCACAAGAATTTTCAACGTAAACATCTCTTTGTGGTGATAACACTGGCTTAAAGACTAGCAGCACATTTGACATATTTACGTAAAATAAATGCTGACTGCCCGGTTCTTTGCTCTTTTAACAAAGAATCGGGACTGTTTTACATCCATATCTATAAAGAATTCAGGGATTTACGCATTTATTCACAATAATTTTCAACGTAAAAAGCTCTTTGTGGTAATAAGGCGGCGCCACAGTGGCTTAAAGACTAGCAGCAAATTCGACATATTTACGTAAAATAAATGCTAACTGGCCGTTTTTTTTGTTTTTTTTTTGCCTTTAATGAAGAATCGAGACTGTTTTACGTCCATATTATTAAATAATTCAGGGATTTAAGCATTTATTCACAAGAATTTTAAAGTAAAAAGCTCTTTGTGGTGATAAGGCGTCAACACAGAGGCTTAAAGACTTGCAGCACATTTGACATATTTACATAAAATAAATGCTAACTGCCCGTTTTTTGCTTTTCACCAAGAATCGAGACTGTTTTACGTTCATATCTGTAAAGAATCCAGGAATTTAAGCATTTATTCACAAGAATTTTCAACTTAAAAAGCTGTTTGTAGTGATTAGGCGGCACCACAGTGGCTTAAAGATTAGCAACACATTTGACATATTTACGTAAACTAAATGCTAACTGTCCGGTTTTTTTTTGTTTTTGTTTTTTTTGCTTTTAACCAAGAATTGAGACTGTTTTACGTCCTTATCTATCAAGAATTCAGGGATTTATGCATTTATTCACAAGAATCTTCTACATAAAAAGCTCTTTGTGGTGATAAAGCGGCGCCACAGTGGCTTAAAGACTATCAGCACATTCGACATATTTACGTAAAATATATGCTAACTGCCCGTTTTTTTCTGTTTGTTTGTTTTTTTTAACCAAGAATCGAGTCTGTTTTACGTCCATATCTGTAAAGAATTCAGGGATTTAAGCATTTATTCACAGAACTTTTCAACGTAAAAAGCCTTTGTGGTGATAAGGCAGCGCCGTTAAAGACTAGCAGCTCATTCGACATATTTACGTAAAATAAATGCTAACTGCCCGTTTGTTTGTTTTTTTTGCCTTTAATGAAGAATCGAGACTGTTTTACGTCCATATTATTAAAGAATTCAGGGATTTAAGCATTTATTCACAAGAATTTTAACGTAAAAAGCTCTTTGTGGTGATAAGGCGTCAACACAGTGGCTTAAAGACTAGCAGCACATTTGACATATTTACATAAAATAAATGCTAACTGCCCGTTTTTTGCTTTTCACCAAGAATCGAGACTGTTTTACGTTCATATCTGTAAAGAATTCAGGGATTTAAGCATTTATTCACAAGAATTTTAACGTAAAAAGCTCTTTGTGGTGATAAGGCGTCAACACAGTGGCTTAAAGACTAGCAGCACATTTGACATATTTACATAAAATAAATGCTAACTGCCCGTTTTTTGCTTTTCACCAAGAATCGAGACTGTTTTACGTTCATATCTGTAAATAATTCAGGAATTTAAGCATTTATTCACAAGAATTTTCAACTTAAAAAGCTGTTTGTAGTGATTAGGCGGCACCACAGTGGCTTAAAGATTAGCAGCACATTTGACATATTTACGTAAACTAAATGCTAACTATTCGGTTTTTTTTGTTTTTGTTTTTTTGCTTTTAACCAAGAATTGAGACTGTTTTTCGTCCATATCTATAAAGAATTCAGGGATTTATGCATTTATTCACAAAAATTTTCTACGTAAAAAGCTCTTTGTGGTGCTAAAGCGGCGCCACAGTGGCTTAAAGACTATCAGCACATTCGACATACTGTATTTACGTAAAATAAATGCTAACTGCCCTTTTTTTTTTTTTTTTTTTTTTTTTTTTTTGCTTTTAACCAAGAATCGAGACAGTTTTACCTCCATATCTTTAAAGAATTCAGGGATTTAAGCATTTATTCACAAGAATTTTCAACGTAAAAAGCCTTTGTGTTTATAAGGCGGCGCCATTAAAGACTAGCAGCAAATTCGACATATTTACGTAAACTAAATGCTAACTGTCCGTTTTTTTTTGTTTTTGTTTTTTTGCTTTTAACCAAGAATTGAGACTGTTTTTCGTTCATATCTATAAAGAATTCAGGGATTTATGCATTTCTTCACAAAAATTTTCTACGTAAAAAGCTCTTTGTGGTGATAAAGCGGCGCCACAGTGGCTTAAAGACTATCAGCACATTCGACATACTGTATTTACGTAAAATAAATGCTAACTGCCCGTTTTTTTTTTTTTTGTTTTGTTTTTTTTTTTTTGCTTTTAACCAAGAATCGAGACAGTTTTACCTCCATATCTTTAAAGAATTCAGGGATTTAAGCATTTATTCACAAGAATTTTCAACGTAAAAAGCCTTTGTGTTGATAAGGCGGCGCCATTAAAGACTAGCAGCAAATTCGACATATTTACGTAAAATAAATGCTAACTGCCCGTTTGTTTGTTTTTTTTGCCTTTAATGAAGAATCGAGACTGTTTTACGTCCATATTATTAAAGAATTCAGGGATTTAAGCATTTATTCACAAGAATTTTCAACATAAAAAGCCTTTGTGGTGATAAGGCGGCGCCATTAAAGACTAGCAGCTCATTCGACATATTTACGTAAAATAAATGCTAACTGCCCGTTTTATTTTTTTATTTTTTTTTTGCTTTTAACCAAGAATCGAGACTGTTTTACATCCCTATCTATTAAGAATTCGGGAATTTAAGCATTTAGTCACAAGAATTTTCAACGTTAAAAGCGCTTTGTCTGTGTTTCCACTCGGTCAGCTTTGATAGAGATAGTCCCTCTATTAATCGGCCCCGTCCCATCAATATATTATGAACTCTATGCACCTACTGTATCTTGGCTAAAAACACACAGGAAGTCGATGTAGCTTTTGTGGAGGTTGGTTGCTGCTCTCCCAGTTGCTGTGATAGCACCCCTCTTTATTCAGGGGCAAACAATAGGATGGGAGGTGCAGGAAAGCAACATAGAACATAGCATAGAATACATAGACCACATGTGCGGCCACATGGCCCAGGACAAAGGAAAGACTGACGAGACAGAATTTATCCTCTCTGGTGACTAACTATAATAAGGAAAGCGTACATGTCAACTGTATGCACAACAATTCCAACCACGTCCAATCTGTATGAGCTGTGAGGGCTGGCAGCAAATGATCGAACGATCATTCGCTGCCAGCCCTCACAGCTCAAATGTATCACCGTCAGTGGCCACCAATGAGTGAAAAGTCACACACATAGCACTAAATGTCCATTTGTCCTGTTTACTAGCCCGAACAACCTAAAACATGCTAGCAATTAGCTGCAATTTATCCAGTTGTTTTATCACATTGTGCCGACCTCACTGAGCTACTGGTGACAGAACAATTATTACCTTATATCTCAAAGCAACAATGTACCATAATAATATATCTAGGGAATTCTCTCCAGCATTCATATGATATTCAAATGGAATTGCATTTATGGTACACATCACGCAGAGAGGCGCACATATGGCAGCATTACATGCACGGATTCCCCTCTTGTGCCGTCGCCACGCTCTGACTTGTCAGCAAACGTTATTGACATTCACACATACGCAACCCCCGCCGCCCGGCACCTTGGATCGCCGAGCATTTCCAGCCCGGTCAGCAAGTCGATAAGCGTACAAGCTACGTAGCACGCTGGCATGTAAATATTACACGCTCATTTGCAATAACCCTCGTCTGAACGCAGCGGCAACGCGTGTGCAGCGTTACGGGGGGTCAGGGAAGCGGCGTATTATGCGGAGTGTAGTTTATAAATAAACAAAGAACGTGTGCAATATTGAGTAAACCCAGTAGCATGCTGTCTGGCTGGAGCGGACTAAGAAAAATATGATTTTTCTTGTTACTCAGCTACTGCTCCTCTTGATTACTGCATTCATTTGCTTTGGATTGTCACTGTATTCATTTTAATCAAGATTTGCATTCTTTTTGGGCCAAAATCTGATTGATGTCGGGATATGTTGCACCACTCTGGTAAGCCTCCTAATGTGGACTGAAAAAAATATGGCTCCCTTTCATAATTTGAGCCTGATGAATCCTGGCATTGTCATCTCTGGAATATGCCCGTTCCATCAAGGAAGCAAAAAAGAAAAAAATCCATTCACAAGCAAAAAAAAAAAAAAAAAAAAAGTGCTCCTCATTCAGTATATTTTTCAAGTGACACATTTTTGGATGCCTCTCATCAACATTGCGGAACAGGAGCCAAATTGTAACACAAGCTGCAATGGCTTGGCTTGGCGAGCCAGCTTTTTCTGGAACAGTGGAGATCTGGGCTGGGGATTTTTTTGCTATTGTACTAGCACGTCAGCCTTGCAGAGAGCAGAGATGTAAACAAATGAGTGTTTAAAAGTTTTCTTCTTCCTGTAGTGTATAGTCACAGTGGTTCACGGTTCGAGGCTGCTTGAAACAATCATTGCCAGTTCAAACGAAGGACTGTTCTGATTGTGGTTCTTGTTCTGTTCTTGTTTTACTCTGTTTCTGTTTTGTTCCTATTCTATTCTATTCTATTCTATTCTATTCTATTCTATTCTATTCTATTCTATTCTATTCTATTCTATTCTACCTGTTCTTTTTCTATTCTATTCTGTTCTTGTTCTGTTCTTTTTCTTCTATTCTGTTGATATTATGTTGTATTATGTTCCTAGTCTGTTCTTTTTTTTATTGTTGGTCTTGTTCCGGTTCCTGATCTTGTTCCTATTCTATTCTATTCTATTCTATTCTATTCTATTCTATTCTATTCTATTCTATTCCATTCAGGTTGTTTTACTGTTCCGTTTCTATTCTGTTCTTTTTCTATTCTTGTTGTTGTTCCTGTTCTGGTTCTGTTTTTTTCTGTTCCTATTCTATTCTATTCTATTCTATTCTGTCCCTGTTCTTATTCTATTCTATTATGTTCTGTGCCTGTTCTTATTCTATTCTGTTCTTGTTCAGTTCTTCTACTGTTTTTTTTCCTATTCTATGCTGTTCTGTTCTTTTTCTATTCTATGCTGTTCTTCTTCTTTTTCTATTCTAATCTGTTCTTGTTCTTTTCTTGTTCTGTTCTATTCTATTCTGTTCATATTGTTCTGTTCTGTTCTCTTCCTATTCTGTTCTTTTTCTGTTCCGGTTTTTATTCTGTTCTATTCCATTCTGTTCTGTTATGTTCTCTTGTGTTTTTGTTCTATTCTTATTGTTGTTCTGGTTGTTGTTCTTTTCCTGTTCTGTTCCTATTCTGTTCTATTATATTCTAATTTCTATTTGGTTGATGTTCCCATTCTGGTTTTGTTCTGTTCCTTTTCTATTTTATTATGTTCTGTCCCTGTTCTTTTTCTATTCTATTCTGTTCTTTTTCTGTTCTTGTTCTGTTCTTTTTCTCTTCTATTCTGTTATTTTTCTTTTCTTGTTCTGCTTCTTCTCTTCTGTTCCTGTTTTTGTTCTGTTCCTATTCTGTTCTGTTTTTATTCTATTCTATTCTATTCTGTTCATATTATGTTCTGTTCGTTTGTGTTCTTTGTCTATTCTGTTCTTTTTCTATTGTTGTTCCTATTCCTATTCTGGTTCTGATTTGGTTCTTGTTCTGTACTCTTCTGTTTCTATTCTGTTCTATTCTGTTTCGGTTCTTGTATTTCTTCTTGTATTTGTTCTTTTTCTATTCTTGTTCTGTTCTTTTTCAATTCTCGCTCTTGTTCCTGTTCTGGTTCTTATTCTATTCTATTCTATTCTATTCTATTCTATTCTATTCTATTCTATTCTATTCTTATTCCTGTTATGTTGTATTCTATGCTATTCTGTTATGTTCTGTTCTTTTTATATTGTACTGTTCTGTTCCTGTTCTTTTCTGTTCCAATGCTGTTGTGTTCCAGTTCGGTTATATTCTATTCTGTTCTGTTCTTTTTCTATTCTGTTCTATTAGACGCCTACCGTCTTAATTTATGAAATAACATTAAATCAGGGAATTCTATGAAATAATAAAACAGAAAAATCACTTTTAGTGCCGTTGACGATGATAGATAATCAATTCTGACTCTGAGGGAATGATCGCTGACACTACTCCCAGTCCATATGGATTGGACATATAATCTTCGTCAATGGCAGTCAGTGGGTTAATTTATGAAATACTACGGCCGGAAATTTGATGATCAGTTTCCTTGGTTAGTTTAGTGTTAGTGGTATAGTAGTGTTGTCAATGTCAAGCTCCTCCGTTTTAAAGCAACTCTGTTTCATGTATCACCGCCAATGGCAGTCAATGAGGTAATGTGTTTCAGTTTCCTCAAAGAAGGTCTTATAACGCAACACGTTATGATATTTTACTTATGCATAATACACATATAACACATAGTAAGAACATTTTAAGATAGAATTTGACCGTTTTGGTCAAGTTTTTCGGTTCAATTCATTTAACATTGTGCTGCTCCTTCTGGTGCCTTGTATAACACGGACATACAGATCGATATATACACTACATGGAGACTGTCAATGTAAATCCAGAATTTCCATAAGAAAAACTAAATATCAACATTTCATTTTACGAATGTGCCATATCACAAAAGATTCAAACTGTTGTAAAAATTTAAGAGAACATTCTCAAATAAATCGACTTTTCATACTTTTTGGATAATTCCACTTACTGTATGTGATTTTGCACAATTATTTGGAGAAATGTAACAAATTTTTGGGCTCCTTTTAGGTTCAAGTGTCTCGTTTCTTGAGCTCACAATTCCTAGTTACTTTTCCGCATGTGTACGTGCTGTTTTTTTACGCCTGGCAGCAGGTGACCCGGTTAGTCGGCGTGATGCCGGAGGGTGTCGAGGAGAAGGCGGCTGAGCAGTAGTAGGGACTGCTGGGTGTCCTGCTAGTGGCCTGACACACAGACAGCAGCTCACCATCTGCTGCAATGCTCTCAGCCAGTGCCGTGCCAAGCGGCCTCTGGGTGATGGACATTTAGCAAGCGTAGGGGGAGGGAACCGGTCGCCATGCTAAAGTGCCAGTTGACGAAGCGGTGGTGGTGTTAAACCCAGCGCGAGAGGGGGCAGGAGACGCGGATGTAAATATTTGTTGTTTGTGCGTGTGTCAGCACTGTTATTAGTATTTCCCACTGTGTTAGTTGACCACCAAGTCAAGTAGGAGACGCTTTGTTTTTGCTTAGCTCCTTTTGTATTGTTCATGTGTTCCCCTTTGACACGTACTGTATGCTCTCGGGCGCTGTTTTGTTCTCATGTATTTATATAGTGGAACCTCTGAGGGTAAGCATAATCCATTGAGGAGAATTTTCCAATTTCGAATGAACATTGACAGACGAGCACATGTTGTAGCATCTAGAAGGACAATGCCAACTTGGTGATAATACTCACTCTGCAGGAAAACAGTACATTATTTCAATGAATTAAACCCACCTTGACGCCATGAACTGTATGTAAAAAAAAAAAAAATTGTCCGAGAGTTTCAGAGGTGGCTCACCGTTAGCATTAGCCTAACGCTAACGCGAATGCTATGCTAACTCTATGAGTTACATTTTGTATGTGATGATCACTCAGCACAGACCTTCAATGGCTAAAGCAGCATTGCATATTTTCTCAGGCCACGATAAGAAACCAAATCTTACCGTGCAAGCCTGATGAGTGAGGGGGGTGCAGCATGTCACATGAGTGTCACAACCAGACACTGCTACGAAGCAGGCTAACTACTAGAGCTGGGAATCTTTGGGCACCTAACGATTCGATTCGATTACGATTCAGAGGCTCCGATTTGATTATAAAACGATTGCGTTTGAGTTACTAAACCCAGTTACTAAACCCAGATTGTTGATTGTGTTATTGTACAGATTTGTGGACATCTGATGTATGTCTGAATGTGCGTCTGTAGTTGTTTGGGGGACGGGGAACTGATAAGCATATGCTTCCTCCCGTCTGCCTTTGTCTTCTTCGGTTCCTTCGGACAAATCATATCACATTTTGCAATTATCAATGATTGTCAATGATACTGATGATGATGACAATAAAATTTCATTCATTCATTTCATTCATTATTAATGCACCCCCCTCCTTTTTTTTTAAACATTATTATTTTTTTATTTTTTTTTAATTAATTAAATTTTTTTTTTTTTTTTTAAGTTTTGTACATTAGTTCCAAAATTATTCAAAAATCCTCTCAGGCTAAACCAAACTACTATTTCAGTATCAAGTTAACATATAACAGTAAACAAATATACAAAAATAGCAGTAAATAAAATACTCCAGTCCCCATTCTGTATCAGCAGCTTTAAACTACATTCAATTAATTTATTGTTGAGAATCAACCGGTACAGTTGTTAAAATTGCTCCCGTTATTCCATAATTTCCCTTCTGTCTACTTTTGACATGTCAGAGTTTTAAAACTGTTTCATCATTTAAAGATAGATTCAAGACAAGATTTTGCCGATTTAGGAGTATTTTAGATAAAAAGTTAATTAGATTCGCTACAACAGAGCCTTCTAGAGAAGTCTACTGCTTTAAGATGGCGGCTATTTACTAACACCGGCAAGTCCGTCATTTCGCGTCTCTGTTCAATAATACATGTTCTAACACCGCCGTCGTCTGTTATTTTGCATCTAGTTCTACATATATATGATATCTACTGTAGCCGTTTGTTTGTAGCAAATAGCAACCGGGCGTTGTTTGTAGCGGCTGTCGGCCGCAGTCAGGTATGATTTTTTTTTTTTTTTTATCTAGCGGCATGAGTTGAACATGATATTTACTCTCGGTCCGTTCCTCATTGCCTCCCAAAGACCGCGCTGACTGTGTTTCACTTCCGCTTTACCTGGTATAATTCAATAATCAAAATTTGAAAGTTTGTGAATCGTTCTCGAATTTTCAACGGCCGAATCGCGAATAATCTAAGAATCGGAAATTTCGCACGCCTCTACTAACTACACATAAAATGTCACACAGTGTGAACACGTGACGTAAACTAAGGCACATTTTCGTCTCATTCTCATCAGACGAAAACTAGCAATAGGCTCATTATGTTTTGGTCTCCCACGTTTTTAGCTCGTTATCGTTTTGTCGTTGTTAAGGGTGTGCCATTATAGGCACCCACGATTCGGATTCGATTACGATTCAGGGTGCTACGATTACATTATTGAACGATGATCACGGTATTGACGATGATCATGGTTATCACGATTATTGATGCATAGTACATTACGAATTAATAAAGTAGCCAAACAAATTTATGTCCATTATTTATTTAAAATGTCCTAATGATTCAACAGGAACCATGGAAACATGCCCATACAACAAAAAGCTGACCTTAAACTGCTGTTTTTTTTGTTGTTGTTTTTTTTTACAGGAAATTGCAAAAACATTAACCATTTTAAATGCGGTACGTATTTCTCTCAACAATACAATAAAATGTACACAGGTGGAATTAATTCCACATTTTCCGGAAACAAAGTGTCTTTAGAAATAAGACTTCTTTTAACCATTATACTTAGTACAGAAACATGTGAAAACAATTTCGCCTGTTTGTAGTGTTACCGCTACACTTAATCATGGTTTTACACGTTCTGCATATGGAGTAACTTTTGTGCACCAACAAACAACGCACAAATGGACATAGAAATACACGTTAGCAATTAGCTAATTACTTTAGCGCTTGACGCTAACTGTTAACATCTCAAAAACAACGACAATAAAGGCTAAACAGTACAAGAGGGTTCGTGTACTCACCTCTTATAGACGCACACGGGTCTTAGCAACACACTGAAGAGATTTTTCAATTGACATGACTTGAAACTACTGCTTGACAACTGACAAGGAGCAACAAACTATCTCTCTTCCCCTCTCGCTCTAAAAAATAACTTGCGCACAAAAGTGCGACTGCCGGGTCCTTGCCTGTCTCATACACAAATTTATTTTCCAGTCTTTTGAAAAGGATTAAATCTCTCGCTCAGTAACAGGCAGATCCATCATAACGTTGTCCGGGCGGCAGACGTGTCTTGAATTTCATTTCGCTACGAGCGGCTGTCATAAAGTTATTAGGGAAAATCATCGTTTTTGAACATTTATGAATCGTAATCGAATTGTCATGTGTCAAATCGCGATGCATCTAATAATCGAATGTGTTTGGATCCCGTGTTTTAAAACTTTACGAGGTTATTTGATGTGATCTCGGCGGCTGATAAAACGCTCGACCTGCTGTACAATAACAAGCGATGCCGCATATAGCAGCCGTGCAGAGGTCTAGCGAGGTCTTGCCTGTATGTTGTGCATCCGAGAGGGTAAAACTGCATCCGGCTATGCGAGCCTGCCCCTCAATCGGCATTAATAATGCATTAGTAATCAATTGAACGTGTATCCAGCCCTGAAGCAACGGCGCAAATCTTTTCTCCCGCTAATGGACTCCGGCACACGTGTATGTAAAAAGATCCACGCTCGCCCCCGCAGCACCGCGCTGCTCATTTAGGCCGCTGAATTTTAATTAATTTATTTAATTCCCTGTTATTACCATGACCCGAGGACCAGTAGAGGGGAGAGAAATAAGAACAATGGAGATGGAATTTAGTCCAATAGGCCGTTTTGTGATGTGACGAGAGCCTTTTAAAATGCTTAATCACAGTCGGTCTAGGAGGCTGCAGGTTCATTACACTTGACTTCACCATATAATTTGCACATCTGCCCCTTCTGTGTCTTTTTAGATGGATTATTATAGCCTAACGTTTAACATTAAACGTAAATTCGATAATAGTCAAATACTGGTCGATATTTCGATAAGATTTCAAATCATTCATCCCACCAAATAAGACATTTCTCACATTTTCACAGACAGCAAGGTGGCTGATGGCTAGAAATCTGGCAGTTCTTGAACGGGACACGAGCAATACCTCGCTCATCTGCACACGACCAAGAACTTTCGACCTAACTTCCTACTGCAACTCCGCCTGACGACATTTAAAGAAAACAAAAAAGTAGGGCTGTCAAAATTATCGCGTTAACGGGCGTTAATTAATTTTTTAAAATTAATCACGTTAAAATATTTGACGCAATTAACGCAGATGCCCCGCTCAGACAGATTTAAATGACAGTACAGTGAAACGCTCACTTGTTGTGTTTTATGGAGTTTTGCCACCCTCTGCTGGCGCTGGGTGTGACTGATTTTATAGGCTTCAGCACCCATGAGCATTGTGTAAGTAATTATTGACATCAACAATGGCGGGCTACTAGTTTATTTTTTTGATTGAAAATTTTATTAAAACGAAAACATTAAGAGTGGTTTTATTATAAAATTTCTATAACTTGTACTAACATTTTTCTTTTAAGAACTACAAGTCTTTCTATCCATGGATGGCTTGAACAGAATGTTAATAATGTTAATGCCATCTTGTTGATTTATTGTTATTATAAACAAATACAGTCCTTATGTACCGTATGTTGAATGTATATATCCATCTTGTGTCTTATCTTTCCATTCCAACAATAATTTACAGAAAAATATGGCATATTTCATAGATGTTTGAATTGCGATTATTTGCGATTAATTACGATGAATTAATTTTTAAGCTGTAATTAACTCGATTAAAAATTTTAATCGTTTCGCGGCACATGGAGTTTCCCCTTGGATTTTTTGAAGCTGTGGTGGTGGTGGGCTGCATCAGAGTCGGACACCGTGCAGCAGCGAAATTGTTTCATATTATGACAAATATGATTTTTTAAAACTCATTTGCTCCCAAAAACATATAAATATGTTTTATTTTTAATTGTTTCAGTGTCCCAAAAACGTATTTACAGTGGGGTAAATAAGTATTTAGTCAACCACTAATTGTGCAAGTTCTCCCACTTGAAAATATTAGCGAGGCCTGTAATTGTCAACATGGGTAAACCTCAACCATGAGAGACAGAATCTGGAAAAAAAACCCAGAAAGTCTCATTGTTTGATTTTTAAAGAATGTATTTGCAAATCATAATGAAAAATAAGTATTTGGTCAATACCAAAAGTTCATCTCAATACTTTGTTATGTACCCTTTGTTGGCAATAACGGAGGCCAAACGTTTTCTGTAACTCTTCTCAAGCTTTTCACACACTGTTGCTGGTATTTTGGCCCATTCCTCCATGCAGATCTCCTCTAGAGCAGTGATGTTCTGGGGCTGTCGTTGGGCAACACGGACTTTCAACTCCCTTCTCACCCCGTGGCGTCAAAATGATAACAAGAAGAGTGAGCAAAAACCCCAGGACCACACAGGGGGACCTAGTGAATGACCTACAGAGAGCTGGGACCCCAGTAACAAAGGCTACTATCAGTAACACAATGCGCCGCCAGGGACTAAAATCCTGCACTGCCAGACGTGTCCCCTTGCTGTAGAAAGTACACGTCCAGGCCAGTCTGCGGTTCGCTAGAGAGCATTTAGATAATCCAGAAGAGGACTGTGACAGTTTGTTATGGTCAGATGAAACCAAAATAGAACTTTTTGGTAGAAACACAGGTTCTCGTGTTTGGAGGAAAAAGAATACTGAATTGCACCATACCCACTGTGAAGCATGGAGGTGGAAACATCATGCTTTGGGGCTGTTTTTCTGCAAAGGGACCAGGACGACTGATCTGTGCAAAGGAAAGAATGAATGGGGCCATGTATCGAGAGGTTTTGAGTGAAAATCTCCTTCCATCAGCAAAGGCATTGAAGATAAGACGTGGCTAGGTCTTTCAGCATGACAATGATCCCAAACACACAGCCAGGGCAACAAAGGAGTGGCCTCGTAAGAAGCATTTCAAGGTCCTGGAGTGGCCTAGCCAGTCTCCAGATCTCAACCCCATAGAAAATCTTTGGAGGGAGTTGAAAGTCTGCGTTGCCTAACAACAGCCCCAAAACATCACAGCTCTAGAGGAGATCTGCATGAAGGAATGGGCCAAAATACCAGCAACAGTGTGTGAAAAGCTTGTGAAGAGTTACAGAAAATGTTTGGCCTCCGTTATTGCCAACAAAGGGTACTGTACATAACAAAGTATTGAGATGGACTTTTGGTATTGACCAAATAATTATTTTCCACCATGATTTGCAAATAAATTCTTTAAAAAAAAATCAAACAATGTGATTTTCTGTTTTTTTTTCCAGATTCTGTCTCTCATGGTTGAGGTTTACCCATGTTGACAATTATAGGCCTCTCTAATATTTTCAAATGGGAGAACTTGCACAATTAGTGGTTGACTAAATACCTATTTGCCCCACTGTATATGTCTTTTATGTTTTTTTTTTTTTTTTTTTTTTTTTTTTTTTTTACAAGAGGCATCTCTAGGTTCTGATGCAACTAAACTGCAATGCACAATGCTCAAAACCCATTTTAAAGCAATAAAACTGGCCACTGGAGGGCAGTAGCGCATTTGGTAAGAACTCATCTCGGGCCAAGAAATGAAGTGAAGAATAATAAACCAGGAAACGGAAGTTGGAGGGGTCTTGTGAAGACGGGTGTGAAAATGTGGAGAACGATCGGGAAAAAAAAGGCAAACGACACTGGAGGAGTGTTTTGAAAAGAAAACGAAACCATCGTCAAAGAAGGATTCAAAAAAATCTATCTTGATGAGACAGACAGTGATGAGAGAGAAGTTTACCCCGTCTGCCGAAACGGCCACAACAGCGTCAAGTTCCACACGCGTTCTGCGGTACAGTAGTACAGTACAGTTCTTCCACCCGTAGTAGCCAATGAAAAGCTTGTACAGGCAGTAATTGAAGTCACTAATTTTCAGATCATTGTCATACAAACAAGCCAAAGTTAACCAGCCAAATGCGGTCGTATTACAAACAATTAGATAAGCAATCTTGAAACATTCATCTTTAATGAGAAATTTCACAAGTAGGGAATGAAATCTACCACTAATTTAATGTAAAACATAACACACAGGCTCAAAATGCTCTTAATTTGTGGTTCACAAGCAATTCTAATGAATTTGCAGCACATTTCATTGCCATTGAAGCAGACTGTGTTCAGTAGTGTGTACAGTATATCCCCAACCCAATTGAAAACAGCAGAACTTTACTAGTGTGTTGACAAAATGCAAGCCTGTAATAATAACCCACCACCGACAAGCTTTGTGCCGCTTGACAGAATGACAAGCTACCTGACAACAGCGGAACGTTCCATCCGTTGCTTCGTACGTCAAATCCCTCCCAACGCACGCCCACCGACGTTCCCTCGAAAGTCCATCAGGCTCAATCACAGCATGGCGCTAGTACGTACATGATGGAGGCTTTCATTTAGCACGCCGCTAACCTTGCCGCGCGCTATTTCACGGCGTGCCGTTATAAGGCTATTTGTAAGTCATTTCGCCTTATAATGCTTGTGACGCGTTTCAATTTGCAAATGTGCTCACGTAGGCTCATGCGTCTTACTTGTGTTCTACGCTAGGGAGGAAAGGGACGTAGTAGTTTAATCTTGTATTATATAACTGTCCTCCCCTTCCCAGTGTTTTTTCAATTTTATGTTCTATTATTCACAAGCACCAGCATTGTGTCTATGATGTATACACTAACTAGACACTTCATTAGGCACACCTGCACCAGCAAATAGAATGTTGGCACTTTTTTCTTTCCTGCTTAATGTCTAACATTGCTCTCTTCCATATATGAATGTGCTTTAACGTTCCTGTTCAATGAAATAGCTGCACTAGCAATTCTAAGTAAGCATTAGTGATGTAGACTAGAAATCGACCTATATGGGATTGTCAAGTGCCAATACCGATATCTAAAAAAATCTTCAGCCGATATCCAAAGCTGATATTTGAGGTGAAAATACTTTTTTTTAAAAGCACATAGATTATGAAAAGCAATTTAAAAAAATTGCGACAACAGCTTCAAGTTTACAATGAAGACTTGAGACTTAAAGGATTAATTAGGTCTGGTGCTACCAAACCAACAAACGCAGCACTTATTATCAAATAATTAAGCCTACCAGGACGTTACGACCAGTGTTGTTAATTTTACTTTCAAAAAGTAATTAATTACAGTTACAAATTACTTCTCCCAAAAAGTAATTGCGTTAGTAACTCAGTTACCTGAATGTAAGAGTAATTAGTTACTTGGCAAAGTAACTAGTGAAAATTTTCATGTTTTTTTTTTTTTTCTCAAAAAATAAATAAATAAATAAAAAACCAGGTCACACAATGTGAAGTTTAAAGAGTTTTGGGGACAATGGGCCCTAACCCAATTCTTTACCCTCCACTTAACTAGACACAAGGGTATTGCGATAACTAGATAGTAACTTTTGCTATGTGTGGAAGTCATTTAAAGTTGTGAATCAACCGTTAAAGTTTTTAAAATTGCTCCCGTTTTTGCATTAGTTCCCTTCTGTCTACTTTCACCATGTGTAAGTTTCAAAACTGTTTCATCATTTAAAGATAGATTTAAGTCAAGATTTTGCCGATTTAGGAGCATTTAAAAAGTTACGTAGGTTCGCTAGGAAGGATCTCTACATCAGAGCCTTCCTGAGAAGGTCTACTGCTTTAAGATGGCGGCTGTTTACCAACGCATGTAGTCCTTAAAACATGTTGCCAATGCAGCCGTGTCTGTCATTTGCATCTAGTTCTATAATATGTGATATCTACCGTATCATGTGGGCGTAGTTTGTAGGCTACAGTCAGGTATTATTGGAGCCACCTAGCATTCGCGTTTGCAACGGCGTCTTCCCCACTCCTGCTCTGCTCTCTCGTCTCCGTGAGTCCGTCTCTCTCAGACTTTTTTTTTATTCAACCAACTTAGGCTACGTTCATACTACAGGTCTTAATGCACAAATCCGATTTTTTTGTCATATGTGTTTTTTGGCGTGCCCGTTCAGACTGCCTTTGTCCATTGAGACCATTCAAGTATTACGCATGCGCACTAATTCGCAGTCCGACACGCGCTGAGCAAGACGACCCGCATGCGCAGAAGCATCAAAACAAATAACCACACATGCTGGCTGTCATCCGTCTTTCCAGGGATATTATATTTTGCTTTTTAAAAAGAGGACAAAAATAACAGACATAAATAATCCCAGTTTAGGTTTATATTCAAAGTATATGGATCGATAGCATGCACCGCACTGTCCGTGCATGTCACACACATACGGGCAGTTTGCCCCGACTCTCGGCCGGGTAAGCAATGTTGAAATATTGCTTATATGGAGCAGACAGAAAACCGATCCTTCTCAGGCTTATCCTCAACCAATTTTTCTTTTTCTTTTATGACTGTTGTGAAGTCTGACCCTTCCTAAAAAGCCGTGTTCAAGGCAAGCTAGGCGCTAATAATGCACAGCTGCACCGCTAAAGTGGCGTCTCGCTCGCTTTTTGATAACGTAATTGCTGCATGAATTCCCATTTGAGAGACTGGACAGTACAGACTGCCACGACAGTCTGGAAAAATGTGGCCCAGATCGGATTTGAACCACATACGAAAGTAACCCAGATCGGATTTGAAATGGTCCAGTTCTATGCGACTTGTCACGTTCAGACCGTCAAGTTAATGCCTCACTCGAGTCGGAAAAACACGAAAAAATCGGATTCGTGCATTAAGACCTGTAGTATGAACGTAGCCTTAGTAACGCATAGTAACGCACGCCTTTCCCGCCTCAGTTACGTTAACGGCGTTGCCAAGATGAGAAAAGTAATTAATTAGATTACTCATTACTGAAAAAAATAACGCCGTTAGTAACGGCGTTATATCCTAACGCCGTTATTAACAACACTGGTTACGACAAGATGTAAACAAGTGAGAGTTGATGAGGATGCTCGCCATGCTACAGCTAATGCTAACGCGGATGCTAAACTAACGCTACGAGTTACATTTAGAATGTAAGGATCAATTAGTAAACACCTCAAAAGGGTAAAGAAACATTGCATATTCTGTCATTCAAGATAAAAAGAAAAAAACAGGCAAGCCTGAAGCTTCCTGTACCAGCCAGCCTTCAAGCTGTTGCAGGGTCCTTCCGGGGTCCTTCCGTCTCTCAGTGGTGGCTACAGTTGCCCACACAGATGCCTGATCAAAATCCTTTTTTATCGTTTTTTTTTTTGTTTTGTTTTGTTTTGTTTTGTTTTGTTTTGTTTTGTTTTGTTTTGTTTTGTTTTGTTTTGTTTTGTTTTGTTTTGTTTTGTTTTGTTTTGTTTTGTTTTGTTTTGTTTTGTTTTGTTTTGTTTTGTTTTGTTTTGTTTTGTTGGGAAAAACTCAGTATATCGGTGTGATATATTGGCCTCTAATGTAGCCCAGGGGTGTCAAACTCATTTTGCTTCGTTGGACACATTAAAGGCAATTAGATCTCATGTGGATTGGACTAGTTTATTCTTGGCCAAATAAGTCAACTCACTGGCTGCCATTGACGGCGCTCGATGGCCAATCCATTTTGACTCTGAGGGGCGAATGAATGAATGAATTACGAAATCAGAGAACAACTTCAAGTGAAGTTGCTCTCTGTTTATTTATTTATTTTTTTTTTAAACCTTGAAGTTGTTAAATTCATCATTATAAAGCATTTAGTGGGGCATCACAATACAGTACAATTAGCCATAATATGTTAAGTCCACAACGTACATCATATATCGGTTTCATATCAGATTTTTGGAGTTGGACAACATCGGGATATTGGTTATTGGCACTGGTGGGTCGTTACTTCAAAATATTACTGAAGTAAAAGTAGTCATCCAAAAAATGTACTCAAGTACACGTTAAAGGTATCCGTTGAAAAGAATACTGAAATTATGAGTAACATTGTAAGTAACTGCTTATGATGTTTTTTTTTTTGTTTTTTTTTAAACAATAGTATTTTTTTTCTGATCAAAAAGAACCGTTATTATTATTCTGTAATATAACCTGTTCCATAACCACATTAAGCCAAAGAAAAAAAAAATAAAAAAAATTTAGAAATGAAGCATCATTCGTCCCAAGAGCATTAGTGCCCTTTAGTGGAGAAAACATTTTCATTTATGAAATTAAAAGTATCATATCTCTCGTTTTCCATCGTCAGTCTGTGCTAAATAAAATCTGGGAGAGAGGCTAATCCGAAGCCCGCACGCTAACGAAGCCCGGTTGAAACTCAAGGCTATCACTTACACGAAACAAAAAGAAACTGCCACCTATGGTGATTTTTAAGAGTAAGAAAAGTGGAGCGTTTTTGATGGAGACCTAGCCCAGCTGTTCAATTCAGATCCAGAAGATGAGGATTTTAATGGATTTGTGGATTGATTAAGATTGATGTGAGTACTTTATTAAATTCTTTAATAAAGTACAATTGAACTGTTTTGCTCCTGCTGCCTTTGGAAAAAATAAATAAATAAATAGACGCTAGCGCGCATGCTAGGGCGTATCCTAGCGTATGTTTTTTATGCAGCCAATAATATGGCGCGCCTTGTGTATGTGTTAAATACAAAACACAAAATGAGCCTGCGCCTTTTAATGCATGTAATGTAACGCGTTACCACTAGGGGTGTAACGGTACACAAAAATCTCGGTTCGGTACGTACCTCGGTTTTGAGGACGTATTTATACGTTTTTGGGAGCAAATGAGTTAAGAGCTTCTTTTTAGTTTAGTTTTACCCCCCTACTAACAAGAGGTTCAAACGAGAATTTAGAAAATTCTTAGGTCAATAGTGTCAATAAACGATTCATCAACTCTCTAAGTCAATACCAGCCAGCGAGTTAAATGTTTTCAGCATTTCAGCTAAGATGTTACCTTCTTTTTGAATGTTGAAATGAACTCTTCCATTAAAGTTTTGTACAACTATTCATTATTCCCACGCCAACCTTTCATTTACACACATTAGCATGCAGATTAAAATAATAATTAGGTGCGTATGCCTTGTTTCGTTAGTGCCAGTTCACAGAAAAAAGATGTCATTTATGCGTAACACTTTTCTTCGTTGCACTGATTATACGTGCAAGGAAATGCTTTATTTTCAAGCATATAGAAAAGGTCGACCCTCTTACAGATGGAAACGCTTTTAATGAGCGCGTTGCCATTAAAGTAGTAAAAGTGCATTAAGGAGTGATGAAAGTGAACATCTATAGATCTATTCAAAGGTGGTGACAACTATGGACAAAAGTAATGCAAATGTGAGAAGAACAAAAGGAAATATGAAGGAAATATACAGTCGTTCCATCGCCTGTTGAATTAATAAATCAGCAGCTGCTCCATAGCAAAGTTAGCGGCATCAACTCTCATAATGTTATTACTGCTCGGCTGCCAGGAAATCAATTGTGTTATGAATTAAGAGGGTCGTGGAATTACAATTTCAATATTATCCAATTTCTACAGTGAATGTGTGTTGCTCAGCTGAATAATGGATATTGTTTTGAAGGCAAGCATTTGGTAGATTTTCAATCATATTTATATATTGAAGGGAAGGCCACGATTAATATAGAGATATATAGAAGACGCCGAGTGTTGTGTAGCAAAAATTCTGATACAGAGCTGAGTAGTAACTAAGGGTGTAACGGTACATGTATTCATATTGAATTGTTTCGGTACTTATTGCTCGCTTCGGAACGGAGGCGTACCGAACGAGTTTCTGACGTAATGTAACCCTTACTTTTGAGGCTCGGAGTCGATCGGGTTACAGTTTCTTTGTGTAGATTATATTTACTCAGTCTTCTCTACTATAATGAGGACCAACATGGTAGGACAGTAAGAAACGTCAACGGCTAGACAACGTGGCCGCCGCGAGAACGCAGTGAAACGTGGCCGTTAAAGTCAATCAGCCAATGCACCCCAGTCGCAGTGCGGCCGCGTGTTAGACGCGACCCAGAAGCGGCTCAACGTGATGCGCGCGAAAAGAACGGCAGAGTTTATTATTTGAGGCAAGACGCGGCCCTCCTGCATCAACACTACTAGCTGGCAGACCGGGCAGACCGGAAGTGGATCCGGTCGATTTTCAAACTAATATGCAATTGTAACCCACTTTTTGAGTCCATCAGATCTCTTGAGTGGTAAATTGGGGCACAGTTGACTTGTCTTTGTTGCTTTACTGCTGTCTTCTCTGCTATAATAATAACCAACACGGCCCGGTGTTAAATACAAAACCCTCCTAACACAATAAAACAACTAATATTCACATAGGAACTAAAGTTATACAACATAAAATATAAAATATAAATGAATACTACATCACATTTGTAAACTATGAACATATAAAAAATAAATAATAGCCCATTTAAATAAATAAAATTGAACTGAGCTAAAACACCTGTAATTAAATAATAAGAACAATACACTGATCCTGCTTACACAATTAAATTTATTAATTCCTGTGTGGCGCTTTAACTTGAGAAAATCCACCAATAAGGCTTTTGAAAACCGTTCATAAGGGGAAAAAAATGATTCATTGAGGCATTTCATTTGTAAAATACATGTTAAAATCTTTGTCATTGGGATTGCTTTTCTCTAGCACAGGACTTGTTTTTTCTTCTTTCAGAAAGAAAGAAAGCTGACCAATACGCGGGGTCTGAAAGGCAAACTGTTGTTGGATTATCTTTAAATAGCCGCTACTTTTTGAGCAGAATTCTCGCTTTGTATAGGCTAATGTTCCTATTGTTGAAAGCATAAAGGTGTGTAATAAACAACTAGCACATTTATATTTTGCATTTTGTTTTCTTACTGTACCGAAAATGAACCGAACCGTGACCTCAAAACCGAGGTACATACCGAACCGAGATTTTTGTGTACCGTTACACCCAAGGGCATAGGTTTGCATAGGGATGGTAGGGACATAACACCACAAACTTTTAGGGATTCTCAAATTGTCCCCACCAAATTTTAAACAACCTTATTTGCGTTATATAATGAGTCCAGTTATATAGGTAATTTAGATTGTCTTCCCATAAGTTGTAAGGATAGAATTTACCCTACATTATGTTCAGACTTAGATTTACCCCCTTTCACTTGCTGAATGTGCCGGTCCATTTTTTCCCCTTCAAACGCACGTTTGATTGGCTGATGACTAGAACCCCCACATTCTCACAATCCCAACAGAAATACATGTCGACTTGCCGCCTCCTCCGGCCCCTTTGAAGAGGAGGGATATTAAAAGGTTTTTTTCAGCCAGTAGCAGCCATTTTAAGTAATGTAAAAAGACATCAATGTTGTGAAGGTGGGGAACACACCACTAATTTTGCAACTGAATGTCCGACCTGCATCAGAGTTAGCATAACATTAAACCGTGTGAACTTTCTAACCTGTAAAACTCGAATAGAAAGCTGTTTAGTGATGTGTCTTCCTGTACTTTTTCTACTGTTAACGTTAATCCAACTGTCCATTTTGTGCATTTATTCCCTAATTAAAATATATTATCTATCTCTTATTATTGAAAAAATATTTTTATTTGCAGCCGATGCACATTATTATTTCTCCCCTCCCCCCCCCCCCAAAAAAAAAACAAAAACAAAAAAAAACATGCAGCTTATGCTGTTATAGCGTCCCTACCAATGTTGAGACCAAACCTACGCCCTTGGTTACACCCCTAGTTCATACAGTACAACAGTCCCCTGTGCTCACTAAAAAGGTCACGTAATGAATATAAGAAGCAACCCCCCCCCCCCAAAAAAAAAAAAAAATACCAGCGAAGGCTTTTACGCCATCTTGTGGCATTTTATGGCATTTCAGAAAGAGCACGAAAAGCTTAGCTAGGTCTCTTACAGTATGTGGCGCTCCCATAATTGAAATAAAAGCAGCATATTAATGTTACAATGCTAGTATTTATCTTCCTTGTGTTCCTAAAATATTCAGCGCCTCCGGGGATGTCACATAAACCAATTGCGTGCTGCAAAATCAATTCCAACATTTTGCAAAACAAACCATTTTGCAGACGGCTGTAACATTCACGCAGTTGTTTGTTTTGTGTATAGACAGACTGTGTATGTATTATTTAACTGCACAAGCTTATGCTAACATGCTCTCGTTTGACTATTTTATGATTTTGGCGCCGTTGTTGAAATTTTAGGCTCCTCAGGCTGCCATTTTAGTTTATCTGAGCTCCCCATTGCCTCTTTATTTTTATAAATAACAGCAGAAACAGTCAACATGGCAACATGATGACACGACAACCCTCGCCCAAAACGCTTTTTCGCTACTCTTACCGTCCTCACATCTTCATTTCATACCCACTTTCTGTTTTTTTTTTCCGCCTTCACCTCCGTGCGGGAGTCTTCAAAGGCCCGGGCTGAGAGCGGCGGATCACACGGTGCGCCCGCACAAGTGAAAGGTTAATGGACGGCCTTTGAACATGTATGGAGAGTCGGGGGAGGAAGGGCACGGCGGCGGCAACATGGCGGCGCGTTCTTTTCAAGCCGTACTTTTTGAAGTTGACGCTCGTCTCTCCCGCGTGTTTGTTTGTTTTTTCTTTCCATGTTTCCAGTATCTTTGCTTTCCAATTGTTTGTGTGTTTCTATGTTTGTGTTTGGATGTATGTTGGCTTGTGCGCATTGATTCAAACACTACAAACACAACTCGTACATAAAATGCTGGCTGGGTGTTTGTGCCGTTGTGCGATAGCTGCCTCCTTTCTATTTAGGAAATTTAGGGATGTATTATACTTTAGGGGGTTAAAAAAACATATTTTCAAAATAATAAGATTATTTCTCATGTTTGTGAAGATTTTCGAACCTGGGTGACTGGTGTCCTTGGCGAAACTGTAGCTAGGAGCACGCCCCTATGACAATACATATATTTTAAATAGTGTAGATTTTTATAAATATTATATTTTCACAACTTAAAAGTGTTTTGTACAGTTTAAAAGAAAACCACTGTGGGAAAAGTATTATCGTATTTTTCGGACTATAAGTCGCACCTACGTATGAGTCCATAAAATGCCCAACGAAGAGGAAAAAAACATATATAAGTCGCACTGGAGTATTAGTCTTGTTTTTGGGGAAAATTTACTTGATAAAATCCAACACATAGAACAGATATGTCTTGAAAGGCAATTTAAAATAAAAAATACAATAGAGAACAACATGCTGAATAAGTGTACAGTATGATAATATTACATGATGCATGAACAACGAAATGCGAACGTGGCCGGTATGTTACCGTAACATAGCTATTAAGAGTTATTTACATAACTATAGCATAAAGATTATGCTAACAAGTTTAAAAACTATCAGTGTCAGTCCAAAACACTTAAATACCGTGTGAAATTATATAATAATGTGTTAATAATTTCTCACATAAGTCGCTCCAGAGTATAAGTCGCACCCCAGCCAAACTATGAAAAAAACTGCGACTTAAAGTCTGAAAAATACGGTATTTCTAAGTAAAAATGAATCGCAAATGATCCTTATAGCACTTGTTGCATTTTGTTCATAGCACACAAAATACTCTTTAAATAGTTTCTCCCAAAAAATGTATTTTACCTCCATATCGTTATCATCACAGTGACTCATGTCCAAGAGCAGACTGCCACCGTTGAGTAGGTTTTATTCATTTTCAAGCAACGTAAACAGACAGTCTGAGCTGCTCCACCAGCTTTTATTCTGTTACTACCCGTCATGTGAATTTGCATATTAAGCTAAATATTTAGTTCCAACCGTTTCCAGATTTAGCATTTAGGATATAGGATATAAATTTAAGATTTAAATTAAATTAGGGCTGTCAAAATTATCGTGTTAACGGGCGGTAATTAATTTTTTAAATTAATCACGTTAAAATATTTGACGCAATTAACGCACATGTCCCGCTCAGACAGATTTAAATGACAGTACAGTGAAATGCCCACTTGTTAATTGTGTTTTATGGAGTTTTGCCGCCCTCTGCTGGCGCTTGGGTGCGACTGATTTTATAGGCTTCAGCACCCATGCGCATTGTGTAAGTAATTATTGACATCAACAATGGCGGGCTACTAGTTTATTTTTTGATTGAAAATTTTACAAATTTTATGAAAAACATTAAGAGGGGTTTTAATATAAAATTTCTATAACTTGTACTAACATTTATCTTTTAAGATCTACAAGTCTTTCTATCCATGGATCATCTTGTTGATTTATTGTTATAATAAACAAATACAGTCCTTATGTACCGTATGTTGAATGTATATATCCATCTTGTGTCTTATCTTTCCATTCCAACAATTTATTTTACAGAATATATATATAATTTACAGAAAAATATGGCATATTTTATAGATGGTTTGAATTGCGATTAACTGCGATTAATTACGATTAATTTTTAAGCTGTAATCAACTCGATTAAAAATTTGAATCGTTTGACAGCCCTAAATTAAATATTTAGTTCTGGATTTAAACAATCAGGTCCAAAACTTCTTATTTAAAAATAAATATTTCAGTCGCTAAATAATGTTGTAAATGTGCAAAAAAAAGTTACTCTAAAAATTTCACACCACGTTTTAAACACTGTGTGGCGCTAAATGTGAGAAAATACTGTCGTAATTTTGAGCATGTGCTGCTTTACAAATGGAGCCCCATACTACAACCTGTATTTACTTGGTGTTTAATTTCACACTTCACTCACAGACCCAACTATTAGTTTTACAATTCAAAGTCAATTTTCCATAAAATGTCCCCTTTAAAGTGTTACCTATGGTTGTTGGAGTGGGAAATAACCCCTCTTGTGTTGTTTTTAAAGCTATGAGTGGCTGCAAATCTGTTTTTAAATATGTTCTGTACTCGAAGATGAACTGTATCAATGTAGCGTTGCTATCCTTTGTCATCCAAGTATGAGAATGAATGTCCAAGAAAGAAACATGTAGCAGAAGCATTTTAAAGAGCAAGGCAGTAAAGTGTAAATGTATGAATGTTTTGCAGTAGAATAAAATTTTATTAGCTATTCGGGTGGCGAAAACAGGGTTAAAAGGGGGGCAAGTAGAAGACCATCTAAAGATGGGAGGATTAAACAAGCGTTATATAGTTTTTATTGAGACCGGCATGAATTCCAGGTCAGGAGTGCCCGGGATTACTACATAATCAAGTGGTGTACATATTTAAAAAAAAAAAAAAAAAAAAAAAGGACAGGCTAACTCTCAGCCACCTCAAGCCAAAGCCCAAATATTAGCATGCACCACCATGCACCGAGTGACCACGCAGCCAAGGCTTTGGCCCGGCGTCTAAGGAGGTTAATTAAGTGTCTAATGCAGCGGCGGGCCCGAGCTTTGACACTCATCTTGCTTAACAGGTCTCTGGATACGATTTGCAATTCTTCCGAATGCGCCGGCATTTTTCTGACAGGGAGCCTCGCCCTCGCTCGCCTCCGCACTTTGCCTCTCGGCTGGCGGACTCGCTTCTTCCCCGAGTCTCGGCTCGAACACGAGTGTGTTTCTCTCCAGCAGAGGTGTGTGGGAAAGAGATACATTTACGTAATGTAGCTGCCATTTTAGTGTCAAGATGGTTTTTCACTCACAAGCTCACTTGGCATTCATTTTTGCGGAAATCTGTAATTAATTGTCTCCGAAACCTTCCTTTAAAGGTGCCAAAATCTTAACACAGAAGCCCTGAAATGGCTAATGCTAGCGATACATGACGACCACCTTTCGGTCAAGAGGATTCACCAAGGGCGTTGAAAAGACAGACAATATATTGTAGCATTAGCTCGCACAATAAAAAGGAGATAGAGTAAGTCATGGTCAAACAATAAACTTGAGTGAGTGTCAAGCTTATTGCTAGTGTCAGATTTTAGTTTAAAATTCATGAAAAATAAGAATAATGGCTATCTAGAGCCTCAAAAAAGAGGTTTTAGATCTGTTTGAACAATGTCTTTAAATGTATCATCAGTTATCAAAAGTTATTGTTGTTAATTTTTTTGCTAATCTGTTAGTTGAACTAAAAATGTTGACTGGACTGTTATGGGCTACGTATGCACATTAAATCATTAGTAAGTTGAAATATCAAATCAGTAGAGAGTGACCTGATATGACCAGGACATGTCCCAAATCCACCGGAAGTGACCTGATATGACCAGGACATGTCCACGAAATGTCTCCAAATCAACAGGAAATGACCTGATATGACCAGGACATCTCAATGAAATGTCCTCAAATCAACAGGAAGTGACCTGATATGACCAGGAGATGTCCCTGAAATGTCCTCAAATCATCAGGGAATTACCTCATATCAAATGGACGTGTCCCGTAAATGTCCTCAAGTCAACAGGAAGTGACCTGATATCAACTGGGCATGCCCCCTTAATGTCCCCAAATCAACAGGAAGAGACCTGATATGACCAGGACATGTCCCTGAAATGTCCCCAAATCAATAGAAAGTGACCTGATATGAGCAGGACATGTCCATGAAATGTCCCCAAATCAATAGGAAGTGACCTGATATGAGCAGGACATGTCCCTGAAATGTCCCCAAAACAACAGAAAGTGACCTGATATGACCAGGACATGTCCCCAAATCAACAGGAATTGACCTGATATGACCAGGAGATGTCCCTGAAATGTCCTCAAATCATCAGGGAATGACCTCATATCAAATGGACGTGTCCCCTAAATGTCCTCAAGTCAACAGGAAGTGACCTGATATCAACTGGACATGCCCCCTAAATGTCCCCAAATCATCAGGGAATGACCTCATATCAAATGGACGTGTCCCCTAAATGTCCTCAAGTCAACAGGAAGTGACCTGATATCAACTGGACATGCCCCCTAAATGTCCCCAAATCAACAGGAAGAGACCTTATATGACCAGGACATGTCCCTGAAATGTCCCCAAATCAATAGAAAGTGACCTGATATGACCAGGACATGTCCATGAAATTTCCCCAAATCAATAGAAAGTGACCTGATATGAGCAGGACATGTCCCTGAAAGGTCCCCAAAACAACAGAAAGTGACCTGATATGACCAGGACATGTCCCCAAATCAACAGGAATTGACCTGATATGACCAGGACATGTCCCTGAAATGTCCTCAAATCATCAGGGAATGACCTCATATCAAATGGACGTGTCCCCTAAATGTCCTCAAGTCAACAGGAAGTGACCTGATATCAACTGGACATGCCCCCTAAATGTCCCCAAATAAACAGGAAGAGACCTGATATGACCAGGACATGTCCCTGAAATGTCCCCAAATCAATAGAAAGTGACCTGATATGACCAGGACATGTCCATGAAATGTCCCCAAATCAATAGGAAGTGACCTGATATGAGCAGGACATGTCCCTGAAATGTCCCCAAAACAACAGAGAGTGACCTGATATGACCAGGACATGTCCCCAAATCAACAGGAATTGACCTGATATGACCAGGACATGTCCCTGGAATGTCCCCAAATCTACAGGAAGTGACCTGATATGATTAGGACATGTCCCCGTAGAATCCCCAAATCTACAGGAAGTGACCTGATATGACCAAGAAATGTCCCCGAAGTGTCCCCAAATCAACAGGAAGTGACCTGATGTGATCAGGACATATTCCTGAAATGTCTCCAAATCAACAGAAAGTGACCTGATATGACCAGGACATCTCCCCTAATCGTCCCCAAATCAACGGTTAATGACCTGATATGACCAGGACATCTCCCTGAATTGTCCCCAAATCAACAGGAAATGACATTATATCAATAGAATATGTCCCCTAACTGTCCCCAAATCAACAGGCAGCCTGATATGACCAGGACATGTCCCCGTAATGTCCCCAAATCTACAGGAAGTGACCTGATATGACCAAGACATGTCCCCGAAGTGTCCCCAAATCAACAGGAAGTGACCTGATGTGACCAGGACATAACCCTGAAATGTCCCCAAATCAATAGAAAGTGACCTAATATGACCAAACATGTCCACAAAATGTCCCCAAATCAACAGAAAGTGACCTGATATCAACAGGACATGTCCTCGAAATGTCCCCAAATCAACAGAAAGTGACCTGATATGACCAAAAATGTCCACAAAATATCCCCAAATCAACAGAAAGTGACCTGATATGACCAGGACATGTCCCCTAAATGTCCCCAAATCAACAGGCAGTGACCTGATATGACCAGGACATGTCCCCGGAATGTCCCCAAATCTACAGGAAGTGACCTGATATGACCAAGACATGTCCCCGAAGTGTCCCCAAATCAACAGGAAGTGACCTGATGTGACCAGGACATAACCCTGAAATGCCCCCAAATCAATAGAAAGTGACCTAATATGACCAAACATGTCCACAAAATGTCCCCAAATCAACAGAAAGTGACCTGATATCAACAGGACATGTCCTCGAAATGTCCCCAAATCAACAGAAAGTGACCTGATATGACCAAAAATGTCAACAAAATATCCCCAAATCAACAGAAAGTGCCCTGAAATCAACAGGACATGTCCCCTAAATGTCCACAAATCAACAGGAAGAGACCTGATATGACCAGTACATGTCCCTTAAATGTCCCCAAATCAACAGGGAATGACCCTATATCAATAGGGCGTGTCCCCTAAATGTCCTCAAATCAACAGGAAGTGACCTGACATCAACAGGACATTTCCACGAAATGTCCCCAAATCAACAGGAGGTGACCTGATATGACCAGGAGATGTCCCCTAAATCAGGGGTCCCCATCTGCCGGGCCACGGACCGGTACCGGTCCGTGGCGCATTTTCTACCGGGCCGCACAGAAATAATAATTTAATAACGATGGCATTCTGCCTGAATTAACCCTGTCCCCCTGCTTAACACACCATATCTCTGTCTACTCTAGATATAATACTACGGGATAGATTAAAATGTCGTCATAGAAATCCATTGATTGGACAGCTAGTAGTACATCTTGTTTGTGTATATAATATATCTATGTGTGCTTGTCCTCGACAATAACGTATTGCTAGGCCGCGGGCGCAGCACATTTGTTCTCGGAAATAATTAGCCCCCACACGAGCGAAGATGACTGAAAAACAGACGTCTTTGGAGATATTTTTACGGCGAAAAGGGCACCTGACAAGCCTACAACCTTGAAGACCCATGAACTGCGAAGGAGTGGATTCCTGACCCGTTTGTGAATAAACCGAGTGATTCAAGCATGTCTGTGCAACAGGAAAATCAACTTGTAGAGATCGCAAATGACAGCGACCTTATTAAGCGTACATTTGAGACAACAACTCTACCGAGGTTCTGGATTAAAGTCATTCTGGAATATCCTGACATCGCTACAAGAGTATTGAAAACCTTGCTACAATTTCCAACATCGTATCTTTGTCAAGCGGGGTTCTGTTTAACGACAAGGCGAAGTTGTTAATGGTGAGAGCGGTGTGCAGTTGTGTGCAGCTTACATGGCAGGATGTATCTGAGGAGAACTTTTCTTCCATGATCAAACGTAAGTTAATATTCCTTTCTTTCAAGAAAGTTTGTAGTGTTTACTTTGGAATCGCTGCATTTGCGCATTTTGCGGCTACGTTTAACGTTACGCGCATGCGCAGAACCGCATCGTTGCAATTTTTGATGGGTTGCAAAATTTGTCAGAACACCGGTCCGTGAAAAAAAGACCCAAATAACACCGGTCCGTGGTGAAAAAAAGGTTGGGGACCCCTGCCCTAAATGTCCCCATATCAACAGGGAATGACCTTATATCAATAGGACCTGCCCCCAAATGTCCCCAGATCAACAGGAAGTGACCTGATATCGTCCCCGAAATGTCCCCAAATCAACCTGATCTCTATCTCCCCACAGCAAAGCCCCATAGTAATTTCTACAGAAACTGCAGTTTCTAGTTTCAACTTATAATTATCTTCCAATTTGCTAATATATTTAAAAAAATAAATATCCTGTTCAATTGAAAAAATGTGTTTTTTTAAACCAAGATATCCCAAAGTAACACATTTTATTCAACATTTAGCAGTTTTTAAACTTGATTTGATCGTTCTTTGTCTGACAGTGTCTTCAAGAAAAAGTAGGGGTGAGAATAAAAAAAACTTTAAAAATTTGAGGTTATCCCCCAAACCAAAAATAGGATGGGGATATTATTTGTTGTTTTTTTTCTGTGACAATTCTCTGTCAACAAATGAATTGATTACAATATATCTAGCTCCACCCCTTCCAGCACAGTCCCACTGGGATTTATGGGATGCCAAGTCTGTTCTTTTGGTTCCTGCTCCAAACTAGACAATAGAGGAAACATATCACGTGTACAATACCAAACTTAACCAGGGTTTACTTGAGTGTGCTTTGTGTTTTATTAGTGTCGTGCCTGCCAGCGCTTCCCCGCTCCACCTTGCTTAACGCCGACACATTGCGTTGATGAGACACAAGATGTCTGCCTGCTCGTGTGATACACCACGCAAACAAAGTTGCTCGCGGCTTGTAGCGCAGCTCCTCTCTCCCTCGGGGGAAAAATATTTTACACCGGTTGCATCTCATACTTGGACGCGCTGATTTTTATTTTGGGGCTATGTCTTCTACACCCAAGTTTTTTTCGTTGCATAATTAGGCACCAGAGCTAGCGTTGAAGCGCTTTGACAGTATGAGCACGTCCCGCCTCGCCTCGCTCTCCGAGTGTGTGCGTTGTCGTCTCAGTGGCTGTCTTAATCTCCCGCCGCCATGCCTGTTAGGTCCCCCCAAAGCAAAAGTTTGTCAACAAGCGGGAGTTCTGGAGGTCGAGGTTCTTCTGACTGTTTGTCTAAAAGCCTTTTTTTGTTGTTGTTGTTGCAAATATAACTTGGTATTAGAAGTGGGGGCTTATTTCCTTTCCAGTGGGGGCTTGTTTTACTCTCCCTTGACTGATGTAATATTGTGGTTTGCTCTGTAATGTGGTTAATTTTTTGGCTACGATGTTACTAAGGCCTTCCTCCTGATCGCACTCCATCATCGTCATCGTTTATTTATTTATTTTTGGTGCTGACCCCGGCGAGAAGAGGGCGGCTGGTGACTCGCCGCTCGGTCGCCCCTCATCTCGTCTCAGTTGGCAAAAGATACAACTCCAAATCGAACAAAGGTCCTCTAATGCAGTGTTTTTCAACCTCACGGCACGTTTTTACGTTATAAAAAATCTCGTGGCACACCAAAAACCCAAAATGTTCCAAAATTATTTTCTGCACAGTATATTTAATTTAAAAAAAAATAATTTCTCAGTTTGTATACTTACTCAGTGTGAAATTTGAGACTGGTTAGGTGAATACAAAGTCGGTATCCTTATTCTTCAACAGCTCTCAGTCTTTCTCTGCTTTTATTTATTTATTTTTTTAATAGTAGTTAGAAGAGGTGGGAATCTTTGGGCACCCTAACGATTCGATTACGATTATGATTCAGAGGCTACGATTTGATTATAAATCGATTATTGATGACCCCCCCCCCCCATAAACTGCTTTTAATGTTTTGTACATTAGTTACAAAAACTGTAAAAAAATAAAATAAAATAAAATAAAATAAAGCCTTGCAGGCTTAAATAAACGACTATTTCAGTATCAAGTTAACAGTTAAAAACAATAAATAACATACTCAAATCCCCATTCTGTATCAGCAGCTTTAAACTACATTCAATTAATTTAATGTTGTGAATCAACCGGTAAAGTTGTTAAAATTGCTCGTCATTCCATAATTTCCCTTCTGTCTACTTTCGACATGTGAAAGTTTTAAAACTATTTTAAAGATAGATTCAAGTCAATATTTTACCGATTTAGCAGTATTTTAGATAATAAGTTAATTAGGTTCGCTTGGAAGGTTCGCTACAACAGCCTTGCAGGGAAGTCTACTGCTTTAAGATGGCGGCTGTTTACTAACGCCCGTATCTAGCTTTCTGTACATGTGCTGCTAGTCCTATATAAATATGATATCTAACCGTACCATTATGTGGACGTACTTTATAGCAGCTGTCGGCAGCAGTCAGGTATGCTGTTGTTCTTTTTTTATCTCGTGGCATGAGTTGAGCTAGAGCCGTGAGTTGAGCATTGGCATTACCCGAGGGGCCGGGTAATGACAAGCATAATGTTTAGCTACTCTCCCTCCGTTCCTCATTACGTCCCGAAGACCGCGCAGCGCGCTGAGTGTGTTTTACTTCCGCTTTACTTGACATATTTCAATAATTGGAATTTGGATGTTTGTGAATCGTTCTCGAATCTTCCATGGCCGAATCGCGAATAATCTAAAAATCGGAAATTTCGCACACCTCTAGTAGTTAGGCTTGAAAAAGCTCAGAATTATCAGACGGGGGGACTTGAGCAATGTCTTTAACCACATCAGGGCCAATCATCTCGCAGACACTGGCTTTGCAGGCAGGTAGTATTAATGTCTCTGTCACGGTGTGGTACTTTTTGGATTTTGCACTGAGGTTACTGGCTTTGAGGGCTTTCTCATTTACCTTCGTAGTTTTTATCAAAACATTGCCCGTTTCTCTGTGTTTTCACGAAGGCGAACAAAATAGTCCATCAACTTGTTTTGAAGCAACGGGTGTTTCGTTTGGAGATGACGTTTAAACTTGCTTGGCACCATGGTGCTGTTTTTGGATAGCTGCTCATGTCGCGTTCAAAAATTGCTCGGATTTTTAGCCTCCGCCCGAAGATGTAAAAGACAAAAAAATTTTAATAGCCCCGAATGGGGAAATAGAAAGGAGAGGAGTTGGTGATGACTTTCCCACTTTTTTGTGGCAACAATGGAAAATAATACACAAAATAACATCGGCATCCGCAAAATGCAATCGCTAACTTCGCTCTCACGCCGTTCTCCCACCCCCTCCCTCCTTGCTTGCTTCCCGCTACGTCACCACTCTGTAGTCTGATGGCCCCTTCGAGGGCCCCGCACAGTTACGGACATTACAAGACATATACAGTATACAGTGCCCTCCATATTTATTCGCAACCCTGAAAAAGATGTGTTTTTAGTTTCTAATATATTTTTTTATTCAAATAATATGGGACCTTAAAGGAAAAAAAGAGAAAAATTCAACCTTCAATACAAGTGCATTCATTCAGTGGGGAAAAATCCCACGCAAGGAAAAAATTATTTGACATCAAATAATGTGTGTCACAATTATTAGCACCCCTGGTGGTAATACTTTGTACAACCCCCTTTTGCCAACAAAACAAGGTCTGGGGACTGATATGGCCATGGGAGGAGCTTGATTTTGTGTCTGGTGAACCATTTCTGTGTAGATTTGGCCATATGTTTAGGGTCACTGTCTTGCTGAAAGACCCAGTGACGACCCATCTTCAGCTTTCGGGCAGAGGGCAACAGATTTTGATTTAAAATGTCCTGGTATTTCAAAGCATTCATGATGCCATGCACCCTAACAAGGTTCCCAGCGCATCTTTCGTGGCACGCCAGACCCACTTAGTGTTTGTTGCCAAAAAGCTCAATCTTGGTCTCATCTGACCAAAGCACACGTCCCAGTTGAAGCCTGGGACCGTGTGTATTTTTGTGTGTATTTACATCTGTAGTGCTGCAATACATGCTAGGAGGCTTGTTGGATGGCAACAGTGATGACAGCAGGTGGCAGCAGAGGTTGACTGTCTCCCCCAAGAGAACATTGATGGCCAAATTGAAGCTTCTTGAAGCAATGAAGCTTTGAACCAATTGGCTGCAAAGCTTCATTGCTTCGCAGCCAATTGGTTCAAAGCTTCAAGGTGGTTCATTTGGTCTTATGACAGTCTTATGATGCCACTGTCAAATAAAGTGTTGCCGGATTATATCTTTTGCAGTAAATATCCCATAATACAGTCAGGACAGCTGCAGTTTATAGTCCAGTGCGGCTTATCTATGAACAAATGCCGTTTTCATGTCAAATTTGGTGGATGGCGGCTTATAGTCAGGTGTGCCTTACAGTGTGAAAATTACAGGTAACTCTATGAATGTCTATTATTTAGTTTACAGACATTTTGTTTTGTAATCTTTCATTTTTACCACCGTGGCGCAGTTGGTTCAGCTGGTCGTCCACTGATTGAAGAATCAGGGGTTTGATTGCAGCCCCCCCTAGAATCTTCCTTTTTTCATTGATGTATATTCATATTTTCAGATACCTTAATTAAACTTCACCACTAATGAAGGTGCATTATATTTTATTCAAATTTATTTAAATCGCAAATATGTCTCTTTGAAGAAACATTTGGCTTGGAGATATCATTTAAATGGACATCTGGGCCTTAAAAACAAGTTAATTACTAGTGGAAAAAACATTGTATTTTTCCGAATCATTGAGTAGTGTTGTTAGAAGGAGGATTACAGTCTCAGGTCAATCAGAGTTTTGTGGATTTAAAGGACACGAGTGAAGGTCTTTTCCTGAGGAGGGAAAAGGGAGCAACCGCCAGCTTGACCCACAGACATTCATTCATTCATTCATTCATTCATTGGGTCAATAAATAAATAAATAATATAAGGGACACTATCGATAACAAGCTCTTCTTTTTCTGATGTTAAAAGTGATTTTTTTTTTTTTACTTTTTTGACTCAAACTTGAATTAATTACATGCATATTTGAGTGATATAAGCCATGCGGTCAAACAATAATTATCAGGAAAGAATTTGAATTAGGGCTGTCAAACGATTAAAATGTTTAATCGAGTTAATCACAGCTTTAAAATTAATTAATCGTAATTAATCGCAATTCAAACCATCTATAAAATATGCCATATTTTTCTGTAGATTATTGTATGGAAAGATAAGACACAAGACGGATATATACATTCAACATACTGTACATAAGTACTGTATTTGTTTATTATAACAATACATCAACAAGACATTAACATTCTGTTAAAGCGATCCATGTAAGACTTGTAGTTCTTAAAAGATAAATGTTAGTACAAGTTATAGAAATTTTACATTAAAACCCCACTTAGTGTTTTCGTTTTAATAAAGTTTGTAAAATTTTCAATCAAAAAAATAAACTTGTAGCTTGCCATTGTTGATGTCAATAATAATTATGGTGCTTAACCCCATAAAATCAGTTGCACCCAAGCGCCAGCAGAGGGTGGCAAAACACCAAAAAACAAGTAACAAGTGGAAATGACACTTTGCTGTCATTTTAATCTGTTTGAGCGGGGCATGTGCGTTAAATGCGTAAAATATTTTAACATGATTAATTTAAAAAATTAACGCCCGTTAACGTGATAATTTTGACAGCCCTAATTTGAATACATTTTTTAATCTGTATCTGTCCTGTTTAATTAAAAATTGTTTAATTCTACCCATAAGGTATTTTTTAAAGCATATAAATTGCTATTAGCTAAAAATGCATTGTAACAAATAAATAGATGATTCAGACATGAGGCTATTTTTTTCTTCCGTCATCATGATGAGCCACAGTACCTCGACCAATGAGATGAGCGGGATTTCGTATTGTCATTTGCCACGTTTACATGGAGCCAAATATTCCAATTACAATCGGAATATTTGTTCAAACCGAATAAATGTGTTCCATATAAACACCTCATTCGGAATGAACAGGCCCAAACCGAATGGAATTTCATTCCGTTTCACAGGGGTGGAACATTCCTTTTCCCAAACCGATTAGAAGTAAAATTATATCATGTAAACAGGGAAGCGGAATGGTGTCTGGTTGCGTTCTTTCTGCACATGCTTCGTACTGACGTGGTGACGTCACTTGGTGACGTAAGTAACGTCACTTGCAACATGGCTTCCAAGCACACGCACAGCGCACCCACACAACTTTTTAAATGAACGGCGTGTCATTCTGAAGTTTTGTTTCCACTCGAAAAGTTAAAACAGCAGCTGATCTGACGATCGATCTCCATGTTTTGCAACGTGACGCTTTGTTTTGATTAATCTGCGCATGTCAGACGGCAGTTGTCAAACGTCCTTTCGGAATAAAGGCAGTCACATGTAAACGCTGGATCGGAATGAAGTGACATGTAAACAGCTGATGTGAAATTTCCATTCGGAATGATTTGAATCGGTATGAATAAAAGTCAGCATGTAAACGTGGCTACTGTTATACATCAGTGGTTCCCAAACCAGTCCTCAAGGAACCCTGTGGGTCCTGGTGTTTGTTCCTACCGATCAAGCACAGACCATTTAACCAATGAGGTTTCTGCTAAAACAAGCAGCAACTGACTACAATCAACTGATTACACTTGTAAAACACCAGATTGGTACACATGTGTCGTCCTGTTTTGTTGGAAATAAATCCAGCACCCACAACGGCCCGATGTGGAATAGTTTGGGAACCCCTGTTATACACTTACGCTCATTGATCAGCAGCAGTTTCCCTTTATATTCTTGGAAAGCACCATACCAGTATTCGTCTAACCAATTTGCATGGAGACGCGCCGCAGAACGCGATCCGTCCCCCTCGTCCAGTTCAGGACTCATACGTGTCCACCACTAAGACAATAGCCCAGGCTAGCAGCTTTAGCTGCCAGCGCACCCTCTTGAATGCATCAGGAGGGAGGTTTCTATACACCTCCGCGTGCACCCGTTACACTCAACCCCTGAAACCTTCACTGCTGATACCGGTGACGGCACCAATGTAACCAGTCTGCATGGAGCTCCGTGCACGAAACGTCCAGCACGGCAGGCAAGCACGCTAACTATTGGTGGGAACCTCTTGGTACCTCACGATACAATACTGAAGGAAAATAATCGATTTATCCTTGTTACAGGTTCTTTTATTCTTATAAAGAACAGGAGATGATGACATAGAATTCGGAAATGAAAAAGAACAAAGAATTTACACTGAAAGACACACAGACAGAATAAAAGACATGGCACCGGACGAGACGCAAGACAAAAGTGTTCCTCTCTCTGCTTGGAGTCTTTTTCTCTCTCACTTGGGGGAGGGTGAAGCTCCTTGGAATTTGCATTGTGAACCCCCTAGCTAATATTTTCCAGATGTGCTGCTACTCGAAGGCATACACTGTCTTATGATGGAGAATGCAATGTCCATATATAATTATTGTGAATAAATGGAAATATAATCCTTCAATACGATATGCGATCCAAAGTTCACGATAACAATGATCTCACGATGTGGCGATACAACGATTATCATTACACTGGTCAGAAAATACATTTAGGACTTTCAACAACACTAATAATAAACAGAAAAAGAAGCTAGTTTCATCCGTCTTTTGTAAGTTCATCACTAGTAGACATCCAATCCATTTTAACTGGAACGGTGGCAGCGAATTAACCCCTCCCACTTCAAACGGGCCCCTCCCACTTCTATTGCCGTCAGTGGCAGCCAATGCCAGGCAAGGAAGTAATTATAGATCATTTCAGACATTAGCTGTTTATTTTGGGGCTTTTCCGGTTCTCTTCTTTTTGATTTTCGGGCATTTTTCCCAAATGAATATACAGTGACTCAAACTCAACAGGAAGCGACCTGTAAATGCGCTAAACTGAACAGAAAGTGACCTGTAAATGCCCCGAAAATCGGAAAGGGACTGTGAATGCTCTGATTTCAAATTAACGAACATTCATTTACCCTTACTTGTCTTAACGGATTGGGCGTCAAACGCTGTCAAGGCAGCCACAGAATTAACTGAGACCCTATTATGATGGAAGATTTTGGTAGCAACATGTTGGTCTGTTTTTTTGTTTTTTTGTTTTTTTTAAACATTGACACCTTTTTAAAACGATATCTCGATTCTTGGCATGAGCATATCGATAACCTTTTGGAATGCAAAGTATCACGATATATCAGCATTTTGATATTTTGTCACACTCCTAGCGCTAACCACTACGCCAAAAGCCCAGGCTAGCAGCTTTAGCTTCCAGTGAACCCTCTTGAAGGCATCAGGAGGAAGGTTTCTAACAGGCTCGACATGCGTTCACCCATTACACTAGCTCGTTCTACAAAAAAAAAAGTATGTTCGAGTCCTTTTGATAATACGGCGCAATGCGCGTCCCTTGAAAGCTCAATACGGGAAGCTTACTTTTGCCTCTAAATTAAAGCCGGGCGGTTTACCGAAAATTTATCGTTACCGAGATGGTTCACGATGACCAACGTAATTTAGACTATGTCTGTAAATTCGGTTTTTCAATTAAACGAAAAAATTAAGTCTTTTCAGCCCGCTTTGACGATGTATTCGGCTATGCTCATTCCCCTACAAGAAAGCAACCAGTGTGCTTACGTGTGAAATCACGCGGCTATCAGGAAATCAAACAAACAGAAGCCCGGTATGCTAACACTAGCAGCTAACGTTACAAGTGAACGTGAACAAGTGAACTTCAGTCCCCATTCTGTATCAGCAGCTTTAAACTACATTCAATTAATTTAATGTTGTAAATCAACTGTTATAGTTGTTAAAATTGCTCCCGTTATTCCATAATTTCCCTTCTGTCTACTTTTGTCAAAGTTTTAAAACTATTTCATCATTTAAAGATAGATTCAAGACAAGATTCTGCCGATTTAGGAGTATTTTAGATAAAAAGTTAATTAGGTTCGCTACAACAGAGCCTTCTAGAGAAGTCACTGCCAAGATGGCGGCTGTTTACTAACGCTGGAAAGTCTGTCATTTCGCATCTCGGTTCAATAATAAATGTTCTAACACCACCGTCGTCTGTCATTTTGCATCTAGTTCTACATATATATGAAATCTACTGTGGTCGTATGTTTCTAGCAACTAGCAACTGGGCGTTGTTTGTAGCGGCTGTCGGCCGCAGTCAGGTATGATTGTTTTTTTATCTAGCGGCATGAGTTGAACTTGATATTTACTCTCGGTCCGTTCCTCATTGCGTCCCAAAGACCGCGCTGACTGTGTTTTACTTCCGTTTTACCTGGTATAATTCAATAATCGCAATTTGGATGTTTGTGAAATGTTCTCGAATCTTTGACGGCCGAATCGCGAATAATCTAAGAATCGGAAATGTGGCACGCCTCTAATAAGTACTTAAGGCCATATTGCCCAGCCCTACTCTGGACACGGGACAATTCCGTTTTTAAAGAGAGGGTTGGCAACCCTAGCTGGAGCCTATCCCAGCTAACTTTGGACAGTAGGCGGGGTACAAGAGTTAATTTTCTTGTCTCATGCCAATTCAAGTCAGGCTTTTGGGTTGCTTTCAGCATGTCACAGCTCCTCAATTGTGACACTCACTAAGCTAACTTAGCGCACTAAGAGAGTGGCTAAGGGTTGTTTTCTGACAGCTCCTCAGATTCAACACTCATTAAGCTAACTTAGCGCGCTAAGAGAGCGGCTAAGGGTTGTTTTGTCGGCCATAGTGGAGGTCACTTGAAGGACGAAATGGGGATACAAGAGGAAGTGATACTCTGACTTTCTCAATTTCCCTGCACTGCTTTGACATGAATGTTCTTTGGTATAATGCTGGAGTGCAATGCTAATGAGCAGCATTAAGAGATAACTGCTGGAGCAGACAGGAGAGCTGAGAGCGGCTCATCACATTACAGGCGCAGAAAGCCAACAAGTTGGCCGACGAGCTCCACAAGTAAGACGTCCTGTTGAAGACATCCCTCCCAGAAACTTTAATTACCATACATGGGAGTTCGTTGACAAGCTCGGCCACGAAACGAATTTAACTCTTAAGTCAAGTTACCGATGTACATGGACACATATCGACAAGATGTGCGTTCCCGGAGATGTCCGGGCTTTCCGCGCAGGTTGTCAGAATTGTCAAAGTTAACATCCCATGGTCAGATTTGGTCGGAAAAACGTTGACAAATCCCAAAAGCCGAAACTCGCAGGCCGTCGAAAACGTCAAAGAAGATGACAGCTCCGCGTGGATACGGCGAGATCAGGTTCTGCCCCGCATGTGAAATAGTTCTCAAGGATTGTCAAGGGGAATTCAGACTGGGAACAACCTGACGTGTATTTTCCCGACTCTTAATATTGGTGCTGAAATGGAGTGCATTCCAATCCAACAAGGTTGTTTGACTCATTCACCACCATTGACAGCGATAGACAGCTGGCTGTGAATGATCATGCTTCCATGCCATTGACGGTGATAGACATTTGACTCATTCTGACGGGGCAGCAACGATCACTGTCAGTCAGAATAAATTACCAATATTAAAAATAAACGATATTTACAGATCTAACATAGTCAAATATATTCAAAATGCAGATCACTGTTCGAAATACCCATGCAGCCAAAACTATGTCACACCAAACTGCCGTAATTTATTTCATTCTGCTATGATGTCACTCCGCCCTTCTTTCCTTGACAGCCTGTTCCCTGCAGAGCTGCTGGATTACAAATGTCTCTGTTTATACTACAATTATGGACGTCCACATTTTGATAACTTTATCCCGAAAACATATCCAACAATATTGAGTGCATGGGTCATCGGTGATTCTCACGAGTGCACATGTTGTTTTTCATTGGCGTGCTAGCAAGCACCATTGACTTGCTCTAGGTTAGCCACTCCAGAGCCCTGAAATTAATAAATAACTAGCAAACTGAACGGATTTTGTTAAAATCAACTCTGCCGACTAATTAAACTAGGGATGTCCCGATCCAGGTTTTTGCACTTCCGATCCGATACCGATATTGTTTGGCACTTCCGATCCGATACCGACCTATCTGAACGTGTGTTAAAGTTTAAAGTTATTTAGCCTCCTTACTTAGTTGTCAGACTCATGCTGAAAAAGGTTTTAGTACCCTTGATAACAACTAGCCAGCTGAATTATGTGAGTTGGAATAACACACACTGGTTGGTAACAAGAAACTGACCTGTTTATTCAGTGACAAACACAAAACATTATAAATAACAAACAGAAATGGCAAAGTCAGTCAGTAAAATGTGCAAATAATATTGTAAACTGTCTTTAAAAAAAAGCAAAACACACCAACAACCTCAGTGGAAAATCCAACAAATCCCCCAAGCTATTAGATGCTTTTAATGTTTCGCGCATTAGTTACAAAAATTGTATAAAAAGCCTCTCAGGTTTAAATAAACGACTATTTCAGTATCAAGTTAACATTTTGAAACAGTTAATACTCAAGTCCCCATTCTGTATCAGCAGCTTTAAACTACATTCAATTCATTTAATTTTGCCAATCAACTGTTTAAAGTTGTTAAAATTGCTCCCGTTAGTCCATAATTTCCCTTCTGTCTACTTTCGACATGTGAAAGTTTTAAAACTGTTTTGAAGATAGATTCAAGTCAAGATTTTGCCGATTTAGGAGTATTTTAGATAAAAAGTTAATTAGATTCGCATGGAAGGTTCACAACAGCCTACTAGGAAAGTCTTCTGCTTTAAGATGGCGGCTGTTTACTAACGCATCTGGTTGTCAATACTTCAATGTTGCTAAAGCAGTCGAGTCTGTCGTGTAGCATCTGGTTCTATATACATATGATATCTATTATCTCCAGTAAAACGACGTTGACGTAGTTTGTAGTAGCTGTCAGCAGCAGTCAGGTATTCTTGTGTTTTTTATCCAGCGGCATGAGTTGAGCTAAAGCCGTGAGTTGAGCATTGGCATTACCCGGATCTAAGACAAGTTATGTTTACTTTCGGGACGCAATGCCGTCAGTTTCTCATTCCGTCTCGAAGGCCGCGCTGTGTATTAGTTCCGCTTTACTTGACATATTTCAATATGGATGTTTGTGAATCGTTCTTGAATCTTCCACGGCCGAATCGCGTGTTGGATGGTGCGTCTTTACTCACGTGAAATAATGCCTCGTCATCCAGAATGAATTCTTCGGCAATGACTCTTGTTATTCCTATTATGTTGTTATTCTTATTGGGCTTTGGGACTGTTGAGTGCCAGTTTGTTACGCATAGCAAAAGTTTCTGCCAGTGTTAGTTGCGTAGGACCTTTCTTTTTGTCTTCGGTTTTCTTAACATACGCCTTATATTGTTTGTGGTGGTATTTCGCTAAATGCTTGATTGGGTTGGTTGTATTAAAACTTCTTACAGCTTTACCACTACGCTTGACTTTATTGTGGCATATGTTGCTCTCTGCCTCTTCGTCTTTGTCGTCCTTTAAGGTGAAATGATCCCACACAGCTGACATTTTTACCGATAAAGTCTCTCGGTAAATTGGGAGACGGTAATGTAAATGTGGCGTGTTGAAGGTGTGCCGTAAAATGCGGACCGGATTTTAGGGAAACCGAAGCAGAAACTGGAATGGATTATGTAAATCGGTGCGCTGGAAAACCCGGACCGGATTTTCAAAAAAAAACTGGATCGGAAGTCTGGATCGGAATTTTTCCCGTGTTCCGATCTGATACCGATGCGCATTTTTTTGCCCATATTGGCGTCCGATCCGATCCAAATATCGGATCGGGACATCTCTAAATTAAACCCCCGCTAATTCGAAGATTAAACCTAATGTCAGAAATTCTGAACTTCCGCTGAACTCTCGGACAACTTTTTTTACATAGTTTGTGGCGTCCAGGTGGAATCTACTGTTTTCCTGCTGAGTGTGTATTATCACCAGTTGGGGTTGTCCTTGTAGACGCTTGTCTGTCAATGTTCATTCGAAATAGTTGGAAACCTTTATTTATTTATCTATCTATTTTTGGATTAAATTGTTTTAATTTTACAGACGAAAACATTTTTAGTAAACGTCGACTAACACTAGATGAAGACAAACACATTTTAAGATGACTGAAATATGATTAAAATTAATAAGTATTATTGTCCAAAGACTAAGACGAAAATTAAAAGGGCTGCCAAACACAACACTGCTAAATAACATAATGAGCAATTAATGAAACAATTGGAGCAGTAAATGAAGAAATAATTAACACAGATCATAAACATGAGCGTTATTTACAGAGCCGCATTGCATGCTGAGAGGCATGAAGCACGAGTGTATATATGTTGTACGACAGCAGTGTTGACAGCAGGTGGCACAGGAGGTTATCTATCTCTCTACAATGTGCAGTGATGGCCAAATAGAGCATTGCAATCAATTGATGGAAATCTATTTGTTCAAGAAAAAGATATGAATCTAATTGTGTGATATGAACAAACTGCAACAAGTGCTATGAGGATCATTTGCTATTCATTTTTATTTTGAAATAATAGCTTTCCCAAAGTGTTTTTATTTTAAACACTGATGTGCGGTTCTAAAATATAACCCTCCTATCCCCCGGAGGCCTGGATTGCCCGTTTTCCTTTCACAAAATAACATAAACAACAAGACAAATAGAGCTTTTGATAGCAAAGTAACAATTTATTTACACATAACTGAGAGATGACGCTGTTGTCGCCGTGACAGGCGGATAAACTTTTCCCTCATCGCCGCCTGTCTCATAAAGATGGATTTTTTTTTTTTTTTTTTTGTCTCTGCGGGGTCTGCTCAGCAAGCAGCATGGACTCAACGGCATTGTCCGCTGCACTGGTGGTCCCGGTCGTTCTGCTTGGTCGTCCAACGCCTGGCATCCCGGGCGTCCTCTAGGTTGTTCTCCATTCGGTTGTCTTTCGGCGGTGCCCCGGCCGTTTGTTGCCGTTGAATCGGGTTGCGGGTCTTACCAAATGCGGTACTGCCATCCAGTGGCCAATTTTATTGCTTTAAAATGGATTTTCAGCTATGTGCTTTGGAGCTAAATTGAATCAGAACCCAGAGATTTCTCTTGTAAAAAAAAAAAAAAAAAAAAAAAAAACGTAAATGAGGTATAAATTAGGGCTGTCCCAAACGACTAATTTCCTTACGATTAGTCAGCCGACTATTTTTACGATTAGTCGACTAATCTAATATTTTTTTTTTTTACTACTTTAATAATGAAATTTTTGTTGAAGCTTATTAATTCACAAAAAAACATTTTGGAACACCTAAATTCTTTATTAACGTATAAATAAATAACATAAATATCAATAATAAATCACAAACAATGAGGTCAAATGCTGCTGGCATTAACTGGTGCAAAAAAATGTAAACGGAAACACTGTGACTTCACCTCTTTAACAGGAGTCGAAACAATTCTTACTCTTTTTGTGGTTTGTCATTGTCTATATTGTTCTAAATGTTCAAATGAATTGCAATGTCCCGGACAACCATTTTCAGAATACTTTGTGTGAGTTCAGATGCTTTTTCTGGTGTGCATGCAGCATTTTTGGGGGAGGGGAAAAACTTAAACTTCTGTTTTAACCTAAAAACAGAGAAAAGTAGAGGGCACACTGAAATATTACCACAGTTATTTTGAATGAAAGGCACACATACTCACAGTAACAAAAAATAAATATGTTGTATTAATTTTGTAGTATACTACTATGTGTATATACACAATAATACTTTATAACATAAAGTAACTTTATCAATGCAGTAATGGATTACAGTAAGCAGGCCAGTGCTGTTTCTATATATAGTTTTATTATGTATATACAGTAACAGGATATATGTATATATTTTCCCCAAGTGGGAGCTTCCACAATCATAATAAATTTCACAATAATAAAATATATACTGTATGTATAATATATATTATTTTATTAAATAAAAATGCACTTTGATAGGACACACATAAAGGCAACTTCCATTAAAAAAATCATTGTATGGAAAGTTGTATGGACTTACAATCCGCGAGCTTGTTGTCTTCGAAAATTACACTTGGATGACGGCGCTTCAAGTGTTCGTTCATAGCCGACGTGCTACTGTGGTATGCGAGGCACTCATCTTAGCAAAGAGTACACACAGTGGCACCCTCCATATTTTCCTTGAAATAATTCCAGGCTCTGGCTATTCTGGTCCGCTATTTTTGGCTTTTTTTCACGTGTTACCAATTCTGGCCTTTTTGGTAAGTGGCGGTGTTTTCAACTACTCGCCATAGTGTGGCGTGAACCGGCGATTCACTTGGCTCGTTGTCGTCAGTTCGTCCGATTTCCTCCTCAGGAAGGCGGCGGCGTGCATAAAAACACCGAGAGGCGTCGGATGGCTCTTTATGGATACTTTTATTGACCAAAACAAAAACGTGGGGGATGCAGTCACTCAACTCCGCGCAACTCGCGCACTTTCCCAACTCACCGATCCAGCTCCCTCTCTCTTGCTCGCCCACTTTCTTCCTCTTTGCTCAATCTGACAATGCCCGTCACATTGAAATGACATCGGCCCCCTTAGGGGTGCCAGTAACAACCGCTTGCATTGCGAGCGCCCGCCATTCTAAACTTTATCTATATGTAATTTTTTTTAAACCCGTCATTACCTGTCGACGGTATGTTTTGCCCGTCGACGCGTTTACGTCATCGATGACGTCGACAACGTCGACTAGTCGGGACAGCTCTAGTATAAATACTAGGGTTGTTCCGATCATGTTTTTTTGCTCCCGAGCCGATCCCGATCGTTTTAGTTTGAGTATCTGCCGATCCCAATATTTCCCGATCCGATTGCTTTTTTTTTTTTTTTGCTCCCGATTCAATTCCAATCATTCCCGATAATTTTTCCTGATCATATATTGTGACTAAATATTGCCATCTAGTGTATTTGTTGAGCTCTCAGTAAATGATACTGTGGCAATTTAACTGTTCTGCCCAAATGCATGATGGGAAGTGCAACCATGACTGTGCGTAGTGGCACCAATTGATATATCTTCTCTGCGTTGGGAAATAACATAGTGTGTTAAGAAAAAGATCAACTACTACCTTTCTTCCCCACATTGCTTCCCACGATATTTCTAATTGTTTAGAGAGGGATGGTAAGGCTTTAGCCAATTAAAAAAAGGCTCCAATGACTGCCAAAATTCACTCTACTCATTTTACGCTGCCTTTTAGCTCTATATATACCAGGGGTGGGCAAACCGGTCCTCGAGGGCCGCAGTGGGTCCTGGTCTTTGTTCCAACTGACCCAGCACAGATAGTTTAACCAATGCGGTTTCAGCAGAAATGAGAAGCACCTGACTGCAATCGACTGATTGCACTTGTAAAACAGCAGATTGGTGAAAAGGTGTCCTCTTAATGGGTTGCAACAAAAACCCGCACCTACTGCGGCCCTTTGTGGAATTAATTGCCCATCCCTGATATATACAGTGGGGAGAACAAGTATTTGATACACTGCCAATGGGAAAACCCATTGGCAGTGTATCAAATACTTGTTCTCCCCACTGTAGGTAGAACGGCACTATTATAGATTGAACGCGACAATGCACGAGTGGGTCGTGCAGCGCATGCGTTGATTGCGTTAAACGTGATTAATTTTTAAAAAATTAAATACCGCCGTTAACGCGATAAATTTGATAGCCCTACTTTAGGCCAAAACAAAAGACTGGATGGGTGCAAGACATTTTGTCTGTAACGTTAAATACAATTAGAAAACGATTTAATTTAAAAATATATCCGATCGATCGATGCCGATCGATCGGGACATCTTTAATAAATACGTCTTTGGGACAATTAAACAATTAAAAACAGAACCTATTTATACGTTTTTGGGAGCACAATGAGTTAATAATCCGAAAATTATAAACATTTCCACAGTGAAATTCTGGAGTTACCTCTATTTATCTGCGGGCAGGCTCAAGGCTATGAGTAATATTTGTATTTGTTTTGTATTATTTACTTCAGTTTTGCCAGCACCCAATGTCCAAACATGTATTTGTTTACGCAGCTTTGTAGCGGGTCATTGCGTAGTCTACGAAAAGTAAATCGTTATTTGTCCGCACAATATTGCATGTGTTGTGTCAACGCAGCCTTTAGTTGCAGATGCAAGGCGAACGTTCATCCTTCCTTTCATGCTGGAGCGTCGTTAATGGCGAAGTGTCCTCATCTGCGAGCGCATTGAGACCGACACGACAAAAGAGCGGCGGCCGTCAAGAGCCGTAATAGGTGGAGAAAACTTAAGCTTTCGCTGAGGAAGGAGGTGGAGGGGGGGAAAATTGTCAGACGGTCCAAACATCCATTCACCCTCAGGCTTTAATTACTGCGCGAGGATAATGATTCAAATCCAATCATCTCTCTCTCTCTTGCTCTTAATTTGTAGCTTCCATTATGAAGGCAAGCACTTCAGCCCCCTCGCGCCCGCCACCCTGGAGTAACACCGGCCGCACGCTGCCCATGCAGATCAGCGCACAGAATTATTATATAGAATTAGCTCTTGTCATTACAAAAATGTGCGACAGTCAGCTGCCGGTTCATTTATCTGCTGCACACATATTTATCTCATATTGACGGCGATAATACATCCAAAAATAAGATGCTATGCTAAGCTAAGCTAAGATATTCTCCAAAACAATTAATAAAAAGAAAAGTTATTTTCATCCTTCTGCTGCGAATTAGAAGAATTAGAGTTTATCACGAGTAGACGTCCAATCCGTTTGAAGTGGGAGGGATGGCAGCGAATGAACATTCGCTGCCATCCCTCCCACTTCAAACGGATTGGACGTCTATAGCCGTCAGTGGCAGCCATTGGCAGGCAATGAGTTCATTTTGGGACCTTTCACCTCATTTCCTGTTGATTTTCGGGCGCTTCCTTTTTCTTTTCGAGCATTTATGGGTCACTCCCTGTTGACAGTGGCGCCTCCAGAAATGTTTCATAGGGGTGGCCAGATGGGGCCACTTAAAATCTTGGGGTGGCCAAAACTAAAAGCCATAATTTCAGGTTTTCATTATATTATTGCAGTAAAAAGGTCAGGGGAAAACTATCAGAAAGACTTAAGAACACGGCTACTGATATACTTTGGTGTCTTGTGTAATATTTGATGTTACTAATGATTTAATGTGCATAGTCCATAACTGTCCAGTCAACATTTTGAGTTCCACAACAATTCTGTTTTATTGTGTTATGTATATATTAGGCATGAGGCGTACATTTAACTAGGGCTGTCAAACGATTAAAATTTTTAATCAAGTTAATCACAGCTTAAAAATTAATTAATCGCAATTCAAAACATCTCTAAAATATGCCATATTTTTCTGGCAATTATTGTTGGAATGGAAAGATAAGACGGATATATACATTCAACATACTGTACATAAGTACTGTATTTGTTCATTATAACAATAAATCCACAAGATGGCATTAACTTTATTAACATTCTTTCTGTGAAAGGGATCCACGGATAGAAAGACTTGTAATTCTTAAAGGATAAATATGAGTTTGTATATTGTGACTAAATATTGCCATCTAGCGTATTTGTTGAGCTTTCAATAAATGGTACGACTTAACTGTTCTGCCCAAACGCACGATGGAAGGTGGTGCAACCATGACTGTGTGGGGTGGCTGCAAATGCTATATCTTCTCTGCATTGGGTACAGTACAGGGTGTTAAGAAAAAGATCAACTCCTGTCATTCTTCCCCATGTCGCTTCCCACAATTTTTATAGTTGCTGTGGGAGAGATGACAAAGCTTTTGCCAATTAAAACCATGGCCCCAATGAATGCTTGTATCTACTCCCCTCTGCTTCTTATCTCTGTATATAAGTAAAATGGCGCCATTGTAGGCTGTTTGCGGCAATGCGTGAATGAGTCGTACCCCGAATGCGTTAGTTACGATAGATATTTTCACGTGATTAATATTTAAAAATTACCACCCGTTAACGCGATAAATTTGACAGCCCTACATTTAACAAAACAAAATAAATGCATTCATTTGGGATGAAATGCATAATCAGTTATGCAACAATCTAGCGATATACTGGCAAGCGGGGTGGCCAGTGGGGTGGCCAACCAATTTATAGGGGTGGCCATGGCCACCCCTGGCCACCCCCTGGTGGCGCCACTGCCTGTTGATTTTGGGGCATTTACAGGTCACTTCCTCGTGAATTTGGAGGACTGAAAAGGAATAGACGCAAAATGTCCCCAAATGAGTAGGGAGTGCCTCAAAATCAACAGGAAGTAACCTGTAAATCCCCTAAAATGAACAGGAAGCGACCTGTAAACATCCACAAAAAACGGCTGTTAATGCTCTGATTTCAGTGCCATTGATGTCTCAAGACGTCCTATCCAGTCCAAATGAATTGGATGTCTGGCGCCGTCAATGGCAGCCAGTGAGCCAACGCAAACATTATTGTAATGGAAGATTTTGGTTGCAACCTGTTGGCTCAAATTTTTTAAGATTATTACGATTTAAAAGTTTGTGGGGACAATTTGATCATCTTGAAAAGTTGGTAGTGTTATGTCCCTATCGTCCCTATGCAAACATACGCCGTTGCTTATAAACAGTGTTGTCAGTAACGCACTAGTTAGTAACGCGTTACTGTAATCTGATTACTTTTTCAGTAACAAGTAATCTAACGAGTTCATTTTTTTACACCAGTAATCTGATTAAAATTAGTTTCCTTAGTGTCTCTGCGTAACTATTTTTTCATAGCCTCATTACGTATGTAGAATGAAGAATATTGTAGTCATGTACGAAGAGCATTTTGAATAGAAAATGATAAAATAAAAGGTTCCCGGTACGTGTTTCCATGACAACCTCTTAGCTATTTCCTGTTTTGGTTTCGTGTCACGTGTTGTGGGACTGAGGCGGGTGGACATCTGCGCCGAGTATTGAGACGTTGCGAGAGAATGTTGATCTGTGGATATCCATGAATGAAGGTGAGTATTTTTCCTTCATTCTGGAGGGCATCAGCAAAAGGTTGGACCCCCTACATGCGCGGCCGTTTTGTAGCTTTGCCGTAGCAACGACCGGCAGTCATCGCTCCAAGTTGGCAAGCTTTGTTTACATCATATGCGTGTTGCACATTCATGCCGTGAGGTGATGTGTTCGTTTAGCATCTGTAGGATGTGTTGTAAGTCCGACTGAGTTTAAAGTGCTTAGTTGCCGCCACGTTTTGTGGCCAAATTGACCGCGTGTGTGTTGAGAGGAGTACTTCCGGGTTGTTAATGTGCACGGCTGCACGCGCATCCGCGCCCGCCACCACCTTTGTGTTTATTGCACTGTACAATCCACTTGTGTGTTGTTGATTATTGTGCCGTCAGTTTGCATTATTTTACATTGGCACTGATATGCTGTTCACCATAACCCGAAATTCAGAAGTTTTGACATTAGGCTTAATCTTACAGTTAGCGGGATTTAATTGATCGGTGGAGTTGATTTCAACAAATTCCAAGCAGTTTGTCAGATATTTGTTAGTTTCAGGGCTCCGGAGTGGCTAAGCTAGCGCGAAATTCTGATATTCCCCTTTAAATTCAATCATCGGAAAGTCTATTACGTATGATGACATTTTTCTGTTGTCATTCTTATGTTGAGGCATCAAAGGGAGAAAAATGGGTAGAAATTAACTGATTGATTACTTTTAAAGTAACTTAGTTACTTTGATAATGAAGTAATCAGTAAAGTAAGTAGATTACTTTTTTTTAGGCATAATCAGTAATCAAATTACTTTTTCGAGTAATCCGTGACAACACTGCTTATAAAGCACGGGGCCAAAATCTGGTCAGTAACAGAAGCAGAACAACAACAGTACGGAAATAACCAGTCAATCCAAATGTAGCCTATGGCACATTATTTAAAGGAAAAATGTTACCCCACTTTGAGAATCACTAGCATAGGCAATGAGTCATAATCTCACAGAGGGATTAGATGTACCTACTGTGTACATATGGCTCCTGCTGAGGCCAACACTTCGTCATCTAGTTGTTGTGACGTGCGGGACTCAACGCTGAATGTGCGCGCATGTGTGTGTTTGCTGCGGCGACCCTGAAAGCGTAATGGATTCCCGCGCAGTGAAGGACAATCGTAGCTCATGGCCGGTCCAAGCTCATCCTCTGCTCATCTCGTCTCAGCTCCGCTCCAGCTAGGCCTCCAGCCATCTGGCAACGCACACAATTTCTTTCTCTCACACACCAGTAAAGTTGTACTCCATTCAAAAACTCATGCAAAGTACATCAGGATGTGCTGATGTAGGCGCTAAAAACTTACTTGGAACCCAAACTTTATAAGTTCCATTCTAAGATGATAAAATGGCGGCAGTCAACATTCAAGTGTAGTACTGGCGGTAAATCTTTTAAAATACTCACCTACACTATCTATTGAGAGTAGGGCTGCAGGTATCGATTAATTTAGTAGTCGATTAATCGATTAACTATTTAGCTCGAATAATCGAGTATTCGAATAAGGAACCTAAAAAACTTAAAATTCTTGATCTGAGCCTCAAACGGTATAAAAAAATAAATAAATAAATGAGGATCTATAAAAAACAAAAGAACAGTTGGCTAATTTATATTGCAAAAGTCCGCTAGCTTAAATGCTATAAAATGCTAACATTTTTTTTTACAATGCTCTTAACAAATGGTTCAGACACATATTCCCACAAAAAAATGTCTAAATATACCAATAAACTAAATTATGAATGCCTTAAAAAAAACATGAGCTCAAACAAAAACTTAGCTTATGTTGGTCTTAATAGGGAGCAGATGAATTAAGCCATGTGAAATAAGGTAGACTAGAGGGTTGTGTATCCACCGAAATCAATAAAACTAAATGCAAACACTTTCAAAACAAACCATTACAACACCACTTACTCGAAGCAGCCGAATTTAATTCGAATCTTTTTTTCTAATCGAATACTCGAGTTAATCGATTAATCGTTGCAGCACTAATTGAGAGCCACTATAATAGCCTTAGCTTGCTTGCATAAATACTCCTAAAAATGTCAGGTTCCTCTCAAACTTTACAGTATCTTCCACTTAACTCATTATTCATTATCAAATGGAATGATCGTCTATCGGCGTCAACGGCTGCCTGTGTTTAAAAAAAAAAAAAAAAAAAAAGGGATCACTGTCATAGTATTTGTTTTTTTCGCTAAAAATCAGTGGCTTAATCTACACATTTATATTAGGGGTGCAATGATTACCCAAATAAGACTTGTACTTAATTTTTTCCCCCCAAAAGACTAGAAAATTGGACTCGAGTCACAGGGATTCGGACTCTTGTCGACTCGAGGCGCAAATTTGGTGACTCACAACTCGACTCGGATTTGAAGAATTAAAACGAACACTCAGACTTGACTCGCTTGAGCTGGGAGGGTCCGAGACTCGACTCGACTTGTGAGACAATAACTGGAGACTCCACTCGACTTGACTAGTGACAAAGAGTCGAGACTCGACAAGCTGACACAAGAAATTGGATCATAGATTGGTTCCCACCTAACAGTCATCCGCTTGTACGCCTCAAGGATCAACCTGTGACTCGATCAACCCGACTCAACTCGTCAACCTTTTGACTTGACGTGACTAATCTTTACAACCTTGTGACTCGACTCGACAAGACAGCGAGGCTCGACTTGACTTGTGAGGCAACAACTCGAGACTCGACTCAATTTATCTTGTGAGACAATTAGTCGAGACTCGACAAGCTTACTCAAGAAACTTGGATTGTAGATTGGTTCCCACCGACCAGTGAGCCACTTGTATCGCCCTGGCCGCTCTGGCCATGCCCTCACGGGATAACCTGTGACTCGACTTGACTCGACAACCTTTTGACTTGACATGACTCGTCTTTACAATCACTGACTTGACATGACTCATCTTTAAACTTTGTGACTCGGCTCGACTCGACAAGACAGCGAATAGACACTCGACTCCACTGGACTTGTGAGGTAATAACTCGAGATTTGACTTGATTCGTGAGAAAATGAGTCGAGACTCGACAAGCTGCCTCAAGAAACTGGGATCGTAGATTGGTTCCCACCTACCAGTGATCCACTTGACAACCTTTTGACTTGACATGACAAGTCTTCGCAACCTTCAGACTCGGCTCGACTCTACAAGACAGCAAGACTCGACTTGTGAGGCAATAACTCGAGACGCTATTCGACTTGACTCGCCAGACAATAAGTCGAGACTTGGCAAGCTCAATCGAGAAACTTGGATCGTAGATAGATTCCCATCTGCCAGTGAGCCGCTTGGTCGCCTTGGCCGCCCTGGCCACGCCCTCACGGAATAACCTGTGACTTGAGAGACGCTATTTGACTTGACTCATGAGACAATGAGTCGAGAATTCACAAGCTAAGGCGAGATACTCAAACTCAATCGAGAACCTTGATCGAAGATTGATTCCCATCTGCCAGTGAGCTGCTTGTTCGCCTTGGAATAACCTGTGACTCGACTTGACTCAACAACCTTTTGACTTGACATGACTGACCCGGCTCTTCTCCACAAGACAGCAAGACTCGAATCGATTTGTGAGGCAATAACTTGAGACTTGATTCGACTTGATTCGTAAGAAAATATGTCGAGACACGACAAGCTGCCTCAAGAAACTAGGATCGTAGATTGGTTCCCACCTACCAGTGATCCACTTGGTCACCTTGGCCGCTCAGGCCATGCCCTCACGAGATAACCTGTGACTCGACTTGACTTGACAACCTTTTGACTTGACATGACACGTCTTTGCAACCTTGTGACTCGGCTCGACTCTACAAGACAGCAAGACTCGACTTGTGAGGCAATAACTCGAGACTCTATTCGACTTGACTCATGAGACAATGAGTCGAGACTTGACAAGCTAACGCGAGAAACTGGGATCGTAGATTGATTCCCATCTGCCAGAGAGCCACTTGTTCGCCTTGGCCGCTCTGGCCATGCCCTCGTGGAATAACCTGTGACTCGACTTGACTCAACAACCTTTTGACTTGACATGACTGGTCTTTACAACCTTGTGACTCAGCTATAATCGACAAAACAGCAAGACTCGACTCGACTTGTAAGGCAATTAGTCGAGACTAGGCATGTGCCGGTATGAGATTTTGACGGTACGATAACCGTGAACAAAAATACCGCGGTTTCACGGTATCACGGTATTGCAATTATAGCTACAAAATGTGTTATTTTGAGATGTATGGGTTAAAAAAAAAAACTTTTTTCCATTGAACAGGATTTTTTTTTTTTTTTTCAGAACATAGTTGCAAATTGGAACATGAATATATTGTTAAAATAAATAAATTATCAATAAAAAAAACTAATATTTTAAATAAAATTAAAATATAACTTATAGACTATACCCACAGCCACACCTCAAGTTGCTCAAGATTAGAGCAAGAACAAAATAATTTCTATAAAAAAGTAAAAACACTTCTGAATAAAATTTTTAAAAATTTATACTGCATCACTTTTTTTTTTGAGGGTGGAAAAGCTCAAGTGAAGTTTTGCCAATTTCAGCCACTGTGTCAAATCTAGTCTACATGATGTCATGCCTTTGTGTTAAAAAGAACAAAGAGTTCATAAGTTAATAAGTTAGTTAAAAATGTACAAGTTAGTTAAAAATGTAAAAGTTGGTTAAAATGTAAATATTGCTGTGGAAAGGTTTCATCTTAAAAAAAAAAAAAAAAAAAAAAAAAACATTCGGAGTGAGACCTCTCCTTGAGCTAACGAACGTGGATTTGTGCTTAGGGCAAGATCATCTTTCGCAATTAACGATCTTTGATGCTATCCTCTTTTTCCCCCCTCCATTCAAGCGAATCAAGCTTGTTTTCTCACTCTGCAGCTGTAACACTCGACGAAGTTGCTCTCCCAGCCAGTGGCGCCTCCAGAAATTTTTCATAGGGGTGGCCAGATGGGGCCACTTAAAATCTTGGGGTGGCCAAAACTAAAATCCATAATTTCAGGTTTTCATTATATTATTGTAGTAAAAAGGTCAGGGGAAAAATATCAGAAAGACTTAAGGACACGGCTACTGATATACTTTGATGTATTGTGTAATATTTGATGTTACTAATGATTTAATGTGCATAGTCCATAACTGTCCAGTCAACATTTTGAGTTCCACAACAATTCTGTTTTATTGTGTTATGTATATACAGTGGTACCTCTACATACGATCACTTCGACACACGATCTTTTCGACATCCGACGTAAAATTTGAGCCGCCATTTGTTTCTACATCCGACGAGTTGCTCGAAATACGACGACATGACAGCACTGCAAACGAACGCACGGTGGATTTTCTTGTGTGAGAAATCAACACAGTTTTCAAAAAAAGTTGATACAGTTGGAGAAACAAGGAAAAAAGTGATGCTTACCTTTGAAATGAAGATGCAAGTTATAGAAAAATATGAGCTTGGGGTGCGCGTCCCTGAACTGGCTCAACAATACAGCTCCATGGTCCTCTTCCGACCACCGTTCGCCACTATTTCTAAGTTAAGGTGACAATTATTATTGTGGTAACATTGCCAAGGAAATCGCCAGCTTCGTCACGTTTTTATCATTTATTTAAGAACTTATCCAACACAAAACGCCCATTGTCTTAAGCAGTTGACCGCTCTCAAGAAAACGAAAGTATTATCTCTACCGCACCGACCTATCTCACTGAGACGTCACCTTCGCGGTGCGTTCAGGGACAGTAAAAAGTGTCCGCCATATTAGAATCCGATTCGTTACATTATTTACAGGAATAATTATTAATTATTCTTCTTATTATTATATTATTCTGAATTATTTATTTATAACTTATTTGTTTTTCTATGTTTAATTGCCATTTGTAACAGTGCCAGCAGTATTTATTAAGAATTTAGTGTATGTTTTTAGGCTTTGGAACGAATTAATGGAATTATAATGTATTCCTATGGGAAAATCCTGCTCGACATACGACCATTTCGACTTACAAATAAGGTCCTGGAACGAATTAAATTCGTATGTAGAGGTACCACTGTATTAGGCATAAGGTATACATTTAACACGGGCTGTCAAACGATTAAAATTTTTAATCGAGTTAATCACAGCTTAAAAATTAATTAATTGTTATTAATCGCAATTCAAACCATCTCTAAATTATGCCATATTTTTCTCTAAATGATTGTTGGAATTGTGAATTCTGTCACTAACTCCATTTATGTCCAGCTTGGATCTTTACACCCCATTCAAGTGAGATAATTTGCCAGATGACACTAAACAACATCTGTCATAAGCATTTGTAAAAGCTCATGGCAGTGTCATGTCTTAATTATGATGGTTTTATGGTGCCACTGTCAATTAAAGTGTTACTAAATACTAGGGCTGTCAAAAGATTAAAATTTTTAATCGAGTTTATTACAGCTTAAAAATTAATTAATCGTAATTAATCGCAATTCAAACCATCTATAAAATATGCCATATTTTTCTGTAAATTGTTGGAATGGAAAGATAAGACAAGACGGATATATACATTCAACATACTGTACATAAGTACTGTATTTGTTTATGATAACAATAAATCCACAAGATGGCATTAACATTATTAACATTCTTTCTGTGAAAGGGATCCACGGATAGAAAGACTTTTAATTGTGTTTGTATATTGTGACTAAATATTGCCATCTAGTGTATTTGTTGAGCTTTCAGTAAATGATACTGTAGCGACTTAACTGTTCTGCCCAAATGCATGATGGGAAGTGGTGCAATCATGACTGTGTGTGGTGGCTGCAAATGCTAGATCTTCTCTGCGTTGGGTACACTACTGGGTGTTAAGAAAAAGATTAACTCCTGTCATTCTTCCCCATGTCGCTTCCTACAATATTTATAGTTGCTGTGGGAGAGATGACAAAGCTTTTGCCAATTAAAAGCAAGGCCCCAATGAATCCTTGTATCTACTCCACTCTGCCTCTTATCTCTGTACATAAGTAAAACGGCGCCATTGTAGGCTTTTTGCGGCAATGAGTGAAGGAGTCGTACCGCGAATGCATTAATCGCGATAAATATTTTCAAGTGATTACTTTTAAAAAAAAATAACTACTGCCCGTTAACGTGATAAATTTGACAGCCCTACATTTAACAAAACAAAATGAATGCATTCATTTTGGATGAAATGCATAACTGATGCTACAACAATCTAACGATACACTGGCAAGCGGGGTGGCCAGTGGGGTGGCCAACCAATTTATAGGGGTGGCCATGGCCACCCCTGGCCACCCCCTGGTGGGGCCACTGCTCCCAGCTAAGTCTAGGCTAACATTCATCTTTGTAAGCTTTTAGTTAGTGTGTATATCGAATTTGAAAGGAAAATGTGTGTTTTGTTTTTGGCGAACTTTTCCATGATGCTAATCTGTTGAAGCTACTCACACATGAAAAAATACAATTGTACAACGTTTTAAATGTTTTCATTTTGTATATTACACTTACCACGATTTGAGAGCTGATAGTGTCACTTTCACACACAACAACAAATGGGAGGGGGTGAGCGCTGCCGCGCCATGCCACTTCGAGCTTCATTTTTGACACATGAAAAATAGCGAATCCCATACTACGGTCTGACGGAAAATTTTAGTGGTTTTGAAACTGCGACGTTTTCACACCTCGGTAAACCGTGAAACCGGTAACCGGCACATGCCTAGTCGAGATTCGACTCGACAAGCTGACACGAGAAACTTGGATCGTAGATTTGATTCCCACCTACCAGTAATCCACTTGAATCGCCTTGGCCGCTCTGGCCATGCCCTCACGCAATAACCTGTGACTCGACTTGACAACCTTTTGACTTGACATGACTCGTCTTTACAACCTTGTGACTCGGCTCGACTCGACAAGACAGCGAGACTCGACTCGATTTAACCTATCCTTACGACTCAACTCGACTTGAGCCAACATAACCTCGTGACTCGACTCGACTTGACTTGCCAACAACAGGTAAGACTTGGGACTTACTTGTGACTCGGATCATAGCGACTCGTGCGATTGTCAGCAAAAGTCTAAAACTAAAAGGGCTACGAAAAGTACCGTAGTTTATGATTGTGGTGTGAAGTTCATTGGCTCAGCACAGGAGTACCTAAAGTTGTGACTCATTAGCGGCTGCGCTAACAACAAATTACCGGAGCCAGGTAATTGATTTGTCTTCGTTTTGTGTAAAATCGCAGCGTCGCCTCAGCGTGTGACAAAGTAAACACTTGAGCGTCTAAATGGGTGAGCTGCAGATGATCGACGGCGCCGTGCAGGCGCACCCGTATTAAGCTGAAATTAATTACACAAACACAAGAAGATAAGCATATGCAGCGGTAATGAAACAGCCCGGTATCAATCAAAACGAGTGCAGGAATTTTGCGATTTTTTTTTTTTTTTTTTTTTTTTTAAACCAAACAGCTTTATACCAACCCAGTAGTCTAATTGAAACAAACTGTGCCTTGGGCTGTTCTAGGCCTGAAAGTGTACCACTTCAATTTGGGATATAAATTAAAAACCGCATACAGTACAATTTATAAAGACTTGTTAAAATAGATGCGCAAGCTACTTCATCAATTCAAAAGTAACATTTGGAATTGACTTGAACATTGTGTAAACAAATTAATAGTGCAAAATTATATTAAAAATATGTGTTATTTGTGAATATGTAAGACAGTTGCCATTGATATCACACTGTATGCTTGGGCTGGACAATCTGGTTCAAACTAGGACAATTGTTTATATAGTTTTCCAAATCTTCCGATCTTGATTCTCACTTGTTTTTTTTTTTTTTTTTTTTTTTTTATATTGGTTTTTAAGTTGTTTGGGTTCTTTTTTTAATGGTAGTTTTTAATACAGTGACATCTACCAATATTACAGTATGCTAGAGAGTGCGCAAAAATAAAATGTATTTTTATTTTTAGTGTACAAAAATGGAGTTTTCTCAATGTTTAAATAGTCTACATATTTTTATGATCATTATAAATGCATTTACACAACAAAATAATGCTGGAAAAGTTTGTTAAATATATTTCTCGTATGAGACCAAAGCGCCACATTCGTTTACATTCAGCGAAGCCGATACAGGTTTCCGTATAGCACCTTCAGCAATCAATTTGAATCCTTTCCATATCCCACACCGACCACAGTTGTTTGCTTTTCAATTCCCCTGTCTTTAGTTTGTTTTTCACTCCTACAGTGGGGCAAATAAGTATTTAGTCAACCACCAATTGTGCAAGTTCTCCTACTTGAAAAGATTAGCGAGGCCTGTAATTGTCAACATTGGTAAACCTCAACCATGACAGACAAAATGTGGAAAAAAAACAGAAAATCACATTGTTTGATTTTTAAATAATTTATTTGCAAATCATCGTGGAAAATAAGTATTTGGTCAGTACCAAAAGTTCATCTCAACACTTTGTTATGTCCCCTTCGTTGGCAATAACAGAGGCCAAACGTTTTCTGTAACTCTTCACTCTTCACTAGGTGTAAAAAAAAAACCAACTGTGGGAGCAATTATTAGAAAATGGAAGACATACAAGACCACTGATAATCTCCCTCGATCTGGGGCTCCATGCAAGAGCTCACCCCATGGTGTCAAAATGATAACAAGAACGGAGAGCAAAAATCCCAGAATCACACGGGGGGACCTAGTGAATGACCTACAAAGAGCTGGGACCACAGTAACAAAAGGCTACTATCAGTAAAACAATGCACCGCCAGGGACTCAAATCCTGCACTGCCAGACGTGTACCCCTGCTGAAGCCAGTAAACGTCCAGGCCCGTCTGCGGTTCGGTAGAGAGCATTTGGATGATCCAGAAGAGTACTGGGAGAATGTGTTATGGTCAGATGAAACCAAAATAGAACTTTTTGGTAGAAACACAGTTTCTCGTGTTTGGAGGCAAAAGAATATTGAATTGCATCCGAAGAACACCATACCCGCTGTGAAGCATGGGGGTGGAAACATCATGCTTTGGGGCTGTTTTTCTGCAAACGGACCAGGACGACTGATCTGTTTAAAGGAAAGAATGAATGGGGCCATGGATTGAGAGATTTTGAATGAAAATCTCCTTCCATCAGCAAGGGTATTGAAAATGAGATGTGGCTGGGTCTTTCAGCATGACACTGATCCCAAGCACACAGTCAGGGCAACAAAGGAGTGGCTTCGTAAGAAGCATTTCAAGGTCCTGGAGTGGTCTAGCCAGTCTCCAGATCTCAACCCCATAGAAAATCTGTGGAGGGAGTTGAAAGTTCGTGTTGCGCAACGACAGCCCCAAAACATCACTGCTCTAGAGGAGATCTGCATGGAGGAATGGGCCAAAATACCAGCAACAGTGTGTAAAAAGCTTGTGAAGAGTTACAGAAAAAGTTTGGCCTCCGTTATTGCCAACAAAGGGTACATAACAAAGTATTGAGATGAACTTTTGGTATTGACCAAAGACTTATTTTCCACCATGATTTGCAAATAAATTCTTTAAAAATCAAACAATGTGATTTTTTTTTTCCCCACATTCTGTCTGTCATGGTTGAGGTTTACCCATGTTGACAATTACCGGCCTCTCTAATCTTTTCAAGTAGAACTTGCACAATTGGTGGTTGACTAAATACTTATTTGCCCCACTGTATATTTGCTCCATACCGAAAAGGAAAGATCGCGGAGGGCGCCGCAAGGCGCTCGGAGGGGAAGATTGCCAAACTATGAAAAAAATTGCGACTCATAGTCCGAACAATAACGGTAACGGTATCGGTCCTGAAAAAATGATATCGGTCGATCTGTTCTGTAACCCAAAATTAACAGGACATAACCTCTAAATGCCCCGAATGAAAAGGAAGTGACTGAAAATCCACAGGAAATCACACAAAATCCCCAAAATTACCTGGCATTGGATGCCACTGACGGGCCACCCTCCCCCTAAGCCTGTCGCAATATGCAATAATTCCATTTCTCGCACAATAAATAAAAATGTAGGCGGTAATTTTTCCGCTGCGATATATCGCCTCACGTGCACGTGCGTGCGCGCTTGCAGCAGACGTGCTGTTAAAAGTTTGGATTCCTTGTTACCAACTGCGCAAAATGATCTTCGTTAAAAAAATGGCACCAGAGCCAATCGTTCCCATTACATCCTATTGTTCAACGTATACCAGCCGCGCCAGTGCTCCGGATTGACTGCAGACCATCTCAGGCGTGCCGGTGTCGTTGACGTGTGGGCGCTCCCGTCAGGGGGGACATTTCACGCGGGGCGGCTATTTTTTGGCACAACACTGGATATTTGAGTGGCAAATTAAGAGCGCTGTGCTTCAAACTCATCCTGTTTATGAAAGTCGATTGTCATATGCTGGTGTTGTGCAGTAATGAGCAGATGTGACTTCTGTGACATTTGCTAACTTTTTTAATACGCGCACACACTAGATATCATGAAATAGCAAACTAGATGTGCTACGTCCCATGCCATTGGCTACGTGAGCCTAGAGTGATTATGGGACACGTAGTCCATATACTACATCGATGAATTATAAACCGCCATTACTGAATGGAAGTTAAGAAGGCCAAATCAATCCATACCAGTGACTATAGATAATGCTGCAAATATTGTTAATTTAGTACATGACACAGATGGATTCGGACCACGAATAGGATGTCTTGCTCATGTAGTAAACCTAGCTAAGAGAGCTGTAGCAATCAACAGTGTGCCCCACCTCACTTTACAAACAGTAAACTTTTATACTAAATTTCTTCAGATCAGTAAGAAGTAAGCACATAGATATTATGCACTAAAATGCATGTTTATATGATGGCAATTTAATTTTTGCTCGTTTGCACACAAAAAAAAAAAAAAACCCGAAACAAAAAATACAGTTTTTTTTCCCAGAGCTTTAAATGTATTGACTCAGATTGAAAATCGTGTCCCCGTATCGAAAATCGTACCGAACAGTGACTTAACTGTATCGTTGCATCCCTATGGAACACCATTGCAGAAGCTATGAGGGGAAAAGTTTTCATTTGCCTAAATGCTTAAGTTATTAACTACAATTGTTTTTTTTTTTTGTTTTTTTTTCTTGAAAAGCACATTTTATTTATTCTGTGTCTCTGTGTGGTATTAATATTGTTGTCATTTACTTAGGAGGCATGGTCTATTGTTTTTAATTGTGATTTCTTATCGCGTTTAAATGGGTGTACTTTATCTATTAATATATACTGTATTCTCACTGTGTTATTGTAAATTGTTTTTTTTTTAAATTGGGAGGAGCGCAGTAATATCGCATATCGCAGTAATTTATGAGATAAATTATCGCACACTAAAATGTGTTATCGCGACTGGCCTACCTCCCACTTTAAACGGATTGGGCGTCTACTAGGGATAAACTCATTCCAATTCACAACAGAAGGATGAAAATAGCTTGTTTTTTTGTTTATTAGTTGTTTTGTAGAATATCCCAGAATGAGTTCAATTCAATTTATTTGTATAGCCCTGGATCACAAAAATGTTGTCTCAAAGGGCTTTGCAGAGGCAATATGATACACCATCAGAAACAGCAAACGAAGCAACAAAGAGGAAAGTCCTGGGTATCCCCTATCCTTATACCCTCCATGTCGGCAAGGAAAAACTCCAAAAACTCCAGAGTCTTCTGGAAAAAACGAGAAACCTTGGGGAGTACCAGAGTCAGGAGAGATCCACTCCCAGGACGGATAGACAGGAAGCCCCAGGACTGCTAATGGGAATTAGCAGGCGAAGTTACAGTTCGTAAAAAATGCGGTGGAGTAAAGGAACAAGAAGAGGTCCATCTAGCCAGATGAGACGGGGGTAGCAACGAGGACGTCCATCCAGCTTGGGGTCCAGACAGTCAGGAGGCTGCAGCTGAAAAATAGCCCCTCCTCAGAGGGGAGGAGGGAAAGGGGACACCGGGTGACTAGTGATGAAGAGACTACACAACTAGATATTAACATTGGAAAATAGAAATAAAGTAAGATAAGTGGTAGGTAGAATGAGAAAAAAGGAGATAGAACTCAGTGGCTGTACTTCCCCCAGCTTTATAGCTTCTAGTGCAGCTTAGACTAAACTTTGAGTCTACTCCGACTTCAACTAGCCTGACCATAAGCTTTGCTGAATAGGAATGTTTTTAATCTAATCTTAAATGTGCAGACAGTCTTGGTTTCTTTAATATTAGCTGGAAGCTGATTCCATAAAACAGGGGCTTGGTGGCTAAAGGCTCTAGCTCCGACAGTACTTTTAGAAACCCTGGGAACTACCAGTAAACCTGCATTCTGAGAGCGGAGTGTTCTGTTGGGGCGGTATGGAACCAGAGCATCAGGGAGATAAGATGGCCCCAACCCATCAATGGTCTTAATGGTCGGATTTCTGCCACAACACAGCACCAAGACCATGCTTATCAAAGTCCTAAACGATATTCATCGGAATACCGATGCAGGCAAGTCATCTGTTCTGCTACTATTGGATCTCAGCGCCGCATTTGACACGGTTGATCACAACATACTACTCAGCAGATTGGAACAGTGGGTAGGGCGTACTGACACTATTCTTCAGTGGTTCACATCCTATTTAGATGATAGGGATTTCTTTGTGTCAATCGGAAAATATCAGTCAGAACGAACCAAATTCACGTGTGGAGTCCCTCAAGGGTCAATTCTTGGACCACTCTTATTTAACATCTATATGCTTCCGTTAGCTCATATAATGGAACAGTATGACATCTCCTATCACGCCTATGCAGATGACACACAATTGTACATTTCTGTGTCCCCACATGATTATAGTCCCTTAGTCTCCCTGAGTAAATGCATTCATCAAATCAATGAATGGATGTGCCAGAATTTTCTCCAGTTAAATGTGGAGAAGACAGAGGTGATCATTTTTGGGCCAAAAAAGGAAAGGTCAAAGATAATCAGGCAATTTAGCACAATGTCACTTACAGCTACAAATCAAGTCAGAAACCTTGGTGTAATTATTGACTCAGACCTAAAATTTGATAGCCATCTAAAGTCCGTCACTAAATCCGCTTATTACCACCTAAAAAATATAACCAGAATTAAGGGGCTTCTGACTCAACAAGACATGGAAAAACTTATGCATGCATTCATTTTCAGCAGATTGGACTATTGCAACGGTATATTTACAGGTCTTGATAAAAAAATCAGTCAGGAAGCTGCAGCTAGTACAGAATGCTGCAGCAAGAGTCCTCACAAATACAAGGAAGCTGGACCACATTACACCGGTTTTGAAATCGCTACACTGGCTTCCAGTGAGTCAAAGGTTAGACTATAAAATACTACTGCTCGTCTACAAAAGACTTAATGGCCTTGGACCAAAATACATGCTTGACTTGTTAGATTCCTATGAGACATCTACACCCCTAAGGTCGTCTGGAACCGGTTTTCTGCATGTTCCAAGAACAAGAACCAAGCAGGGTGAGGCAGCATTTAGTTATGATGCTCCTCACCTCTGGAAAAAGTTACCCGAACGTCTGAAGTATGCTCAAACTGTTAGCTCTTTTAAATCAGGGCTAAAAACGCTTTTGTTTAGCACTGCATATCCATAACTGGCTATATATTTCAATCTACCTGATTTCTATTCCTCTTGTGCTTATCTCCATTGCTGATTTCAATTATTATTAGTAGTAGTAGTTTTTGTTTTATTTTTATTTTTTTTTTATTTTTATGTATTTATTTTTATTCTATTTGTGATTAAATGCCATCTTTTGTCTTGGTTTTTACATTGTGTTGATTTAAATGTGATTTTTATGATCTTCATGTGATGTAAAGCACTTTGAATTGCCTTGTGTTGAATTGTGCTATATAAATAAATTTGCCTTGCCTTGCCTTGCCTTAAATGTAAGAAGGAGGATTTTAAATTTAATTCTAAACTCGACTGGAAGCCAGTAAAGGGCCTGGAGCACAGGGATGATGTGCTCTCTTCTATTGGTTCCTGTTAAAAGTCTTGCTGCTGCGTTTTGGACAAGCTGAAGAACTTTTAGGGAACTTTTAGGACAAGCTGCAAGTAGGGAGTTACAGTAATCCAATCTCGATGTAACGAACGCGTGAATTAATTTTTCTGCATCGCTTTTAGATAAAATATTTCTAATTTTGGCTATGTTGCGCAAGTGAAAGAAGGCCGTTCTGCAGGTTTGTTTAATGTGAGCTTTAAACGATAAGTCAGGGTCGAATAAAACTCCTAGGTTTTTAACTGTGGTGCTGGAGGCTATACTTACATTGTCCAGAGTGACTATCTGGGCAGCTAAAGAGTCTCTCACACTTTTCGGGCCTATTATAAGGACTTCTGTCTTTTCAGGATTAAGTAGAAGATAGTTAGTGCTCACCCAGGTATTTATATCTCGGACGCAGGTGCTTAGTTCCTGACCCTTGTATCCATAATCATCATATCGCCATATTGTGAGATAGTTATCGTGAGCCTTGTATCGCAAATCGTATCGTACCTAGGGGTCCTAGAGGTTTCCACCCGTACTGTATGCATGAATTAACGTGAAATAAGAACTGGTTTCATTTACACTGTTACTTCCACAAATGTTTGCCCACTGCAGGTACATCATACACTGTACAATTACCTCCTGCTGTGTTTGGTGGATGTTCCTGACCTGTGCCTCCCTACCTAGCTCTGCCGCCCTTCCATTGACTCACTCGGTGTGAGCTTCTAATCATTGTCCAGCTGCGGTGTACTTTCGCCGCATGCTATTTAGGAGAACAAGGCCACACACTGACACCACTGGGCTTTGTTATCCTGCTGTGTGATTCTGCCATGCAGTAGAACCGGGCTTCACCACCGCGTGTCACGAGGTGTTTGCACCTTTTTATTTATTTTTTTTTGCATTCGCGTATGTTTTGAATTTTTTGCCTCGCCTGCTGTTTGCATCTCTGCGGCTTTAATTAGTATGCGCTTTTGCATCTAGGTCTTTGTGATTTGGCGCTGCATGCTGGCGAGGCAGAAAAGATACAAAGTGTGCGCGGGGACGTGGGGGTGTTTGTGTGTGCATGCGCGAGTCATTCAGCCCTGATGGAGTTAGTTACACAACTCAACTCCACCCCCCGTCGCATCAATGGGTGGCATTTAGAAATACGAGCAAGTCAATTGGCAGGGAATCATGGAGCACGCGGCTATAGAGCACATCCGGGCGGTGAGGTGGGGTGGCTGATGTCAACATTGACCCTAATGGGCACTGCGCCATCGCAATCAGAAGTGGCATAAGTACGTGGACTCTCTATGTATCTAAGAATAAATTGCCGAATAAATTAAGAAAAGCTCGTTGGCTGCCATTGGTTGTAATTTACAAATTAAAAATGAGCTTTTTTTGCATTGGCCACACAGTAAATTACTACTTACAAGACAAACTAAGAAAACACATCAATAACCTTTCTACAGTTTCAACGGGTTCATTTTTTACATAAATTAACTCATCACTGTGGGCTCTGAACGTATTGGACGTCTATCACCGTTAATGAAACATGATCATTCAATGCCAGCCATTCCAGTTAAAATGGAGAATACACCAATCACTGTCAACTGTGACAAAAATGTTAAAAAAAAAATTTACTTTGGCAAATATGTGAATGGCAAGATAATTTTAGTAAATGTTGGTGTACTTATTTCTCGTAAAAGTTGAAGTACTTAGTCAAATCGTTACTTAAATATAAGGAAAATAGGCAGGAATCTATTTAAAGTTATAAATTTCCCTTTGGGACAATTTAAGCTTTAAATCTAGATAGCTAGCTAGAGCTATAGATTTATCTATCCAGCTAGCTAGCTAGAGGTATAGCTGTATAGCTAACTAGAAGTACAGTGTATCACAAAAGTGAGTACACCCCTCGCATTTTGCAGATATTTAAGTATATCTTTTCATGGGACAACTCTGACAAAATGACACTTTGACACAATGAAAAGTTGTCTGTGTGCAGCTTATATAACAGAGTTAGTTTATTTTCCGCTCAAGATATAGCCATTAATATCTAAACCCCTGGGAACAAAAGTGAGTACACCCCTTTGAAAAAAAGTAATATTGAGGGGGCGTGGTGCCGATTAATAGGGGGCCTGCATTGTTGGCGTGGCCGTCAAAGCTGACCGAGTGGAACTTTTTTTGTTGAAAATTCTTGTGAATAAATGATTAAATCCCTGAATTCTTTATAGATGTGGATGCAAAACAGTCTAGATTCTTGGTTAAAAACAAAAAAAAAAATGCAGTTAGCATTTTTTTTTCGTAAATATTTTGAAGAATGATGCTTGTCTGTCAGTCAATGTGGCGGCCGCCATATGTAAACAGAGCTTTTTCGGTGAAAATTCTTGTGAATAAATGCGTAAATCCCTGAATTATTTATAGATTGACGTAAAACAGTCTCGATTCATGGTTAAAAGAAAAAAAAAACGTGCAGTTAGCATTTATTTTACGTGAATATGTCAAAGTATGATGCTAGTCTGTTAGTCAATGTGGCGGCTGCCATATGTAAACAGAGCAATTCTGGTGAAAATTCTTGTGAATAAATGCTTAAATCCCTGAATTCTTTACAGATGTGGACGTAAAACAATCTCGATTCATGGTTAAAAGCAAAAAAAAACAAAAAACAAAAAAAAAACGTGCAGTTAGCATTTATTTTATGTTAAAATGTCAAAGTACGGTGCTAGTCTGTCAATCAATGTGGCGGCTGCCATATGTAAACAGAGCTTTTCTGGTGAAAATTCTTGTGAATAAATGCTTAAATCCCTGAATTCTTTATAGATATGGACGTAAAACAATCTCGATTCTTGGTTAAAAGCAAAAAAAATGTGCAGTAAGCATTTATTTTATGTAAATATGTCGACTTACGATGCTAGTCTTTTAGTCAATGTGACGGCCGCCTTATGTAAAGAGCTTTTCCGGTGAAAATTCTTGTGAATAAATGGTTGAATCCCTGAATTCTTTATAAAAATGGACGTAAAACACTCTCAATTCTTGGTTAAAAGCAAAAAACACACAACAACAACAGAAAAGATGATACACACAGGCGTTGCCTCTGTAGAGATATTTTAAAAGCATAAACAATGAACGCAGGTTCGCAGCCGTGTTTCTCTCTCGCTAACTCACCAACTCACTCACAGCTACGAAGCTGTCCGTCTTCTTCTGGCGTGTGAGCGCTCTTCTTCACGTAAACAAGTGTGAGTGCGCCCCCACGTGGGTGTGAAAGCGCCACAAACTAAAAGCATGCATTTCAATATAAAAAAGTCAATAATACAATTGAACACACATTTCCAAAGGCAGAATGCGAACGTGGCCATAGCTGTTAAAAGTTATTCAGATAACTATAGCATAAAGAACATGCTAACAAGTTTACCAAACCATCAGTGTCACTCCAAAACACCAAAATAACGTGAAATGATATCATAATGTGTTAATAATTTCACACCTAAGTCGCTCCTGAGTATAAGTTGCACCCCCAGCCAAAATATGAAAAAAAAAACGCGACTTATAGTCCGAAAAATACGGTAGATATGTAAATATGTCTAAGAATTATGCCAATCTGTTAGTCGATGTGGTGGCCGCCTTATGTAAACAGAGCTTTTCGAGTGAAAATTTTTTGTTAAAAAACAAAAAACATAATAATTACCTTGAATGCTCGAACAATCACTCCTGAGACAATCCTTCCTGTTTGTATGCGATACAGCTTTCGTACTTTTTCAACATAAATCCGGCGTTGGATTGCTGCACGTGTCGCTGCAAATAACTGGAGCAGATTGTGGGATGGCCCCCTACTTGAAAGCATGGCGCACTGAAGGTCGAATCTGACCCGTCAATATCATTATGAAGTTCATGCCCGGGGACTACCTGTTCCTATATACAAATGTCTAAAATGTTAAAATGAATTACTGCAGCTAATCATAGATCATATTCTGATTATTTTTGAATAATTTTTCTAATGAATCATTTTTGTAGCCAACGATATCATTGTCATTGTTAATACTCCCTAATTCATGTACTTCACTTATCTGTTTTTTAAACTACAACTTTTTTTTACTATGTGACATCATCTGCAGTGTTTGATAACGAAAGGAATGTAAATAAAGGAGTTGAAAGTCGTTTTCAAATGTGAAAAGTAAAATCAAAAACACTCAAATTAAAAAAAAAAAAACAACAAAAAATAAATACTCAACTAAATTACAGATATTTTGAAAACTTTAAAAAGATATCAAGTTCAGTAAAAATTATTTATTTATTCACGTAGTGTCAGGAAGGTGGTACATTGAGAAAAACACCCCTACTGAGACCCATACCTCGAGTCGGTGGATGAAAAAATGGCACTCCCTATGAAACACGAGCTAAGATGGCATGCAAAGCATCAACCCAAAGCATAAGCGTCTGCTACTCCGCAACACTTTTGGCAGCTGAGCTCTGACACTTTTAGCAGTCCACTCACAGAGGAATCTCTGCTAGTCCAACAAGTTTTGTGAGTTCAGAACCACGGACAGCGGCTCGGCTAGCTGGCAGGCTCCAGAGGAGAAAAAAAACAAAACAAAAAAAACGCTCCTTCGACATGTACTGATTTCTCTCGCTAAGGCTCTTTTTACTTTGCACGTCCGGGCGTCCAGAACTCACGAAATCACAATTTTTTTCTGTGGAAGCTCAGTGAGTTAACTGAACAATTTGCATTACGCAAAATACAGTAGGACCCCCAAAGAAAAAAGATAATCTCATGCTGAACAGCAATATTTTGGGGGGAATGTACTGTAATTATAACCCTTGTCCTGATTGATGACTAGTTGTGTTAAGTTTTGAGTTGGTTACCTCCTAGAGTGTCCCTCTGATTTCCCATTGAGGTCACCTGTTGTGCCTCCTGCCTGCCCGCAAACCTGACAGGTTGCTTTAATTGTTAAATTGTGGATTTTTATAGTTGATCAGATTTCTCAGTTCAGTTTTGTTTTTTTCATTTATTTTATATCACTTCACTTTATTTTCTCAAAAAATGTTTGTTGCTGTGCAAATGGAGAATTTTTTTTTTAGACCTCTGATAGTATAATAAAGTTGAAACCCAGCAAGCATTTGTGATGACAACTATACTCACGCATATCCAAAATAATTAACTTATGTAATAAGCACAGATGCATGTGATTTTGGGTACAAATGATGTCACAGGAAGGGCTCTGAGACCCCCAATTTGGCCAAATTTCAAAATTGTCTGATACACATCCGTGATACATCATTGGAAAGCTTAAAATCTCGATTTTCTTGGGGAAGAAAAATTTTGAACTGGAGGGCATTTAAAAAAAAAAAAAAAAAAAAAAAAAAAGGTTAGAGGGTTTTGCTGTTTAAAAAACTATCTCGAGGTGAGAGCACGCGAAAGTAGAGTTACAGACGCCATGACTTTAACGATATATTATCGCGTACTTACCTTGTTTCGATCCAAAAACTCCATGTAGCATGTATCACCGAGTGTCAAGACACAGCTGTGAATGGCCACAGCTGGATTTTTGGGGTATTTTATGGGTGAAACATGGTAATATAACAAGGGTCGCGATGCAGAAATCCCAGACATCAAGGAGTGCTCGAGATTTTATTTTTTAAATATTTACCCTTTAAAAAAAAAAAATTCTTCTTTCTTTGGATCGATTATTTATCATCTAACATATCGGAGAAAATGCGACAGTAACAAAAAAATAAAATAAAATATAATAACGTTAAAACTAGAGGCGTGCGAAATTTCCGTTTCTTAGATTATTCGCAATTCGGCCGTGGAAGATTCGAGAACGATTCACAAACATCCAAATTCCGATTATTGAATTATACCAGGTAAAGCGGAAATAAAACACAGTCAGCGCGGTCTTCAGGACGCAATGAGGAATGGACCAAGAGTAAATATCATGTTGAACTCATGCCGCTAGATTAAAAAAAAAAAACGATAATACCTGACTGCGGTCGTCAGCCGCTCCAAACAGCGCCCAGTTGCTAGTTGCTACAAACATACGGCAACATACGGCTATGGTAGATATCACATATATCTAGAACTAGATGTGAAATGACAGACAACGGCCGTGTTAGATCATATACCAAGAACTAGATGAGAAATGACTTTCCTTCGCTAGTAAACAGGCGCCATTTTAAAGCAGTAGACTTCTCTAGAAGGCTGTGTTGTAGCGAACCTAATTACTTTTTATCTTAAAAAAAAAAAAAAATCGGCAAAATCTTGACTTGAATCTATCTTTAAATGATGAAACAGTTTTAAAACTTTCACGTCGAAAGTAGACAGAAGGGAAATTATGGAATATAGGAACAATTTTAACAACTTGAACAGTTGATTCACAACATTAAATTAATTGAATGTAGTTTAAAGTTGCCATTACAGAATGGGGACTTGAGTATTTTATTTACTGTTTTTAACGGTTAACTTGATACTAAAATAGTAGTTTGTTTAGCCTGAGAGGATTTTTTAACAATTTTGGAACTGGTGTATAAAAAATTAAAAGCGGGGGGGAGATGGGGGGTTTGTGGTGCATCAATAATCGATTTATAATCGAATCGGAATCGAATCGTTAGGTGCCCAAAGATTCCCACCTCTAGTTGAAACCCAGCAAACATTTGTTATGACAAGTATACTCACGCATATCCAAAATAATTAACTTACTGTAATAAGCACAGATGCATGTGATTTTGTGTACAAATGATGTCACAGGAAGGGCGGGCAATTTGGGCTACTCTTATCTGATTGGTTAAAATAGTAACAACGTTGATGAAATGTCTATCCCCATGTCAAGCGAGCACTTACTGGAAATGCTGACTTTTATTTACATTTTTCAATGTAAATGCTTTCAACTTGGCGAAATCACGAAACGATTCATTTTAACTGCGGTCAAGCTGGCATTGACTGATCTGCAGATTCACATTGCACTAATATCGGCACATGCAGTATCATATATGAGATTTTTGACTACATTTGGATGACACTGAATTTCACTTGGATTCTACTCATTTCGCCATCGTGAGCAAAAATCTTACAGTGGACCGTGTCAATCCAGCCCAATTCTGTCCGTTTTTTCCCCCCAACCGAGAGGCATTGTCAAGGTCTGGCGAAGAAGCGAGCGCTGGAAAGACAACAACTAACTCTCAAAGCACCTCTCGGCTGCCCTCGTTCATGCCTCTCGGACTGGCTCGCCGATTAACCCCGCGCGCCCCTGGTCCCTGCTGACTCCAAACAGAAGCCCCTCTCTTGCTTGCTGACCACCATGCATGTCAAACAGCAGCAAGCTAACACACACACACACACCAGAGACAAAAGTATAGATTGACACTTTCATATTTAGTATCTTCTGCCGAAGGACGGAGCCCCCCCGTAGTGAGCCCTGAGTGTAGGAGTTTGTTAACATTTGACACGCTCACAGTTTGTCTCGCAAGCATCCTGCGTGGCAATATGCGGTCTGTTGTGTTAGCACAACTAGAGCAAAAAAAGTGTCACTATACTACTGTAGATAACTAAGCCTTGAAAAGCTATCCATTAATTCATGGTTGAACAGAAATTCAATAAAATTCAAATGAAGAAAATCCAGTTATGTCCTCAAACTGTTTGTCGGGCACTCATTTAACTCATTTATTGCCATTGACGGCGCTAGACGTCCAATCCATTTTGAGTGGAGTGGCTGCCATTTTGTTTCTAGTAACATGTTATTTAATTCATGAATATATTTATTTATAAAGAAATGTGTAAATATAAAATAATGGTTCATTCATGCCTAACCCTACTCTTAACTAAAAACCCTACCTCACCTAGCCTTAAACCATTAGCCCCTTACCCCTACACGAACTTTAACTAAAAAGTCAACCTCGTCTAAGCCTAAAGCATTAATTAGGCCCTTACCCCGACACTAACCTTAACTAGAATGCCTACTGACCCCTTGACCTTGCTCCTATTTGACCTAAAATCTGAAAATATTAAGCCCCTACCTAAGCCATATTCTAAATTTAACGAAGTTATCCACAGGGAAAATTCAACACAGAAATCCAAGGCTATTATTAGCTTCACACATACCTTAATTTTAACCTTGAACTTTGACCCCACCCTGATACTTATCTGCAGATCACAGTTCAAATACTGAACAAAGAATGAAATGCCTACGTGCAATGATTTTTGGAGGATACAACAATTAATTTCTCACTACCTTGAAAAGAAATTTGTAACTAATATACTGTATATATGTATATATGCTCTATATGTAGTATAGTATGTGTATATATGTATCATAAACTTCATAATGATATTGAGGGGGCGCAGGGCCGATTTATAGGGGGCCTGGATTGTTGGCGTGGCCGTCAAAGCTGACCGAGTGGAACATTTTTCGTTGAAAATTCTTGTGAATAAATGCTTAAATCCCTGAGTTCTTTATAGATATGGATGCAAAACAGTCTCGATTCTTGGTTAAAAGCACAAAAAATAATAATAAATAAAAACAACGTGCAGTTAGCATTAAGGATGTCACGATCCAGGTTTTTGCACTTCCGATCCGATACCGATATTGTTTTGCACTTCCGATCCGATACCGACCTATCTGAGCATGTGTTGAAGTTTAAAGTTATTTAGCCTCCTTACTTAGTTGTCAGACTCATGTTGAAAAAGGTTTTAGTATTCTTGATAACAACTAGCCAGCTGAATTAGGTGAGTTTGAATAACACACAACAGTTGGTAACAAGAAACTGACCTGTTTATTTAGTGACAAACACAAAACAGTATAAATAACAGACAGAAATGGCATAGTCAGTCAGTAAAACGTGCTAATAATATTGTAAACTGTCTTAAAAAAGCAAAACACACAAACAACCTCAGTGGAAAATCCCACAAATCCCCCAAGCTATTAGATGCTTTTAATGTTTCGTGCATTAGTTACAAAAATTGTATAAAAAGCCTCTCAGGTTTGAATAAACGACTATTTCAATATCAAGTTAACATTTTAAAACAGTAAATAAAATACTCAAGTCCCCGTTCCATATCAGCAGCTTTAAACTACATTCAATTCATTAAATTTTGCGAATCAACTGTTAAAGTTGTTAAAATTGCTCCCGTTATTCCATAATTTCCCCTCTGTCTACTTTCGCCATGTGAAAGTTTTAAAACTGTTTTGAAGATAGATTCAAGTCATGATTTTTCCGATTTAGGAGTATTTTAGATAAAAAGTTAATTAGGTTCGCTTGGAAGGTTCGCAACAGCCTACTTACTAGGGAAGTCTCCTGCTTTAAGATGGCGGCTGTTTACTAACGCAACTAGTTTTCAATACTTCAGTGTTGCTAACGCCGTCGAGTCTGTCATTTTGCATCTAGTTCTATATACATATGATATCTATTATCTACAGTAAAACGATGTTGACGTAGTTTGTAGCGGCTGTCAGCAGCAGTCAGGTATTCTTGTGTTTTTTATCCAGCGGCATGAGTTGAGCTGAAGCCGTGAGTTGAGCATTGGCATTACCCGGGTCTATGACACGCATGTTTACTCTCGGGACGCAATGCGGTCCGTTTCTCATTGCGTCCCGAAGACAGCGCTGTGTATTAGTTCCGCTTTACTTGACATATTTCAATAATCGGAATTTGGATGTTTGTGAATCGTTCTCGAATCTTCCACGGCCGAATCGCTCAAGGATGTAATGACGGCTGGGCATGTTGTACCGTGGTTCTCAGTGTTGGATGGTGCGTCTTTACTCACGAGAGATAAAGGCTCGTCATCCAGAATGAATTCTTCGGCAATGACTCTTGTTATTCCCTTGGCTTTGGGACTGTCAAGTGCCAGTTTGTCACGCATAGCAAAAGTTTCTGCCAGTGTTAGTTGCTTAGGACCTTTCTTTTTGTCTTCGGTTTTCTTAACATACTTCTTATATTGTTTGTGGTGGTATTTCGCTAAATGTTTGAATAGGTTGGTTGTATTAAAACGTCTTACAGCTTTACCACCACGCTTGACTTTATTGTGGCATATGTTGCACTCTGCCTCTTCGTCTTTGTGCTCCTTTAAAGAGCATACGACACCAGAAAAAAAGTCTTAAATGGCATTATTATGTGAATTAGAATCATATTTTGAGACGATTCGACCATATACAACAATTTAGCAAAGCGCAGACGACGAGAAATTAGTCTTTTAATCTGCCGGTTAGCCACGCCTACAATTATAGGGCTTTAGCGTCCCCAACAGGTGGATGACGTCAGCGGTAGACTAGGCTCATCGGTTTTACTATTCAGCCCATTGAGGGGGAATTGTTCAGAACGAGGAAAACGAGACGAAGAGAGCTGCAAAATGTCATTGTTTCAGTCTCTCTACTCCCAATACTTTTACAGGATATTCTTTTTATCCAAGTATTTTCCCCAATAGCTATATAAATGGCTTGAGAAGGACCAGTCAGCCCGTCGAGGGGGAACTATTCACAATGAGGAAAACGCGACGAAGAGAGCGGCAAAATGTCATTGTTTCTGTCTCTTTACTTCAATATTTTTACAGGATATTCTTTTTACCCAAGTACTTTCCCCAATTGCTAAATAAATGGCATGGTCATGACAAATAACTTGTGCTAAATGGAATATAAAATAATAAAAATCCATTTATTCAAGACGACATGGCAAAATTACTCCATAAAGGTCAAAACAGTCGACTTTACCTTTACTGTCACACCTGCCGAACGATATTTTATGACACCTAAATCGGACATATGTCATTTCCCTTCCCCGGCTTCGGAGAATGTAAACAGACCAGAAGGAGTGACAGCTAGCCGACATGCTAACCCGAACCGAGGGATGTTTCAAAGTCTTCGAAGTGGAAAATCACACATAACTAGCCTGGATTATTTGACATGACGACCCGGTTGTCGAGTTTCTTTGCGGATCGGCAAACCGCCCGGCGGAGAGCAATTTACAGTTCGTTCCCTGGAGGAGGGTGGCTGGAATTGTTGTGTAGCTAACGTGCTAACAGCTAACTGCTAATGAGCGTGAGGATAGCTTTTTACATGCCTATCAATGATCAAACGTAAGTAGTCCTTTATTTAAAGGAATTTTATAGTGTTTACTTTGTAATCACTGTATTCGTATTTGACATAATACAAAACAAGATGTTTACTCACTTCCTTGTAAGTCCAATGGTCCCACAGTAAATATCCACGGTGAATGGGAACCTTTTGAAACTCCAAAAAGGCGCATACGCCTCGCCCGCATACAGAATGATTTTTCTGCAGCCGTTTGGCTGGCGTGATGCAAAAAATAAAAGTATTAATCCGCAAAATCAACTGAATCCTTCGTCCTCATACACAACAGTACACTGTAGCGTGAAGAGGACGTCTTCTACCGTACACGTCACAGCGCCCTCCTCCTCAATGCGAGACCGAAGCCGGAAGTCACTCATTTTCCTGGCGCGGGATTAAAAAAACTAAATAAATATAGCGATCGCTTCCACACACATCCAAGCGGTCCATATCATTCAGGAGCATAAAATACCGCGTGTATTATGAAATAAACATGCTTTTTCGTGTCACAAGCACTTTAAGGTGAAATGATCCCACACAGCTGACATATTTACCGATTAAGTCTCTCGGTAAATTGGGAGACGGTAATGTAAATGTAGTGTGTTGAAGGTGTGCCGTAAAATGCGGATCGGATTTTTGGGATACTGGAGCAAAAACTGGAATAGATTATGTAAATCGGCGCGCTGGAAAACCCGGACCGGACCGTAAAAAAAAAACTGGATGGAAGTCTGGATCGGAATTTTTCCGTGTTGGCAGTTCTGATACCGATGCGCATTTTTTTGCCCATATCGGCGTCCAAATATCGGATCGGGACGACATCTAGTTTGCATTTATTTTACGTAAATATTTTGAAGAATGATGCTAGTCTGTCAGTCAATGTGGCGGCAGCCATATGTAAACAGAGCTTTACGAGGTGAAAATTCTTGTGAATAAATGCGTGTACCCCTGAATTATTTATAGACATTGACATAAAACAGTCTTGATTCTTGGTTTAAAGCAAAGAAGAAAAAAAAGTGCAGTTAGCATTTATTTTACGTAAATATTTCGAAGTACAATGCTAGTCTGTTAGTCAATGTGGCGGCTGCCATATGTAAACAGAGCTTTTCCGGTGAAAATTCTTCGGAATAAATGTGTAAATCCCTGGATTCTTTATAAATATGGACGTAAAACAATCTTGATTCTTGGTTAAAAGCAACAACAACAAAAATGTGCACTTAGCAATTATCTCACGTAAATATTTCAAAGCACGATGCTAGTCTGTAAATCAATGTGGCGGCTGCCATATGTAAACAGAGCTTTTCTGGTGAAAATTCTTGTGAATAAATGCTTAAATCCCTGAATTCTTTCTAGATATGGACGTGAAACTGTCTCAATTCTTGTTTAAAAGCAAAAAAACAAACAAACATGCAGTTAGCATTTAGTTTACGTAAATATGTCGAAGAATGATGCTCGTCCGTTAGACAATATGGCGGCGGCCTTACAACAAAGTGCTTTTTACGTTGAAAATTATTGTGAAAAAAAATGAAAAGTATAATAATTACCTTGAATCCTCCAACAAATCACTCTGTTTGTATGTGGTACAGCTTTCGTACATTTTCAACATAAATTTGGCGTTGGATCGCTGCATGTGTTGCTGCGACCAACTGCTGATAACTGAAGCGGATTGTAGGATGGTCCCGTACTTGAAGGCATGGCGGAGTGAAGGTTGAATCTGACCCGTCAATATCATTATTAAGTCTATGTATGTATATGTGTATAAATGTGTATGTATATATGTGTGTATATATACATTATATATATATATACTGTATATATATTAACAAACAATGTGTGTATAATTAATGTGATGTCCATGTTTGTGGACACCAGGTCTTTACTGAATGAATTTATTTATTTATTTATTTATTTTATTTTTTATGACTAAAAATAACCACTTGCGTAAAGGCATAATTATATTGGCGAATTTGATTTGTATTCTATTTTCTAATCTTGCTGTATAATTTGCACATGTCCCTATAATGAAGTCCACCCTGTCATTCTTTTGTAACTGCCCCTTTAGGAATAAGAAATGTTTAATTTTGAGCTAGTTTGTGGAATTACGTGTAAGCGATTTGCTATTAAAAACTTTAAATACGTTACAGTTTTACGCGACATAACTAACAGTCTTGTTCATGTCACAGTGAAACAGGAATGTATATACATCAATTATATTTTCTAAACACAATCAGCTCGCTAACTGAATTATTTTTACAAGTGTGCTCATAAAAATGTTATTATTAGCCAAAGATGTCCACCCTGTCAGCAAGTACACATTCAGTATTTTGCTATTTGCATGTATGTTGTCTGCTTGCAGTTATAGTTTTGGTCGTGTAAGACTTTGACTAATGTACATTTCTAAACTCATGATGTTCACTTAATGCAGTGAGTATGAATTTCCATGAAAATCATTATGAAATGGAAATATTTTTAAAATGCAGGGCTGTTTGAATGCAATAAATGCTGGTTGGGGTGTGGTAAAAATTTTTGAGCATGTATGCGTCACAGTTCTGAGATTTGCTCGATAAAGTTAAAATAAATTAAAATGAAATACTTTATTTTCTAGTCAGTTGCAATTATTAATCAGTTAGTAGAGTGGAGAAATGGTTAGCAAACAGCCTCACAGTTCTGTCTTTGAATCTCATTTATTGCTGTACTTTTTTCCATGTAGTCCAGCTGTGATAGGTTCCACCTAATGGAAATCATAAAAGTCTTCTCTGCATGTACATCCATTTTCACTTCCAATAATTTTAGTCGCTCGCTTATGTGAGGACAAGAACCTGGGCTGACACCTCGCTTCATATTTACAACGTAGCCTGGTAGTAAAGCGTCTCCTTTAAGGGAATCAAGGTCTGTCGATGAATCAATATTTTTATTTTTTACTCTCGCCATCTTCCTCCTCCCAGCGCTGAGCCGGTCGATGATGCCCTTTGGCTTGATGCGGCGAGAGCTGGCGTGCGAAGGCTACCCCATCGAGCTGCGCTGCCCGGGGAGCGACGTCATCATGATCGAGACAGCCAATTATGGACGCACAGATGACAAGATCTGCGACGCAGACCCCTTCCAGATGGAGAACGTGCAGTGCTACCTGCCCGACGCTGTCAAGATCATGTCGCAAAGGTCCGTTTTCTGCACTGTGGCACACACATACATCCGGTTGAGAAAATGACAATAGCAATGGTTTAAGTCTTAACTACAACCAACCAAAATTGGAGCTGCCACGATTCCTCAACAAATTAGCAATTAGCATATTAATCAACAACTATTTTGATGGTCTGTTAATCGTTTAGAAATATTGTTGCCCCAAATATTTTGCAAGTTGTCCATTTTGAGGCTCTTAACCATTTATAGGCCACTCATTTAAATACCGTATTGGCCGGAATATAAGACGACCCTCTCTTTTTCAAGACTCAAGTTTGAACACCAAGTTAATTTTTTACAGAAAATAATTACAGTACATCCGAAACAAATGATTATAACAATATATTTTGAGAGCAAAAACATGTTATTTTGCCTCATTCAAATCTTAATATCTGAACATTTAAATATGTAAACTAAAGTGCAATCACATTCGTAAATGAATGGCTTCTGGTTTTTGAAATGTAAATAAACCAATCTAATGTGATAAAACAACAAAATTGCAATAAGTGCATTAACCATCAAAGTCAAGTCTAACTGTAACTGTAGTCTTGAAACAAATCTGAATAAGGAAAAATTTTGCAGTAAAATAATGCAAACTGGTTAAACTAAAAAGTGAGCTGAGATCTGTCATGACAGAACATCGCTTCAATGATTTCTGGCGCCATCTAGCGCCGTGAATGGGTATAATGTCTAGACCGCGAATATAAGACGACACCCTCTTTTTCAATCATATTTCAATGCAAAAAACTAGGGCTTAGAGCAGGGCGGTAAACTGAAAATTTACCGTCACCAAAATTCTTCACGATGACCGACGTAATTTTGACCATGTCGGTAAATTCGGTAATTTAATAAAACAAGAAAATATAGTCTTTTTATCCCGCTTTGACGCTGTGTTGTTCAGCTATGTTCATTCCCCTTTAAGAAAGCAGACAATGTGCTTACGTATGGAGTCACGTGGTTTTCAGGAAGCCAATCAAACAGAAGCCCGGTAGGCTAACGCTAGCGGCTAACGCTACAAGCAAACGGGATGGAGTCGGGCTTAAGTTAGCTTCGCCAAACTTGCACCCGACATTAAATAAACTCTTGGCGGGTTCGAGACGGGCTTTTACCCGCTGTCCTCCCTGGTTCTCACGATATTAGGAGAGGATGCTTTCAGTGTTTTCTTCTGGTAGCCAAGCCACAGGCTAACGCTAGCAGCTAACAGCGGCTACAAATGAACGTGAAAGAGTCGGACAGCGGCTCTAACCTTGTCGAAACGGCTGAAATTAATGAGAGGACTGGGCACGGACTTCATGTAGCAATCATCATGTCGCGTTATTTAGCATCTCTGTGTGATTTCTCTGAAAGCTTTCATGATGGTAAAGCACTCAGCGTAAAGTATAATCCAACAGTGAAGCCTATATATATAATATGACAGTTTAATGGCCACAGCTATTTTTCTGTATGTGTTTGCTTTATTCTGCCATCATAAAACCTTAAATGTTTCATTGGCATCAGAGCAATACAGCTTTAATCTGGTTGTGTCTGTGTGGGGGGTGCATGTTTTAAAAAATGTTTCGGGGGAAAAAAAAAAAAAAACTGAAACCTTGACGTAAACACTTGTGTTGAATAATTATGTCACAGCAGCCATTACCAATAAGTTGTCTGAAGTGTACTGTTAAAGCTGCAAGTCATTTGTGTTAGAATGACATGTTTGCACAGTCGTCATATTGATTTTTATAATGTTGTACATTTTTCAAGTCATACAAGCTGTTATAAATGTTCACACTAGAATTCTTATTGTTTACAAGATTTTTTTTTAATACTTAATGTTTAGACTGCATGTGCAATTGTTAAATTGAAAGCTGGTTAAATAAATTTAACGAGAAACGGTTAATTTGTATTCCATGCATTGATTCAAATTTTCAAATTATATAAAAGTCTGCTCGGGCGAATATATCGTCATTTATCGTTATCGAGGTAAATCTGCTCAATTTATCGTGATACGTACTTAAGGCCGTATCGCCCAGCCCTACTAAGGCTTCAGCTATTGAATATTTTAGTAATCAAGTAATCGACTGAAAATGTTATCAATTAATCGAGTAATCAGATAAAACATTTTTTTTTTTTTTTTTAGGTAAAGAGCAATTATAAATATACACGAGAAAAGAAGACATTTAATCCAATATTGAACCATTTTCAGTCAATCACAATGTCTTTATTTTCGATGTACATTGTTGAAAACAGCCAACAATTGCAGCTAAGATGTGACTAGAAAAAAAAAATTCACTGCTTTCACTCAAAAACCCTCTAGATCTTATTAAAAAAAAAACAAATTTCTTACCTAAAAATGTAATTACACTTGATAACACACATCACTTGAAAGCTACGTGTTTTTCTCACATGTATCAATTTAATTTCCATTTGTGTCAAGCTATTTTTAAGTTTTAGTTAAGTTTTAAGTTAGTCTAAACTGTAAGTACTGGTAGGATTTTGAGTTTTTCCAGTGTTCAAAATAAATGTATGATACCTGCTGTATTGGAGCACATTTACTCAGTAATGACTACTGAGCTAAAACTGACAGTTAGCTTTATTATGTTTTAATTTTACACCCTCATCACTCTACAGTGCTGTGTTTTTACAGATTAAATAAAGCCTGTATGTAAAACACCTTAGCCACGCTTCGACAGTGGTCATAATCAATAGAAACCTAGCCCTCCGAAAGGCTAACGTTACGTGAGCGAGTGACAATAATGTTATATTTATTAGCGATGAGAAGTCTACTGCTTGAAGATGGCAGCTGTTTACTAACGCTGCCCAGACATGGCCGAGTCTGTCATTTAGCATCTAGTCTTAAATGCATGCGATATCTATGAGACGCATCGGACACTACCTGCTACAAAACTAGCATCATGCGGGCGTAGTTTTTAGCAACGTCGGTAACGGCGTAGTTTGTAGTGGCTGTCGGCTGGGGTAAGTTTTTTTTATTTTTTTAAAAAAAAAAATTTATTTTATTTTTATTGCTTCTAACTCTACTCACGTGACGTCAGCGCGTTGTCCCGCATTAAAAGTAGTCCGGGCAAAACGTGATGCTTAGAGCTGGCAAAATTAAACGATTCCTCGAGGTGAAAAAAATTACTCGGATCAGTTTTTAAACTCGAGTTACTCGAGTTGCTCGAGTATTCGTTTCAGCTCTACAAAAAACGTCTTGTATTCGGGCCAATACAGTACTTAAATATCTGCAGAAATGCAATGAGTCTACTCACTTTTGTGATACACTGTAGTTACGTAATAATCACAATCCAACTTTTTTAAGTTTCAATGAATATTTTCAGCTAATTGATCATTCGACTCATCGCAAAAATGAGCCGTGATTAGTCAACTATCAAAACAAAGAACAACAACGATGCACTGTGTATTACTATAAATTAGAGATGTGATGCCGATCGATCGGGTCCAATCACGTCATTTTCAAAGTATCGGAATCGGCAAAAAAATATCGGCCATGCCTTTTTTTAATATATATATATTTTTTAATTAAATCGTTTTCTAATTGTATTTAACGTTACAGACATAATATGTTACACTCATCCAGAGTCTTTACTTTAGGCTTAAGGTAGGGTTATCAAATTTATCCTGATAACGGCGGTAATTAATTTTTAAAAAAATGTATGACATTAAAATATTTAACGCAATTGATGCATGCACTGCACGACCCACTCACGCATTGTCACGCTCAATCTGTAATGACGCCGTTTTACCTATTTAGAGAGATAAAAGGCAGCGTAAAATGAGTAGAGTGAATTTTGGCAGCCTTTGGAGCCTTTTTTTAATTGGCTAAAGCCTTACAATCCCTCTCCCTACGATTAGAAATATCATGGGAAGCAATGTGGGCAAGCAAGGTAGCAATTGATCTTTTTCTTATGACCTTATGTTATTTCCCAATGCAGAGACGATATATCAATTGGTGGCACGGCTACAGTATAATTTACTGAAAGCTCAACAAATACATTAGATGGCAATATTTAGTCACAATATGCTCAACAAATACACTAGATGGCAATATTTAGTCACAATATACAAAGTCACAAGTCTTTCTATCCGTGGATCCCTCTCACAGAAAGAATGTTAATAATGTAAATGCCATCTTGAGGATTTATTGTCATAATAAACTAATACAGTACTTATGTACTGTATGTTGAATGTATATATTCATCCTAGTTTTATTCTTTTTTTTCTCAATGCATTGCCAAAATGTATATGATCGGGAAAAATTATCGGGAATGATTGGAATTGAATCGGGAGCAAAAAAAGAAATAGGATCGGGAAATATAGGGATCGGCAGATACTCAAACTAAAACGATCCGAGCTCGGATCGGGAGCAAAAAAACATTATCGGAACAACCCTACTATAAATATGTACACTCATTTTCATCCTATTTTTTTTCAAGTACCTTAGAAGGACTTCTCCCAGTTGCTCTCTGTATTTGCGCTTAGTATCCGCTTCCTCTTAGCTAGGCTCGGATCAATGCGAGCCCTCACCCTGCTATCCATCACGCATGTAATAGAGGCGCGGGACTTAAGGGTTTGTGAAGGCAAGAGCTCGGAGGAGAGAAACGAGGGGGCAAAGAAAGGAGAAAAGAGTACCAAACATGACGGCGAGATGGTGTGAATGCACCAGAGGTTTAAGAGACAACATGGGAGAAATGCTTAAACATGTGTGCCTTTCGTGAGAAGGCAAGTGGGCGTGTGCTTAGGCGGAGGTGCTGCGCGCATACGAACGCTTTCCACCCTCCCCCAGTCCGCACGCGGCGAGTAGTGTTTGCCGTCGTCCTTCTATGTTCTCTCACCTCTAATTGCTCCTACTCACGATGGCCCACGAGAGGCAGGCTCTTACGTCACGCTTCTCCTTCCTCCCTTCGGGGGGGGGGGGGAGCTGTCACATGATCTAGTCTAGTGTGAAATTACTTCCTCCCATTGTGTTCCTTCCATCTTTTTAGACCGCGGGTGTCAAACTCGAGGCCCGGTGCCAGGTTGGAAACATTAGTTTATTTGGCGTGTCGCCAGGGGCGGAGCTTGGGGGGAGGGTTCTGGCGAAGCGGCCGCACCCGGGCCTCCAGGGCGGTATTTTTCAACTACGCCGCTGTGGCATAGTGTCTGGTGTGCTGTGGAAAATCATCCACTTTCACCTTATTTCTCTTTTCTGAAGATAGAACTGAACTTTTTTTGAAAATGAATCTACAAATGTGCTCTTGCCAAGTGTCTGCGCTGTCCAATGATGTACCGCAAGCAACACGTCACGTTTGCTCAAGTGAAACGCGCCATAGTTTTCGTCGCATTTTCACAATGTGTGACATTTTATGTGTAGTTAGCCTGCTTGGTTGTGTCACCACTAGTCTAGTGTCCTCTCCAGTCTTCCCATAGCTTGTTTTGAGACACACACGGTAAGATTTGTCTTTTTATCCTGGCAAGAGAGAATATGCAATATTGTTTTAGCCTTTAAAGGTCTGTGCTGAGTGCTAAAAGTCACTCAGAGCATTAGCATAGTGTTGTGGTGACCCTTAGTTGGACACAATTCACCCACTGTACTTGTCTGTTTGGCCGAGCGCGTTACCGGCTGCGTCACAGTCACGTGACAGACATTATAAAGAGCTGCGCGCGTTCCGGCTCGAGTGAGTGCACGAGAGTTCACAGAGAGCATGCACGAGAGTTACATAGCTGGACACAGCACTTGAGCAATAAAGACTCTTTAGCAAAGCATCCCGCTTCACTGGTGACCCCGACAGCCTCGCTGAAGTCTCAGAGGCATTTTCGAACACTTTTGACTCTTTTGAGCAATGGCGGATTCTAGCTTTCTCGAGCTAGCGATGTTTTCCGAGTCTTCTGCGGCCGCGTGGTTCGCTAACGCGGAGGAGCAGTTCGTCCTCCGTGGTGTTTCAGACGACACCATGCGCTTCTACCACGTGGTGGCCGCGCTCGGGTACTCGACGGCGGTTAGAGCACAGCGCTTCGTGGTCTATCCGCCGAAGGTGGGCAAGTACACGGGGCTCAAGGCGCACCTCCTCAGACTTTATGAACCGTCGTACAAATCGACTTCAGAGGCGCCCAAGGTGCCCGCCTCGCGAACCTTACTGCCCGTGGTACCCGCCATAGATGGCGGCACTTCCGCCCCGGTTCATCGCAGCCGTACTGCTGTCCCGGTACCCGCGCCACCGCCGCGCGCTTCCGCTCTGGCTCTTCCCGACGCCGAAGTTGCTGTCTCGCCTCCGGCCCCGCTCTCGCTCGCCTCGGCTCCGTCGCCGCTCTCCGTCGACGCCGCTGCGCCCGTCCCTGGCTTTCCCGGCTGCGGCGCCGTTGCGCCCGCCTGCGGCCTACTCGACGACGGTGCGCCCGCCTGCGGCCTACTCGATGACTGTGCGCCCGTCCCTGGCTTTCCCGGCTGCGGCGCCCTTGCGCCGGCCTGCGGCCTACTCAACGACGGTGCGCCCGCCTCGGGCCTACTCGACGACGCCCCGTCCGCCTGCGGCCTACTCGACGACGCCCCGTCCGCCTGCGGCCTTCTCGACGACGCCCCGTCCGGCCCTGGTCCCCTCGACGGCGTCCCGTCCGGCCCTGGTCCCCTCGACGGCGTCCCGTCCGGCCCTGGTTTTCTCGGCGACACTTCGCCTCACGACGTCATTGCTGCGCCTGCTTCTGGCCTTCCTAACGACGCCGCTCCAGCACCTGCGCCTCTGGAAGTCTCAGAGGTCGCCCCTCTACTGGCGCCACTGGACGCCGCCGCCTCTGACCTCACTCCAACGCCTCCGGGAGTCTCCGAGGTCAGTCATCAGCCTACGCCGCTGGCCATCGCCGCTAGCCTTGCTGCTGTGCCGGCGCCTCCGGTAGTCTCCGAGGTTGCATATCGGCCAGCGCCAGCGAACGCCGCCCCCGACGTCTCTCCTCGTCCTCCGCCTTTGGACAACGATGTCGTCGCTCCGGTTTTGGCGTTTCCCCCGCTCCTGCTACGACCGGTCGGCCTGGTTCGTCTCGCCTGTCGCCCTTGTCCACGACCGGGCGACTCCGACCGCCGCTCCGGTCGCCGTCGTCTCCGGCCTCGAACGGCCGATTCCGACCGCCGCACCCGTCGCCCTCGTCTGCAGCCTCGACTGGGTGGTGCTGCTTGTTGCAAGTCTCGACCGCTGCTCAGCGACGCGTGCCGCCTCTCTCGGCGTCCGCTTCTCCGGCCTCGCCTGCGCGGTGCTGCACGGCGTGCTCCTCGTCCTGGGCGTCCTCCAGACCGTTCTGCTCGGACGTCCCGCATCTGGCGTTCTGGACGGCCGCCTGATCGTCGCGTTCCGTCGCCCGCCGCCTGGCATCCTGGGCGTCCTCCAGACTGTTCTGCTTGGGCGTCCCGCATCTGGCATCCTGGACGGCCGCCTGACTGTCCGTTCGGTCGTTCTCCACTGACGCCCCGGCCGCGCAACCCTTCCGTTCTGTACTGTTGATTCGGGTTGCGCCTGGCGTCCTGTGTGGGTGAATTCTGGGGGGACCTGTGTGGTGACCCTTAGTTGGACACAATTCACCCACTGTACTTGTCTGTTTGGCCGAGCGCGTTACCGGCTGCGTCACAGTCACGTGACAGACATTATAAAGAGCTGCGCGCGTTCCGGCTCGAGTGAGTGCACGAGAGTTCACAGAGAGCATGCACGAGAGTTACATAGCTGGACACAGCACTTGAGCAATAAAGACTCTTTAGCAAAGCATCCCGCTTCAGTGTTCGCGTTAGCATTAGGCTATTGCTACGGCGAGTGTCCTCCTAAACTCTCAGTCAACTTTTTTTTTTTTTTTTAACATACAATTCTTGGCGTCCAGGCGGGTATAACTAATTGAAAATAATGTAGCTTACTGTTTTCTTGCAAAGTGTATATTATCACGCAATAGATTCGTACATCCTACAGTATGTGCTCGTCTGTCAATGGTAATTGGAATCCCTGTTTTTTGGAGTGAAATTTTCAAATTTTACAGACGAAATTAGTCTGAGTGTTCGTTAACAACAACTAGATGAAGACAAATTTTGAAATGACTAATATATGACTAAGACTGATAAGTATTATCATCCAAAAGATGAAAGACGAACATTAACTGCCAAAAACAACACTGTTTCAAATCAACATTTGCTGCTTCGAGCATTCGTTTAATTAGAGTGGCGTTGTAATGGTTTGTTTTAAAAGTGTTTGCATTTAGTTTTATTGATTTGAGTGGATACACTGCCCTTCAGTGGCAACAGTGAATATGACATAACTCATTTAACATGGCTGAATCCAGCTGCTCCCTGTTAAGACTAACATAAGCTAACTTTTTGTTTGAGCTAATATGCTTTTTTTATGCATTTGTTATTAAGTTTCTTGGTATATTTAGCCGTTTTTGTGGGAATATGAGTTGGAATAATTTGTAAAGAGCATTGTAAAAAAAAATGTTAGCATTTTGTAACATTTAAGCCAGCAGACTTTTGCTATGCAAGTTAGCCAATTGTTCTGTTGTTGTACTTAAATTCTCATTTATTTTTTTTTATACTTGTTTAGGCTAAGCTCAGATATTTAATTTTTTTTAAATGAATATTTTATTTAATTATTTTTTCAAATGAAAGTTTTTGTATTTGCATTTAATGCTCTTTTGAAAGTGCAATCTTAGCAAGCCTTTTTTTTTTTCTACATTTCCTAAAATGTATTCTGAAAGGCTTGAAATGTTCCTAATCCAATTACTCGATTATTCAAACTAACTACTATAGTTGAGAGATTAATAGACTACTAAAATAATCGATAGCTGCAGCCCTAATTACAATTCCATCCATCATCTTACCTGTCTGTTTGACCCTCCCCTTGCCAAACCACACCCACTTTACAGAACCCTTAGAGGCCCGGCTGAAATCTCGCCCCCAGCTCCCCCCTTAAGTTCCGCCCCTGCACAAGTCCTGAAACAATCCTATCAGAAAAAGCTACATTTCTATGCTTTTTACAGTCATAACAATCATGTGGCACATGAAAATGAGATTCTTCTCTCTTGCAGGTGTAACAACCGCACTCAGTGCGTGGTGGTGGCCGGGTCCGACGTCTTCCCCGACCCGTGCCCCGGGACTTACAAGTACTTGGAGATCCAGTACGAGTGCGTCCCCTACAGTGAGTACACTACCATTTTCCCAAGAGCATCCCACTTGATTCCCCCACCGTTGCCGCTCTTGCGTCAACCCTTCAAAGTCCTCTCGACACTCACACACACTTTCTGTGGATTGCACACATTTGCTAAACATTTTTTCATCTGCAGGGATAATCAAAAAGTACAAAACTCATTCCATGGCCCACAAGTCCCATTCATTATTTTTTAACTAAAATGTAACACATATTAGACTGTTTTTGAGTTAGAGATGAAATCATTATTTTTAGGATATAATTTTTACCTCAACTAAAGTCATGTTGTTCTTCAGACTGGATTTACACTACAAGTCGCCATTACAATTTATTGCTTTTTGCTTAAAGTTTTTTTCTTTGCACTGAGAACACTTATGCAGATTCCCAAGTTGCACATAACTCTGCGAGTGTCAAAACCATGCAATGTCAAACAATTATGCCATATAGTTAAACATAAATTATAAGTTATATAGTTTAGTTGGCTTTGGCTGACTCTTTCTCTTCTATTGATTTAAATGAGGGCAACCTCCATTGGCTGCCATGAGTATTTACTGTATTTTGCTTATTTAATGATAGACATGCCTCTAATTCAGCATATTTCGACCTTATTTATCGATTTATACTTTCGCTGTAGTTAAGATGTACAGCTGTATTTATTTTTGGCCCGAGTTCAATCTGAGCCTATTTAAATCCAGTTGTTGTATATTTATTTAGATTTTTGAATCATGTTACGTACTGTAAATCCAGCCTTTGACAGCAAAAGTGATTGTTTTTATAAACAGATGTTTTCAATATACCTGTAAAATATAAATTTTGCGACTACACAATTGTTACTGAAAAGTTACTCCCCGTTTTAAAATACTAAAAATCAATTCATCTTTTAATATCCTATTTAATTTCCTCATTTTTTTGTGTGTGTTTTATCATAGGTGGAGTTTGACTTTTGTGGGAGGTGGTGCAAAACATTAATTTTACCTACAATTTATATGCTTGGTTAGTATGGTTAGGGTCTTTAAAGTGCTAGTCACGTGATCAGTCCGAAAAGTAATTTTGACCCCATTATGAAATACTTTGTAGGATTCATGTTCAATTTTAGTGCTGCAACGATTAATCGATTAAAGTAATTCGACCAGAAAAAAGCTTTGAATGAAATTTTGCTGCTTCAAGGATTCATTTAATTACTGACGTTGTAATGGTTTGTTTTGAAAGTGTTTGCATTTAGTTTTATTGATTTTGGTTGATACTCTGAACTCTAGTGGCAAGTGGATATGACATAACTCATTTAACATGGCTGAATCCAGCTGCTCCCTGTTAAGACTAACATAAGGTGTGTTTTTGTTTGAGCTAATATGTTTGTTCATACATTCATTGTTTAGTTTAGAAGTATATTTAGCCGTTTTTTGTTGGAATATGTGTGTAAATAATTTGTTAAGAGCACTATAAAAAAGTTAGCATTTTATAGCATTTAAGCTAGCGGACTTTTGCCATGCCAGTTAGCCAATTGTTCTCTGGTTGTACTTAGATCCTCATTTATTTATTTTTATACCGTTTGAGGCTAAGCTCAGGTTTTTTAAATTTATTTTTAAATGAAAGTGCAATTCTGCATAATTTGAAGAAAAACTCCAGAATTTTATTTTGTATTTGCATTTAATGCTCTTTTGAAAGTGCAATCTGAGCAGGCCTTTGTTTTACATCTCCTAAAATTTATTCTGCAACGGATTAAATTTTCCTAATTTGATTACTCGATTATTCGGAATAACTAGTTGATAGATTAATCGACTACTAAAATAATCGATAGCTGCAGCCGTAGTTCATGTCATATATTTTGGGGGGGTTTTTTTGCCTTAAAACTTTTATAGATGATAATCGATCTGACTGACTGATCGACTGTATATGATTTTAAAATTAAGAGTTTTCCAGTAAAAATTGTATAAAAAACGTTTTGAAGCAATAAAACAAAAATGAAATGAACAAAAAAAAGATATTTTTATAATGCGTCAAAATTCGTATGAGCCATATTCCCAATTTGTGTTATTGTTATTTTACTTCTCGCCACTAGGGGCTGTCAAACGTTTCTTTCCACTGACCTGCAGTCAGCCCCGGTACTCTTAAAATGACAGCTAATCAAGACACAGGAGTAGGTAGTTAAGAGGGCAAAACAGTTTTTGACCGTGGCTTAGTGCATTGTGCTTGAAAGGAATTTACTCGTTTTCCTTCTTCCGTTGTGAATACTTTTTTGAGTCTTTTGGTTTGTTAGTTTTATTTGGATAAAGAGCATTTAAGTTGCAAGACGCAGCCAAAATAAACTATTGGATTAGAGAAATGGACTCGCTGTGTATGCATCACTTCTTCAACTGCACTGGGCGCACATCCTCACAAAATTATTTTTCGAAGTGATAATGTGTGTAACACTTAGACGGTCATTTGCTTTGCTTAGCCAAAACCAGGACCGAAGAGGCAAGATGGATATACGTATTTTTTTTTCAAACCTAAGCTTTCAAAAGCGACAACAACTACTGAGCAAGAACCAAGGATTGAAAATGGGGACCACGAACTGCCAAAATGATGAGCGGGGTTTCAATTTTCCCCACCAAAGAGGCTAATTGTAAAAATTATGTTATGTCGACTTAAACAATTAAATGAAGCCAGAAAAGAACCACAGTTATATATTTTGGACATCGACGTTGATTAAACTGGAGAAACTCCATACAGGACTTGAATTACAGTAATAACAGTTATAGGTCATCCTACGAGTAAAACGGTACAACCTTGCCTTTTTTTACGTTCAGTACGTATGTTACGTTATATGACAGAATTTTTTTTTTTTTAATTTTTATGGATGGACCATGTTTTTAAACCTTGTAGATAACTGCATCACCAAAACATGGAAATCAAGCAAATCCATGAAGCGCATTGGCTCTGCCCAGGGGGTAAAATGTTTGACGAGGGTAAATACATTGGCACGACACCGTACTAAAATTCAATGGATGACGATCTTGGCGAAAAGTATATCTGTCCTCAGCAGCCTGATTTAGAATTCCCCCCAAGAATGATGGGGAACAGAAATACGCTCATTTTCAACTGATTATTCTAAATATTTTGGTAAGTTAATTTTATTGCTGACACTGCGTTTCTGGGTTATCAACATGTTGTGCCCCCCTAACCCAAAAGTCAAACTCAGCCTATTGATTTAAAATCCCGTACATCATGGAACATACACAAAAAATGAGGAAAAATATTAGAACATATGCAGAAATTATATGCACCGTAATTTCCCGAATATAACGCGCACTTGTTTTCCCCAAAATCAACTTGTAAAATCATGGTGCGCATTATAAACTGGTACATGGATGGAGACAGAAATATATATATTAGAGACGTCCCGATCATCCCGATCGATCGGGACGTCTCTAATACTGTATATATATTTCTGATCACGTCATTTTCAAAGTATCGGAATCGGCAAAAAAATATCGGCCATGCCTATTTTTAATATATATATTTTTTAATTAAATCGTTTTCTAATTGTATTTAACGTTACAAACATGTTACATTCATCCAGAGTCTTTAGTTTAGTCTTAAGGTAAGGTTATCAAATTTATCCCGATAACGGCGGTAATTAATTTTTTAAAAACGTATCATGTTTAAATATTTAACGCAATTAATGCATGCGCTGCACGACCCACTCACGCATTGTTGCGCTCAATCTGTAATGGCGCCGTTTTACCAATATAGAGAGATAAAAGCCTGCGTAAAATGAGTGGAGTGAATTTTGGCAGCCTTTGGAGCCTTTTTTTTAATTAGCTAAAGCCTTACAAGCCTTCTCCCTGCGATTAGAAATATCATGGGAAGCAATGTGGGGAAGCAAGGTAGCAATAGATCTTTTTCTGAACATCTTATGTTATTTCCCAACGCAGAGAACATATATCAATTGGTAGCACTACGCACAGTCATGGTTCCACTTCCCTTCATGCATTTGGGCATGGCGACAGTATCATTTACTGAAAGTAAACTGACAATATACAAAGTCACAAGTCTTTCTATCCGTGGATCCCTCTCACAGAAAGAATGTTAATAATATTGTCATAATAAAAAAAATACAGTACTTATGTACTGTATGTTGAATGTATATATTCGTCCGAGTTTCATTCGTTTTTTTCTTAATGTATTGCCAAATTGTATATGATCGGGAAAAATTATCGGAATTGATTGGAATTGAATCGGGAGCAAAAAAAAAGCAATCGGATCGGGAAATATCGGGATCGGCAAATACTCAAACTAAAACGATCGGGATCGGCTCGGGAGCAAAAAAACATGATCGGAACAACCCTAATTATTACCGTAAATATTGTCGGTTTATGGTAATGTTTTGAACTACCAATGTGCTATACTTGTGCTATGTTTCACCAGTCAGTAAAATGACATTTCTGTATCTGTACACGAGCTCTGTTTTCTTGTATTCTTCTATTTATTGGTGCTAAAATTAGGGTGCGCGTTATAAACGGGTACAATAATTTCCCCTAGATTTTACAAGTAAATTTGGGGTGCGCATTATACACGGGTGAGCCTTATATTCGGGAAATTACGGTACTTTAAAATAGGGAGTTTCTTTTTAGTCACCCTTTAGAATTATTAATACAACAACTCTGATGGTTGGCAGCTGGCAACCCTCCCAGTTCAAATGGATAGCCGCTCATAGCAGTGAATGAGTAATTTTATTTCTGCACGTATTGTATTTTAGCTTATAATTTAGCGCTACTTCCTTCAACATTGAGCACAAATCATGAGGCGGAAAAAATTTTATGTATTTCATTTTAGCACTTGAATTACACCATAATTCCATCATGACTGCATTTTTACTTTGTCAATTTTCCAATCAATAACAACAACAAAAACGGAAGAGTGGGCGTGTACGCAGCTCAGCAGGACAACACAAAAGCATGGTCATGGCAACGTGATGCTAACACACACAAACGCACACATGTGTGGACTTTTTTTTTTTTTTTTACCCAGCACATACTCCTCTGTGTTATTACCTTCATCGATCCCTCCACTGTGCAGGATCACCTGATCACAGGGGGGCGGAGCCTTCGGCACAGATGTCTGGGTGCAAGTGGTGTTAAAGTGAGGGGCGTTGTGGGAGACGGGAGGGGGTCTCTTTCTCTTTGTTGTATTTTTTTTTCCCTCAGGTGTCAATGAAGCATGAGGATGACTCTTCTAACCTGCTTCCCTCACCTTCCTCTCAGGTCTCCGCTCTATTTCATTACTCTCTTTTTATCCTCCGTCTGAGCTCCTTAAATCTATCCATCCTCGTCCTCATCATTCTACAATTCGAACCCTGTCTCTCTCCATCATCTCTGCTGTCTCTACTGTTTCTTCCTTGCAGGGGAAAAGCATTCAGGGAGGCTGAAAGAAACTCAGGGACTTGCAAGTGCTTCTTTTATGCCCGTTCGCCCTTCCTCTGCTCACTGCTTTCCAGAATGAAAGAGTAGCTGGTTTCTGGTTTGGTTTGGTTCGGAAGTGTAAATATACTTGGCAAGTGTGCTCCTCTCCAGCGTCCTTCGTTCTTCACACGCCTCTACGTTTAAGTTAAACCAGGAGGGTTGGCAGAGAATGAACATGATTTACGTATATATGGCGGAAAACAAAGACAAGACTAAAAAAGCAGTTTCTGCTCTTGCACCCCTTTTTAAAAGAAACTGCTGTATTTCAAGCCAAAAGAACTGTTGTGCTTGGTAGAACAATATGTCGATATGCTGCCATAGCTAGAGATGTCCCGATCGATCGGGTCGGATCACGTCATTTTCAAAGTATCGGAATCGGCCCAAAAAATATCGGACATGCCTTTTTTTAATATGTATATTTTAGGGCTGTCAAAATTATCGCGATAACGGGCGGTAATTAATTTTTTAAATTAATCACGTTAAAATATTTGACGCAATTAACGTACATGTCCTGCTCAGACAGTATTGTGCCTTTTGGTAAGTTTTACAGCAAGGCTTTTTGTGCTGTCTAACAGTGAACTCTTGTGGTCGCTTTGCGACATGGTTTATTGTTTTCTTGTCAGTTCAATATGGCTGCACGACGTCTCGGGCTGACGCCTATGTTGTAATGTTGTGCTTATATGATCCTTGGACAAGATTTGTCCGTAAGTGTGGTTGTTGTAAAGAATGTACATATTATGTTAGTAAGCGAAATGTTATATTTTTTGTATGAGACGCTTTTTGTTTATGTTTAGTGAACCTGTATAGCGTGCTAAGCTAACGTTGTTGCTAATGCAATGCTTGTGTACTTTTTTTTGTAGTTTTACAACGGTCTAAAGAGGACAATGGTTTGAGACCATTTTATTAATAAATCAGATGAAAAAGGAAGAAGTCTGATTATTAAGGCGTCGTTCACTAGCTGTCTAGCTTTGGAAAAAGTAGACGCTTCGGAGTGAGGACAGCATAGACAGATTTAAATGACAGTAGAGTGAGATGCCCACTACAGTCCTTATGTACCGTATGTTGAATGTATATATCCATCTTGTGTCTTATCTTTCCATTTCAACATTTTACAGAATATATATATAATTTACAGAAAAATATGGCATATTTTATAGATGGTTTGAATTGCGATTAATTACAATTAATTAATTTTTAAGCTGTAATTAACTTGATTAAAAATTTTAATCGTTTGACAGCCCTAATATATTTTTCAATTAAATCGTTTTCTAATTGTATTTAACGTTACAGACATAATGTGTTAGACACTTCCAGAGTCTTTAGTTTAAGCTTAAGGTAGGGTTATCAAATTTATCGCGTTAACAGCGAGAATGAATATTTATTATTTATCACGTTCCAATATTTAACGCAATTAACGCATGCGCTGCACGACCCACTCACGCGTTGTCGCGTTCAATCTATAATGGCGTCATTTTACCCATACAGTGTATAGAGCTAAAAGGCAGTGTAAAATGAGTAGAGAGAATTTTGGCAGCCTTGGGAGCCTTTTTTTAAATGGCTAAAGCCTTACAATCCCTCTCCCAACAATTAGAATAATCGTGGGAAGCAATGTGGGGAAGAAAGTTAGTAGTTGATCTTTTTCTTAACACCCTACATTATTTCCCAACGCAGAGAAGATATATGAATTGGTACCACGACGCACAGTCATGGTTGCACTTCCCATTATGCATTTGGGCAGAAGTTAAATGGCTGCAGTATCATTTACTGAAAGCTCAACAAATACACTAGATGGCAATATTTAGTCACAATATACAAATCACATTTATCCTTTAAGAATTACAAGTTTTTCTATCCGTCGAACCCTCTCACAGAAAGAATGTTAATAATGTAAATGCCATCTTGAGGATTTATCGTCATAATAAACAAATACAGTACTTATGTACTGTATGTTGAATGTATATATTCGTCCGAGTTTTATTCATTTTTTTCATAATGCATTGCCAAAATGTATATGATCGGGAAAAATTATCGGGAATGATTGGAATTGAATCGGGAGCAAAAGAAAAGCAATCTGATCGGGAAATATCGGGATCGGCAGATACTCAAACTAAAACGATCGAGATCGGATCGGTAGCAAAAAAACATGATCGGAACAACCCTAGCCATAGCAGATTCATGGCGCACTAAGCCTCCGAACTATTTTTAATATTTCCGTTTTACCCTGAAAACCCCCGTTTACAGACGTCGCGCAACCGCTTTTGTTTCAACCTAGCCATAAAAAGAAGGCAAGTAATTATATTTATTATTCAAAATGTCTGTCATATTTACCTTAGAATCATTAATTGATGTCTAAATTTTAGTTTTGAAAAAATTATTTACTTGCATGTTTTAAACATTTAAACGAATTACGTCACAATGAAAAATTTGGCGTCTGTAAAATATTCACGAATATCTACCTCATAACTATCGCTTAATTGTATTTTTTTTGTTGTTAGTCGCATTTTCCCTGATATGCTAGATGATAAATAATCGATCCAAACAAACTAAAATTGAAAAATAACGTTTAAAAGGGTAAATATATGAAAAAGAAAATCTCGACCACTCATTGATGTCTGCGATTTCTGCATCGCGACCCTTGTTATATGACCATATTTGACCCATAAAATCCCCCAAAAAATCCAGCTGTGGCCATTCACAGCTGTGTCTTAACACTCAATGATACATGCGACATGGAGTTTTTGGATCAAAACAAGGTAAGTACGCGATAATATCTTGTTAAAGTCATGGCGTCTGAAATTCTGCTCTCGCGTGCGCTCACCTCCAGATAGGGTTTTGCTGTTTAAAAACCTTTTTTAAAAAAAAAAAAAAAAAATGCCCTCCTGTTCAAAATTTGTCTTCCCCCAGAAAATTGAGATTTTAAGCTTTCCAATGATGTATCACACATGCATATCGGACAAATTGGGGGTCTCAGAGCGGAATTTCAAGTCAGCTGAGTGTTTTCCGCCATATACTAGTCCTGCTAAAAAAAATAGCATATTGTGATAAAGCTCATTATTTTCTCTAATGTACTGATAAACATTAGACTTTCATATATTTTAGATTCATTACACACAACTGAAGTAGTTAAAGGCGTTTTAATATTGATGATGTTGGCTGTTTGGAATGAGAAAGAAGAGTCAATTACTCCCATCCTATTGATGATTTTGGCAAAAAAGTCAAGAAAGACCAAAAATCCCTATCTCAAAAAATTAGCATATTTCATCCGACCAATACAAAAATGTGTGGCATGTGTGGCACTTTAGCATTTTTTTTTCTTCATGTAGCGTTTTGACAGTTGCCGTCATATTTTTGGAATCAAAGCACCATCTACCGAAACAGCATTCCGGCCCTGAATCTTATACTGGAACTGCATTCCTGGCCGTTCTGGTCCATTTTCACCCCTGCACAACACCATTTCACACCGAGCTGCCGCTAGTATGAAACTGCCTTAAGCGTGATCTCAAATTCGGATCATTTTGAGGACTCACCTTGAAAAAAGTGTGCGCAGGCCCTAAATCGATACTGGTCTCAAATGAAGCCATTTTAATCCCAACCTTTATGTGATATTTTTTAATCCGCGTGGTCGGATGCAAGCCGGATCCTCCAAAGAGGTCATGGAAACGCACCCGGCTTTGTTGTACTCGGCTTCTCGTTTTTGCGCAGGCTCACCTTGTCCTCTTCCCGCCGGCTGGCTGCTTGTTCTATTGCCGTAGAGCAATCAAGCGGATAATTAAATAGCTGCTGACTTGCGTTTTTTTTTTTTTTTTTTTTAACCGCTGCTCGTGTTCTTGGATGTCGACGAGAAGAGAAAAAAGTTTGTTGGTTGAATTTGAAGAACGACACGGCTTACAAAATTAGAAGTTGACTCCAATGAGATGAGAGGTCTGTTTGGAATGAGAAAGAAGAGTCAATTACTCCTATCCCCCCAAAAAAACAAAAATACACCGAGACCAAACCCTAGCCAACTCACGCTAGTACACTTCAAGTCGGTCACACGCCACTCAACTAGGCCACTTTTAATTACCGACGCCAGGGAGGGGCGACTGGTCGCTCCCTTCCGTTCTGCCTCAGCAGAGATTTGTCAAGATTAATTGAATTTGCTGCTTCTAATCGCTCCGGTAATGCCCCCATCGTTCAACCCCCGCCACGTCCGCGTTTACATCCAGCGCGGATCCCTCTTTTGTTTACGTGAGTCATGTCGCCGAGGTGTTACTAGTCACCTGAAACAGGGATTTGACAGCAGGAAATGACACGCACGCATACACAATCACCTCTGACAGGATGCGCTTGTTTGGCGTGCTCGCGATTGCTGTGACAACACCAGCTGTGTATGCCCAATTACAGGAAACTGTTTCCCAGAAAAGGATTTTTTGAAACGCAACAAAAAAGATTGCTAGTAATAGATTTAGCCCTGAATAGACTTTAAACGTTACTGGAGAGGAGGGTCCGTTGGAAAGTCGAATATTGGATTCAGGAGGAGCAGTGTGGTTTTCGTCCCAGCCATGGAACAGTGGACCACTTTTACACCCTTGGCAGGGTCCTCGAGGGTGCATGGGCGTTCGCTAGAGGAGTTCCAAAAAATCGATTATTACATGCATCGCGATTCGACACGTGACGATTTGATTACGATTCATAAAGCTTCAAAAATGATGATTTTCCCACATAACTTTATGACAGCCGCTCGTAGCGGAACGGAAATCAAAACACGTCTGCAGCCCGGACACCTTTAACGGACGCACGCACAACGTTATAATGGATGCTTCCTGTAACTGAGTGAGAGATTTACTCCTTTTCAAAAGACTGGAAAATACATTTGTGTATGAGACAGGCAGGAAAAAGAAGCGCGACCCAGTAGTCGCGCTTCTGTGCGACCGCACAGTTATTTTTTCAGAGCGAGAGGGGAAAAGAGATATAAAATATATAGATAAAAATAAATATAATATATAATATACATATATATATATATATATATATATATATATATATATATATATATATATATATATATATATATATATATAAAACGATTAAAATTTTTAATCGAGTTAATTACAGCTTAAAAATTAATTAATCGTAATTAATCGCAATTCAAACCATCTATAAAATATGCCATATTTTTCTGTAAATTATTGTTGGAATGGAAAGATAAGACACAAGATGGATATACATCTTGTATGGGTTTTCCCATTGGCAGTGTATCAAATACTTGTTCTCCCCACTGTATACATTCAACATACGGTACATAAGTACTGTATTTCTTTATTATAGCAATAAATCAACAAGATGGCATTACCATTATTAACATTCTGTTAAAGCGATCCATGGATAGAAAGACTTGTAGTTCTTAAAAGATAAATGTTAGTACAAGTTATAGAAACTTTATGTTAAAACCCCTCTTAATGTTTTTGTTTTAATAAAATTTGTAAAATTTTCAATCAAAAAATAAACTAGTAGCCCGCCATTGTTGATGCCAATAATTACTTACACAATGGTCATGGGTGCTGAAGCCTATAAAATCAGTCGCACCCAAGCGCCAGCAGAGGGCAACAAAACTCCGAAAATCACAACAAGTACACATTTTACTGTGCTGTCATTTTAATGTTTGAGCGGGGCATGTGCGTTAATTGCGTCAAATATTTTAACGTGATTAATTTAAAAATTAATTACTGCCCGTTCACGCGATAATTTTGACAGCCCTAATATATATATATATATATATATATATATATATATATATATATATATATATATATATATATATATATATATTTATACAGTGCCTTGCAAAAGTATTCGGCCCCCTTGAATCTTGCAACTTTTCGCCACATTTCAGGCCTCAAACATAAAGATATGAAATTTAATTTTTTTGTCAAGAATCAACAACAAGTGGGACACAATCGTGAAGTATATATATATATATATATATATATATATATATATGATATAAAATGTCCTGAGTGTGTTGCTAAGACCCGTGTGCGTCTATAAGAGGTAAATACACGAACCCTCTTGTACTGTTTAGCCTTTATCGTTGTTTTTGAGGTGCTAATAGTTACCGCCGAGCGCTAAGCTAATTAACTATTTCGCTAACGTGTATTTCATATGCAGAACGTGTAAAACCATGATTAAGTACAGCGGTAACACTAGAAACATGTGAAATAGTACAGAAATCTGTGAAAACAAAGTATATTGGTTAAAAGAAGTCTTATTTCTAAAGACACTTTGTTTCCAGAAATTGTGGAATTCATTCCACCTGTGTAAATTTTCTTGTATTGTTGAGAGAAATAAGCACTCCCTTTAAAATGGTAAATGTTTTTGCACTTTCTTGTATAAATAAATAAATAAAAAAAACAGCATAATGGCAGCTTTTTGTTGTATGTGCATGTTTCCATTGTTCCTGTTGAATCATTAGGATATTTTAAATACCGTATTGGCCCGAATATAAGACGGCCCTGATTATAAGATGACCCCCTCTTTTTCAAGACTCAAGTTTGAAAAAATACTTTTTGAACACTAAATTAATTTTTATACAGAAAGTAATTACAGTACATCCGAAACAAATGATTCTAACAATATATTTTAGAGAAAAAGCATGTTATTTTGCCTCATTCAAATCTTAATATCTGAACATTTAAATATGTAAACTAAAGTGCAATCACGTTCGTAAATGAATGGCTTCTGGTTTTTGAAATGTAAATAAACCAATCTAATGTGAAAAAACAACAAAATTGCAATAACTGCATTAACCATCAAAGTGAAGTCTAACTGTCTTGGAACAAATCTGAATAAGGAAAAACATTGCAATAAAATAATGCAAACTGGTTAAACTTGAGAGTAGCTGAGATCTGTCATGACAGAACATCGCTTCAATGATATCTGGCACCATCTAGCGTTCGCGAATGGGTATAATGTCTAGACCGCGAATATAAGACGACCCCGTCTTTTTCAGTCTTATTTCAATGCAAAAAACACAGTCTTATACGGTAAATAATGGGCAAATTTGTTTGTCTACTTTATTAATTACTAATATACGATGCATCGATAATCGTGATAACCGTGATCATCGCAGATACCGTGATCCTCGTTCTTGAATCGAATCTTAGCCCCCTGAATCGTAATCGAATCGAATCTTGGGGTGCCTAAGATGGCACGCCCCTAGTGTTCGCCCAACCAGTTTACATGCGTTTTGTGGATTAGGAGAAGGCGTTCAACAGTGTCCCTCGGGGAGTCCTGTGGAGGGTGCTTCGGGAGTACGGGGTACCGAGCCCCTCGGTAATGGCTGTTCGGTCCCTGTACGACCGGTGTCAGAGTTTGGTCGGCAATGCCGGCAGTAAGTCTGATTCGTTCCCAGTGAGGGTTGGACTTTGCCAAAGTTGCCCTTTGTCACCGATTCTGTTCATAACTCTTATGGACAGAATTTCTAGGCACAGCTGAAGTGTTGAGGGTGTCCGGTTCGGTGGCCTCAGCCTTGCATCTCTGCTTTTTGCAGATGATGTGGTGCTGTTGGCTTCATTGAGCCGTGACCTCCAACTCTCACTGGAGCGGTTCGCAGCCGAGTGTGAAGCGGTTGGGATAAATATCAGCACCTCCAAATCAGAGACCATGGTCCTCAGTCGGAAAAGGGTGGCGTGCCCTCACCAGATCGGGGATGAGATCCTGCCCAAAGTAGAGGAGTTCAAGTATCTTATGGTCTTGTTCATGAGTGAGGGTAGGAGGAAGCGGGAGATAGACAGGCGGATCGGTGCAGCATCTGCAGTGATGCGGACCGGTCCGTAGTGGTGAAAAAGGAGCTGAGCTGAAAGGCGATGCTCTCGATTTAACAGTTGATCTACGTTAGTACCCTCACCTATGGTCACGAGCTGTGGGTTGTGACCGAAAGAGCAAGATTGCGGATACAAGTGGCTGAAACGAGTTTCCTCCAAAAGGTGTCTGGGTTCTCCGGAAGTTCTCCGGTGTCGAGCCGCTACTCCTTCGCGTTGAGAGGAGCCAGCTGAGGTGGCTCGGGCATCTGGTTCAAATGTCTCCTGGATGCCTGCCTGGACAGGTGTTCCGGGTATGTACCACAGGCCTGGAGGCCCCGGGGACGACCCAGGACACGCTGAAGAGACTGTCCCGCCGGAGGAGCTGGTTGAAATGGCTGGTGAGAGGGAAGTCTGGGCTTCCCTGCCAAATTTGATGCCCCCGCGACCCGACCTCGGATTAAGCGGTGATGGATGGATGGATGGATGGATGGATGGATGGATGGATGGATGGATGGATGGATGGATGGATGGATGGATGGATGGATGGATGGATGGATGGATGGATGGATGGATGGATGGATGGATGGATGGATGGATGGATGGTGATTTAGCACTCTTCTTAGTTGATGTTTCGTGAAGTAGCGTTGCAGATTTTAGCATACTGAATTGGTAGAGCTGGCAGCAAATGATCACGTTTCAGCTCCACTGACGGCGACTGACGTCCAATCCATTTGAACTCGGATGGATTGGACGTCAACGGCAGCCATTGTGATAATACGAGGAAAAATGTTGAACTTTTCTACGAGAATGAACGTCGAAATATTAGTACGAGAATAAAATTTGTTTATTACGTAGGGCTAATGTAGCTAAATAAGCAGCTATGTACTTCACGTAGCGCGTTGCCGGGATACCATTCGTGGTGCCCAGACTGCCGTTAGTACTACATCCAGTTTTCTTTGGGTGGGCAGAGCTTGTCCGTGGGTGGGCACTGCCCACTCCTGCCCCCCACCCCCCGGTAAGGCCCCTGGTTCATACACCATTCGATTACAACCTTTGTTTTATTATTTATCATTATTATTTATTATATTTACTTACACAATAAATACAAACTTGTTAATCATCTCTTAACTATCCAGGAAGCAAGAAATAAACATTAGTTTTAAGACCACTCAACATTGTCTAGAAATGAAGAAATTATATATAACTGAAATAACCTCTATAATGAGCTACAGTGGTGTGAAAAAGTATGTGAACCTTTTGGAATTTCTCACATTTCGGCATAAAATCACCATCAAATGTGAGCGGATCTTTGTCAAAATCACACAGATGAAAATACAGTGTCTGCTTTAACTAAAACCACCCAAACATTTATACGTTTTCATATTTTAATGAAGATAGTGTGCAAACAATGACGGAAGGGGGTTATACAGTAGGTAAAGTAGACAGTTTTTTTATCTGTGTGATTTTGACAAAGATCAGATCACATTTAATGGTGATTTTATGCAGAAATGTGAGAAATTCCAAAAGGTTCACATAGTTTTTCATACCACTGGATATACTGCATATTCATTTAGACGTATTGTTAAATTATACAAATTATAAATTAGAATGTATCGTTAAAAAAAAAAAAAAAAAAACTCATTTGCAAGGCGTGGCGGCTTTTATTTTGGTGTGGCGGTGCACCACAATCTTTTATTAACAGGGGAAATAAAATTAAAATATGGTTAAAATCTATATACTTTTTTATAAGAATGCCAGACTGGTGTCAACCCTGAAATGTAAATGACTATAATCGGAGGTTTTCCTTTAATGACCAAAAAATTAATATTTAAATACTTGTTCCCAAAGTCGAGGAATTACTACAAATTGTATGATATTAAATCCAACAGCTCCCGTAATTATAGTACCCGAGACTTTTGTTTCCCGTTGTCTCGGCACCGCTGTAAAGACTTTGGCGCCCCATTAAGACATCTCCGATCATTTAGTGTGTTGATACCGCCGCGCCGTTAACACACACGTACACAAAGTCAAAGTAAATCTACCTCCGAGAGGTGGCCACCTGTCCTCCCTGCCGCCCTGGAGCGAGGCACTTCATCATTATCGACCACCCCTACCCCTCTCGCTCTCCGGAGCGGCTGCGCCCAAGCCATTAGCCCTCCTGCTATTTCATCAGCTGTGATTTATCTTGTTAATATGCATCCAGTTAGCTGCGCTTTTAAAAGTGTCGACTTGGGCTTTAAAAATGGTGGATCGCCACCCGGCTACACAATGTCCATTCTTTTAGATTCATATTTCTGGTCTTACGTCGGTTGTGACATGCATACAAATGACAATACCTGTCAAATGATTTTTCACAGGATTAATTTAAAAAGAGGAACAATTCCTTATGCTAGGGGACAACTTTGAGAACTACGCTAATGATGGAAAAAATTGCTGGCGTACCAGAGCTGTCAAACTCATTTTGATATGGGCCACAGGGTAGGTATGGCTTCCTTCGGTGGGCCATTATGTCTAAAAATTACGGCTGTTGCTGCAATTAATCAACTTATCGGCAGCTATTCTCGATTCTATTTAGAGACATTTGTTGACGTTTAGGCCCAAATCTTTTTTTGAGCATCGTAATAGCAAATATTTTCTTTTTTAATTTTTGTTCATTATTTTTTTTTAATCAAAAGGAGGAAACTGTAAATATTGCCGTTTTTAAATTATATTTTTGGTTGGAATGTTTTTAATAAAAGGGAAAACAATAAATATTCTCTGTTAATATTTTTTTGATTATTTTTTTGTTTTATTAAAATATATTTTTAAGTATGCAAAAGGGTTTAAACGGTATATATTTTTATTTATAATTTTTAAAAATTAAATAATAACTATACATAATCCGTTTTTTATGTATTTTTAATATAATAAGATAACAAGTAAATACTGTAAACGTATTTTTTAGTTATATATATATATATTTTTTTTTTTTTTAAAGGAGGGGACAATAAATATTAATCATTTTTATTTTTTTGATTGCAGGTTTTTTTTTTTTTTAAGTATGAAAAAGGGTGACACTTTTTTTTACTTTATTTTTTAATTGAAGAAATAAAATCTGTTTTAATTTTTTATGTATTTTTAACTGAATAAAATAAGTAAGTACTGTAAACACTGTAAATATTGTTTTTTTTTATCATATTTTTGTTTTTTCGTTTTTTAAAGGGAGGAATTTTTTTTTTACCATTTTTATTTTTTGATTACAGGTTTTTTGGGGGGTGTTTTTTAAACTATGAAAAAGGGGTGAAACTATTTTAAAAAATTTTTTAGTTAAAAATAAAAAAACTAAATCATCTGTTTTTATTTTTATGTATTTTTATTTGAATAACATAACATGGAGGAAACTGTCAATATTGTCTTTATTATATTTGTGGTTTTTATTTTATTTTATTTTATTTTATTTTTTTGTTGATGTTTTAAAAAGGAGGGAAACTAAATATTCTTTTTGTTAATAAGTGAAATTTTTCTATTAGTCATTTTTTTGTAGTTTTAATTCATTTTAAAGTATTAAAAGGTGTGAAACCTCATATATATATATATACATACATACATTGTTTTTTTAAACTTTTTTTTAATTAAAGAGAAAAGTAAGTAAAAAAAAAAGTATTTTTAACTGAATAAAACAATGAGGGGGGGAAATGGCAAATATTCCTTTTATTGTTTTTAAATGTTTTATATACATATATATATATATATATTTCCTCAAATATTTTTAATGTTTTTATTTTTCCTTTCCATTAATGGGATGGATACAAGATGACACAGCAAAAAGAGAAATGAATAACAAAGTTTTTAATAACAAAGATATGAGTACTTTATTATTATTATTATTATTATTATTATTATTGTAGTTCTTAAAGGATAAATGTTAGCACAAGTTATAGAAATTTTATATTAAAACCCCTCAATGTTTCATTTTAATAAAATTTGTAAAATTTTCAATCAAAAAATAAACTAGTAGGTCGCCATTCTCATGGTCATAAAATCGGTGGCACCCAAGCGCCAGCAGAGGGCGACAAAACTCCAAAAAACACAAGTAACAAGTGCACATGACCCTGTGATGTCATTTTAATCTGTTTGAGCGGGGCATGTGCGTTAATTGCGTCAAATATTTTAACGCGATTAATTTTTAAAAAATAATTGCCGCCCGTGAAATTTGACAGCCCTAGTTCATACATTACTACTACTAATTTAATTGAAAGCTTTTGTATGAAATCATTTTAATTTATATATTTTTAACTCGAGAAAACTAAAAGGGGAATTTATAAATATTATTCAATTTCTATTTAATCCTATTTAAATTTAATTTCAGCGAGAAACATGTTGTTGATGCACAAAATTCACTTTTTCCGCAACACAAAATGATGCATCGAGCCCGCTGGCCTTGAGTTTGACACCTATGAGCTCTACTCTGTTTTATTAGCAAATGACTAGTGATTTAGTACAAATTCATTACTGGTCCAGCACACCCTTGACAAGAAATGAGCTTGCATGTAGCCCCTGAACTACAATGACAGGCCCTCTCTAATAGGGCGTCTTTTTGGAAAACTATTCATTTGCATTCAAGAGTTGCCTTTAGATGTTTGCGCCAATGAGACGCTTTTGTAAAGAGTGAAGAAACTGGAGAGGACACATTATGAAGGCCAGGGAGCCCCAGCGACAATGTGTGTGTGCGGGTGTGTTTTGCTGTTGCTCATTAGAGTGGGAGTAATTGATAGGCTTGTAGAAAGCATTGAGCAGAGTGATTAAGGCGAGAGAGGGCAGCGCCTCATTTCTCAAAAGGGCTCTGAAAAGACGAGGAAGGCTGAAGCAATCACGCAAGTGACCGAGGCGGCCTTAAATTCGCCTCTCCGCGTCGCCCCGACGCCTTGAAGAGTTCGTGTCGGTTTTCAGCGCGATTTGTCCTCAGGTTCATGTGCTGACTCTCTCTCTGTGTGTTCGTCTTTTTTTTTTTTCCAGGATGACCGACAGAAAAGGAAAAGGAAGTAAACAGAAGTATCTTCTTCTTTGCAGCTCTTTCTTTTCTCTCTTTTTGCATGATACCATCTCCACAGTGTCATTAAAATCATTCCATTTTTAGGGGATAATTAAGAATTTTGTTGTTGTGTAGGAAATTAGTTGAAATGTGACTTTTTTTTTTTTTTTTAATTCAGTTGGTTTTTCATTGCAAATGAATTGGACGGCTACAGTCTCTTCCAAAAGTCTTGTCGCTTATCCATTTTGTAGAAACAATTGCTAATAACCTGACTTTTGATTATTCAATTGGTTTCAGAAATGGCTCATATGAAAGCTAAGACCCTCCCAAATGATGTTGAATGTACAAAAATATATTTGTTTCCCTGAAAAAAGATTTATCATTAAATGAAGATGTTAAGGTCAAATTTTGGCAAGACAAAAGTTTTGTCGCCTACAGAAAGTAGTGTGAAAATTGAACAAACAAATGTACTTTGAATACAACATGTTACATAACCAAAACGAATTAAGGAGTGGGGCTGAGAGATCCAAATTTAATATTTTGTATGACTTCCATGGGCTTGAAGGACTGCATCCATGCAGTTCGGCAAGGATTCATACAATTTATTGATGAAGTCATCAGGAACATCAAAGAAAGCAGTCTTGCATGGCTCCCAGAGTTCATCAACATTCTTGGGTTTCGTCTTCCATGCTTCCTCTTTCATCTTGTTCATGTCTGGTGACTGGGATGGCCAGTCCTGGAGGATCTTGATCTTCTTTGCCTTGAGGAACTTTGAGGTAGAGATTGAAGTATGCGATGGAGCACCATCCTGCTGCAGAATTTGTCCCTTTTTATGGTTAGGAATGTCAGGTGCAGCTAGGATTTGTTGATATTTCAGACTATTTATGTTGCCTTCCACCCTGCAGATCTCTCGCACATCCCCAAACTGGATGTAACCCCAGACCATGATTTTGCCACCACCAAACGTCACAGTTTTCTGAGTGAATCTCGCATTCATGTGGGCTCCAGTAGGTCTTAGTGGTGTCAACAATAATCGATGCAGCGATGCATCCCGATGCGGGGCATAGACGATTCGATTAGATGCGGGCAACAAGCCGATTCGATTCAGCGCATTTTAAAATATATAAGTACGTTCAAAAATCTTCCCTGCGCAATTCCGGTGATGCAACGGATTTGGTTTCCCCATTTGTATTATTATTCTCATGTTTCATTTTTTTACACACACATAACTCTGGTCAAGTTTCCCACCAACCTCTTAGAAGCCAAAATGTCTCAGATGTCTGCTTTCAGTGTCTTGGGTGCATCAATAATCTTTCTCGCTCCCTCTTTCTCCGCTTCAGCCATTGTTATGTTATGTCCTATCTCTTAGAGGTTAGACCTTTTGCCTGGGTCGGGCCCCAAAAGCATTCACGTTCGGGTCGGGTCGGGTCGGGCCGCCGCGCCGACTAATACATTGTTTAAAAAAAAAAAAAAATGGAGAAAACTGAAAGCAGGCTCTCTGTATTGTGCCGCCCACTTTTTCTTCTCCTCCTCCCGCTGTGGTGCTTGCGATTCGTTACAACAGACACTTTTATGTATGCACACAAAGGCAACACAAATGTGATCCTTTTGAATCTTCTCCTCTGTGTGTCTGCAAAACCGTTTTTTTTTTAATTATTATTATTATTAAACTTTCCCAGCGTTATTTGGTTGTGTAAATGCTTTTATAATGATCATAAAAATATGTAGACTATTTAAACATTAAGAAAACTTGCCTTTTTTCTGCCAACTCGAAGAAATGAAAATAAGTTGCTGCTACTGCATTTTGTTTTGTTTTTCCGCGTCACTCCAACAAATAAAAAAAAATTAAAAATCAGGTTTTTCGGGCTGGGCCTGCAAATCTAATTGATCGGGCTCGGGCCGGGCCGGTTTGGGCTTCAATACCAGCAGGCCGTTTCGGGTCGGGTTGGATTTTTTAGGCCCGATCTAACCTCTATTGCTTATATATAGTGGGCTAGGCTTACATTTGACTTTTGTTCTACATTGCAATTTAATTGATGTTTTGTTTGCAACTGAACTGATCCCTGGATTGATATTGCGATAAAGATGCTGCTGCACTACAATATTTTCTTTGTCGTTTTCTTTAATATTTACTTGAATATTTTTATTGATGGGTCGTTGTGACTAAAATACAGTGACTGTTATTACTGATTTTGCACTGGAGTTCAGATGTTGCACTGTGTGAAAGGCTGCTACTTTGTGTAAAAAAAAAAAAAAAGAAAGCCCTGGTCTCATTCAAAGCACTAATTAAATGCTGTGATCTGTTTTTTTTTTTTTTTTTTTTTTTTAAATACATATATATGAAAGTATTTTCATTTGACTTCAACCAGGAGTGACAAAAGAGCCAATAAAAAGTTGATTAATGTCTTACCGCTTGTGTCGCCTCATGATTCACGAAAAAATATGCTTTGCTTTAGAATTTTAATGCATCCCAGGCTTTAATGCATCGCGATGCATTGCCGAATCGAACCGAATCGAATAGTGACCCTCTGAATCCAATTGAATTGAATTGAATCGAATCGAATCGTGGCCCTCCAAATCGTAATCGAATCGAATCGCGAGGGCAGTGCCGATGCACACCTCTAGTAAGTCTCCTGCAATATTTGCAGTGACTGTGGTGTAATTTAGTGGAAGATTCATCTGAAAAATCCACCTTTTGCTGGGTGAAATATCAACAAATCTTAGCTGCCTCTTGCATTCCTAACAATAAAAAGGGACAAATTCTGCAACAGGATGGTGCTCCATCGCATACTTCAATCTCTACCTCAAAGTTCCTCAAGGCAAAGAAGATCAAGGTCCTCCAGGACTGGTCAGCCCAGTCACCGGACATGAAGATCATTGAGCATGTCTGGGGTAGGATGAAAGAGGAAGCATGGAAGACGAAACCCAAGAATGTTGATGAAATCTAGGAGGCATGCAAGACTGCTTTCTATGATATTCTTGATGACTTCATCAATAATTTGTATGAATCCTTGCCGAACCGCATGGATGCAGTCCTTCAAGCCCATGGAAGTCATACAAAATATTAAATTTGGATCTCACAGCACCACTACTTAATTTGTTTATGTTATGTAACATATCTTTGTATTCGAAGTACATTTTTTCGTTCAATTTTCACACTACTTTCTGTAGGCGACAAAACGTTTGTCTTGCCAAAATTTGACATTAATATCTTCATTTAATGATAAATATTTTTTCAGTGAAACAAATATATTTTTATATATTCCACATCATTTGGGAGGGTCTTAGCTTTCATATGAGCCATTTCTGAAACCAATTGAATAATCAAAAGTCAGGTTATTAGCAATTGTTTCTACAAAATGGATAAGCGACAAGACTTTTGGAAGGGACTGTAACAATAACAATTTTATGGACAAATAATGCTATTTACAATGGCGGCAGAGAGTTGGGGGGGCGCGAAACGTCTTCCTCGGGGGTGGCGTAACAGAAAATAATTGAGAAGCACTGCACAAGAGCAAGGACATGTGCCACAGTTTGAGAACCACTGCGCTCATGTTACAATTTATTTTTGCCATTTGTAAGTCTTAATAACCGTAAATATTGGCATGTAAAACACTTGTTGGCTATAAATCTAAAGCTAAAAACAGGAAATGGGGCTAAAAATGTCGTTCACTGTACATAAGCTCAAAACTTACTAAACCTGAGCATCAAATGTGCAAGTGTGCCATGCAGTGATCCAAGATGAAAGCTGAGTCCATCCGCCCCCGCCAAACAACCTTGCTCTTCTTAATGACTCCTTTCCCAGTTGGCGTCCGTTGTTGCGGCTCCCCTCCCCCCCAAGGTTCAAAGAAGGTTCGCATCCACAGCCTGTTTACCCCCGCGGGCGTCGCCGGCATCTTCACGAAGCGTCATTGTCCGGTTTGATCTGGGCGGATCATGAAAAAAACATCTTAAAAAGATCTCGCTCTACAGCTTAGATGCAAGACCGGCGAGATCAAGACTCCCACTTTCCACTTTTTTTTAGTCCCCCACCATGCCTCCTTCTCTAGTATTACTCTCTGACTTTAGTCAGGGTTGAGTTCATTCTCAACAACTCACAATCAAATTATGGATACTAGCCGTATTTGTGTTCAACACTGTTTGAGCATATAATGATATCATCCTTTTCACCTCTACGAGCCTGCCACTTCCTTTTGAGCACCTCTTGGTAAAATAATGAGCCAGTGCCATATGGACCTGACATAATTTATGCAGGGTGCCACTTCCTCCGCGATGACATCCATTGGAGTTGGCATCAAGTAGGACGGTTCAGTCCATTCAGTATACAAACGGTTTGACCTTTTGGATAAGTCATACTGCAAATGGAAAAAGCCATTCTCTTATGGCAGAGCTAGAATACACCAAATACATTCTGGTTTCACAAGTCCAAGTTAAGACTAGAATTCAGGGGCGGAAGCAGGCCTTTAAGGCTCTTAAGTTTGCGGACCCAACCAATGCCAAGCGAACTGTACTACACTGTATAAAAATGCGTAGGGGAAAATTAAACCACAAAAGTGCACTGATTGGTACTCCAAGTCACAGAGGCGCGCAATCAGTTTCACTTTCATGACATTTCTGCCTGTCAAAATTGTCGCCACTTCAAACAGCTGCCGTGAGAGGCTCCACTTGTCTCAGCCACTGTTACAGTGGGGCAAATAAGTATTTAGTCAACCACCAATTGTGCAAGTTCTCCTACTTGAAAAGATTAGTGAGGCCTGTAATTTTCAACAAGGGTAAACCTCAACCATGAGAGACAGAATGTGGGGAAAAAAACAGAAAATCACATTGTTTGATTTTTAAAGAATTTATTTGAGACTCCACCAAAGCCAGGTTAAGAACCACTGATCTAGTCAAATAATTTCCTTTGTTTTTTCTGAGTGTCAAAGCTTAGTTAACATTTTAATGCGTAAGATTATTCCACTTTAAGTAAATATTACTATTTGTTCTTATTAAGCTCATACATCTCAGTTTCACTTAAAAAAAATAAAATTGCTTCGATTCTTGAATTTGGAACACTGATGAAAAACAAGCTTCTTTTAACATTAAGACTCGTTTTGCTTGAAATAAGTCTGTGAAGATCATTTTCAGCTAGCTATTTTTCTTATTTCAAGAAATCTAAGCGAGTAAAGTTTACTTGAAGCACTGGCAGATCATTATTAACACTGTAAACAAGGGAATTTCATGTGTTTTTGCAGTGTACAACTACCGTAATTTTCAGACTACAAGGTGCACCTGACTATTAGCCGCCACCCACCAAATTTGACACGAAAACGGCATTTGTTCAAAGATAGCCGCACTCGACTATAAGCCGCCGCTGTCCTCACGGTATTATGGGATATTTACCCCAAAAGATATTAACCGGTAACACTTTATTTGACAGAGGCATCATAAAGCTGTCATAAGATCAAACGAAGCACCATGAAGCTTTGAACCAATTGGCTGCAAAGCTTCATTTGGCCATCACTGCGGGGGAGACGGTCAACCTCTGCTGCCAACACTGTTGTCGTCCAACATGCCTCCTAACATGCATTGCAGCGCTATATGTTGTGCTAATTATATCTTCAGTTACTGTTCCAGTTTTCATTAATTGCTAGTTAGGGTATTTCGTAGGGCTGTCAAAATTATCGCGTTAACGGGCGGTAATTAATTTTTTAAATTAATCACGTTAAAATATTTGACACAATTAACGCACATGCCCCGCTCAGACAGATTTAAATGACAGTACAGTGACCTGCCCACATGTTAATTGTGTTTTATGGAGTTTTGCCGCCCTCTGTTGGCGCTTGGGTGCGACTGATTTTATAGTCTTCAGCACCCATGAGCATTGTGTAAGTAATTATTGACATCAACAATGGCGGGCTACTAGTTTATTTTTTGATTGAAATGTTTACAAATTTGATTAAAACGAAAACATTGAGGGGTTTAATAATAATAATAATATAACATTTCTATAACTTGCACTAACATTTATCTTTTAAGAACTACAAGTCTTTCTAGCCATGGATCGCTTTAACAGAATGTTAATAATGTTAATGCCATCTTGTTGATTTATTGTTATAATAAACAAATACAGTCCTTATGTACCGTATGTTGAATGTATATATCCATCTTGTGTCTTATCTTTCCATTCCAACAATTTACAGAAAAATATGGCATATTTTATAGATGGTTTGAATTGCGATTAATTACGATTAATTAATTTTTAAGCTGTAATTAACTCGATTAAAAATTTTAATCTTTTGACAGCCCTAGTATTTAGTAACACTTTAATTGACAGTGGCACCATAAAACCATCATAATTAAGACATGACACTGCCATGAGCTTTTACAAATGCTTATGACAGATGTTGTTTAGTGTCATCTGGCAAATTATCTCACTTGAATGGGGTGTAAAGATCCAAGCTGGACATAAATGGAGTTAGTGACAGAATTCATAATGTTATTAATGCCCATATGACGGTTTTATGGCAGTCTTATGATGCTGAGAGTGTAACCAATTAACCCAATAAATTAACAAATAAGCAGCACTGGACTATAAGCCGAAGGTTTCAAAATGAGGGGAAAAAGTAGTGGCCTTTGATCCAAAAATTACATTATATAAAATGTATAGAAGCAAAGAAAAAATGATGATATACAATAAAATAATTAACCAGTGCAAATAGCCCGTTTGGAAGCCGAATGAATGGATTGATAACAGAAATATGCCTAGAGCTGGGAATCTTTGGGCACCTAACGATTCGATTACGATTACAATTCAGAGGCTCCGATTCGATTATAAAACGATTATTGATGCACCCCCCTCCTTTTTTTTTTTTTTTTTTTTTTTTAAATGTTTTGTACATTAGAACCAAAATTGTTCAAAAAATACTCTCAGGCTAAACCAAACTACTATTTCAGTATCAAGTTAACTATATAGCAGTAAACAAATATGCAAAAATAACAGTAAATAAAAAACTCCAGTCCCCATTCTGTATCAGCAGCTTTAAACTACATTCAATTCATTTAATGTTGTGAATCAACCGTTAAAGTTGTTAAAATTGCTCCCGTTATTCCATAATTTCCCTTTTGTCTACTTTCGACATGTGAAAGTTTTAAAACTATTTTAAAGATAGATTCAAGTCAATATTTTACCGATTTAGGAGTATTTTAGATAAAAGGTTAATTAGGTTCGCTTGGAAGGTTCGCTACAACAGCCTTGCAGGGAAGTGTACTGCTTTAAGATGGCGGCCGTTTACTAACGCCCGCATCTAGCTTTTTGTAGATGTGCTGCTAACGCTATTGAATCTATACTGCGTCTAGTCCTATATAAATGATATCTACCATAACATTGTGTGGATGTACTTTGTAGCAGCTTTTCGGCAGCAGTCAGGTATGTTGTTGTGTTTTTTTATCTCGTGGCATGAGTTGAGCTAGAGCCGTGAGTTGAGCATTGGCATTACCCGAGGGGCCGGGTAATGAGAAGCATGATGTTTAGCTACTCTCGCTTCGTTCCTCATTGCGTCCCGAAGCCCGCGTAGCGCGCTGAGTGTGTTGTACTTCCGCTTTACTTCGCATATTTCAATAATCGGAATTTGGATGTTTGTGAATCGTTCTCGAATCTTCCACGGCCGAATCGCGAATAATCTAAGAATCGGAAATTTTGCACACCTCTAAATATGCCTGTAATTTTACCCTTTTAGTTGATGAGTTAAGATCATAAATGCATTCATAAATTCAAATCAGTATCATGTGATCATTTACAATCGTTATACTACTAACCAATAATTTAATGAGATAATTTAATTCAACATTTTAATCATCTTATCAAAATTAATTTCACTAATACTGTATTTGTTACTGGATTAATTCAATTTTTAATGGGGTGCTGGCAAAATAAACAACATCTTACAGGATTCAGTGCTCTTGATTATGTAAACTATGGTTAGCACTGATTAAAAAAAATGCTCGACGGACAGTTGGAGAAGGAATTTTGCCTCTCTAAATAAGAGTACAGTTGGCGTCGACATGAGCGAAGCCTCTCAGAGCCACTCGTATAAAAGAAGTGGCGCTTTTGGCGAGGGTGCGAGGCGCCAAAAAAAACACTCGAAGCCGTCGGGCACCTCGTTTTTGGCTCGCCTAAATGCCGTGGGCTCTTCAAAGAGGAGGAGAACAAACAGGCGCGAGAGGGAAAAAAGGCGAGGGCATGACCGAGGGGCTCCTTTTCTTCCCTCAAACAGAGACCTCACTATACCGCCGTTAAAGGCGGCCATTATTGGGACCGTCTTTATCCATTGAGCCTGAAAGCGAGAAAGCTGCCATAATGCCACCCCAGGGTGCGAGCTTTCCACATTCACAAGCGTGACAAGTAAAAGTGTCAGCCACCATGCTGGCTCTCAATTACTGTCTTAATACTGGAGCAATTGACGCCGCTCCTTTTTCATTAAATGTTACAGGAGAGGGTTTGGGTCACGCTAGTCGCGGCAGCAGACGGAGCGTACAGTGCAGCTCAGACAGGGAACAATCCATTTGGAATTGGAGACCGTCAATATGTTTGTTGTTTCCACTCGGGGTGTAAAATCATTTGCTTTGAAGGTCATGCTCGGGTTAAGTGCAAAAGAAGTACTTGAAGTTTTACTCGGCACTCAATAACCTCCCACGATAACCATATACACTGCAAAAACACAACTCCTTAAAACTAGCGAAATTCCATTGTTTTCAATGTGACTAATAGAAATAACTAATTTTCAGACTATAAACCGCTACTTTTTTCCCTCATTTTTAATCCTGCGGTTTATAGTCCAGTGCGGCTTATTTGTTGATTTATTTGGGTTAATAGGTAACACTTTATTTGACAGCGGCATCATAAGACTGTCATAAGAACATCACAATTATGACATGACGCTATCATGGGCATTACTGAATGCTTATGACAGATGTCAATATGTGTCATGTGGCATATTATTTCACTAACTCCATTTATGTCCAGCTCAGATCTTTTACGGCCATTCAAAAGTGACATAATTTGCTGGATGACACTAACCGACCTCTATTATAAGCATTCATTAATGCTTATGATATTGTCTTGTAATAATTATGACTGTCATATGTAGAGATGTCCCGATCGATCGGGATGCCGATCGATTGTGTCCGATCACGTCATTTTCAAAGTATCGGAATCGGCAAAAAAAATATCGGCCATGCCTTTTTTTAATTATATATATATATATTTTTTTTTTTTTAATTTATTTTTTAATCGTTTTCTAAATGTATTTAACGTTACAGACATAATATGTTACACTCAGCCAGAGTCTTTAGTTTAGGCTTAAGGTACCAATAACGGCGGTAATTAATTTTTAAAAAATGTATCACGTTAAATATTTAACGCAATTAATGCATGCGTTTCACGACCCACTCACGCCTTGTCGCGCTCAATCTGTAATGGTGCAGTTTTACCCATTTAGAGAGATAAAAGGCAGCGTAAAATGAGTAGAGTGAATTTTGGCAGCCTTTGGATCCTTTATAATAGGCTAAAGCCTTACAATCCCTCTCCCTACGATTAGAAATATCATGGGAAGTAATGTGGGGAAGCAAGGTAGCAATTGATCTTTTTCTTAACCCCTTATGTTATTTCCCAACGCAGAGAAGCAGAGAAGATATATGAACTGGTAGCACTACGCACAGTCATGGGTCCACTTCCCATCATGCATTTGGGTTGAATGGCTGCAGTATCATTTACTGAAAGCTCAACAAATACACTAGATGGCAATATTTAGTCTCAATATACAAAGTCACAAGTCTTTCTATCCGTGGATCCCTCTCACAAAAAGAATGTTAATAATGTAAATGCCATCTTGAGGATTTATTGTCATAATAAACAAATACAGTACTTATGTACTGTATGTTGGATGTATATATTCGTCCGGGTTTTATTCATTAATTTCTTCATGCATTGCCAAAATGTATATGATCGAGAAAAATTATCGGGAATGATTGGAATTGAATCGGGAGCAAAAGAAAAGCAATCGGATCGGGAAATATCGGGATCGGCAGATACTCAAACTAAAACGATCGGGATCGGATCAGGAGCAAAAAAACATGATCAAAACAACCCTAGTCATATGACAGTATTATGGCACCGCTATCCAAGAAAATGTTAACAAATACCATAACTAGCAATTAATGAAACAACTGGAATAGTAACTGAAGAAATAATTAGCACACAACATGATTGTTATTTACATCGGTAGCGCCGCAATGCATGCTAGGAGGAATGTTGGATGACAACAGTGTTGAAAGCAGGTGGCAGCAGAGGTTGACTGTCTCCCCCAAGGGAGCAGTGATGGCCAAATGAAGCTTTTAGAAACAATAAGGCTTTGCACCCAATTGGTTTAAAGCTTAATGGTGGTTCATTTGGTCTCATGACAGTCTTATGATGCCATTGCCAAATGAAGTGTTACCAGTTAATATCCCATAACACAATGAGGACAACTGCGGCTTATAGTCCAGTGCGGCTTATCTATGAACAAATGCCGTTTTCATGTCAAATTTGGTGGGTGGCGCCTTATAGTCAGGTGCGCTTTATAGTCCAGAAATTATGGTAAGTGAAATTATCTGCCAGTGCTTCAAGTAAATTTTACTCAGATTTCTTGAAATAGGAAAAATAGCTAGCTGAAAATTATCTTAACGGACTTATTTTTGTCAGGTTTGCGGGCAGGCAAGTGATGTGTGGACCCAAGTGCAGGGAAAGTTGACGCTGACATGAACGTGGACATGCACATTGAAAATGTCGCGACAAGGAGTCAACAAGAACAGGGAACTTATACAGGTATAGACACAGACACGGGGTAACGAGTCAACGAGGAACAGGTGGTTGACACAGGAGGATGCAGGTTGGAGGATACACTAGGAGCAGTCACTCCAGGTGAAATCAAAGGGCAATCACAGGAATTAGTCACACTAGGAGGGAAAAGACACAAAACCTACCAATTTTAAGCAAAACGTTATTATAGTTCATGTTAAAAAAAAAAGCTTGCGTGTCATAAATTTTCTTATTTCAAGAAGAGGTTCAAAACATTATTTGAAGGCAAATTTTTCTTGATTAAGGTGGAAAAACTTAGATATATGGGCTTGATAAGAACAAATAGTAATATTTACTACAAGTAAATGTAATAATCTGACACATTAATCTGTTAACTAGTCTTTAACGCTCAAAACAAGAAGGAGAAAATTATTTGACTAGATTTAAGAAAAATCTGATTAAGACGTTATAAGTTTGCAGTGTAGTCATCACATTAAACAACTGGTTCATAGATTTATTGGGCATCTTAAAATATGACATTTTATTTGTGTCATTAAATCAATGGTTAATTTGTTAATTGTATATTGTAAATAATATTTTAGAATCTAAAAACCTATGGATTAAATTGTTCATTAAAATATTTATACAGGTAGTCGCTGGGTTACGAACGAGTTCCTTTACTAAACTGGCGACGTATTCCGAATTTCCGCCTTAATTGGAATTAAGTAGTACCCCTAAATACTTCCTGAATCTCAAAATAACTATCCAACAACACGTATTTTAAGTCATTGTACTGTCCTCGCTAAGACGTTGGAGTTAAGTCCTTGGTAGACAGCGAGCTAAGCTCCGAAATGACGAGTGGTTTGCTGACTTTATTCAGCTGCAACACTTGTAGAATGAAACTGAAATTAAATCTGTTTCATTTTCAATAACAGCAATTTAAATTTGCGTATACAGCAATAACAGTCCACACACACGATTAGCATGTATCAGTTAGCATCCGCACATCATCAAAAACAATCACATCAACTCGCCCGAAGCATTTGACCACAATTGGAGACAAAAATGGCGGACGACACTTCGCCGTCGTAAAGCCGAAATCACGCAAGTCAGGTACGTTGTAACCCGGGGACTACCTGTATAGATTTTGATAAGAGAAATATTTGTAAAATAACATATTTTAATCAGGTGCGTAACATTAAATTTGTAACCTAATCAGAAAATATAAATGTTTATGAACAAATTATTAAATAGTTATTTATTAATTACTGTAAAATGCACTTATTTACACTGATTTTTTTTGGTCTGGCACATATTTCTTTACACGTATCGGTAACACTCAGAGGTGGGTAGTAATGTGTTACATGCACTCAGTTATAGTTACTTATTATTATTAACTTTTTGAGAAAAATGTACCGTATTGGCCCAAATATAAGACGGCCGTGATTATAAGACGACCCCCTCTTTTTCAAGACTCAAGTTTGAACACCAAATTAATTTTCATACAGAAAATAATTACAGTACATCTGAAACAAATGATTATAACAATATACAGTGGGGAGAACAAGTATTTGATACACTGCCAATGGATTTTCCCATTGGCAGTGTATCAAATACTTGTTCTCCCCACTGTATTTGAGAGAAAAAGCATGTTATTTTGCCTCATTCAAATCTTAATATCTGAACATTTAAATATGCAAACTAAAGTGCAATCACATTCGTAAATGAATGGGTTCTGGTATTTGACATGTAAATAAACCAATCTATTGTGATAAAACAACAAAATTGCAATAACTGCATTAAACATCGAAGTGAAGTCTAACTGTAACTAGCCTTGAAACAAATTTAATAAGGAAAAACATTGCAATTAAATAATGCAAACTGGTTAAACTTGAGAGTAGCTTAGATCTGTCATGACAGAACATTGTTTCAATGATATCTGGCGCCATCTAGCGTCATGAATGGGTATAATGTCTAGACCGCGAATATAAGACGACCCCCACTTTTTCATTCTTATTTCAATGCAAAAAATACTGTCTTATATTCGGGCCAATACGGTACTTCTAAGAGTAGTTTTACTAAGCCATAATTTTAACTTTTACATGAGTAGATTTGTGAAGTCAAAACGCTATTCTTACTTCGCTACTTTGGTCTACACAAGAATCGTTACATGTTTAAGGGTTTAAGCCTCTGTCCCAGTTTTTATTTGACGCCGATTGACCTTAGAAAATCGATATATGATATAAATATATGATATGACGAGATATGATCCTTTTAATGTCATAATAGTAACTATGAAAGAACTATTTACTATTCAAACTAGGAACTTTTTTCTCCACTAGAGGGCACCATGCTCTTTGGACGAAAAAGGCTTCATTTCTGTCTTTTTTTTTTCCCACTCGGCAGAATTCAATGAATCCCCGACCCCCTTTTTTTTTTTTGTATATTTTTTGGCTTAATGTGGATATGTAATGGGTTATTGTACAGTATCATTACAACAACAGTACATATAGATAACTTTGTGTTGAGAAAAAAAGAAAACCATCTTTTAAAAAAAAAACAAAAATGTAAGCAGTTATTCAAAATGTCACTCATTGCTTGAGCATTCTTTTTACCAAATACTTTTTTACTTGTACTTTTACTTGAGTAATATTATTCTGAAGTAATGCTAATCTTACTCGAGTAAATTATTTGGCTACCCTACCCTACTCTGGTAACACTTTATTTGATGGTGTCGTCATAAAATAAGACCGACACAATTATGACATGACACTGTCATAAGAATTAATGAATGTTTATGACGGATTGTTATCAGGCAAATTTTGTCATTAACGCCATTTATTTCTAGTCCGCATCTTTTACATCCATTCAAAAGTGGCATCATTTGCTAAATGACACTTACAGTGGGGCAAATAAGCATTTAGTCAACCACTAATTGTGCAAGTTCTCCCACTTGAAAATATTAGAGAGGCTTGTAATTGTCAACATGGGTAAACCTCAACCATGAGAGACAGAATGTGGGGGGAAAAACAGAAAAGCACATTGTTTGATTTTTAAAGAATTTATTTGCAAATCATGGTGGAAAATAAGCATTTAGTCAATGCAAAAATTCATCTCAATACTTTGTTATGTACCCTTTGTTGGCAATAACGGAGGCAAAACGTTTTCTGTAACTCTTCACAAGCTTTGCACACACTGTTGCTGGTATTTTGGCCCATCCCTCCATGCAGATCTCCTCTAGAGCAGTGATATTTTAGGGCTGTCGTTGGGCAACATGGACTTTCAACTCCCTCCACAGATTTTCTATGGGGTTGAGATCTGGAGACTGGCTAGGCCACTCCAGGAATTTGAAATGCTTCTTACGAAGCCACTCCTTTGTTGCCCTGGCTGTGTGTTTGGGATCATTGTCATGCTGAAAGACCCAGCCAATTCTCATCTTCAATGCCCTTGCTGATGGAAGGAGATTTTCACTCAAAATCTCTCGATACATGGCCCCATTCATTCTTTGCTTTACACAGATCAGTCGTCCTGGTCCCTTTGCAGAAAAACAGCCCCAAAGCATGATGTTTCCACTCCCATGCTTCACAGTGGGTATGGTGTTTTTCAGATGCAATTCAGTATTCTTTCTCCTCCAAACACGAGAACCCGTGTTTCTACCAGAAAGTTCTATTTTGGTTTCATCTGACCATAAGACATTCTCCCAGTCCTCTTCTGGATCATCCAAATGCTCTCTAGCGAACCGCAGACGGGCCTGGACGATTACTGGCTTCAGCAGGGGGACACGTCTGGCAGTGCAGGATATAAGTCACTGGCGGCGCATGTGTTACTGATAGTAGCCTTTGTTACTGTGGTCCTAGCTCTCTGTAGGTCATTCATTTGGTCCCCCGTGTGGTTCTGGGATCTTTGCTCACCGTTCTTGTTATCATTTTGACGCCACAGGGTGAGATCTTGCATGGAGCCCTAGATCGAGGGAGATTATCAGTGGTCTTGTATGTCTTCCATTTTCTAATAATTGCTCCCACAGTTGATTTCTTTACACCAAGCGTTTTACCTATTGCAGATTCAGTCTTCCCAGCCTGGTGCAGGTCTACAATTTTGTCTCTGGTGTCCTTCGACAGCTCTTTAGTCATGGCCATAGTGGAGTTTGGAGTGTGACTGACTAGGGTTGTGGACAGGTGTCTTTTATACCGATAATGAGTTAAAACAGGTGCCATTAATACACGAGTGGAGCCTTGTAAGACCTCGTTAGAAGAAGTTAGACGAAGCCTCTTTGACAGCCAGAAACTTGCTTGTTTGTAGGTGACCAAATACTTATTTTGCACTTTAATTTGAAATAAATTATTTAAAAATCCAACAAAGTGATTTTCTGTTTTTTTCCCCACATTCTGTCTCTCATGGTTGAGGTTTACCCATGTTGACAATTACTGGCCTCTCTAATCTTTTCAAGTAGGAGAACTTGCACAATTGGTGGTTGACTAAATACTTATTTGTCCCATTGTAATAGCATCTGTCATAAGTGTTTATTCATGGTCATGACAACGTCATGTCATAACTATGATGATGAATTATAATTATGCCTAATGATGCCGATAAAGTGTTACCACGTATTTCTAATTATTTTAAGAGTCCTGATTTTTAATTGTATTGTATTGTATTTATTTATTTATTTTAACCTCTACTATGCATGATTTGGCATCTCTGGCCACCTGGCATCTCCATCTTTTCTCTCTTTTCTGTCTTCTTTTTCCTCCCCAGCTGAAGAGGAGCCACGCCGCGATCTTTTTTTTTCCCCCCAAGCAGGTCTTCCAGGCGCCGCACCTTTGGGAAGGGGTGTGGCAAATCCAGAGGGGCGGAGGTCGGGTCGAGAGTGTGCGAGATTTGCGGTGTTCGTGGGTTGGGAGGGAGGGTTTTTTTTCCCATGAAGTTGAATTATCCGAGCTAGGTGAGGCCATTTTCTCCTTCTCCTCCTCACATTTCAGTGGCCTTGAGAATCATAACGCAGACAATATAAGTTAGGCGAGAGAAAGGCCAGCGTTTTATTTAATCTCTCTTTTTTTTCCCCCTTTGGTTTTCCTTTCCCTCCCTCTCTCTCTCCCTCCCTCCCTCCGCTGTCTGTCTATTTTTATCTCTCTGTCTCCCTCTTTTTTCCGACGCTTGAATAGAAGTGGATCAAAAAGGTAACGACCGCTATGAACATAAAAACCACAGCTCGCCCCTTCCTCCTCCTCCTCCCCCGCCCTTCCTCCATAATCCCTCCTCTAACCCGGCACCTTGTGTTGTGTGCTCATGACGTCCAGATCCCCCCTTTATCTTCTTTCTTCTTTCTGTCTCTCTCGTTTATAACCAAAAACTCTAAAATCCTTCTAGATGTCCACGTGATGACACCAGGCTGAATTACGCACACACACACTGCCCCCACCCCTTCCAAAACACTCCATGAGAGATAAGCCGGCCATGAGTTCATTTCTCTCCTCTAATAAGCACTCGGTGTCTAAACCAACAGAACTTCACCGTATCATCTCATCGTCCCGCTCACGCCAGGATTTTTCTTTTGGACTTTTCTCTCTCGCTTGTTTGTCCAGCCAACACGTCTCCAGGTTCACTTGTCATCCTCGCCTCATTATTAATACCCCTTCATCAGCGTCTTTCTTGTACTTTTCCATTCATCTTTCCTCCATCGGTTTATCTCTCAGATGGTCCGTTACGAAGGCGGCGTCAATTTGCACACCCTCGTCCTCCTCTTTCTTCTTTCTACAGTGTGTCACCGCCATCTTTTCGTCTTTACGGCTCATGAAAAAGTGAAACCTGCAGCCGTTCCCATTCGGAGTGTGAAAATATATCGAAAAGGGGATACAGTGTATAACAAAAGTGAGTACACCCCTCGCATTTCTGCAGATATTTAAGTATATCTTTTCATGGGACAACACTGACAAAATGACACAATGAAAAGTAGTCTCTGTGCAGCTCATATAGCCTACTAGAGTTAATTTATTTTTCCCTCAAAATAACTCAAAATATAGCCATTAATATCCAAACCCCTGGGAATAAAAGTGAGTACACCCCTTAGAAACTACGTACATCCCTAAATGTCCAAATTGAGTACTGCTGGTCATTTTCATGTGACTCATTACAGGAATGATGTCAGCATTGCTGCAGAGATTGAAGAGGTGGGGGGTCAGCCTGTTTGTGCTCAGACCATACGCCGCACTCTACATCAAATTGGTGTGCATGGTTGTCACTAAAGATGATCAGGTCTGATCACGTCATTTTCAAAGTATCGAAATCGGCAAAAAAATATCGGACATGCCTTTTTTAATATATATGGCGAACAACACAGTCAAGACTGAAAAAGCAGTTTCTGTTCTTGCACTACTCTTTAAAAGAAACTGCTGTATTTTAAGCGAAAACAACTGTTGTGTTTGATACAACAATATGTCTATAAGCTGGCATAGCAGATTCATGGCACATTAAGCTTTTAATTTGCCCGTTTTACCCTGAAAACCCCAGTTTACAGACGTCGCACAACCGTTTTTGTTTCAACCCAGCCATGAAAACAAGTAATCATATTTATTATTCAAAATGTCATTTTTAGCTTAGAATCATTAATTGATGTCTAATATTTCGTTTAAAAAAAAAAAAACGACTTAAAAAAATTATTCACTAGCATATTTTAAACTTTTACAAAAATTACGTCACAATGAAAAAACTGGTATCTGTAAAAAAAAAAGTCACGGATATCTTCCTCATAACTATCGCTTAATTGTATTTTTATTGTTACTATCGCATTTTCTCCGATATGTCAGATGATAGCTAATAGATCTAAACAAAGAAAAATTTAAAACCAACATTTAAAAGGGTAAATATATGATATGAACATCTCAACTACTCCTTGATGTCTGCGATTTCTGCATCGCGAAACCCTTGTTATATTACCATGTTTCACTCATAAAATCCCAAGAAAATCCAGCTGTGGCCATTCACAGCTGTGTCTTGACACTCCGTGATACATGCTACATGGAGTTTTCAGATCAAAACAAGATAAGTACACGATAATATCTCGTTAAAGTCATGGCGTCTGTAATTCTGCTCTCGCGTGTTCTCACCACCAGATAGGGTTTTGCTGTTTAACATTTTTTTTTTTTTTTTTAAATGCCCTCCGGTTCAAAAATTTTCTTCCCCAAGAAAATTGAGATTTTAAGCTTTCCAATGATGTATCACACGTGCATATCGGACAATTTTGAATTCTGGTCAAATTGGGGGTCTCAGAGCGGAACTTCAAGTCACCTGAGTGTTTTCCGCCATATATACAGTATATATATATTTTATTAAATCGTTTTCTAATTGTATTTAACGTTACAGACAAAATGTCTTACACTCATCCAGAGTCTTTAGTTTTGGCTTATAGTAGGGTTAACAAATTTATCACGTTAACAGCAGTAATAACATTATAATATTTAAAGCAATTAACGCATGCGCTGCACTACCCACTCACACATTGTTGCCTTCAATTTATAATGGCACCGTTTTACGTATAAATAGAGCTAAAAGGCCACGCAAAATGAGTAAAGAGAATTGGGGCAGCCTTTGAAGCCTTTTTTTAATTGGCTAAAGACTTACATTCCCTCTCTCAACAATTAGAAATATCGTGGGAAGCAATGTGGGGAAGGAAGGTAGTAGTTGATATTTTTCTTAACATCCGATGTTATTTCCCAACGCAGAGAAGATAAATCAATTGGTACCACTAAGCACAGTCATGGTTGCACTTCCCATCATGCATCTGGGCAGAGGTTAAATGGCTTCAGTATCATTTACTGAAAGCTCAACAAATACACTAGATGGCAATATTTAGTCACAATATACAAAGTCACATTTATCCTTTAAGAATTACAAGTCTTTCTATCCGTGGATCCCTCTCACAGAAAGAATGTTAATAATGTAAATGCCATCATGAGGATTTACTGTCATAATAAACGAATACAGTACTTACGAACTGTATGTTGAATGTACATATTAGTCCGAGTTTTATTCTTTTTTTTTTTCTTAATGCATTGCTAAAATGTATATGATTGGGAAAAATTATCGGGAATGATTGGAATTGAATCAGGAGCAAAAAAAAAAAAAAGAGCAATCGGATCGGGAAATATCGGGATCGGCAGATACTCAAACTAAAATGATCGGCATCGGATCGGGAGCAAAAAAACATGATCGGAACAACCCTAGTTGTCACCCCAGGAGGAAGCCTCTTCTGAAGACGGTACACAAGAACGCCCGCCTGTCTCATCAAACCATAGGACATGGTTCCAGTAATCCATGTGCTTTGTTGACATGTCTTCAGCAAACTGTTTGCGGGATTTTTTGTGTACCGTCTTCAGAAGAGGCTTCTTCCTGGGGTGACAGCCATACACACCAATTTGATGTAGAGTGCAGCGTATGGTCTGAGCACTAACAGGCTGACCCCCCACCTATTCAATCTCTGCCGCAATGCTGACAGCACTCCTGTAACGACTCACATGAAAATGACAAGCAGTACTCAATTTGGACATTTAGGGATGTACGTAGTTTCTAAGGGGTGTACTCACTTTTGTTGCCAGGGGTTTAGATATTAATGGCTATATTTTGAGGGGAAAATTAATTAACTCTATTATATAAGCTGCACACAGACTACTTTTCATTGTGTCAAAGTGTCATTTTGTCAGTGTAGTCCCATGAAAAGATATTCTTAAATATCTGCAGAAATGCGAGGGGTGTACTCACTTATGTGATACACTGTATATCGTGATACTTTGTAGCCCAAAATGTTATCAATATGCTCCATATAGCGTTTTAAAAAGGTATTACAAATTTTTTTTTTTTTTTTTTAAACTAAGGAACAGTGTGCCATTCAAGAGAAAGTGTTGTTTTTAGCAGCCCTTTCAATTTTCGTCTTAGGCCATGTCTACACCAAGCAAGGTTTTTAAAAACTGGGGATCCTGCCCTCATACGTCCTGAAAAAAATAATTACATCTATACCAGCACGTTTGTAGGAAAAAAAAAAAGCTTCCACAGCCACCCGCATTCTTCGTTCGCATTAGCAGCTACTAATACACAACATGCCATATTGATTGATGACACCTGAAAATGTAGACAGCTACCAAAGAAAATGTGCAACAGTTACCTTTTAAAACCCCTTTGTTCGCAGAGGGCAAAAGGTGCAGGTCCAGGTGCTTGCTCGGTCGGTCCCTCGGAGTTTGGAGTCCCTGCCAAACATTGATGACTACAGTTTCCGGGTCATTGCTAAACTGTGGGTACAGATTAGTAATCTGTGGGTACAGTTTAGTAATCTGTGGGTACAGATTAGAAAACTGTGGGTATCATTTAGTAATCTGTGGGTACAGATTAGTCAACTGTGGGTACAGTTTGCTAAACTGTGGGTACAGTTTAGTAATCTGTGGGTACAGATTGCTAAACTGTGGGTACAGTTTAGTAAACTGTGGGTACAGATTAGTAATCTGTGGGTACAGATTAGCTATGATTTTTTTATTTTTTTCTACCCTGGCACCCGGGGGGCTCCGTAGAAATTAGTCTTAAACGGTACCCTATATAGTCTTAGAAAAAGACTTTGAAAGTCTTAAGTTTGGCCTTTTGAAACCTGCAGAAACCCTGTCTTTTACGTCGCCGAAAAATGAACAGGAAATGCCCCAAAATTAACTCGTTGCATGGCATTGGCTGCAACTGACGGTCATAGACGTCCAATCCGTTTGAAGTGGGAGGATGCCATCTTCCCAATTCAAACGGATTGGATGTCTAAAAGTAATAACCTTCTAATTCGCAGCAGAAGTATGAAAATAGATTGTTTTTCTGTTTCTTACTTGTAGATTGATTTCCTGACCAATGTATCGATAATTGTCATGCGATCACCAATACCATTTGTATCACAAATCATATCTTGAGGTAGCCAAAGGTTCCCACCCCTAGATCCCATAACCGACATCCTCCTGCCTTTGTCCTAAGGTCCAGAGAGGACAGAGAAAGCGGTATACGGTCGCGTGAGGGGTACTCCAAGCTCCTTGTAATGCAGCCGGTGGCCTCCTAAAGAGCCTCAATCAGCCTCAATCACAGGCGTCGCTAAAGAAATAGGAGCTCCCACCCCCACAGGCTCTTCAAGGCTCACCAAGAGTTCCCATCAGTGGTCGTCCCACAGGGTCAAAAATGTCGCCTAAAACTTGAACATTTTACTGATTAGGAGAGTGTGAATGGGAGAGGAATTGTAAAAATGAAATACTAATTTTAAAGAGATTTCAAAGAGCTTCAATTGACGGTGCTATACGAACAAGGTCTGCTCTTAAAATGAACTTTAAAATGAGCACGCAGTAACTGCGCTAAAACTAAAGAACACATCAACAACTTTCCCACTGTTCTAAAAGCTTTAATGTACCGTATTTTCCACACGATAAATTGCAACTAAAAACCATCAAATTTCTTAATGCGCCTTTTAATCTCCTGCGCCTTATATGTCAGTTTTAGTTAATCGTGGCATGTTTCCTTTAGCACAGCTCCATCAAGTGGATGCATAATGCAACCCTAACCACCACTAATACTACTATTACAATTAATGTTTCACCGATACTGATACCAGTATCGGCAGGAGGCACCAATCCGGACCAAAATGGTGGTATCGATATCGGCGAGTACCAAAAAATAAGGCGCCGATACCATTTACTGGAATCACTTAAATGCAGCTGTACTGTCCTCACCAAGACGCTACGGATCAGTTCTGGCTACACAGCGAGCTAAACTCCCAAATGACGATGCAGTACATCAGTATGATTTTTTTACTTTATTTTGCTGTTGATCCTAACGTCATAACTTGAAGAATGAAACTAAAAATAGGAATAAAACAAGCAGCTTCGTCCTCAGTAACAAACATGTTCCCAACAACACAAATCCGCGCTGATTAGCTGCTAATACAGTTATGACATTCACAAACGGTTAGCATGCGTTCGCTAGCGCCCGCACATCATCCAAACAACTACACAACTGGCTTTAAGTGTCCGATCGCGAGTGGAAACACACAACAACAAGACAAAAAATACGATACATACAGGCGTTGTCTCTGTAGATATTTTACAAGCCTCAAAAAATGCACATAGGCTCGCAGTTGTGTTTTCCTCTCACTCTTGCTATCTACAGATTAACAACCTTCTCACTGTTTAATGATAATGTTATTTTATAAATGAACTCATAGGCTGCCATTGACGTCTATCGCCATCAGTGACGCTGTAACACAAACTCATCCTGGTTCAAATAAGATTTGACAATAGGTAGTCCCCGGGCTACGAACGAGTTCCGTTCCTACGCTGGTGATGTGACCCGAATTTCTGCGCAAGTCTGAATTAACGCTTGAAAATTTCAAAATAGCTATCCAAAAAGTCCAAAAGTATTTTGTTTAATGGTGGAGGATACACTGCCCTCTGGTGGCAACGTTGGGTCTGGCTGGACTGTCGTTCAATAATGCTTCCATACAGGAGCACTCAGACATTTCACATGGGTAAAGGATTATGCGCTATGGTTAAGGCCACATAAGGCTGTAAGTTGCTTCAGCTAATATATGTTTGTTTATGTATTTGTAATTAAGTTTAGAGCTACAGTTTCTGGAGTTACGTTTGAGCGATTTGCCACAAAAATTGTAAATACAGTGGGGCCAATAAGTATTTAGTCAACCACCAATTGTGCAAGTTCTCCTACTTGAAAAGATTAGAGAGGCCTGTAATTGTCAACATTGGTAAACCTCAACCATGAGAGACAGAATGTAAAAAAAAAAACAGAAAATCACTTTGTTGGATTTTTAAACAATTTATGTTCAAATTAGAGTGGAAAATAAGTATTTGGTCACCTACAAACAAGCAAGATTTCTGGCTGTCAAAGAGGTCTAACTTCTTCTAACGAGGTCTAACGAGGCTTCACTCGTTACCTATATCAAGGCATTTGTTTTAACTCATTATCGGTATAAAAGACCCCTGTCCACAACCCAGTCAGTCACACTCCAAACTCCACTATGGCCACGACCAAAGAGCTGTCGAAGGACACCAGAGACAAAATTATAGACCTGCACCAGGCTGGGAAGATTGAATCTGCAATAGGTAAAACGCTTGGTGTAAAGAAATCAACAGTGGGAGCAATTATTAGAAAATGGAAGACATACAAGACCACTGATAATCTCCCCCGATCTGGGGCTCCATGCAAGCTCTGACCCCGTGGCGTCAAAATGATAACAAGAACGATGAGCAAAAATCCCAGAACTACACGGGGGAACCTAGTGAATGACGTACAGAGAGCTGGGACCACAGTAACAAAGGCTACTATCCATAACACAATGTGCCGCCAGGGACTCAAATCCTGCACTGCCAGACGTGTCCCCCTGCTGAAGCCAGTACACTTCCAGGCCCGTCTGCGGTTCGCTAGAGAGCATTTGGATGATCCAGAAGAGGACTGGGAGAATGTCTTATGGTCAGATAAAACCAAAATAGAACTTTTTGGTAGAAACACAGGTTCTCGTGTTTGGAGGAGACAGAATACTGAATTGCATCCGAAGAACACCATACCCACTGTGAAGCACGGGGGTGGAAACATCATGCTCTGGGGCTGTTTTGCTGCAAAGGGACCAGGACGACTGATCTGTGTAAAGGAAAGAATGAATGGGGCCATGTATCGAGAGATTTTGAGTGAAAATCTCCTTCCATCATGAAGGGCTTCGAAGATGAGACATGGCTGGGTCTTTCAGCATGACAGTGATCCCAAAGGGCAGGGCAAACAAAGGAGTGACTTCGTAAGAAGCATTTCAAGGTCCTGGAGTGGCCTAGCCAGTCTCCAGATCTCAACCCCATAGAACATCTGTGGAGGGAGTTGAAAGTCCGTGTTGCCCAACGACAGCCCCAAAACATCACTGTTCTAGAGGAGATCTGCATGGAGGAATGGGCCAAAATACCAGCAACAGTGTGTGAAAAGCTTGTGAAGAGTTACAGAAAACGTTTGGCCTCCGTTATTGCCAACAAAGGTTACATAACAAAGTATTGAGATAAACTTTTAGTATTGACCAAATACTTATTTTCCACCATGATTTGCAAATAATTTATTTGAAAATCAAACAAATAGATGAGGACTTGCTCACGATACAGCCAAACATAACTCCTGTTTTGTTTTTTGTTTTTCTCATGGCAAGGACAGTGTTGTTATCAACCTATCCTTTGTTAATATTTTTATTTTATTTTATTTTATTTTTTTCTCTCCTATCTACATCAAATATGCCATGAAAAAGACTATCTGATCTGTTATCTTAGATGTGGCTGAGAACTATTAAATCATGTCAATGTATTCCAAAGCTCAAATAAAAAGATGTACACAAAAAAAATCAAAATCAAACAATGTGATTTTCTGGGGGGTTTTCCACATTCTGTCATGTTGACAATTACAGGCCTCTCTAATATTTTTAAGTGGGAGAACTTGCACAATTAGTGGATGACTAAATACTTATTTGCCCCACTGTACGTTAGCATTTGTAGCATGTAAGCTAGTTAGACTAACTTAATCTACTAAATTTACATATTGATTAGACTAGTTAGACGTTTGAATACCAATCGTTTTGTGTCAAGTGTTTTATTGTTAAAACGTGTGTTGTTTTGAACAGACGTGGACATACTGTATGTATGTTACAGCTTTACAAATTGTCAAAAGTGAAGGAAGTAAAAAGCTTTCAAATGCACAATTGCTTTGTTTTCTGTCTGTCAAACTGAACAACTTCATCTTTAGTGAGGACAGAACAAGTCATGTTAATGAAGTAAAGCAAAAAATAAGTTAATGTGAGGTACAATTAGGTACTGGAGACAAAATGGCGGACTAGATTCCAGCGTCGTAAAGTCGAAATCGCATAAGTCGAGTACGTCGTAACCCGGGGACTACCTGTATTTATCGCTGTCAGTGGTAGTGAATGAGTTAAAGTGTGAGGCCTTTTTCTTCTCTACTTTCCCTGTTCTTCCCATCAATCCCAATCTGGCCTTACATGCTTGAATCCAAATGTTACCCAGGTCAAACTCAACTAGATTTTTCTGTCCATGAACGCCTATTTCCTATATTTCTTTCCCATGGCCATGTTAGGTGTTAATGCAGAAACCAAGCACGAGACCAACCCTTCCTTCCTTCCTCCTCCCCCTGCCTCTCCTTCCTCACCCAACTGGTTGTCGTTCACTCCTCTTCCTCCCACTAACACTAAGAGGAAAATGCCATTTTCCTCGGTTTACCCGCCTAAGTGTGGTTTCACATTCCAGACCCGTGTCTTGCACGCAAATGTCCAATTCACAGCGATTATTCGGGATGGGGACGATGTGTCATATAGCCAAGATGTAATGTTTGTCGGCCGACGATGCCCGCTTTTCTTTTATTGACTTCGAAGATCCAGTGTCACGCACCTCTGCTTCTCATCTCTTCTTTTCACCTCCATACGCTTGACAGTCACACAGGGCGTGCTTCCCTCATCATTACGGCACTCCCTTTATCGCGCCTGTCACAAACGAAAGAAGTATTATTTTTTTCCACCCCGTCCCTCGCGCTTGCTCTTGTTTGCGTCTCGAGGAGAAAAAAAATGGCGGGGTCAGCCCGGCGAGGGGAGGAAGTGGGGACATCACTCACATAAACAGCGAGCTCGTCTCCACCTGTGATTTGTAAAAGTGAATGACGATGGAGTGAAGAGGTGCGCCATTGTGAGATCACGGTGTCGCTATAGAGACAGCGGACTGCGAGCCTCATTAGGTAGGACTCTCACCACACTCGTAGTATGGTCATGTGACTTTGGAGAGTTTTGACATTTTCGAAAAGGCCATCATATTCATAACCCTGACGTCAACTTAACAGAACTGCCCCATTTGTCCCCAAAACTATTTTAAATATATAAATCATGTATATATATATATATATATATATATATATATATATATATATATTAGTGCTGCAACGATTAATCGATTAACTCGAGTATTCCATTAGAAAAAAATATTCGAATTAAATTTTGTTGCTTCGTGTATTCGTTTAATTAAAGTGGTGTTGTAATGGTTTATTTTGAAAGTGTTTGCATTTTTAGTTTTATTGATTAGGGTGGATACACTGCCCTCTGGACTGCATCTTTTCACATGGCTCAATCCAACTGCTCCCTGTTAAGACCAACATAAGCTAAGTTTTTGTTTGAGGTAATGTTTTTAAATCATTCATAATTTAGTTTATAGGTATATTTAGCCGTTTTTCTTTTTCTTTTTTTTTGTGGGAATATGTGTCTGAATCATTTGTTAAGAGCATTGTAAAAAAACGTTAGCATTTTATAGCATTTAAGCTAGCAGACTTTTTCCTATGTGAGTTAGCCAATTGTTCTTTTGTTGTACATAGATCCTCATTAAAAAATATAAATATCCCGTTTGAGGCTCAGCTCAGGTATTTAAATTTTTCATGTTCCTTATCCGATTATTTGATTATTCGAACTAACTAGTCTATCGATTAATCAACCACTAAAATATTCGATAACTGCAGCCCTAGTGTGTGTATATATATATATATATATATATATATATATATATATATATATATATATATATATATATACACACAGTGGGGCAAATAAGTATTTAGTCAACCACCAATTTTGCAAGTTCTCCTACTTGAAAAGATTAGAGAGGCCTGTTATTGTCAACATGGGTCAACCTCAACCATGAGAGACAGAATGTGGAAAAAAAAAAACAGAAAATCACATTGTTTGATTTTTAAAGAATTTATTTCCAAATTAGAGTGGAAAATAAGTATTTGGTCACCTACAAACAAGCAAGATTTCTGGCTGTCAAAGAGGTCTAACTTCTTCTAACGAGATCTAACGAGGCTCCTCTCGTTACCTGTATTAATGGCGCCTGTTTTAACTCATTATCGACATAAAAGACAACTGTCCACAAACTCAGTCAGTCACACTCCAAACTCCACTATGGCCAAGACCAAAGAGCTGTCGAAGGACAACAGAGACAAAATTGTAGACCTGTACCGCGCTGGGAAGAATCTGCAATTGGTAAAACCCTTGGTGTAAAGAAATCAACTGTGGGAGCAATTATTAGAAAATGGAAGACATACAAAACCACTGATAATCTCCCTCGATCTGGGGCTCCATGCAAGATCTCACCCCGTGGCGTCAAAATGATAACAAGAACTGTGAGGAAAAATTCCAGAACCACACGGGGGGACCTAGTGAATGACCTACAGAGAGCTTGGCCCACAGTAACAAAGGCTACTATCCGTAACACAATGCGCCACAGGGACTCAAATCCTGCACTGCCAGACGTGTCCCCCTGCTGAAGCCAGTACACTTCCAGGCCCGTCTGCAGTTCGCTAGAGAGCATTTGGATGATCCAGAAGAGGACTGGGAGAATGTGTTATGGTCAGATGAAACCAAAATAGAACTTTTTGGAAGAAACACAGGTTCTCGTGTTTGGAGGAGAAAGAATACTGAATTGCATCCGAAGAACACCATACCCACTGTGAAGCACGGGGGTGGAAACATCATGCTTTGGGGCTGTTTTTCTGCAAAGGGACTAGGACGACTGATCTGTGTAAAGGAAAGAATGAATGGGGCCATGTATCGAGAGATTTTGAGTGAAAATGTCCTTCCATCAGCAAGGGCATTGAAGGTGAGACGTGGCTGGGTCTTTCAGCATGACAACGATCCCAAACACACAGCCAGGGCAACAAAGGAGTGGCTTCGTAAGAAGCATTTCAAGATCCTGGAGTGGCCTAGCCAGTCTCCAGAGCTCAACCCCATAGAACATCTGTGGAGGGAGTTGAAAGTCCGTGTTGCCCAACGACAGCCCCAAAACATCACTGCTCTAGAGGAGATCTGCATGGAGGAATGGGCCAAAATACCAGCAACAGTGTGTGAAAAGCTTGTGAAGAGTTACAGAAAACGTTTGGCCTCCTCCGTTATTGCCAACAAAGGGTACATAACAAAGTATTGAGATGAACTTTTGGTATTGACCAAATACTTATTTTCCACCATGTTTTGCAAATAAATTCTTTAAAAATCAAATAATGTGATTTTCTGTTTGTTTTTCCACATTCTGTCTCTCATGGTTGAGGTTTACCCATGTTGACAATTACAGGCCTCTCTAATATTTTTAAGTGGGAGAACTTGCACAATTGGTGGTTGACTAAATACTTATTTGCCCCACTGTACCTGTCAAGCCGAGGCCATTGGCAATCATACAAATAGTGACACATGCTCTTACAAATTAATTACTAATCTTACAATGTTTTATACAGCGTGCGATATGAAAGAAAAATAAAACTCAATTCTTAAAATAATTTGAATTTATTGGTAATATTGTCACATATAACCTGGTGCAATCAAAGAACAATCAATATCTTCAGCTACATCATGACATACATACTCAAATTTAACAGTGAGTTTTGTTATAATTGTATGTAGCACTTTTGGCAATTTCTATCATGCCTTTTAATGGCTGCGCTTCATGGCACTTTCATTTTTTCAAAATATGTTTTGTTTTGTTTTTAAAAAAAAAAAAAAAAAAAAAGACAAAGAAAAAAAATAGTGACCTTTGCTATGTTTGAAAGTCATTTAATGTTGTGAATCAACCATTAAAGTTGTTAAAATTGCTCCCGTTTTTGCATTAGTTCCCTTTTGTCTACTTTCGACATGTGAAAGTTTTAAAACTGTTTCATCATTTAAAGATATATTCAAGTCAAGATTTTGCCGATTTGGGAGTATTTTAGATACTTATGTTCGCTTAGAAGGTTCACTACAACAGAGCCTTTCTGAGAAGTCTACTGCTTTAAGATGGCGGTTGTTTACTACCGTCGCCGAGTCTGACATTTCGCACCTAGTTCTATATGCACATGATATCTAGTGTAGCATCAAGTGGGCATGGATTGTAGGCTGTCGGCTACAATCAGGAAATATTGGAGCCACCTAGCCTAGCATCGCATTTGCAACAGTCACAACTCTTCCCTCCTTCCCACTCCCGCTCTTCTTTCTCCGTGTCTCTGACTTTTCTTGCATCATTCAACCAACGTAGTAACGCATAGTAACGCATATTGTCTCGTTGCCGAAACAGTGACAAAATCCGAACGGAGAAAAAAACCGCAATGCACGAAAAACGTACCGATTTTGAACGTACGGCGTACACATCTAAAAATCAGTGCTCACTTGTACAAATTACGTCGAAACCATAACTTGACAGGTATGCGAAGAGGAAGGCAATCACGCTGAACACTGACAAATTCATGGCACCCATGTTTGAGCGCCTAGAAAGGTGGAAAAGCGCTATATAAGTGTAACACCATTTACCATTTATGTCAGTTTACAACCAGTATCAGAAAATAGCCTAGAAGAGCTAGGAAAGCTGTCAGATTTACGTGCTCTGTCACTATGGTATCAGCACTTTTATTTGGCCCAAAACAGAGACTACGAAGGATTAATTGAGAGATATATATAGGTGCGCCCATGTGTTTAACCCTTCATAGGGCACACCTTTAAATACAATGTTTTTTTGTTTTTTTTAATTTAATCAACTCAGTTTTAATTGAGCCCACAGCCAGAGTGTGTTTGTTTTTATTCATTATTCATTTTAAGATTGTAATTAGCCTTTTGGAATATAAATATATGCAGCATATACAGTGCCTTGCAAAAGTATTCGGCCCCCTTGAATCTTGCAACCTTTCGCCACATTTCAGGCTTCAAACATAAAGATATGAAATTTAATTTTTTTGTCAAGAATAAACAACAAGTGGGACACAATCGTGAAGTGGAACAACATTTATTGGATAATTTAAACTTTTTTAACAAATAAAAAACTGAAAAGTGGGGCGTGCATTATTATTCGGCCCCCTTGCGTTAATACTTTGTAGCGCCACCTTTTGCTCCAATTACAGCTGCAAGTCGCTTGGGGTATGTTTCTATCAGTTCTGCACATCGAGAGACTGACATTCTTGCCCATTCTTCCTTGCAAAACAGCTCGAGCTCAGTGAGGTTGGATGGAGAGTGTTTGTGAACAGCAGTCTTCAGCTCTTTCCACAGATTCTCGATTGGATTTAGGTCTGGACTTTGACTTGGCCATTCTAACACCTGGATACGTTTATTTTTGAACCAGTTCATTGTAGATTTGGCTTTATGTTTTGGATCATTGTCCTGTTGGAAGATAAATCTCCATCCCAGTCTCAGGTCTTGTGCAGATACCAACAGGTTTTCTTCCAGAATGTTCCTGTATTTGGCTGCATCCATCTTCCCGTCAATTTTAACCATCTTCCCTGTCCCTGCTGAAGAAAAGCAGGCCCAAACCATGATGCTGCCACCACCATGTTTGACAGTGGAGATGGTGTGTTCAGGGTGATGAGCTGTGTTGCTTTTACGCCAAACATATCGTTTTGCATTGTGGCCAAAAAGTTCAATTTTGGTTTCATCTGACCAGAGCACCTTCTTCCACATGTTTGGTGTGTCTCCCAGGTGGCTTGTGGCAAACTTTAAACGAGACTTTTTATGGATATCTTTGAGAAATGGCTTTCTTCTTGCCACTCTTCCATAAAGGCCAGATTTGTGCAGTGTACGACTGATTGTTGTCCTATGGACAGACTCTCCCACCTCAGCTGTAGATCTCTGCAGTTTATCCAGAGTGATCATGGGCCTCTTGGCTGCATCTCTGATCAGTTTTCTCCTTGTTTGAGAAGAAAGTTTGGAAGGACGGCCGGGTCTTGGTAGATTTGCAGTGGTCTGATGCTCCTTCCATTTCAATATGATGGCTTGCACAGTGCTCCTTGAGATGTTTAAAGCTTGGGAAATCTTTTTGTATCCAAATCTGGCTTTAAACTTCTCCACAACAGTATCTCGGACCTGCCTGGTGTGTTCCTTGGTTTTCATAATGCTCTCTGCACTTTAAACAGAACCCTGAGACTATCACAGAGCAGGTGCATTTATACGGAGACTTGATTAAACACAGGTGGATTCTATTTATCATCATCGGTCATTTAGGACAACATTGGATCATTCAGAGATCCTCACTGAACTTCTGGAGTGAGTTTGCTGCACTAAAAGTAAAGGGTCCGAATAATATTGCACGCCCCACTTTTCAGTTTTTTATTTGTTAAAAAAGTTTAAATTATCCAATAAATGTTGTTCCACTTCACGATTGTGTCCCACTTGTTGTTGATTCTTGACAAAAAAATTAAATTTCATATCTTTATGTTTGAAGCCTGAAATGTGGCGAAAGGTTGCAAGATTCAAGGGGGCCGAATACTTTTGCAAGGCACTGTACATACAGGCTTTCCTTGGGTTAAAATGTTCTCGACTTACGACGTTTAAACTTTATGATGCCCATGTTTCGTCTGCTATTTAGCCCCACCCCCACCTTTTCCATCCACCTCTCGGTAGTAACGGCAAATACAGCATCTTATTTTTTTATATTAATACATTGTAGCGCGTACTAGGACAACAGCGATTTCGTGAGGGTTTTCAATGTTTTATTTGCAACCGAAAGCACAGAACACGACTACTGTAAGCCGTAGCCGACGGCAACAAGAATGAAACCAAAACAACAGCCTTTCACCCCTGTCCAGTAGTTGGCAGCGTGCAGCAGCATTGCCTTGCAGTCTACTGCAGTAACAACAGCATTAGACTAAATAGAAACTGCAATTTCTGAAGAAATTACTATGGGGCTTTGCTGTGTGGAGATACATATCTTAGTCCCGCCCAGGTTGGTTTGGGGTCATTCGGGGGACAATATCAGGTAACTTCCTGTTGATTTGGGGGACATGTACTGGTCATATCAGGTCATTTGGGGACATTTGGGGGACATATCATGGTCACATCAGGTCATTTGGGGACATGTCCTGGTCACATCAGGTCATTTGGGGGACATGTCCTGGTTATATTGGGTTATATGGGGACATTTGGGGTACATGTTTTGGTCACATCAGGTCATTTGGGGGACATGTCCTGGTCATATCAGGTCATTTGGGGACATTTGGGGGATATGTCCTGGTCATACAGGTCATTTGGGGACATTTGGGGGATATGTCCTGGTCATGTCAGGACATTTGGGGAGACATGTCCTGGTGATTTCTGGTCATTTGGGGATATTTGTGGGACATGTCCTGGTCATACAGGTCATTTGGGGACATTTGGGGGATATGTCCTGGTCATGTCAGGACATTTGGGGAGACATGTCCTGGTCATATCAGGTCATTTGGGGACATTTGGGGGATATGTCCTGGTCATACAGGTCATTTGGGGACATTTGGGGGATATGTCCTGGTCATGTCAGGACATTTGGGGAGACATGTCCTGGTGATTTCTGGTCATTTGGGGATATTTGTGGGACATGTCCTGGTTATATCAGGTCATTTAGGGGACATGCCCTGGTCCCATCAGGTCATTTGGGGGACATGTCCTGGTCATATCAGGACATTTGGGGAGACATGTCCTGGTCATATCAGGTTATTTGGGGGACATGTCCTGGTCATATCGGGACATTTGGGGGACATGTCCTGGTTATATCAGGTCATTTGGGGGACATGTCCTGGTCACATCAGGTCATTTGGGGACGTTTGGGGGACATGTCCTGGTTATATCAGGTCATTTGGGGGACATGTCCTGGTCACATCAGGTCATTTGGGGACGTTTGGGGGACATGTCCTGGTTATATCAGGACATTTGGGGAGACATGTCCTGGTCATATCAGGTTATTTAGCGGACATTTCCTGGTCATATCAGGTCATTTGGGGGACATGTCCTGGTTATATCAGTTCATTTGGGGGACATGTCTTGGTCACATCAGGTCATTTGGGACATTTCGGGGGACATGTCCTGGTCATATCAGGTCATTTGGGGGGGACATGTCGTGGTCATATCAGGTCATTTGGGGGGGGACATGTCCTGGTCATATCAGGTCATTTGCGGGACATGTCCAGGTCATATCATGTAATTTGGGGGACATGTCCTGGTCATATCAGGTCATTTGGCGACATGTCGTGGTCATATCAAGAAATTTAAGGGACATGTCCTGGTCACATCAGGTCATTTAGGGACATTTGGAGGACATGTCACGGTCATATCAGGCCATTTCCTGTTGATTTTGGGACATTTGGGGGACATATCCTATTGAAATCTAATCCGAGTAGAGATTTGTGTACGTCGCCCTCCAGTTGTTGCTTGGATGAGTCCTTTTATAAGTCTGAAATTTGGGCTCATGTTGTCTTTGATTGCAAAAACGAAGGCATGGAGTATTTAGATCCTGCCTTTAAGCAGGTTTGGACTAAAGCATGTTTGCTCTAAAGAAGAGAAAATGTTATAATGAAATCCATATGTTGTTCAAACATAAAAACATTTTTACTTGAGTGCTGGATGAGGTTTCAGGAATAGATTGATATAAATGTAGTTTTGTCCATTTTCATTTGTTTTGTTCTAAAGTGATATATAAATATCGCAATAATCGTCTTCAAGGGTAGTCTCGGAATCGAATCAAATAGTGACCTATGAATCGTGATGCGTATACTGTATATACTTGTGAATATAAACAATATGTATGTGTATATATATACAGTATACATGTATGACCTGGCGTCTACATACGTGGGCATCACATTTTGGGTCATACAAATATAGGCCACACTTGTACAATATTGTGGCCAACAGTTATTTATAGGATTTTTAAAAAAATTAATTACCAAAAATAGTTATCCCTATAAAGGTTTGACAATGATACCACATTTTTTATTGCAAATTCTTTGCTGGCCGTTCATGAACCCCAATTTGAGAATCAATGACCTAAGAGACAAACAAAACAAAGAAACAAAATATTTTTGGTAAGTTTTGGTAACCGTTTTATTTATTTATTTTTAGAAGGGTGTGTTTGTGTGGGTGAGTGAGTTATTGTGTCGTAATGCATTTTAATGTTGCTTTCAAATATTCAAGTCAGATTCTTTTGATAAATATTACATATTTTCTTGCTTACATCAACCATTTAAAAAGAAAAACATAACACTTGATGATAACCATTATGCAGTATGTACTAGTATTGCTTGTTCTGTCCTTATGAGGCTTTAGTCATTCCAAACCGAACTGAGCCATTTTTTAACGGGAGAGCTGATTAGGCCACGGCAGATTCGGGAGTTACGAGGTACAGCCACTTTGGCCTTTAGCCCGTAGCCGCGCTTGTCATCCCCTGGCCCGAGTAGGCGCGTCCCGGCCGACACGGCTGTCATCCAGCGTCACCCTAAGCCCGATAAGGCTAGCCTGTGAACAATCGCTATCTGTGCGCACCGCCAGCCTCTGCTCTCCGTGAAAAGTATTCTCCCGGGTGGACGTTTGACTCGATAACGGTTTCAGTTTGACACCTGCCTTCTACCTCTGTCTCCAAAGTGTTTGCATTGTGTGTGTGGGGGTGTGAAAAAGCGTGTTTGTTTCTCTCCGTTTGTGTACACTATTCTTTTTTTGTTCCATTGACTTGACCCCTTTTGTAATATGAAGGCAACTGAAGAAGCACACGCACATTTTCTTGTCACTTTATTTTACTCTTCAGCAGGTTAACTTAACTCTAAATTCTCATTTCACAGGAAATAACCCATTTATTACCTCCTACTCCACTCTCTCTTCTCTTTTCCATTATTCAGAACACTCCAGGGCTCCAAGCTGATGTTTTTCCCCCCATAAATTTGATAAGCATAATGTGTCAAATATATTTAGATTTTAGGGTAACTCACAAAATAGATGACAATATTTTAAAACGGTGCAATGATTGCATTTATTACATGATATTTGAAAGCTGTTTCAGTCAATTTGCGGAGGGGGAAAAAAACAGTAAAGTACAGTCTAAAGCTGTAGCAGTATAAAAACAAGTATCTGTGCTTGAATTAAATTACATTTTTATCCTTTTTATAAATAGTTTATCCCAGTGGTGTTTGTCCAACAATACGCCTTGCAATATGAAGTTTTAAAGAGATGTCCCGATCGATCGGGTCCGATCACGTCATTTTCAAAGTATCAGAATTGGCAAAAAACTATCGACCATGCCTTTTTTTAATATATATATATTTTTTCAATTAAATCGTTTTCTAATTGTATTTAACGTTACAGACATAATATGTTTCACTCTTCCAGAGTCTTTAGTTTAGGCTTAAGGTAGGGTTATCAAATTTATCCTAATAACGGCGGTAATTAATTTGTTTTAAAAATGTATCACGTTAAAATATTTAACGCAATTAATACATGCGCTGCACGACCCACTCACGCATTATCGCCCTCAATCTGTAATGGCGCCGTCTTACCTATATAGAGCGATAAGGGCAGCATAAAATGAGTAGAGTGAATTTTGGCAGCCTTTGGAGCCTTTTTTTAATTGGCTTAAACCGTACAATCCCTCTCAATTAGAAATATCATGGGAAGCAATGTGGGGAAGCAAGGTAGCAATTGATCTTTATCTTAACACCTTATGTTATCTATGGAGTCACAGGAGTGCCAAAATTAAAAATAAATAAATATACAATATACTGCATCTCTGTGTACACATATAACCCTATATACAACAGAAGACACGTAATCGACATTAACAGGAGATAAACTTACAGAAAGGTGTGTGGAGCCACGTCTTTTAAAACTCCTTATTGAACTCCTTAGTCTGATCTTCACCAAACCGTCAGTAGATGGTGGTAATTCCCCATGAAACAAAGGGTAAACTGCCAACAAAAAAGAAGATCTACTCCTTCTCCCGCCCCTACTAGTAGGAGCTACGTCAACGCAGGCAGGCGCTGCCCAGTAGCGGCCGGAGGGATTCTCTTCAAATTGGTCCGTGAAAAATCATAAAAACCGGACATTTTCATGAATTTATCAAACCCGGCCGGACGCTCCGGAGGGCACGTAATAAGAGGGCTTGTCCGGGCAAAAGAGGACGTTTGGTTATCCTAGCTAACATGCTAACGATGCACAAACATAAGGCAAGGAATGTTTAACGACCCGTGCTAAAATGGCAGGGATGCTAAATGATTCACAAACGTAAGGAGGGTTTAGTGACCCGTGCTAACATGATAATAATGCTAAATGGCTCACAAACGTAAAGCAAGGAAGGTTCATTACTTAATAGGGCGCTTGCTAACTCGCTAACTGAAGTTGTGTCACAGCAAACCAAAGAGGAAAGACGGAAAACAGGAAACAGAATCCTTTGCCACAATATAAGAAAATAAAATGTGCATTCATGCTTTTAACTAAGGGAAGGGGCTGAGCCTATGTTGCATAAATATGCACACAAACAAAACAAAAATCTTATACAAGTGAATGTGGATGATATTTTTCCTCCAAACCAGGTGGTCTGGGCGTTGATTCTTTTTTTTCTTGACATACTGTTTTTTAAAAAGCCCTGCTACGTGTGTAGATCGCCTTAGACAACTAGAGGCTGCCAACGAATGATCATTCGCTGCCCAGTTTTTATTCGATATTCTTAATTAGTCATACACATATCCATGTCTAACATTTAAATAGAAAAAAACAAACAAACACAGCTCTTTGGACATAAGTCTGATGGGAGGAGAATGGGCCATTAGGCCATAACCCTCCTTTAAATAGATTGGACATCTATCAACGTCAATGGCACTGGGGTATAATTTAAGTTTCTCTCCATGGCATCCAGTAGCTCGCGGGCCATATTTTTGAAAACCCTCATTTTAGAGAATAAGGCACAGTGATTGAACAACATTTTGTAGCACACACACAGAGACTGTAACCCTCTTTCATGCCCATTAACTTTTCAGCATGCGACTCAGGGGTGGCGTGCCGCGCTCCATTCTGCCCCCTGCTGCACGTATGCCATATCTGCCAATAACAGGTGCAGGATTCAATTAAAGCAGCAGGCGCCCTGCAGTAGGTCAGAAGGCAAACAGGGCAAAAGCAAAGACCAAGTGGGGGCTTCCACATTTTTAAAAAAAAAATACACCTATTAGATGCAGTATGTAATATACAAACAATATATAGTATATTTCATAAAATCCTGTATATTACATTATGCATAGAATTATTTAAGGCTGTCAGTCAAAAGCAAGTCCATATAAAACCTTTACAAATGCAGAAAATATACCAACCAAAGCAGTAATTGAATCTTAATCTCATTACTAGCATAACTATGACCTAATGACCGGATGTTTTGAACAAAATGATCTAACTCTTCACGTCCAATCCATTTTGACTGTGCAGTCAAATTCGTCTGGTAATCTATCGCCATCAATGGTAGTGAAACATGATCACTCAATATCAGCCCTAAAATTGGAATGGATTCGAATTTTATAGAGGACTGGATAAAGTTCTGACGATTAGCTGCATTGGATACCATTATGGAGAAAATTGTGAACAAAAATTCACAACGTCAATGGCAGTGAATGAATTTAGGACAAACGACAAAATAATCCAGATTAGGGTTGGCTCATTGACATTTCTTTACATGTGGGCAAAGCGCTGATTGTGTCAATGACTCCTTTATTTTCTTTAGAGGGAAACAGTAATGAATCAGTTTTCTTTATGAAACCATTGTTCATAAATTCAATCCGAATGCAATTTCAAAGCACATTCTCTTGTATGACAATTTACATTTTGAATGAGTTTGTGTTGGAAAGCAACTAAGATGTTATATTAATGGGTTTATGTGTATGCTTTCTTTGTAAAAAGAAATGAGACAACTTTACTACCTAACAAGAATTCAAATGCTCATATGCCTCTCCAAAACACAATACAAAAGAACACTTAAAGGGCAGCTGAAGAGCTTTTTGGATGAGCATTTTACTCGGTTAAATTGGCCTGAATGCATTATTTGCTTTCTCAAAACTCACATTACCCAATTTTTTTTAAATTGACCACGTAGTTTTTGAGTGACTACCATAGCAACACCTTAGCAACAAGGGATGCGCCTCGCTGCCGGCTGCCCGATGATGTCAATTCCTGTAGACCTTGCTAGCACTCCAAAAATACAGCACCATGCTATCCTCGCCGTATATTGCAAACATTTTCCGGGTTTTCTCGCTGGTTAGCGTAATCGTTAACTAGCTTAGCGCCCCGTGCTAAGTGGTAACTTCTCATCAGCAAAGAATACAAACAAGACAATAGGCTTCATTTACTCAACTCTGACGGAGGCACACAGGATCTAACAACACAAAAGGCAATCTAACTGGACAATTTGTAATACCGTATTGGCCCGGAAGTAAGACGGTGTTTTTCGCATTGAAATAAGACTGAAAAAGTGGGGGTCGTCTTATATTCGCGGTCTAGACGTTATACCCATTCACGACACTAGATGGCGCCAGATATTATTGAAGCGATGTTCTGTCGTGACAGATCTCAGCTACTCTCAAGTTTAACCAGTTTGCATTGTTTTATTGCAATGTTTTTCCTGATTCAGATTTGTTTGAAGACTACAGTTACAGTTAGACTTCACTTTGATGGTTAATTCAGTTATTGCAATTTTGTTGTTTTATCACAATAGATTGGTTTATTTTAGGGCTGTCAAAATTATCGTGTTAACGGGCGGTAATTATTTTTTTAATTAATCCTGTTAAAATATTTGATGCATTTAACACACATGCCCCGCTCAAACAGATTAAAATGACAGCACAGTGTCATGTCCACTTGTTACTTGTGTTTTTTGGTGTTTTGTCGCCCTCTGCTGGCGCTTGGGTGTGACTGATTTTATGGGTTTCAGCACCATGAGCATTGTGTAATTATTGACATCAACAATGGCGAGCTACTAGTTTATTTTTTGATTGAAAATTTTACAAATTTTATTAAAACAAAAACATTGAGGGGTTTTGATATAAAATTTCTATAACTTGTACTAACATTTATCTTTTAAGAACTACAAGTCTTTCTATCCATGGATCGCTTTAACAGAATGTTAATAATGTTAATGCCATCTTGTTGAATAATTGTTATAATAAACAAATACAGTTCTTATTTACAGTATGTTGAATTTATGTATCCGTCTTGTGTCTTATCTTTCCATTCCAACAATAATTTACAGAAAAATATGGCATATTTCATAGATGGTTTGAATTGTGATTGATTACGATTAATTACTTTTTAAGATGTGATTAACTCGATTAAAATTTTTAATCGTTTGACAGCCCTAGTTTATTTACATTTCAAAAACCAGAAGCCATTCATTTACGAATGTAATTACACTTTAGTTTACATATTTAAATGTTCAGATTTTAAAATTGGAATGAGGCAAAATAATATGCTTTTTCTCTCAAATATATTGTTATAACCATTTATTTCAGATGTAATTATTTTCTTTATAAAAATTAATTTGGTGTTCAAAAAGTCTTTTTTTCAAACTTGAGTCTTGAAAAAGAGGGGGTCGTCTTATAATCAGGGACGTCTTATATCCGGGCCAATACGTTATTTTTGTAGCAGTGAACTCTCTCTCTCTTGCTCTAATCAATGGCCTCACATGACGCACAAACAAAATATTAATTGATTTTAATCGATTTATTTGATTAGTTGTTGCAGCCTTACCAGAGGATTAGAATAGTGCTACATATACAGTATGTATTTATATTTACACGACTGTAACAAACTTTCCAGAAGAAAGAGATGTCAAGTGACAGCAAAAAAAAGTAAAGAAAATCACAACCAAGATAGCTCATTTTATCGCGTTAGATTTTTTTTTTTAATATAAACTTATTTATATTTAACAAAATACTGACATTCTGCACAGTTTCCTATATTTTCTTCATGTCAGGCCATTAAAGAGGCACTGTTTAAATGATTATCTCAATCTAAATCTCAGAAATGAAACAGAAAAGTAAGATGAATATAAGCTTCTCATGCGAGTCATATTCAATGATATTTTAACTTTTTGCTGCGTTTAAAAAAAAAAGTGGGCCACGGGCCGCTGTTGGCTCGATGGCTGTAGTTTAGACAACCCTTATTTTTTGCAGAAATTCATATAACGTGCAACAAGCAATGGTCACTAAATTAAATGGAGTTTGATGTACTGTTAAAGCAGTTCATGGAATAAAATCTAGGTTTTTGTCAAAACAAATGTATGTGCGTCCAATAATTATTCTAATTAAAGATGAATGTGACATGCGAAAAAGGGAATCGCAAGGGTGTTAAAGCAGTCGTGTTTGTTTACACATCATCGACAGCAGGCATCCAATTTTAAAAATCCTACATTTAGCCTTGAGGCGGCTCACCTTTTAATTGTTTTACAAGTTATTTACAAAATGGCTCCCTCTCACTCAGGGGATCTGGCATTTAAGCTCTTTTTTTTTTTAATTCCTTTTTTTTTAATTCCAAAGCCATATTTCAAAGTAGACTATTGACAAGTAGCTAGCTGACCTGTGCCTGCGAGAAGGATTATGGAGATGAATTGTCAATTATTACAGCGGCATTTTCCCGTCTGCGTGGCGCTAATGGCCGCGCTAGAGAGCGATAGCGAGGGGGGGTGGGGTGGATCCTGTCTTTTTAATCCTTGATAAGGTAAGTTTCATTTGCCATCTGGCTAGTTTGGAGGCTAAATAAGTGCTGCCCGTCACAAACAACAAGATTCCCACTCCAACAAGAATTAATCGATTTAATCTGACTGCCTGGCGTAAATCCACGCGGCTTTTCCTCTGGCTAACCTGCTCTAACCAGACCCGCATAATACCTAATCTGAAGATTTATGCTTAATTCCTAATGCCTGTTACTTAATACCTCGTTCATACTGTGGCCATAATAGCCTCACATACTATAAGATGGCTGCTGGGCTTTCAGCTCCACGGCCTCCCGCTGCTGCAATCACCGTTCAATTAGAGGGCGAAAGAGGGAGGTGAGGTAAACAGGAAGTGGGTCGGAGTTAATGGAGGCCCCCTGACTTGCACGTCTGGGCAAGGTGTGAATTGTACGCTGTGTGCGCACGTCGGACAAGCATCTCATCAGAATAACTCTGCTTTATCCCAATGAATTGGTTGTTCAGATTGACGAAAAAAAAATGCAACGAGGGTAGCCCTCGCTCAGGTTGTCAGCTAATGTTATTGCCGTGAGTCCGATCCAATGAGGCTAATAGCAATTTAGGACAAGGCTATTCGCGAGGTCAGGTAAAGTAATGGACTGATTTTGGCCTGCGTGCCGACGCTTTGTGTGTCGTGCGTAATAAAAGCTCTCTTGGCGAAGTGTAATGCTGCCTCTATCTAATGGAATGACGGGTTTGGATTCACTTTCAGTGCCGTTAAATCACTTTGTATGCTTCATTATGTACTGAATACGTGTAAACTCCTACCCCTAATTCACACCGCCTGCAGCTGCGGCAAGATTGGCTGCGTTCACGTCGTCGTAGGTGTTGTCAAGCATGTTAATCTGACAATTTCTACCGCCTGCGGAATGGGCTACGACGTGCCGTTAATAATTGTTAGGCACCTCCGTGAAGTTGGCCCCCCATCAGACGCAAATTTATGTAAAAATGATGTCAATCGTTTGCGCTACGTCTGTGCTGTAAAAAGTTTCGTTTGTGCTATCGTTTTTAAGTTACAGGTAGTCCCGGTGTTACGAATGAGTTCCGTTCCTATGCTGGCGACGTAACCCGAATATCCGCGTAAGTCGCAATTAACCTTTAAGTAACCCAAATAACACCACTCAAAATAACTATCCCAAAACATGTATTATACGTCATATCAATAAAATAAAGTAAAAAAATCTAATTGATTGAGTTAGAAGTATAGACAGATTGCTAGATGTATGGCGAGATGTATAGCTAGCTAGATGTATACCTAGCTAGATAGAAGTATCACTAGCTAGCTATGGATTTATCTAGCTAGCTAGATGTAGAGCTTGCTTAACGGATGGATGGATGGATGGATGGATGGATGGATGGATGGATGGATGGATGGATGGATGGATGGATGGATGGATGGATGGATGGATGGATGGATGGATGGATGGATGGATGGATGGATGGATGGATGGATGGATGGATGGATGGATGGATGGATGGTGAGTTGTATAGCTAGTTAGAGTAGATGTACAGTATATCTAGCTAGATGTAGAGCTAGCTTGGATGGATGGATGGATGGATGGATGGATGGATGGATGGATGGATGGATGGATGGATGGATGGATGGATGGATGGATGGATGGATGGATGGTGAGTTGTATAGCTAGTTACAGTAGATCTACAGTATATCTAGCTAGATAGACATATTACTAGCTAGCTATACATTTATCTATCTAGCTAGATGTGGAGCTAGCTAGACCTGGATGGATGGATGGATGGATGGATGGATGGATGGATGGATGGATGGATGGATGGATGGATGGATGGATGGATGGATGGATGGATGGATGGATGGATGGATGGATAGTGAGTTGTATAGCTAGTTACAGTAGATGCACAGTATATCTAGCTAGATAGACATATTACTAGCTAGCTATGCATTTATCTGTCTAGCTAGATGTGGAGCTAGCTAGACATGGATGGATGGATGGATGGATAGTGAGTTGTATAGCTAGTTACAGTAGATGCACAGTATATCTAGCTAGATAGACATATTACTAGCTAGCTATGCATTTATCTGTCTAGCTAGATGTGGAGCTAGCTAGACATGGATGGATGGATGGATGGATGGATGGATGGATGGATGGATGGATGGATGGATGGATGGATAGTGAGTTGTATAGGTAGTTACAATAAATGTATATCTAGCGAGAAGGAACTATCACTAGCTTGCTATATATTTATCTATCTAGCTAGATGTACAGTCCCTGACAAAAGTCTTGTCCCTTATCCATTTTGTAGAAACAATTGGTAATAACCTGACTTTTAATTATTCAACTGGTTTCAGAAATGGCTCACATGAAAGCTAAAACCGTCCCAAATGATGTTGAATGTACAAAAATATATTTGTTTCACTGAAAAACGATTTATCATTTGATGAAGACATAAAGTTCAAATTTTGGCAGGACAAAAGTTTTGTCGCCTACAGAAAAAGTAGTCTGAAAATTGAACAAGAACTACGTCAAATACAAAAATATGTTATATAACATAAGCGAATTAAGTAGTGATGCTGTGAGATCCAAATTTAATATTTTGTATGACTTCCATGGGCTTCGGCAAGGATTGATACAATTTATTGATGAAGTCATCAGGAACATCAAAGAAAGCAGTCTTGCATGCCTCCCAGAATTCCTCAACATTCTTGGGTTTCGTCTTCCATGCTTCCTCTTTCATCCTACCCCAGACATGCTCAATGATTTTCATGTCTGGTTACTGGTCTGGCCAGTCCTGGAGGATCTTGATCTTCCTTGCCATGAGGAACTTTGAGTTAGAGATGGAATTATGCGATGGAGCACCATCCTGCTGCAGAATTTGTCCCTTTTTATGGTTAGGAATGTAAGAGGCAGCTAAGATTTGTTGATATTTCAGACTATTTATGTTGCCTTCCACCCTGCAGATCTCTCGCGTACCCCCATACTGGATGTAGCCCCAGACCATGATTTTGGTAATGCTGCAACCACCAAACTTCACTGTTTTCTGAGTGAGTCTCATATCCATGCGGACTCCAGTAGGTCTTAAATATTTGTGGCAACTGTGGTGTAATTCAATGGAAGATTCAGATGAAAAATCCACCTTTTGCCACTTTTCCAGCATCCATCCTTTTAACAGGTTGTGGGCCTTGGCAAATGCTACACGGTTTTTTAATTTTCTGCACCCTGAGAGACAAATAGTCTGAAATATCAACAAATCTTAGCTACCTCTTAAATTCCTAACCATAAAAAGGGACGAATTCTGCAGCAGGATGGTGCTCCATCGCATACTTCAATCTTTACCTCAAAGTTCCTCAAGGCAAAGAAGATCAAGATCCTCCAGGACTGGCCAGCCCAGTCACCAGACATGAACATCATTGAGCATGTCTGGGGTAGGATGAAAGAGTAAGCATGGAAGACGAAACCCAAGAATGTTGATGAATTCTGGGAGGCATGCAAGACTGCTTTCTTTGATGTTCCTGATGATTTCATCAAAAAATTGTATCAATCCTTGCCGAAGCCCATGGAAGTCATACAAAATATTAAATTTGGATCTCACAGCATCACTACTTAATTTGTTTATGTTATGTAACATACCTTTGTATTCGAAGTACATTTTTTCGTTCAATTTTCACACTATTTTCTGTAGGCGACAAAACTTTTGTATTGCTAAAATTTGACCTTTAGGTCTTTATTAAATGATTAATCATTTTTCACTGAAACAAATATATTTTTGTACATTCAACATCATTTGGGAGGGTCTTAGCTTTCATATGAGCCATTTCTGAAACCAATTGAATAATTAAGTCAGGTTATTAGCAATTGTTTCTACAAAATGGATAAGCGGCAAGACTTTTGTCAGGGACCGTATTGGATTGTGTGCTAGCAAGTGTACCTAGCATTGTTTATGTACATTTTCATCACAAGCTATCATTGTTTTGTTTTATCTGATTACCGCTCACAAAACAAAGTAATTCGGATCTTAAAAAAGCGCAATGACAGTATGAAATGAGTTGGCTGCTCACGTGGGATTTAATACTTACATTTGATATCAATTTATCTGTTTCACTGAGCGATTGCATGCTTGTTTTTGTCCTTAATTCTACCTTGAGGCCGAGCATTCTCATCTTTGTTTATGGGTCACCTACATGGACCCAGTAAGTCCATTGCCTTGTGCGTGCTGTTTATTTCTCCTTTTTACACCAGCATTATACTTTTATGGTGCTGTCCTACTTTTATCTGCCGTCTCCCTCGCGCCGCAGCATTTCAGCTATGATAACATCTCGCCCTGCACAGTGCTTACAATGTTTTTTCTTTTTCCTCAGTGTATTACTCCCCCACTGTGTCTGGATCGATGAAGATGTCGTTTGATTGTGACGCACTAGAGTTGCCGTTACTAGGCGGATTCATCTCTCGGCCAAATTTAACTCCAAATGTTGTTTTACATATTTCAGTCACCCGCGTTTATGTTGCGAGGTAAACGCTCGAGGCCTCCGATTTGGTTTGCCGATTGCGCGTGTCAAGTGTGAAGAGGCTTTTAAGTGTTTGTGATTTAATTCCTGTTTTGACTGCAGTTGGATTAACACGGTGCTGTAACATGCTTTGCGATTTGGCCTTAAAATAAAAAGATTAAATCATAATTTCCGAATGTTTCCATTTTCGCTAGACTATATGCTAAAGCAAACGGCAAACGGATAATTTAAATCATCACATACTTGTCGTCAGCTACGTCGTGTATGATATCTTGTTTACTTGCTGCTAATCTAGCAATAACTTTGAACACGAGCATGAAATATAATATCTTTTAACTAAAGATGTTCCCGATCGATCGGGATCGGGTCCGATCACGTCATTTTCAAAGTAACGGAATCGGTAAAAAAATATCGGACATGCCTTTTTTTAATATAAATGTATTTTTTAATTAAATCGTCTTCTATTTGTATTTAACGTTACAGACAAAATGCCTTACACTCCTCCAGAGTCTTTAGTTTTGGCTTAAAGTAGGGCTATCAAATTTATCGCATTAACGGCGGTAATTATTTTTTTTAAATGAATCACGTTAATATATTTAAAGCAATTAACGCATGCGCTGCACAATGTACGCACGCATTGTCGTGTTCAAATTATAATGGCGCCGTTTTATATATAGAGCTAAAAGGCAGCGTAAAATGAGTAAAGTGAATTTTGGCAGTCTTTGGAGCATTTTTTTAATTGGCTAAAGCCTTACAATCCCTCTCTCAACAATTACAAATATCGTGGAGAGCAATGTGGGGAAGCAAGGTAGAAGTTGATCTTTTTTTCTTAACACCCTATGTTATTTCCCAACCCAGAGAAGTTACAGTATATCAATTGGTGCCACTACGCACAGTCATGGTTCCACTTCCCATCATGGATTTGGGCAGAACAGTTAAATGGCTACAGTATAATTTACTGAAAGCTCAACATATACACTAGATGGCAATATTTAGTCACAATATACAAAGTCACATTTATCCTTTAAGAATTATAGGTCTTTCTATCCTTGGATCCCTCTCACAAAAAGAATTTTAAGAATGTAAATGCCATCTTGAGGATTTATTGTCATGATAAACAAATACAGTACTTATGTACTGTATGTTGAATGTATATATTCGTCCGAGTTTTATTCATTTTTTTCTTAATGCGTTGCCAAAATGGATATGAAAAATTATCAGGAATGATTGGAATTGAATCGGGAGCAAAAAAAAAGCAATCGGATCGGGAAATATCGGGATCGGCAGTTACTCAAACTAAAACGATCGGATCGGGAGCAAAAAAAAAACATGATCGGAACAACCCTACTTTTAACTGTATTTCTAATGGTTAATTCCGTCAAAAAGAGACAGTGTCATCAGGGGAACAAGACAAACACATTTTGAAATGACCAGTGGTGTTACCAGGATGTCAGGTGTGGGTGGGCATTAGTCTTACCTGGGGAGGCAAAAAAAATAAAAAAAAATTACAATGCTGAAGTAGGTCGAAATCCAGCGTAGGACTACTGCACCTTAAATCATGTTTTGTTTTCTCCTTGAGATAATTGTTGTGATTTGGTCTAAACAAATAAAAGCTTATTTGATTTTATTTGACTTAGAACACATTCATAAATCAACAGTACGGAAATGCAGGTGACAATGTTTTTTTTGTTTGTTTGTTTTTGTTTTTTTGTAAGCTATTGTGGTTCCTCGGCTTTATTATTATTATTATTGTTATAGTTTGTCCCGCAGCCCCTTTGAGCTCAATTTAAACCCGTTAGAATGCTTCAAAATGCATCAAAATCGGCTGGCATGTCAAGACAAGTGCAATCTTTGATACCGTGTAAAGACAAATTCCAAATACACTATGTAGCGCCCCCTAGCAGTCATTCTTTGTCCCGCCGACGATTTGAGCCCTACTTTGACCCCCTCAGAATGCTTCAAAACTCACCAAACTCAACAGCTAGGTGAACACCGGTGAAAACTTTGATAAAATGTAAAAAACAATAAAATAAAAATATGTGTAAATGTGTGTAGCGCCCCCTAGGAACAAAACCAACATTTCATTTTTTTTTAACAGTGAAAGAGGAGGTAACAACTAGAGATGTCCCGATTGTTCGGCATCCCAGTCGATCGGGTCCGATCATGTCATTTTTAAAGTATCGGAATCGGCAAAAAAATATCGGACATGCTTTTTTTTAATATATATATATTTTTTAATTAAATCGTTTTCTAATTGTATTTAACGTTACAGACATAATGTATTACACTCTTCCAGAGTCTTTAGTTTAAGCTTAAGGTAGGGTTATCGAATTTATCGCGTTAACGGGGAGAATTAATATTTTTTACATTTATCACGTTACAAAATTTAACGCATGCGCTGCACGACCCACTCACGCATTGTCGCGTTCAATCTATAATGGCGCCGTTTTACCCATACAGTATATAGAGCTAAAAGGCAGCATAAAATGAGTAGAGTGAATTTTGGCAGCCTTTGGAGCCTTTTTTTTTAATAGCTAAAACCTTAAAATTCCTCTCCCAACGATTAAAATAATTGTGGGAAGCAATGTGGGGAAGAGAGGTAGTAGTTGATCTTTTTTTTAACACCCTATGTTATTTCCCAACGCAGAGAAGATATATCAATTGGTACCACGACGCACAGTAATGGTTGCACTTCCCATCATGCATTTGGGCAAAGGCTAAATGGCTACAGTATCATTTACTGAAAGCTCAACAAATACACTAGATGGCAATATTTAGTCATAATATACAAAGTCACATTTATCCTTTAGGAATTACAAGTCTTTCTATCCGTGGATCCCTCTCACAGAAAGAATGTTAATAATGTAAACGCCATCTTGAGGATTTATTGTTGTAATAAACAAATACAGTACTTATGTACTGTATGTTGAATGTATATATTCGTCTCGAGTTTTATTCATTTTTTTCTTAATGCATTGCTAAAATGTATACCCCCCCCCCCCCCCCCGGTAATGCCCCTGGAAATGACTATAATAGGGCTAAGACTAATATGTATTTACATCCAAAAGACTAAGCACTGCGATCTGCCATTAATCAAAAGAAGAATTTTAAGTTAATGCAGATGCACAGGTCGGCTAGCCAATTGCGAACTAGACACAGGGGTATTGCGAACATTGCGATAACTAGATAGTAACCTTTGCTATGTGTGGAAGTCATTTAATGTTGTGAATCAACCGTTAAAGTTGTTAAAATTGCTCCCGTTATTGCATTAGTTCCCTTCTGTCCATTTTCGACATGTGTTTTAAAACTGTTTCATCATTTAAAGATAGATTTAAGTCAAGATTTTGCCGATTTAGTAGCATTTTAGATAAAACCACTTAGGTTCGCTAGGAAGTTTCTCTACAACAGAGCCTTTCTGAGAGGTCTACTGTTTTAAGATGGTGGCTGTTTACTAACACATCTAGTTTATTATACATGTTGCTAATGCCGCCGTGTCTATCATTGGCATCTAGCTCTATATTATGTTATATCTACCATAGCATCGTGTGGGCGTAGTTTGTTGGCTATCGGCTAAAGTCAGGTGTTATTGGAGCCACCTAGCATCATGTTTGCAACGGCGTCACAACTCTCTTGCCTCCTCCCAGCTCCTGCCCTGCTCTCTCGTCTCCGTGAGTCCGTCTCTCTCAGATTTTTCTCACGTCATTCAACCAACATAGTAACGCACGCCTTTTCCGCCTCAGTAACAGTTATGGCGTTGCCAAGATGAGAGAAGTAATTAATTAAATTACTCACGACTGATAAAAATTACCCCGTAATATTCTAACGCTGTTATTAACAACACTGACGATGATTGACAGAAGTTAGGTTTAAGCTTGCCGGAGATGCCTGGAAGCCGAAACTTCAGAGCGCCGCATTGTTTAGCTTGTTAAACAGTTGCTGTGGCAACTCATTGTGTGTAAATGAGGAGATGGAGTGGAGTTTAGTTGACTTTATTAAGCATTTAATAAAGACAAGGTTTTCATACTTTATTTTTATTTCAAAATAATTCGGTGCCACTGTAACGTGTTTAAAACTTATTATTACATTTGAAGTGTGAAAAACGATGTATTAAAATATACTAATATATGTACAAATATATGCATCCACATTTTTTTTTTTTAAGTAAACATTTCTTATATGTATCTCTTTCCAACTCTAAATCTGAATAAATACACTGAACTCACAAACACACACACAAAAAGAATGTATGGGCGTGGGGGGGGGCGCTACTTCGCGGTTTTTCACTTATTGTAGCGGGTTCTGCTCCCCATTAACTGCGAAAAACGAGGGATCACTTAAAATGCGAGAGATTCGGACATATAAATTATTTATTCTTCGAATAGTTCAGAATGTGGGTTGAATAATAATGTGTTTATACGTCTGAATTTATCACATAAATCACTTTCGGTGCATCGTGGCTCTAGTGGAGGCGATGCATTATGCGCATGAGCAGAACCAATCAGGGCCTGCCTAAGATGTATTTGTGATTAAATAAAGTGTTATGGTTTCCTTTTTATGTGTACACATGCGTTGTTTGGATCAGGTTGTACCTTACATTCCCTACCGGTTTAGAAAAATGTATTTTTATCGTTTGATCTATCATGTCTCTATTTATATCCGGTGTCAACGCTGGAGAGGAAGTGACATAGGTTTCCTTTTTATTAATTAATTATGCCTATTTATTAATTATTAATATCTGTTTAAATTAGAGATGTTGATCTCTAGATGTTGATGTTAATGAGATCCGATATTTGGATCAGATCGGACGCCGATATGGGCTAAAAAATGCGCATCGGTATCGGATCGGAACACAGGAAAAATTCCGATCCAGACTTCCGATCCAGTTTTTTTAAAAAGTCCGGTCCGGGTTTTACCTCGCACCGACTTACATAATCCATTCCAGTTTTTACTTCGGTTTCCCTAAAATCCGGTCCGTATTTTACGACACAACTTCAACACACTACATTACCGTCTCCCAATTTACCGAGAGACTTTATCGGTAAAAATGTCAGCTGTGTGGGATCATTTCACCTTAAAGGACGACAAAGACGAAGAGGCAGAGTGCAACATATGCCACAATAAAGTCAAGCGTGGTGGTAAAGCTGTAGGAAGTTTTAATACAACCAACCTAATCAAGCATTTAGCAAAATACCACCACAAACAATATAAGGCGTATGTTGAGAAAACCGAAGACAAAAAGAAAGGTCCTATGCAACTAACACTGGCAGAAACTTTTGCTATGCGTGACAAACTGGCACCCGACAGTCCCAAAGCCCAGGGAATAACAAGTCATTGCTGAAGATTTCATTGTGGATGACGAGCCATGATCTCTCGTGAGTAAAGACGCACCATCCAACACTTAGAACCAAGGTACAACATGCCCAGCAGTCATTATATCCTTGAGTGATTCGGCCGTGGAAGATTCGAGAACGATTCACAAACATCCAAATTCTGATTACTGAAGTATGTCAAGCACAGCGGAACTAATACACAGCACGGTCTTCGGGACGCAATGAGAAATGGACCGCATTGCGTCCCGAGAGTAAACATCATTCTTGTCATAGACGCAGGTAATGCCAATGCTCAACTCACGGCTTTAGCTCAACTCATGCCGCTGGATAAAAAACACAAGAATATCTGACTGCTGCTGACGGCCGCTACAAACTACGTCAACATCGTTTTACTGTAGATAATAGATATCATATGTATATAGAACTAGATGCAAGATGACAGATTCGACGGCGTTGGCAACATTGAAGTATGGAAAACTAAACGGCCGCCATCTTAAAGCAGGAGACTCCCCTAGTAGGCTGTTGTGAACCTTCCAAGCGAACCTAATTAACTTTTTATCTAAAATACTCCAAAATCGGCAAAATCTTGACTTGAATTTATCTTCAAAACAGTTTTAAAACTTCCACATGTCAAAAGTAGACAGAAGGGAAATTATGGAATAAGGGGAGCAATTTTAACAACTTTAACAGTTGATTCGCAAAATTAAATGAATTGAATGTAGTTTAAAGCTGCTGATACAGGATAGGGACTTGAGTATTTTATTTACTGTTTTAAAATGTTAATTTGATACTGAAATAGTTGTTTATTTAAACCTGAGAGGCTTTTTATACAATTATTGTAACTAATGCACGAAACATTAAAAGCATCGAATAGCTTGGCGGGGGTGGGGGGGGTTGGTTGCGGGATTTTCCACTGAGGTTGTTTCTGTGTTTTGCTTTTTTAAGACAGTTTACAATATTATTTGCACGTTTTACTAACTGACGATGGCATTTCTGTTTGTTATTTATATATATTGTTTTGTGTTTGTCACTGAATAAACAGGTCAGTTTCTTGTTACCAACCGTTGTGTGTTATTCAAACTCACCTAATTCAGCTGGCTAGTTGTTATCAAGAGTACTAAAACTCTTTTCAACATGAGTCTGACAACTAAGTAAGGAGGCTAAATAACTTTAAACTTTAACACATGCTCAGATAGGCCGGTATCGGTATCGGCCTGTATCGATATCTGATCGGAAGTGCAAAACAATATCGGTATCGGATCGGAAGTGCAAAAACCTGGATCGGGGCATCCCTAGTTTAAATATTTTGGGTGTAATATCTATGAAATGGAATAAAAAAGCCAGATTCGAGTCGCAAATTTGTTTTCTACAAATAAAATTGGTTTTGTTATGTTCATTTTTTGACAAGGAAAACATATTTATGTTACACTGCTCTTGCCATAGTTGTGTTCCCCCTGTTGTCGTGGTATTACGGTAAAAAGGAACATAAGTGATGAGTCGTGTGCACATGTGATGAGAAGCACCCTGAATAAAGAAATGTTGTTCCACTCAAGTTTCGGCCTTAAATGTACTTAGGTTGAGGAAGTACATAACAGTCATCATTTCTTAGCACCTTTAATTTTTATTTTCTATTAATAAAGCAGACAAAAATCACATAGCAAGACATTTTGCATTGGGGTTGCGTGATTTTATGATGAAATCGGATGAAATATCACTGTAAAAATTATCTTTCCAAACCGCCCTCTGAATGTATTGGCTGCCATTGACGGCGATTGATGTCGGAATTCATTTGAACTCGGGGTGCTGGCAGGGAATTCGTTGTCATGTCATGGAATTTCAGTTCTACAGGATCGTCAGTGCCTGCTAACGAGTTCAAAAGGGAGAAATACGTTTTCCTCAAAATCATTTAAAGTGAATTCAAAGGTTATTCTTTTTCTTTTAATACAAACTTTAATACAAACTTGGCTACTCTCAATGTCGCAGAATGAAATGAAATTTGTCTCCAAACCAAGCCTGGCAAATCAGGCGACTCAGTAACATATTGAATTGGAAATCCAGCAGTACAGTCAAAATGACACAACTATCTTTTTTTCCTCCCGTAAAACCTTAGCATTCTCTTCCCGCGTCGGACCTCATGTAATATTCAACACGTTTTCAACTCGGACTGATCCATCATGTGTGACAGAATTTTGCGTGGCGGCGCGAGTGTACATAAAACCCGTGTGCCGCACACGCCACATGTGGCGCTTGGATGTCATGCACCGTGCACCGCGTGTCCAAATGGCCCCCGCAGTGTCCAATTAGTTCAGAGACGCATTCAATCACGAGGTGACCAGCAGGTGTCTGCTACCCCAAGCCAGAGAGCCACATTACTATACTGGCACAAGGAGATGTCTCCGTGTTTGTGTATTGGAGGCCTAGGGGGTCCTCAGCTGTTTTCTTCACTAGTGGCTTTCTAATTATTTTCTGTGAGGAAGCCAGCAGCTTTTCTTGTAGATCATCTTGAAGCTGAACTGAACGGCAGGCAACTCTTGCGCAGTTTTTGGGGTTCTGACACTACTTTTCGTGAGTGTCCCCGAGTGCCGACCTCATTTATAAAAACATATTAGCATGTGGGTCAATTCAGAATTTCATAATAGGTCATTTACTATCAAAGACTGTATTATCTTAGCTTAAAGATCGATGGTAACATTTTTATTACATGATTTATTTAATATTTACGATACTTAAAGTGCCTGTGACACGAAAAAGCATGTTTATTTCATAGTACACACATTTTATGCTCCTGAATGAAATGGACCGCTTGGATGTGTGTGGAAGCGATCGCTATATTTAAGGCCCGAGCACCAACATGGTGCGAAGGCACTACTGTTCTGCAAAGGATTATTATTATTCTCTCTTCATGGCAAATGAAAATCGCCAATTTGGAGGACTAAACATGCTAAAAAACTCACCAAAATTTGCACAAACATACGGATTCGCGAAGATTTCGATAATTTGCCAACGTTGTGAAAAAATGTCAAAAAATGGCTCAGTGGCGCCCCCTGGAATTTTTAAAAAAGGCCTCTCCATTTAGGTTTTTACAACGTAGAGCGATGAAATTTGGGGAGTCGATACCTTGGGCCAAAATGCTTCAAAAAGTCTCTTGCAACCATATTCCAAACCCAACAGGAAATTGGGTATTTTGGATTGAATATTGAAAAACATGCCATTTTTTTGTCGATAACCAGGGTGCACGTTTGAGACCATTGCGCCGAGGCAGTTAGTTGGATCCACCTCAAAATTGGTGAGACTCTTCATGAGACATATGAGATGTTAAGTTATCAAAATAGTGAGTTTTCATTCACGGGCGGAGTACCAAAGTCGGGCTTATATGGGGATTAGGGTTAGGGTTAAGGGTTAGGTTTGTTAAATTTATCTCGATGGCACCCCTATGTCGAAAAATCAACTTAAGACATAGTTTGGAGTCGGTAGCCAAAGGAAAGGCACTGTCCAACATATGGAGTTAATATATCCCAGCTCTAACACGTCTCTTCTTCAGGGCAAATGAAAATGGCCAATTTGAAGTTCTCAACATGCTCGAAAATTCACCAAAATTTGCACATATCAAAATGGTGACTTTTCATTCACGGGCCTGACCTGGGCGGAGTACCAAAGTAGGGCTTATTTGGGGATTAGGGTTAGGGTTTAGGGTTAAGGCTTCTTCAGGGCAAATGAAAATGGCCAATTTGAAGTTCTCAACATGCTCGAAAACTCACTAGAATTTGCACATATCAAAATGGTGACTTTCATTCACGGGCCTCACCTGTGCTGGTGAGGACCCTTGCTTTTTTGACATTATGTCGAAGCGTAGGCCAAATGTATTTAGCATCCCCCCCAAAAAAATTACCGAAAACAAATTGGAGAAATCGATAGGTTCCCTGACAAGAAATTGGAGAAATCGATACGCTCGCCCTCGGGCCCGTTGAGTCCTGCTTGCAGGGCTAGTTTAGTTTTTATAATCCCGCGAAAATGAGTGACTTCCGGCAACAATCTCGAGTTGAGAAAGAGGGCGCTGTGACGTGTACGGAGGAAGGATTCCTCTTCACTATACAGCCGTACTGTTGGATGAGAAGGACTAATGATTGAGCTAATTTTGCGAATTAATACGTTTATTTTTCGCATCACGCCAGTCAAACGGCTGCAGAAAAATCTTGCTGTATGAGGGAAAGGCGTTTTTGGGGTTTCAAAAGGTTCCCATTCACCGGTGGATATTGGTCAAAACAAGCCCTACTACTGTGGGACCATGGGACTTACGAGGAAGTGAGTAAACATCGTGTTTTGTATTATGTCAAATACTGGGATCATTTTAGTACGGGGGTGGCTCGCATTTTGTGGCTGACATGCTCCTTGTCCACTCCGCCGTCGACCGGCAGCTTGTCGCACATCCTCCCGCCGGGCGAGCACTATACTCGGCTTTTGCCCTCTTGGTGTGCCTGGTGTTCTGTCAAATTTTCCACCCGATCAGAAATTGCAACTTTGTGTTAAAAATAGCCGCGAATACAGCGATTACAAAGTAAACACTACAAACTTTCTTTAAATAAAGGACTACTTACATTTGATCATGGATAGCCATGTAAAAAGCTCTCCTCATACACAATAGCTGCACGCTAGCTGCACAACAACTGCAGCCACCCTCCTCCACTGTTTACGACTTTACCGTGTAGTAAAGCATTTTTTTGCCATATTCGTGTTGACCATTTGGCAGCGACACACTCCTCCAACGTCGGCCGGTTTGTTCACCAGTCATTGTCCAGCTGCTTCCCCGGCGAGCTCTCCTGTCCATAGTAGCAGACAATTGACAACCCAGTCATCATGTGAAATGATCCCGGCTAGTTATGTGTGATTTTCCGCTTGGAAGACTTTGAAACATCACTCGGTTCGGGTTAGCATGTCGGCTAGTTGTCACGCCTCTTGGTTTGTTTACAATCTCCAAAGCCGGGGAAGGGAAATGACATAAGCCCGATTTAGGTGGCATAAAATATCGTTCGGGAGGTGTGACAGTAAAGGTGAAGTCGACAGTTTTGACCATTATGGAGTAATTTTGCCATGTCGTCTTGAAAAAATGCTTTTTTTAAATTTCATATTCCATTTAGCACAAGCCTGTTATTTGTCATGGCCATGCCATTTATTTAGCTATTGGGGGAAAATACTTGGATAAAAAGAATATCCTGTAAAAATATTGGAGGAGAGGGACTAAAACAATGACATTTTGCGGCTCTCTTCGTCACGTTTTCCTCGTTCTGAATAATTCACCCTCTAGGGCTGACTGGTCCTTCTCAAGCCATTTATTTAGCTATTGTGGAAAAATACTTGCATAAAAATCCTGTATACTATCCTGTAAAAGTATTGGAGTAGAGAGACTGAAACAATGACATTTTCCAGCTCTCTTCGTCGCATATTCCTGGTTGTGAATAATTCCCCCTCAATTGGCTGCATATTAAATCAGATGAAATCATGACTCCGCTGACGTCATCCACCTGTTGGGGACGCTAGAGCCCTATAATGGTAGGTGTGGCTAACCGGCAGATTAAAAGACTAATATCTCGTCATCTGCGCTTTGCTAAATTGTTGTATATAGTCGAATCGTCTCAAAATATGATTCTAATTCACATAATCATGCTATTTCAGACTTTTTTTCTCCTGTCGTACGCACTTTAAGTGTAATCACAGGAGTTTATTGGAGTAGAAGCTAGCTGTTACTGTTGACCTCTATGAAAAACTTGCTTGTAAGTGAATACTGTAGGTAAATTTGAAAAAAAAGCTAAAGGTAGCATGAAACATGTAATCAAGGCTAAATATTTTATAAAATATGTTAATTCTCAGTATAGCGAAGTTGGGGTTAATAAGCCTATGGCACCCTTCTGTTATTGTTTTGATTTTTACGAGACGCTTATGGTCATTGAATGCAGCCTCGGTATATAACTGGCTGGCATCGCGAGACTCCTTGTTCGTTTTTCTGTTGTTGCACGGTTTTCACGGCTCGCTGCCCGGATACGCTAAAATGCTGTCCGTGCCTTAGCTAGAAGCCAGCACAACTCATACAAGAACCATCAGTGACGTTGTACGTGACTAGCCTGTGCTGAAGAGGAATAAAAGTTGCAAGTGAGATCCCTTTTGTCATGCGAATCTGTTCACCCATGCCGCGCACATCCGCCATCATGACAATATTTATTGGTGCTGTCAAATTTATCGCGTTAACGGGCGGTAATTAAGTTTTTTAATTAATCACGTTAAAATATTTGACGCATTTAACGCGTGCGCGAAATGACCCGCTCATGCATTCCCTCAAACAGATTACAATGACGAACTTGAGAGCTAAGAGGCAGAGAAAGGTGTCTCGGTTTGTGCTTTTTCTTTACAAAGGTATACCACACGCGACGTGCTGGCACTTTGATTCTTTATTAGCACATTCAGCTTCAACATTTACACAGCTTACGGCTCTCGGCAGGCCGTAACTCTTAACTCACTCCTGCATCATATGAGTAAACAACATTGGTAAACAACACTTCAGGGTGCCTCGGATGATTCTAAATCAGAATATTACAAAAGACGAGTGGACACAGGCGTTCATTGGACCGCGCCGTTTATTGGCATAAGCTTCGGCAAGTCCTTCACAACAAACATAAGTATCATTTAGTGAAAGCACAACAAAAATAATGTCTCTCCAAAAAAATCATGTTCACAAAAAGAAAAGTGCTTCAATATGTATTAATGAGGCCCTATTCTCACAGTACAAAGAGAACTGGCATTCCCAATCAAAATAGCTATGCAAAATACACATAAAACCACTCTGACTTTGGTCAAACTGTATTCAAATATTTCGTTTAGTTTAACAAATACACTGGATGGCAATATTTAGTCACAATATACGAACTATCGGAGGTCTCGTACGTGGTGAAGCCAGGACTGAAATGATGTGAATTACAATGGATGGACCAGTAAACTGGGAACTCCGGCATCTGTCGAGGGACAAAACACACTATTTGGGTTGATTTCTAAGTTAATTTAAAACTCGCCATTGACACCTTGTGGTGTATTTCAATCACTACCTTACGTAGTTAAAGACACTGTGGAAGAACGGGAGGGAGCCCATGTGACGTCACACTCGACGACGTCAACAATGGCGAGCTACTAGTTTATTTTTTGATTGAAAATTTTACAAATTTTATTAAAACGAAAACATTAAAAGGGTTTTAATATAAAATTAGTACAAATTGTACTAACATTTATCTTTTAAGAAGTACAAGTCTTTTATCCGTGGATCCCTTTCACAGAAAGAATGTTTCTAATGTTAATGCCATCTTGTGGATTTATTGTTATAATAAACAATCACAGTACTTATGTACAGTATGTTGAATGTATATATCTGTCTTGTGTCTTATCTTTCCATTCCAACAATAATTTACCGAAAAATATGGCGTATTTTAGAGATGGTTTGAATTGCGATTAATTACGATTAATTAATTTTTAAGCTGTGATTAACTCGATTAAAAAATTTTAACGTTTGACAGCCCTAATATTTATACATCTGAATGAATATGAATACAACTGCATCGTATCGTGAAAGTTAGTGCCTCGGTTTTGGGTCCCTAGAATAGGTTAAGAGTACAATGTCTGGACACCTGGTTGGTACCCCCCACCGTACTGCTTTTACTCCCTTGCCACTTGGCTTTTACAACATGACGATATATAGCCCTTTG